>NC_064627.1:99062543-99683543 GCF_023864275.1 Schistocerca cancellata
TTGAGCCAACTGGTTTTGTGACGGAGTCTGCAAGTCTTTCGCGTTTTCCCGCGCAGCGCCGAACACAGTGCCTGCGAGATGCGTGGATCAGACTGTACCAGGCGCGGCTCGAAGTTAATGTCTCCGAGACGGAAGCACCAGAAAAGATATATTAAAATACATTACCCAACAGAGGATTACAGAATTTAAACACTCAGAAAGCATTTCGAATATTTTCTGCACTGGTTTAAACAATGACATTCAACGTTTTTGGAACTGTTGATATCGAGTGATGTTTTTCGAACAGGTAGTAGCTAGACATGGCTGCACCTTGATATATCAGTTAGCTCCATGTAGCAGAGGCTTGTGAGCGTGGTCTCTACGTAGTACAGCTCTTATGGCCCTCTCCAAGTCTCTGTTCATGCAGCCTTATGGTGTCGTACCAATCTACAGATGATTTTCACGTTCTGGTGCTTACAAAGAAAGGTAATCAACAGAGCGGCCGAGCCTCTGGTAACGAATGTCTCACTCTGTATATTTCAATTGTACTTGGTCGAGTCATGAACATGGTACATGCAAACCTGATCGAAACATGAATCAAGAACAAAAACAGTGCAGATATATGCAGGGGTACGATAATGTGAGAAAGTAATGATATTGGTTACAAAAAGCATCTTTATTTTTATTTTTAATCAACTACATTGATATCAACTTCAATGTGACGTCTTTGTACCTTCACATACTCCATCGGTGTTTCCATTGTTGGTAGCATCTCTCAAACTCATCTTCACGTCTCTTAATGCTGTCGGATTAATAAGAAGTTTGTGATAGCACTGAAGCGGATTTTGGCGTCAAAAAATGCCAAGCATTCAATGCAGTATGCGATGGTGCATTATCGTGATGCATGATCCAGTTGTTAGCAATATACAGGGTGTTTCAAAAATGACCGGTATATTTGAAACGGCAATAAAAACTAAACGAGCAGCGATAGAAATACACCGTTTGTTGCAATATGCTTGGGACAACAGTACATTTTCAGGCGGAAAAACTTTCGAAATTACAGTAGTTACAATTTTCAACAACAGATGGCGCTGCAAGTGATGTGGAAGATATAGAAGACAACGCAGTCTGTGGGTGCGCCATTCTGTACGTCGTCTTTCTGCTGTAAGCGTGTGCTGTTCACAACGTGCAAGTGTGCTGTAGACAACACGGTTTATTCCTTAGAACAGAGGATTTTTCTGGTGTTGGAATTCCACCACCTAGAACACAGTGTTGTTGCAACAAGACGAAGTTTTCAACGGAGGTTTAATGTAACCAAAGGACCGAAAAGCGATACAATAAAGGATCTGTTTGCAAAATTTCAACGGACTGGGAACGTGACGGATGAACGTGCTGGAAAGGTATGGCGACCGCGTACGGCAACCACAGAGGGCAACGCGCAGCTAGTGCAGCAGGTGATCCAACAGCGGCCTCGGGTTTCCGTTCGCCGTGTTGCAGCTGCGGTCCAAATGACGCCAACGTCCACGTATTGTCTCATGCGCCAGAGTTTACACCTCTATCCATACAAAATTCAAACGCGGCAACCCCTCAGCGCCGCTACCATTGCTGCACAAGAAACATTCGCTAACGATATAGTGCACAGGATTGATGACGGCGATATGCATGTGGGCAGCATTTAGTTTACTGATGAAGCTTATTTTTACCTGGACGGCTTCGTCAATAAACAGAACTGGCGCTTATGGGGAACCGAAAAGCCCCATGTTGCAATCCCATCGTCCCTGCATCCTCAAAAAGTACTGGTCTGGGCCGCCATTTCTTCCAAAGGAATCATTGGCCCATTTTTCAGATCCAAAAAGATTACTGCATCACGCTATCTGGACATTCTTCGTGAATTTGTGGCGGTACAAACTGCCTTAGACGACACTGCGAACACATCGCACGGCCACATCGCACGGCCGACGTCTTTAATTTCCTGAATGAATATTTCGATGATCGTGTGATTGCTTTGGGCTATCCGAAACATACAGGAGGCGGCGTGGATTGGCCTCCCTATTCGCCAGAGATGAACCCCTGTGACTTCTTTCTGTGGGAACACTTGAAAGACCAGGTGTACCGCCAGAATCCAGAAACAATTGAACAGCTGAAGCAGTACATCTCATCTACATGTGAAGCCATTCCGCCAGACACGTTGTCAAAGGTTTCGGGTAATTTCATTGAGAGACTACGCCATATTATTGCTACGCATGGTGGATATGTGGAAAATATCGTACTATAGAGTTTCCCAGACCGCAGCACCATCTGTTGTTGAAAATTGTAACTACTGTAATTTCGAAAGTTTGTCTGCCTGAAAATGTACTGTTGTCCCAAGCATATTGCAACAAACGGTGTATTTCTATCGCTGCTCATTTAGTTTTTATTGCCGTTTCAAATATACCGGTCATTTTTGAAACACCCTGTATGAACTTACACGATGGTCCCGGTTTCGAAATCTGTCGAGAATTTCCTGGTAATAGTATGAGTTTACTGTTTGGTCTGGAGGTAATCATTCTTTGTGCACAATACCTGTTGATTCAAAGAATCGAACAAGCGTGCTTCCTTTGGTCTTGGCGATTCCATTGTGAACTTTGACGTTAGGTCTCGAAATCATACTAGTAAAAGTAACTTTCATCACCAGTGGCAGTTCGGTCCAGTAGTTCTGGGTTCAGTTTTACTTGTTTCAACATCCTGGCAGCCACAGCCCTCCGTTGATCTTTTTGTTGCCGTGTGAGATTTTTGGGACTCATTTTGGCACAAACTTTTCCGATTCCCAGATTTTCTGTCAGTATCAGATGGACAGTTTCCCGATGAATGTTCAGTTTGTTTGCAATTATTTTCACAGTTAATCTTCGATCAGCTTATACAAGTTCTCTCACCCTGGGCTTGTTGTCAACTATTCGTGGTGTTGATACTCGCCCACTGCGGTGTTCACTTTCGACATTGGTTCTTCTTTCAGAAAACATTAGGTGCCAACGAAACACTTGTGGCCTTGATAAAACCTCGTTACCAAAAGCCTGCAGCAGATTCCATATGTAACTGCAGGATTATCAATGGAATACTGGTGAGTATTATTTCGTGATTCGATTTTTGTGGCGAGAAGCAGACACAGGACTTCGCTCTTCAAGATGCCGTTCTATTGTAAGTGCACGCCACTTGGGTTGTGATGAAGAAAGGCTAAGGTCACACACTGCTTGCTGTAGCAGGCTGTTGGGTTGCCACCGTTCTCCATTATTTGCAGAATGCATCCCAATCTCTGTCTTCCTCTGCAGTTTCTAGCCTCTACAGCTCCCTCTAGTACAATTGAACTTACTCTCTGATGTTTTAACAGATGTCCTATTATCTTGGCCCTTCTTGTTGTCAGTGTTTTCTATATACTCCTTTTCTCTCCGACTGTGCGAACCGTCTCATTCCTTACCTTATTATCTCACCTAATTTTCACCATTCGTCTGCAGCACCACATCACAGATACTTCGATTCTCTTCTGTTCCGTTTTCCCGCATTCCAATCCATATTTCACTACCATACAAGCTGTACTCCAGGCGTATGTTCTCAGAAATTTCTTCGTCAAATTAAGGCATGCGTTAGAGAGTAACAAACTTCTCTTGGCCAGGAATGCCCTTTCTGCCAGTGCTTGTCTGCTTGTTACGTCCTCCTTGCTCCGTCCATCATGGGTTATTTTGCTGCTGAGAGTCAACCCACAGCGGTAGGGAAACACTTAGCTGGTACGACACGGCGCGAAGGTGACGGCTCCGCCTGTATTCGACACACGCCAAACTCGAATTCCTCCCGAGACTCGTCAAACTGACACATCATTCACTTAGCGCTATCGGCGCTTAACCTACCATCGACCTGCGTGAGGGAAAAAGTGCTGATCGTTGGGTAAGGGATCGCGGACCCTTCACACTCTATGACATTATTTCCTACCTACAAGTTAATCACTTGACTTACGAAATATATAAACGCAGCAGAGGGCTACTATGTTGTTAATACAGATCAGGAACAATACAGGGCCTGTAACACTTCCTTGGGGAACGCCGGATATTGCTTCTGTTCTACGTTTTACTCGATGACTTTCCGTCTATTACTACGAACTGTGACGTTTCTGACAGGAAATCACGAATCCAGTAGCACAGCTGAGGCGATATTCTGAGGCGATATTCCTTAGGCACGCAGTTTGGTTAGAACACGCTTATGAGCAACGGTGTCGAAAGTCTTCCAGTAATCTAAAAATATGGAATCAATTTGACATCCCCTGTCGATATCACGCATCGCTTCATGAGTATAAAGAAATAGTTGTGTTTCACAAGAGCGATATTTTCTGAATCCGTGCTATGTGTCAATAAATCGTTCTCTTCGAGTTACTTCGAACACAGTATACAGGGTGTTACAAAAAGGTACTGCCAAACTTTCAGGAAACATTCCTCACACGCAAATAAAGAAAAGATGTTATGTGGACATGTGTCCGGAAACGCTTAATTTCCATGTTAGAGCTCATTTTAATGTCGTCAGTATGTACTGTACTTCCTCGATTCACCGCCAGTTGGCCCAATTGAAGGAAGGTAATGTTGACTTCGGTGCTTGCGTTGACATGCGACTCATTGCTCTACAGTATTAGCATCAAGTACATCAGTACGTAGCATCAACAGGTTAGTGTGCATCACGAACGTGGTTTTGCAGTCAGTGCAATCTTTACAAATGCGGAGTTGGCAGATGCCCATCTGACGTATGGATTAGCACGGGGCAATAGCCGTGGCGGGATACGTTTGTATCGAGACAGATTTCCAGAACGAAGGTGTTCCGACAGGAAGACGTTCGAAGCAATTGATCGGCATCTTAGGGAGCACAGAACATTCCAGCCTATGACTGGCGACTGGGGAAGACCTAGAACGACGAGGACACCTGAAATGGACGAGACAATTCTTCGTGCAGTTGACGATAACCCTAATGTCAGCGTCAGAGAAGTTGCTGCTATACAAGGTAACGTTGACCACGTCACTGTATGGAGAGTGCTACGGGAGAACCAGTTGTTTCCGTACCATGTACAGCGTGTGCAGGCACTATCAGCAGCTCATTGGACTTCACGGGTACACTTCTGCGAATGGTTCATCCAACAATGTATCAATCCTCATTTCAGTGCAAATGTTCTCTTTACGGATGAGGCTTCATTCCAACGTGAACAGATTATAAATTTTCACAATCAACATGTGTGGGCTGACGAGAATCCGCACGCAGTTGTGCAATCACGTCATCAACACAGATTTTCTGTGAACGTTTAGTCAGGCATTGTTGGTCATGTCTTGATTGGGCCCCATGTTCTTCCACCTACGCTCAATAGAGCACGTTATCATGATTTCATACGGGATACTCTACCTGTGCTGCTAGAACATCTGGCTTTACAAGTACGACACAACATGTGGTTCAAGCACGATGGAGCTCCTGCACATTTCAGTCGAAGTGTTCGTACGCTTCTCAACAACAGATTCGGTGACCGATGGATTGGTAGAGGCGGACCAATTTCATGGCCTCCACACTCTCCTGACCTCAACCCTCTTGACTTTCATTTATGGGGGCATTTGAAAGCTCTTGTCTACGCAACCCCGGTACCAAATGTAGAGACTCTTCGTGCTCGTATTGTGGACGGCTGTGATACAATACGCCGTTCTCCACGGCTGCATCAGCGCCTCAGGGATTCCATGTGACGGAGGGTGGATGCATGTATCCTCGCTAACGGAGGACATTTTGAACATTTCCTGTAACAAAGTGTTTGAAGTCACGCTGGTACGTTCTGTTTCTGTGTGTTTCCATTCCATGATTAATGTGATTTGAAGAGAAGTAATAAAATGAGCTCTAACATGGAAAGTAAGCGTTTCCGGACACATGTCCACATAACATATTTTCTTTCTTTGTGTGTGAGGAATGTTTCCTGAAAGTTTGGCCGTACCTTTTTGTAACACCCTGTATATTCCAAAACCCTACTGCAAATCGACGTTAGTGATATGGGCCTGTAATTCAGCAGATTACTCCTACGTCCGTTTATGGGTATCGGTGTGACTTGAGCAATTTTCCAGTCTTTAGATACGTATCTTTCTGTGAGCGAGCGGTTGTATATAATTGCTCAATATGGAGCTATTGCATCAGCATACTCTGAAAGGAAAGTGGCGGTATACAATCAGGACAGGAGTCCTTGCTTTTATTAAGCGATTTAAGCTGCTTTGTTACACTGAGGATATAGAGTTAACATTGTACAGTTACTAATGACATAGTACCTTTATAGTGTGCGCACGTGCATGTGTGTGTGTGTGTGTGTGTGTGTGTGTGTGTGTGTGTGTGTGTGCGTGTGTGTTTAGGTGGCTTGGCTTACCTCCATCCTGTCCGGCTGCACATCTGCGCCCACCACGGTGACACCGTGCCGCAGCAGCGCCCTCGTGATGGCAGCGCCGATGCCGGAACTGGCTCCTGTCACCATGGCAACTCGACCCGCGTACCTCTGCATGGCGGCGATGTACGGCGCGGACTGACGGCAAGCTCTTACACAACGCCCGCGCTCCTTATACCGGTACCCTCCCACCTCCCATCGTCCGTTCCCCTCCCAGCTCGTGGCGTCTCACGCGCTAGCCTTGTCTTCATCTCTCTCTCTACGGCGATAGCTAGGACTTAATATGGGTAACACTTCATTTGCAAACTTGATTGCACGCCAACACGTCTACTCTGAAACCTGTTTCTTTCACTTCGTTCCACTTCCCAATATTCACTAGACGTATACCACGTTGAACGGATCTTTGTTCCTAAACAGCCGCCAGAAATTCTCTAAATGATAACGCTTTCACTATTTCATCTACATCTGTATCTACAAGGCTACTCTGCAAATCACACTTAAGTGACTGGCAGAAGGTTCATGGAACAACCTTCAGCACTAATTCTCCATCATTACACCCTGGAACGTCTTGCGGAAAAAGCGAATGGCTGCAGCTTTCCTTGCGAGCTCTGATTTCCCTTATTATGATGATCATTTCTTCCATGATGATCGTTTCTCCATATGTAGATTTTCGCTTTCGGGGGAGAAAATTGATGACTGAAACGTCTTTGCTTTAATGATTTCTACCTCAAATCCAGAATCATGTCCGTGACACTCTCTCCCCTGTTTCTCGATGATACACGGCGTGCTGCCCTTCTTTGAACTTTACCGACAGACTCGGTTAATCCTGTCTGATAAGGATCCCTCCTAAAGAGGACATATGAGGGTAGTGTAGGCAGTCTCTTTAGTAGATCTGCTGGATCTTCTACGCATTCTGCCAATAAAACCCAGTCTTCGGTTCTCCTTCCTCACAATGTATTTTTATGTATTCTTTCAAATTTATGTTGCTCGTAATTGTAATTGTATTGTACTGTATCGTGTGTTAACCGGGGACCTAGAAACGACGGAGAGGCTCCGTCCCCGCTGCAGCCGCAGTGGTCCACAACCCCGTGACGACTTCCGCACTCCACTCCACCCCTCCGCCGCCCCACACCGAACCCAGGGTTATTGTGCGGTTCGGCCCCCGGTGGACCCCCCAGGGAACGTCTCACACCAGACGAGTGTAACCCCTATGCTTGCGTGGTAGAGTAATGGTGGCGTACGCGTACGTGGAGAACTTGTTTGCGCAGCAATCGCCGACATAGTGTAACTGAGGCGGAATAACCCGCCGAGGCAGATGGAAAACCGCCTAAAACCATCCACAGACTGGCCGGTTCACCGGACCTCGACACAAATCCGCCGGGCTGATTCGTGCCGGGGACCAGGCGCTCGGGATTAGCCGAGCGGTGTAAGGCGTTACAGTCGTGGACTGTGCGGCTGGCCCCGGCGGAGGTTCGAGTCTTCCCTCGGGCATGGGTGTGTGTGTTTGTCCTTAGAATAATTTAGGTTAAGTAGTGTGTAAGCTTAGGGACTGATGACCTTAGCAGTTAAGTCCTATAAGATTTCACACACATTTGAACATTTGACCAGGCGCTCCCTCCCGCCCGGAAAGGGGTGCGTTAGACCGCACGGCCAACTGGGCGGACCTTAATTGAAATTGCTAGGTATTTAGTTAAATTTACGTCCTTTACACTTGATTGATTCACCGCGCAAGTTTAACGGATTCCTTTTAGCACTCATCTGGTTGATCTCTCACTTTCCATTATTTAGGATCAATCGCTTTGCAACTGTTCTGATGTTCTGATGACTTTACTAGATGATAAACGACACTATCATCTGCAAACAACGTAAGATAGTGTTCAGATTGTTTCCTGCTATAACACTACCTTTGTGAACGCCAGAAATCATTTTGACTTATTTCGTTTCCCAAAATGCCCCCCCCCCCCTCCACATGGTCAATATTGTTGCACAATATTATTCAACTTCTCCGTACACCGCTCGGAAAAATACGCGGTATTTACTCTCATTCGGAATGTCGGACCAGAAAGACGAAGACGCTACTGCTGTGACTGTCCCTCCGCTTTGTGTAGGCAAAAGAGACATTAATGGAAATGATTGTTCTCATCAAAACACGCATTTACACCAGGTCATCAGACCTGTTGCGCAACGATTAGGAATGGAAAAAATCGACTGGTTATAACCGATTAGCATTTTAATTCCGGGTAACAGGTATTTTTCAGTATTTGTTTGCCCTCGGTTATAACAGGTGTTTTCTATCTTTCTATTAGTTACCACGTAAACAAACGAAGTATCAATTAGCCATTGTAGCAGCGCAAAAATTCTTGTTTTTTAAATAAAACTTGAAAAACGTATACATTGCCGGCGATGGGCGAGGCATGACAGAATCTCTGACCAGAGAGTAGTTTATCGTTAGTTGTTGCTAGTCTGCGCTTGACCGCGCGAGACGACAGTAGTAGTTGTCACTCGCCAGTCCGTGCTAGTCGGCAGTAGTCGGGGAGTCGGCATGCGTCGGCTGTGTGCTCTGCTCGCGACTCTGGTCAGGACTCTGGTGGATGAGTATTGTTGTAGAAGGTAAAGAAGCAGTCTTGCGCATATTTAATAATATATGTTAATTGTAATTTAATTTGTTCAAAGAAATGCCCCAACAATAATTTTTATAATATAAAGCAACTCTTTTAAAGGAAAACATTCATTTCAATTTAAAAATTTTCCAATGCATTATCATTGCTTCCAATAATAAAAAAAAAAATATACGCCAGCATTGCACGAAGCTGTGTAGAAAAATTCCAACTTAAGAGCAGATATAATTGCGGTTTTTATTGAGGTAAGAATTTTTGCTTTTTTATTCAGAATACAGGGCCGAAGGGCAGCGCTGCTGTCCTCAAAAATTTATCAGATTACTAAATTTTTTTATTATTTTGGTGTTTAGGAATTTTTCTATTTCGAACTTGACATTAAATGAGAAAAGAATTTTGTGAGAATATTAAGTTTGAATGCATTCTTTGCACAGAGACTATAAATGGGAGCCAATTTTGTTCGGAGGTTACATTCAAATCAATTTTGTTCAGAGTTTACAATATTAAAATTCATTTAATTATAAATTATATTTTCTGTGGGAAGGTTACACTTGGGTCAATTTTCATTTCTTTGTGGGGAT
This sequence comes from Schistocerca cancellata, assembly GCF_023864275.1. Lineage (NCBI taxonomy): Eukaryota > Metazoa > Arthropoda > Insecta > Orthoptera > Acrididae > Schistocerca > Schistocerca cancellata. Next base: position 99,072,131 of record NC_064627.1, read on the forward strand.
GTTACAAACTTAAAAAAAGAAATTTTTAGTCGTAAGATTTCCATTGCTTTGAAATATTGCGTTCTAATAGAAATTGGGAAAAGCGGCCAATTCTATTTTAATAAGAATACCAGCAGATACGGGCAATAAACATATGACATAAGAATTGATACGGCACTGCTGAGACACTAGTGTACCTGTTACCATGCGGCGTGACCTATCATAACCTGTACTCGCAGTGTGCAAGACTTGGCCCATCTGGTCTCTATAGTAGTTTCTCACCGTCGTCGTCAGAATCGTACCAACCCAGTCTCCAAGTCACGAAGTGCGGTATCAGTGAAGTACAGTGCTCCATTGGCTTTGAATTATCAAAAACGGGTGGAGCCACAATAAACTTGTGACGTCTTACACTGCAGCGCCAAAGAAACTGGTTTACGCATTCGTTTTCAAATGTCGGTAAATGTAAATGTCGTGTGACTAGGGCCTCCCGTCAGGTAGACCGTTCGCCGGGTGCAACTATTTCCATTTGACGCCACTTCGGCGACTTGCGCGTCGATGGGGATGAAATGATGATGATTAGGAAAACACAACACCCAGCGGAGAAAATCTCCGACCAAACTGGGAATCGAACCCGGGCCTGTAGGACTGACATTCTGTCGAGCTGACCATTCATCTACCGGGTGCGGACAATGTCGGTAAACAGGCAAAATAAGGCATTGTGGTCGGCAACACCTATATAAGACAACAAATATATGGCGCAATTGTTAGATCGGTTACTGCCGCTACAATGGCACGTTATCAAGATTTAAGTAAGTTTGAACGTGGTGTTATAGTCGGCCCACGAGTGATTGGACACACCATTTCCGAGGCAGCGAGGAAGCGGGGATTTTCCCGTACGTCCATTTCACGAGTGTACCATGAATATCAGGAATTCGGTTAAACATCAAGTCACCGACATCGCAGAGGCCAGAAAAAGATCCTGTAACAACGGGACCAGCGACGACTGAAGACAATCGTTCAACTTGTTAGAAGTGCAACCCTTCCGCAAATTGCTGCAGATTTCAGTGCTGGGCCATCAACAAGTGTCAGCGTGTGAACAGTCCAACGAAACACCATCGATATAGGCTTTTGGAGCCGATGGTCGACTCGTGTACCCTTGATGAATGCTCGACACAAAGCTTTACGCCTCGCCTGGACCCGTCAACGCCGACATTGGACTGTTTCAAATTGTGGGGTGGACGTGAACGGGTGTGGAGACAATCTCACGAATCCATGGACCTTGCGTGTCAGCAGGGGACTGTTCAAGCTGGTGGAGGCTCTGTAATAGTGTGGGGCGTGTCCAATTGGAGTGATATGGGACCCCTGATTCGTCTAGATACGACTCTGAGAGGTGATACGTACATAAGCATCCTGTCTGACCACCTGCAAGCATTCATGTCCATTGTACATCCCGACGGACTTGGGAAATTGCAGCATGACAATGCGACACTACACACATCCAGAATTACTGCAGAGTGTCTCAAGGAACACTCTTCTGAGTTTAAGCACTTCCGCTGGCCACCAAATTCCCCAGAGATGAACATAATTGAGCATATCTGGGATGCCTTGGAACGTGCTGTTCAGTAGAGATCTCCAGCTCCTCGTACTCTTACAGATCTATGGAGTCAGTTCCCTGCAGCACTACTTCAGACATTAGTCGAGTCCATGCGGCACTTCTGCGTGCTCCCAGGGCCCTACACGATATTAGGCAGCTGAACCAGTTTCTTTGGCTCTTCAGTGTATAACGAAAACACATGTAAATTCATAGTTTACAATAAGAATCGAAAGTAACTGATCTGCTGCCTATGTTTAGATAAAATGTCTTTATCTGTTTGTAGCCCTTTAAAACGGACAAATTAACACGAAAAACAGAGTTGTTCATCCACAGTCTTCGCCCTTCAGCAATGACTATTCGTTATGCCAAATCATTTCTGAGCAACTTACAAAGAATTAGAATCAATAAGAGACTAGTGGTGATTTTTTTATAGCATTCAAGAACTTGTCGCTTTTCGAGAAAAGCAGCGAAGGTCGACAGACAAAGTTCTCTCCTATTTGCTTATGTAATTCAATATTTTCATATATCTTGAAACTGAAGAAGTGAACATTTTTTGGATTTTTGTTCGATTTCTCGGTTTATTACAAGAAATAATAGAACAAAACCAGAAGACGGTTACTTCAGAAACCCGTCATTTTGAGCGGTTATAGCAGTCAATTTAAACTGGCGTGAAAAAAAAAGATATTATCGCAAACGGATTGTTTCAGCGATAACCACTATCACTAGATACGATACCTTGTTACTGGCAATTCATTTGAAGGCTTGAACATTACAAGTGCTATTTAACTTCAAAGAATATGAGACATTGATGTGGTAACGTGTCACGCAATTATAGGTGAAATAAAGAGTTATATTTGGGTACGTAATGTATGCACACTAACACAAATAATTAAATACACTTTTATTCATAACCATATAGTGATGCAGTTTTTTTTAAAAAAACTACTTCTTTCGTGGCTGTAGTGCACCGTCCCTGCAATGTTTAACAGCTCATTCTCATTGTCCACAGTGCGTTACACATTTTGGTGCAGTCTAACAACACTCTTCCGCCCTTATTTGAACTTATTTTCAACACAACAATAACGATTAGACCTGTCAACGAAGGAAAATTAGGGAAAGACAGTGCAGGCACAAATTTTTGCCCAACAGTAGGAGTGTGTGTCATGAATAACACGCTAAAAACCCTAACCGGTGCGGTCTGGGTGTAGCGGGAGGGCGTTTTGAAGTAACTTCAGTGTGTTTGATATGGAGAAAAAAGCATTCTTGGTTGCAGATGTTAAAAAAACGTACTTTTGACTCGTATTTGTAATTTTTTTTCAATAACTACCAATTGAATCTCCAAGTTGAAATTTATACTGAAGTTTGATATCATAAAGGTCTATTAATTGTGAAATTTTCAGATTTTTATCTGATCCCCCAACAAAGATATTGCAGACCACAAATGGAAAAATTAGAAAAAATCCATTTTTAAAATAGTGTATTTTTTAAGTGTAAGCCGCTCGCCATTGATACTCAATAAAAAGTAACTATACTATACAATGTAATAGCAGAAAATATATTAAAGCTGAGAAATTAATCTTTCTTTGAAAAACTGCTGTTCAAAAATTTAGTTTTTTTAGTTTATGGCTGCTAACTTTGAACAATTAAAAATATATAAAAGAATAGATTGAGCTAAGTGATAATGATGTTAATTTGTGTGTTGAAGTAAATGCATTTTATCTGAAAGGCTTAGGACAATCCGCTACTGAATAATTGTAAAAAATGTAGATGCTTGGAAATACGAAAAAAACGCTTGCGGCCTGGAACAAATATGGCCGCCATTTCAAAATAGTAAACAATAAATTTAAAAAAATGTTTTTGTGACTACTAAACATTGCGGAATTCACCCAGAAAATATAAATTTTTTCTGAGAGCATCAAGCAACCAGTGCTGGACCAATTGGTATGGATTGACCTGTAGTGCTGGTAGATGGGAAAGTTGCCTTTCCCAGAAGAGCATTACATTTACCGTGCAGGCACTATGACAAGAATAAATTTCCACGATAGTGGTGTAGGACAGTGTGCGGAGATTTACGTAGTCCTGTCCATATGCGTTTCTTGCGTTTGTGGTATTGTTACCTCCTGTCTGCAGTCAATGTGGTATTAACATATTCTGTGGAAAATAAACATCCCCTGGGCATGTCTGTGTCCTGCGCCGCTAGTGAAACACAATTTATGTCTTAATATGGTTCTACTGCATTTTTACGTGGTACACAATTTTAATATTTGCTTTTTAACCACTTCATTTAAAAAAAATGGTACAAATGGCTCTGAGCACTATGGGAGTTAACTTCTGAGGTCATCAGTCCCCTAGAACTTAGAACTACTTAAACCTAAGGACATCACACACATCCATGCCCGAGGCAGGATTCGAACCTGCGATCGTAGCGGTCGCGCGGTTCCAGACTGTAGCGCCTAGAACCGCTCGGTCACTCCAGCCGGACTTCATTTAAAGATAAACATCAATTTTATACTTTTGAAACAATATTTTTACTACTCTACGAATTTTCCAACTCCTACAGTGCGGAAACTATTATGTCCAAAGAAAAGATGAATTGGACCTTTTTTGGTGGGAATGTATTGTAGTTTAATTATGTACTGGGAAACATTTTCGTTAGGAGCGGCGACTTTCGCATTGTTCCAGAAAAGCTTCACAGATCAGTATGTCGTTCATGGCCCTCCCTCCTAGCACTATACAAAAATTTGAAATTACACGATTCTTTTCCCAATCGATTTTTTTTTTTCTATGTTGACTGGGCTAGACCAACGAACACAAATGTACCCCCGGAGCACAATTTAATCCGTAATACGGCTCTACTGCACTTTGACGTCGTAAACACATTTAATATTTGCTTTTTACTCGCTTCATTTAAAGTTAAACATTAATTTCATACAGTTAGTCCTAGAGAAAAATCGAACAGTACCTTCTTGCTGGGAATTTGGTGTAGTTTACTTTTATACTGTAGTAATTTCACAGTTATTCGAAAAAGACACAGACAATGTGACAATTAAACGCTCCCCCCCCCCCCCAACCCTCTCCCCCCTCTCCCCCACTCGCAACGAGCGTGTCCTGCTAAAACAGCGAACAGAAATATTCCCAGAGACTGTTCCTCGCGAGAGACTGGTAACTATATTGCCAGTTTTGTATTTTATCTATCTTCATCGACTGTAGTCGTATATAATAACAAGCAACCAGCTGCGTAACGGAAATTTAATTTCTTTAACGGTGTCAGGCACTTAGTGTCCTTGTTCAGAAGGCTATGCCTATCGCCACAAGTGCGTACGGCAAAATGCCATGGTCACGTAGTTCAGAGTGTCTGCATAAAACTAGCGACTACATGACTATGGAATTCTGCTGAATGTACTTATTGACACATGCAAATAATGCGATAGGCATAATCTTCTGAAGAAGGGCACTAAGTGCTCGAAACCTTTAAGAAAATTAAATTTCTTTTATGCAGCTGGTTGCTCATTACACTGAGGCGTCAGAAACTGGTATTCAAATACAAGGATATGTAAACAGGCAGAATACGGCGCTGTGGTTGGAAACGCCTATAAGAATACAAGTGTCTGGCGCAATTGTTAGATCCATTACTGCTGCAAAAATGGCAGGTTATCAAGATTTAAGAGAGTTTCAACGTCCTGCTATAGTCGGCGCACGAGCGATGGGACACACCGTCTCCGAGATAGCGATGAAGTGGGGATTTTCGCGTACGATCATTTCATAAGTGTACCGTGAATATCAGGTAAAACATCAAATCTCCCACACCGCTGCGGTCGGAAAAAAATCCTGCAAGAACGGGACCAACAACAACTGAAGAGAACCGTTCAAAGTGACGGAAGTGCGATCCTTTCGCAAATTGCCACAGATTTCAGTGCTGGGCCATCAACAAGTGTCAGAATGCGAACCATTCAACGAAACATCATCGATATGTGCTTTCGGAGCCGAAGACCCACTCGTGTACCCTTGATGACTGCACGACACGCCATCAGCACCGACGTTGGACTGTTGATGACTGGAAACATGTTGCCTGGTCGGACGAGTCTTGTTTCAAAGTGGAGTGATATAGGACCTCTGATATGTCTAGGTACAACACTGACAGGTGACACGTCCTTTCTGATCACCTGCATCCATTCATGTCCATTGTGCACTCGGACGGACGTGGGCAATTCCAACAGGACAGAATTGCTACAGAGTGGCTCGAGCAACACTCTTCCGAGTTTAAACACTTCCGATGGCCTCCAAACTCCCCAATATGACCGTTATTGAGCGTATCTGGGATGCCTTGCAACGTCCTGTTCAGAAGAGGCCTCCATTCCCTCGTACTCCTACGGATTTATGGACAGCCCAGTCAGTTTCCTCCAGCGCTACTCCAGACATTAGTCGAGTGCATGCCACGTCGTGTTGCGCCACTACTTCGTGCTCACGGGGGCCCTAAACGAAATCAGGCAGGTGTACCAGTTTCTTTTTTTTTTTTTTTGGCTATTCCGTGTATTATATATTGTCAGTATTGCCGACGTACGGCACAGTGCTTCCAATCAGCACATTGTGTTCCAAAAGCATTTGATGTGTTCAGTATTATGCGCAACACCTTAATGTAACCCTAACATTTTGCAAAAGTATTGTACATCTGGAAATACTGCGCAATAATACTGATGTCTAAGACGCCACTTAAGGTATATTATCGTAATTTCAACTCAAGCGATTCATTATTGCCTTTTCGAAATTAGTTACACTGCATTTCAAGACATCATGAATGAAGAGGCTGGCGGAAGAAAATGCTAAACCACAAGACGGTGAGCTGAGTTACCGCACGCTCACCTGTGGTCTAGGGTTAGTTTCGCTTGGGAGCCGTAGCGCTTGCAAGCCGTGAATAGTAGTTTTCTACTCTGTGTAACTGTTTAGTGTCTACACTTTGTCCGCCCGTTATAGCGCTCTGTATTCTGTTATGTTTGCAGTTTGACCGTTGATGAGTCATAATGGTGTGTCCAGGGAAATGCACATTCTGTTTCGAATTCGACACGTCAACAAGAAATGTTTAACCTAGTTCATTATAAATGCACGATTGGATCGTGGAAGTTATCGGAATCACATCAGATCAAGTCCACACTGCTTGCTACGACACGGAACGCTACTGTTTTTCGTGAAGCTCTCGAAACCTGTGTTGCTGGGAAGGCTATCGAGGGAAAGCTGAATTCCGTCATCGTGACATCCCGCGAGTAATGTCAAAATTTCAAACGCTGGTATAGAATACGAAAAAGTACCTGTGTTTTAATCTACCCCATGAGGTAGAGAATTGTTATTTAACACATTTTTACCAAGTATGGGGAAGTGAAACAAATCCGTAACGAACGCTGGTCTAGCCAACACAAACTGCACTGTTTTAACGGTTTCAGATCGGTTGAAATGCGTGTCAGGCAGGATATTACCTCCATCCATTTGTTTGTGGGGACAGGGCGTATGTTACTTTCGGTGGACAGATAGGAACACGTTTTATCTGCAGTGAAAGTGGTCATCAAAAAACGAATTGCCCAAGAAAAGCTTTCGTTGTAAAAATCTCGTGAGAGCAAAGCAGAAACTGCGCTAGCTGAACGCGTGACAGAGAACAATGTGTGGTATTACAACAGGAGACAAAACTACCTGCGTTAGCCTCAAAACGCGAAGCGGAAAAGCCACCCTTTATACTGTAACGTCGCCGTAGAAAAATTATACATGACTGTGCTTAAACTGACACACAATATTTTTGCCGCAACGCAATTTGATTTTCAAAAATCCCTACAAAAGAATGGCCCTGACTAACATTTACCTATACCTTTCACAAATCACTTACCTCACAAAAATCTTCGTTACTCGAACTACTGCAATACAGCGAGCGCCACTACTGCCAACTAAATAAAAGATTCAAACTACTGAAGGCACTAACTTATGATAGGCATAGTTAGCAAATGAAAGATTTTAATAGAGAACAAACAAAGTATTTACCTCGATAGTGTTCAAAAGTCATCATTATATATATATATATATATATATATATCAGTTCATGGCATCCAGTCTTACAAATTTACTGTCTCTGTCCAAAACTCCGCCATCTCACGCCCCACGTCCGCCACTGCTGGCGGCTCACCTCCAACTGCGCAACGCTACGCGCTTTTAACATCCAGCTGCCCAACACTACAATGGCAGACGACAATGCAAACTAGCCACAGACTGCACACAGCACAGCCAGTGATTTTCATACAGAGCGCTACGTGGCGTTACCAATAAGAAAACCTAAACAGCCTACTTACATAGCCCCCATGCTCCCCACAAAAAAAAATGTACAAATTGTTTTGGACACTGGCCAATACATATTTGTTAAAAATTTTTTCACAATTACAATAACAAAGAAATCAAATGCACACACTTATTGATACAATGTTGGTCAAAAGCTAAAATTTTCTCACAGTCCATAAAGACAGTCCTGATCGTTCATCACAGTAAAATAGCAGTGTTTTTCTCAAAGTCTGAGCAGTAAAAGAAAATGCACACGGAAATAGTGGATTTCCATATAGTTTTGAAGAAGTAGTGTTGTCCTTCCAACGGAAAGACATTGTTGACTCTTGACATGCAGACAGGTAATGGTCCACAACAGAGCAAACCCACAGCAGAGTCAGTCGAAGGTTTGAAGAATATTGGTATGTAAGTCATCACAGAGCAGACCCACTGTAGTCCTGGTAGAGAGTATGGTATTGTTGGGCCACCAGAGGTGCAGACCTACTGCAGTTCTTGTAGAAATAATGGTATTGTTGGGTCATCAAAGGTGCAAACCCACTGCAGTCGTTGTAGAGACGGCCAACCGCCATCTGTTGCGACTGTGCAGGTGCACAATCACCATCGAAGAGTCTTGCGGAGAATATAGCAAGTCTATAAACCACCACTTGTGCACTCACAAAGTTTTTGGAATTGTCCTTAGAACCAGCAATGTTGGTAACCAGTCCCTTGCTGAATTATCAACACACGTCCAAACACTAACAGTCCTCTTTTTTCACATATTGTGCATTTACTATGACCAACAGAAATATGTGCAGTGAAATGAATGCTTACAAGTTACTTAATTTGATGAACTGGTGTCAATTACAATTTTATAACATGAGAATACAATAACAAAGGTACAAAATACATCATTAAAGAACATAACAATACAGATAACATTTTTAGTAGTACAGGCTTTACAAAAGAATAGAAAAAAACATATACATAAGTCTCACAGGAATTATGACATAAGTAAATATATAAAATAATGAGAATAGTTTTAGAAACATTAATTTCACACATGAGCATTGAAACAGAACAGAATTAATAATGTCTAAGCATCTTTACAAAGTAAATAACATATTATCAGAAAAATTCTACAATGTAAATCTTATTAGCTAAACACATAAAGACAAGAAAAACATAAATCCACGTAGTGTAATAACACAAGGGGAAAACACAGGGTTTGTTTTACTGCAGTATTTTGCAAAAAAAAAAAACTTCCTTTACTTTTTGGAGATCTCCCTTCGTTCTTCATTATTCCCAAAAAGTCCTACCTATACCTCCTTTCTGTATTCTATTCATATTTCTTTCAAAATAATTATTTCTCATTGTACAATACTCATTTTGGCCCAAATCTTTGTCATATAACTTCTCAACGCATTTCTTACAATTCATCACAACTCGTTCTCTTATATAGCCTACCCCATCTTAAGCTAACTTAAATCTACTGAGCTCAGATGCTAAACTAAGGGACGAGGCAATGCAGCAGCACAAAACAATTAACGCAAACAGCAATGAAAATATGCAAATTTGCGAAGCAAGCAGCATTATAGAAATTAGCAAAGCAATTGCAATATTACAACTAATATAAGGCAATGTGCAGCAAACAAGAAAAATAAATCAGTAGTAAAACTGGCTTAACAGAGTAATACAAAGTGAAATTCAGTAGCACTATGCCTGGCAAACAGCAGCAGCAAATGCAATAACTTATATCTAATCATAACAAAGCTCAAGTAGAAAAAATATTACAGTGGAAATGGCCATGTTTAATACCTATGTCACGTCTTAACACTAGAGTGATGCATCATGATAACTTACTCTACCAAAAAAATTACCAAGTAGTTGAAAAGAAAATTATGTATGCACTTACTGTTATTAATCCCTTCTTATTGTTCTTTCCATTCCAAATGTTCCTTTTTCGTAGAATGTGGATCATAAAATTATTATTTAATAGATCTGTTGGCAGAAAGTGTTTACATTAGTAAATGCACTTAATTGTATTTTATAAAACCATTACTGCAACACAGCTGGAAACCAGATATCAAATGAAATAAGCAACTATCTAAAGCGAAGCATAAAAATATCATTCAATAGTTATGTGGCATTTCATAAGTTAGTAGAAATTCTCTCATTTCTCGTAGAAAGACACTTGTCATAATCAGGTGTGCAGATGTAAGAATATTTCCCATCAGTTCATAAGCATTTCAGTAAGTATCACAAAGTACAATATATTTCCAAGTAATGAGCGTGTCATATTTGCGATGCTTTCTACAAAGGAATGTCAATAGCAAGGTTAATGGCCTCATTTTTTTCTCCACCTAATCGCTTTCTTTTGTCAGACGACTATCTCTCAGCTGGGCGCCCAAAACGCATTACATCAAGGTGACCTACCTTCGTTACCGAAAAATTTACATTAGTTTCCGCTACAGTGACAGTCTCATATAAAAATTTCACAGGTCGAGAATTTGCGTTACAAATGTGTAGTAACAAAATCCTGTAAATATAACAGTGTCCAAAAAATTTTCGTCGGCATTGTGATACATTCACGCATTTACACACATTTCATAACTCTTAAAGTACGATTCTTGGTTTCCAACATCCTTTTTCACAAGTCAGAGTCCCTAACCACTACTCATTATTCCTTACCTTATTACACATATACATATTCGTCGACACCAATATTTCATCATAATAAATACATAGCATAATCAAATTCCTCATACAGCATCAGCTTATTGATCATAAACATACCTCAACAGCATAATACACATCGTCTTCGTAATAATAACAGATCAATCACATCTCAGAATCGTCGCAGCTTCTTTCAGTAATTTCAAGACCTTCAATAAAGTCATCTACCTGAAACGTACTTCAAAAATCATTATCCCTTACCAAATACATCATTCAAAGCTCTCATAGTATCACAATGGTTCCGAAAAAATATGAACAGTTCACAAAGTACAGACAAAACACAATTTTCTAAGTGTGAAGCTATCCAAATGTGTAATTGCGTAAACCTGTGTCACTGACGTGGTAAAAAAAAGGTTTGTCTCTCTTAGTTAAATGATCAGATAGCTGTGTAATTATGTGTTAGAGAAATATGGGACCGATGTGTAAAGTTGTATAAGCAAATACCATGTTAGCTAGGGTTCTTTGTGCTTGCCACACACATGGAACACAAAGTAAGCGTGTACCCCCCTGAGGATTTATGTAATTATACCCTCAGGTGTTACAGATTAGAGCAATGGAATGAAATGTATCACGGAAAACCTTTGTATCATTATAATTCAAAAATCTTTAAAAATAAATGTTTTAAGTACAAAATTAATCACTCAAATGCGTGTCCTGTAGCGCTAAATGTGCGTCTTGCTGTAAGATAATTCTGTGGAAGTGTTGTAGTTATCGTTCTTTGTAAGCAAAGTTCCGCTGAAGTCAATGTACTCACCTCATCATAAACAAAAGTGAAATGCGTTGCGTAGTTACTACTAAAACATGTTTTACTTTCCAGAATAATTCATAAAATCTGTGCAGATATAAAACAGATACACCGCAAAAGCAACATTGTAAATTGTCACTCATTAGTGGCGTCGTGATAAAATCGTTTAGCTGTCACATAAACTAACCACTGTGTCATCTGGTATCTCACAGAAAATACTTTAAATCCAGAATGTATTTTCAAGTAAACCAAAATGTTGTATTAAAATCTCATTAGCAGTACCAGTATATGTTCTACGTATGTAGGCTTTATAGTCGTTACGTAATCGTGCAACTAACAAGCAAGAATGTACACACACACAATAACACTGTGACATCTGTTCACTATAACAATGCATTCGTAATTTCTGTTTAAATAAGTTCTCTTGGTTCTTGACTGGATATTTAACTTCAAACATTGTTGCATGTTAACAGATTCCAAGTCTGACAAAGCATACTAGTAACTTGAAGTGAAAAGTTTTATGGCAAAAACAAAGTTTAAAAAAACAGATTATCTCTCAATAAGCGGTTATACATGTGAAATGTGGTGCAATCGTTTACTCCTCATAGTACTCAGAGTTTCAACTTGAACGCAATTATCATGCGGTATACGTCGGTAAAGAATACTGGAATTTTTCTCAAGGTTAGCGTCTATGTTATATTTCTCTGAGCCAGCCGGCGCACGTGGCTGCCTGTGGTGCGAGTCACTGTCTGCTATCTTGTCTGTCGTCATGTCGGTAGATTCCATAGTTTCTCTCTTGTCGGTCACGTGGGGGAGAATTTCTCCTTGTATCGTAACTGCGTGGTGGACCATTGCGTCTGAAGTTATTCTGTCTCCGTTGACAATAATTGCTTTGCTTCCCATATTGTCTGTTTCTATGGTTATCTCTGTCATATTCATTACTACGGAAATGTGATCTTTCTCTGTAATTATTACTACTCTGACACTGGTTGTCATATGGGTGGTGTCTGTTTTGGTCACGATTTGCGTTGTAAGAATAGCCTTGTAGTGTCCAATTATTATTTCTGTCATCGCGGAATTGTGACGGATGTGACCTGTAATTGTTGTGTTCCTGTTTTCGCGTTCGGCGATTGTCAGTGTCAATTTCTAATTTTTGTAAGAGTCCCTGAAAAGCTTCAATGTCGTCTTTGCAACGTCCTGCCAAATTAATATGTCGTAAATGTTCAGGTAATTTGATTTAGCAAATGCGGATGAGTTCTGAGGGGCTGTACTGATTCTTGTGCAACATGTCCTCAAAATATTTCACAAGACTGGAAAATTCAGATTGTTCGAAATGTTTCATCATTATGATGCTATGTTTTACTCGGTCTTGTGTAGTTTGAGACCAATATGCTGAGAGGAAGGCATAAATTCTAATCTATGCTCTAATGACCAGTTGGGAGGAAAACAATGAGAGAATTGATGAAGCCACGCTTGTGAATGAATGTCGTTGCCAGAAATCTTAAATGTTTTGAATTCAAGTGTAGTAATGAAAAGCTTATACACAAAATCATCGTGTCGGCGAGTCGCATATCGGTCATTGTTACGTCTTGTCGGCGGTTCCATCTCAAAATTCGGTGCACCTTGCCAATTTCTTTCATAATTTCCGAAATGACCTGTGTTATTATTTTGTGGCTTTTCCGTATTTCTATGTCCCTCTTCCTGTGTTAGAGCGCGAGTGTCCTCTGAAATATGTAATTCTTGTATTACTTGTGCCAACTGATCTTGTACTTCCCGGATTTCTCCTTGGTGTTGCGTATTAATTTGATTCTGATTTTGTTTGAATTTCCTAATTTGTTCGTACTCTTCTGTGTCATTAAAGACTACCCGTTCTGTGTCATTCAGATTATCATCTACCTTCATAGATAAATTTTTTAGCTGATCCGTAAGTTCAACTACTTTCTCTGATAATGAACTAATTTCCTCCATGTGTCTTTCTGAACCAATTTTCAGAGTATCTACTGTGTGCTTTACGTTTTCCTGAGTTTTTGCTAGTTGCGTAACCAAATCGGTAGATGCAACTGAGTCAATTTTAGCTTGCAAGGTATCATGATTTTCATGAACAATAGTTTGCAGTTCTTTTATGGCTGCTTCGTGATTCTGTAATCCATTTTCATGCCGCGAAAAAATAGGCTGAAATGCTCACAAATTTGTGTTTTTACATCATTACACACTTTTTGACATTTCGATTCGATTTTATGTAACTCAGTAGTTAAATCTTCACGTGTTTGTTCAAGTGTGGTGTCTAACTTTTGAAGATTTTGTTCCATTGTGTCTAACTTTTGAAGCTTTTGCTGTGTTTGTCTCTGATTTTGTTCCATTTGTTGCATTAATTGCAATAATAATGTATTAGTGTCTGGAATCTGTTTCTCTATACTTTTTGGCAGTGCATTTTCACCTGCAACGTTTACATTTTGACAAGCGAAAAAGGTGTCTTGACTCATTTGAGAAAACGGTGAGGATCCAAAACCTGAGTCTACAGTATTTGCAATATTGTGTTCTGTCATTTCGGATTCCTGAGGCGAGCTGTTGCCGACCAATCGACCGATAATGCTTCCCTGTTCACTATTTGTTTCACTGTCTACACCATTATTTGCCGCCCGCTCCATTTCGCTATGCACACTTACCAAATTACTACTTCGAATGTCTGTTAATTCATTACACAGTGGTGCTGATAAGCTACACTCATCGTCACTATTATTTCTCAGTTTACTTTGGAGCCTGGTGTTACGTTTTTCACACGCCATTATTTTCACAATATTTCACACGATAACACAGAAAAGCACAACTTGAAGAGCAAAAATAAGAGAACACATTAACATAGCACTGAAAATAATATCCAGTTAATTGCAATCGCAGGTGCGAAATACTTGGTGCAAATCTATGTGCATGCCGCCACAACTGTTTTACTGTACAACAATGAAAGACTGCAACTACAAAGGAGATTCTCTCTACAATTATGCGCTAGCAATAAACAAAAGCTACACTAATTACAAACTACAAGAAAAAATCAGAAGATTCCAGTGAGGTATCCTTGGCGAAGGGACGAGGTATGAAACGTCCCCTTAGAAAAATTATACATGACTGTGCTTAAACTGACACACAATATTATTGCCGCAACACAAACTGACTTTAAAAAATCCCTACAAAAGAATTGTCCTGACTAATGGTAACCTATACCTCTCAAAAATCACTTACCTCACAAAAATCTTCGTTAGTCGAACTACTGCAATACAGTGAGCGCCACTACTGCCAGCTAAATAAAAGATTCAAACTACTGAAGGCACTAACTACTGATAGGCATAGTTAGCAAATGAAAGATTTTGATAGAGAACAAACAATGTATTTACCTCAATAATGTTCAAAAGTCATTATATATATATATATATATATATATATATATATATATAGTGTTCAAAAGTCATTATATATATATATATATATATATATATATATATATATATCTTGCTTGTTAGCAGCTGCTCCTCAGGTATTGTAAGTAGGCTGTTTAGGTTTTCTTATTGGTAACGCCACGTAGCGCTCTGTATGAAAATCACTGGCTGTGCTGTGTGCAGTCTGTGGCTAGTTTGCATTGTTGTCTGCCATTGTAGTGTTGGGCAGCTGGATGTTAAAAGCGCGTAGCGTTGCGCAGTTGGAGGTGAGCCGCCAGCAGTGGTGGATGTGGGGAGTGAGATGGCGGAGTTTTGGACAGGGACAGTAAATTTGTAAGACTGGATGCCATGAACTGATATATATATATATATATATATATATATATATATATATATATATATATATATATATATATATAAGGACATAAATTATTTGCATGTACAACGTGTCCAAAACAGCTGTCTATCCTCTACTTCCAGCACCTCAGAGGACACCACTTAACACAGTGAATTCAGAGTCATCTAAACATACCGCACAATCTGCGCAAAGCCACATAAACTTTCTGTGCATGAGCACATTACGCTTAAGATAAGGAGTACTAACTTAACACACTGAATTCAGAGTCTTCTAAACATACCGCGCAATCTGCGCAAAAACACATAAACTTTCTGCATGAGCGCACTATGTTTAAAATAAGGAGTATTAACTTCTAACATTCTGCGTGGTGTGTTTGTTCTATATCATGTCTCCCTACCACTTTCGCGCAACGACTAGTTTGAACCTGGGACCTGTTGCTGGAAAGGAGACGCCAGACCACACATGACATGTAGAGTTCAGAAGAGTTCAGTGAGACTAGCGATGATATAACCAAATACTTAATGATTTCAGCGTCAGCTCCACTGCACTCCCTGTAAAAGAATCTTAATACTAACTAAATTTAGTGGAAGGGGTTCAAGGCTTTCCTATTTTTAGTTAGCTGGTAAAATAACGTCGAAAAAGCAGTTAAGTTTACCATTGTAAATTTTATTCTACTCACAAAACATTGTTTATAAATTGCACTATTGATAAAAGGAAATGTTTTAATACAGGATGGTAAAAACCAACTGTGTTCAACAAAAATGTGAACGAATATTCCCTGAATGGGTTTCCAAGTTCTACAATGGATCGAAGGTTGACCTATGCCATATCACATCTATAATCTAGGTTTAAATTAAGTTTCACAAAAGAGAAAACTATCAAAATGGTCTGCAGTGACCCTCAATTATCTTTAATTACTTTTCTAACTTGTCGTAAATTACAGTGGCTGATGTGGCTTCTCAATAATTATATAACAGAAAAATCATCGCGTTTCAGATTTTTACTTCAAGTGGCAAATGTGAACACCATGAGCTTTAATTGACGATCGACACTAGTATTACGCAAAAAGTGGGTGTAACAGATGAGACTTCTGCAGTTCTGAGTGAAGCTTGGTGCGCTGTTATGCGGCATCGCGTGCGTTCATTACGTTGTCGGTGTTCGTCAGGGGGCGGCGAGCAGCACAGCTCCGCTCACCTCGCCGTCTCGGAAGCAACTCTGTTCTAACTTCTCCTTACTACAATTTACCGAAGTTGGTTTAAAAAAAACTATGTGGCTGTGTTTCCATCTGACCAATCAGGGTCTCAATGTTAACCTTAAGCTCCGCCTACAAAAATTCTGTCTATCCAATGAGAAACGTTATACTTTTCGTGGTGGAGCAATGTTTTTAAATTTTGCAACGTAACAGAGACGCGAAAAAGTCTCACGCTAAAACTTGCAGCTGGTGTGGTCCTTTTAGTGTTATCGTAAGATCTATACTGTTCTTCTGGAGGGCTCTATCTCTTAACATGGGCTGGGGGGTGGTTCTGACGTAACAGAGACGCAAAAAAGTCTCACGCTAAAACTTGCGGTTGGGGTGGCCCTTTTTGTGTTATCGTAAGATCTATACTGTTCTTCTGGAGGGCTCTAGCTTTTGAAATGGGCTGGGGGGTGGTCCTAGCGGTTAGCTGGCACCGTGGGTGTTCGTCCCTTATCGTAGGGCCTTCCAGCTTAGCGCAGTTCTGCTCTCGGCTTCTGTTCTCGTTTCTCCCCTCGGAACTGCGTCTGTCTCACGGTGGGAAGGTATGACATGCATTTAGGCATTCTTGTGTTAGTCTGTGGTATTCCATTTGCTCACTCGTTACTCGTATTACTTTGGTTAATTTAATGTCACGATTTATTCGGAGCTATGTGACATACTACTGGATTTGCTTATCATGTCAGGGTTTTCATGGAAGGTGTTGGGTTTGCCTGATACCTTACAAACTTAACACACCATACAGCTTCTAAATATCCGGGTGACTGGCCTGGACTCGTGAAATGGATCTACCAACACATCATCATGGCCAATAAACCGCCTCCGCTCTCCACTTGCGAGGCACAAATAGGACATGTCCTGCGACACACTGATTAAAATATCTAAAACAGTGTTCGTTACAAGATTAACACTCAGTATCACAGGGAAACATTAATCAGAAACAGACATCGGTTCGTTACAATAAACGCACAAATTACGTGGCTGAAAAACACAACCAAGTCAGAGGCACGCAAGAAGGTCAGTAATAGTAAGGCCCTTTATCATTTTCCCATTCAGAGGGGCGTAAAACAATAACACTTAAGCAGAGAAGTATGAATGCATTTGAGCAATTCAGTGACTGACAATAACTAAGTTTTTAAAAATCAGAACACAAGACCTCACAGGATAAACGCGGCCTTACACAATGGACTCCCAATAGTAAGGTCAAGCGTCCAAAGCACACTGCTAAATAAATACACCACAACGGCAAGCACACTCAGTAATCGCCAGAACTATGGACACTGAGAACAAAATGTTGCTTATATCCAAACCAACTGTGCTCGCAATGGCATCACATCAGTCACAGAGCCATAGGAACGAGAATGTAGTCACTAGAAGCAAACGGTAAATCCACCATAAACAAGGAAGCAGCATCTTCCCGACAGCATCTGAGCCTCTACCCACCAAGTGCGCCGCAAACGCCCAAACACAATCAGGTAACGTGACAAACTTTCCTCTTGCCACCCCACACGGCGTCGGCAGACACGGCTTCACGCTCCGCGCACTACTGCCTATCTCATTGTTTCTGCTCGCCCTCCAAAATCCAACTACTCGACTGTCACAGGTGCCTCGCCGACTTCCCCCACTAGGGGGCGCCACTTCTCTCTTTCCTCCGCGATACAGCCATAACATTATACGCGGTACGGTCGATAGATCAAACTCGAGCCGCCACGGCTCAAGACATACCGACAACAAACAAGCGGGGAACGCAAGTGTAAACGAAAGCAGCTTGCCTGTAGAGGAATAGCACGTCTGAGATGCGCACACACGAAACTACACACCTAGACGGCTTACGTCATCACTCAACACCCTCTGACACTTGTATCTGACGATAAGTTGATGACTGGCGGAAGGTGTAAAATCTGAATCGAGCCTAATGCAAATCCAAATACAATAAAATAACTCCATATTTAGCAATCGTATACAACCAATCGCTCGCAGAAAGATCAGTGCCCAGAGACTGGAAAGTTACACCAATACACAAGAAAGGAAATAGCAGTAATCCGCTGACTTACAGACTCATATCACTAACGCCGACTTGCAGTAGGATTTTGGGACGTATGCCGTGCTATAACGTTATGAATTACATCCAAGAAAACGATTTACTGACAAACAGCCAACATGGATTCAGAAAATATCGTTCTTGTGAAACACAACTAGCTTATTCTCACGAAATAATGAGTGCTACCGTTAGGGGACGTTAAATTGATTCGATATTTTTAGATTTCCAGAAGGCTTTTGACACCATTCCTCACAAGCGACTTCTAATTAAATTGCATGCCTATGGAGTATCGTCTCAGTTGTGTGACAGAGAGGTCACAGTTCGTAGTAATTGACGGAAAGTCATCGAGTAAAACAGAAGTAATATCTGACGTTCCCCTAGGAAGTGTTAATGGCCGCCAGTTGTTCGTGAACTATATAAACGATTTAGCAGAAAATCTGAGCAGTCCTCTTAGAATGTTTGCTGATGATGCTGCCATTTATCGTCATGTTGTCAGATGATCAAAACGAATTGCAAAATGGTTAGACAAAATATCTGTATGACACAAAAAGTGGAAACTGAATCTAAATCATGACAAGTGTGAAGTTATCCATATGAGCACTAAAAAGAATCCCCTAAATTTCAGTTAACGGTAATTCACATAAATCTAAACACTGTAAACGCAACTAAGTACTTAGGGATTACAATTTATGAATAACTTTAAAGTGGAACGATCGGATGGGTAATGTTGTGGAGAAAGCAAACCAAAAACTGCTATTTATTGGCAGAATGCTTAGATGGTTCAGATGGCTCTGAGCACTATGGGACTTAACATCTGAGGTCACCAGTACCCTAGAACTTAGAAATACTTAAACCAAACTAACCTAAGGACATCACACACATCTATGCCCGAGGCAGGATTCGAACCTGCGACCATAGCAGTCGGGCGGTTCCAGACTGAAGCGCCTAGAACCACTCGGCCACACCGGCCAGGCTGAATGATTAGAAAACGTTATAAGTTTGCTAAGGAGTGTGCTGACACAACGCTTGTCCGCCATCTTCTACGGTACTGCTGTCCAGTGTGGGATCTGCATCAGATAGGACTGACGCAGGACAACGAAAAAATTCAAAGAAGGGCAGCTCGTTTTTTATCTTCGCGAAATAGGGGAGAGAGTGGCACAGATATCATACACGAATTGGGATGGCAGTCATTAAAACAAATGCGTTTTTCGCTACGCCATGACCTTCTCGTGGAAATTCAATCATTAACCGTCTCCTCATAACGTGAAAATATTTTAATGCCACCCACTTCCATAGAAATGGTCACCATAATAAAATAAGAGAAATCAAATCTCGCACGGAAGTATTTAAGTTCGTTTTTCCAGCGTGCTGTTCGAGAGTGGAATGGTAGAGAAGTAGCTTAACCCTTTCGTGAGCCGTGGGAAACACGCTTCCCACTACAATGAACTCGCTCCTAGTCCCGTGGGATTCACAGTTCCCACCTCTGTACGGTGCTACCACCTAGTGAACAGTAAAGGGTACTACTTCCAATCGGAAGTTCCCGCCGTTTTTGCTGTACCTTCGCGCAGAGGCATTGTATAGCTGAGCGTTGCTCTGTAGAGGGGCCTTTCAGTGCTGTTTGCGTGACATTTTGTGATTTTTTCCTCAAAGCTATAGTATAAGGTAAATACTTTTGATTTACCCAAATTTATGCAGGAAAACGTAAAATTGGAACGAGGAGAATTCCAGTTTGAAACAAAAGGAGCCATTTCTGTAGTAAAATGGATGGATAACCGTCCAGTCACTTTCCTGTCCTCAATTCATGACCCTTGAGAAACAGTCACAGTGAAAAGGAAAAACAAGGATGGTACTAGTACAGAGATTTCTTGTCCTGAAGTTGTGGCAGAATACAACAAAATAATGGGTGGTGTCGATAAGTTTGATCAATTACGAGAAAGGTATGCTATTGGCAGACGTTCTGTAAAATGGTGGCACAGAATATTTTATTTCCTGGTGGACGTTGCCGCAGTGACCAGTTTTATCCTGTGGAAAATAAGTAAAAGAGAAAGAGGACAGCATGATAAACTCACATACAGGATCCATCTAGCCAGACAATTGATCGCTGGCTTCTCATCCCAAAAAGGGAGTGGACAAAAACCTGTCTTTCTGGCAAAGAGAGGTAAAGTACCTGAAGATTTTCGTCATGTGGCTGTAGGGGAGCATCAACCCATTTTAGGAGAAACCTACTGGACGTGCCGTCATTGTAGTACCAAAGCTGCGAAAAAGAGCACTCGCTGTGTTTGTACATATTGTCAAATACCACTTTGTATGACCCCATGTTTCAGAAAATTTCATGGCAAGTAATTGTGAACAATCATTGTAACAAAAGAAGTAAATTTATCAAATAAATATGACATATGTTGAAAAAGTTGTTTTTGTCATTTAACTCCAAGGAAGGGCAGTGGGAAGAGTACTTCCCACTTTGTTGCGTGACCTCACTTTCACAGTTGGAGCAAATTTGATATTCTGTATGATAAATATACCTATCTGTTAACTACTATTGGCTCTCCATTCATTAAAAAAAAGTGCTCAATAATTTTGCCCACGAAAGAGTTAATAGTGGTTCGATTAACCCTCTTCCAGACACTTCATTGTGAATTGCGGAATAATCATGTAATATATGAAGAAGGGAAACGAAAACAAATATTCCAAAGACGTCAGTATTGTGACTCAAGGAAAAGAATCCCACTCCGACACTCAAATGGAGATAGAGTGAGAGCACGATCTTTTATTCGGTATTACTGAGCTTCTCTGTGAGTATGATTCAAGCTTATAAAATACTCGCACTGAATATTACTAGAACTAAATCTCAATTAAAAATTACATCGCCACAACACTTATCTGTGACTCAGAAGCTCATATATTTATGTTACAGAAGTTATCTTTTTCAGTTTATCTGCGCCTGAAAAAGAATCCCACTCCGACACTCAAATGGAGATAGAGTGAGAGCACGATCTTTTAGTCGGTATTACTGAGCTTCTCTGTGAGTATGATTCAAGCTTATAAAATACTCGCACTGAATATTACTAGAACTAAATCTCAATTAAAAATTACATCGCCACAACACTTATCTGTGACTCAGAAGCTCATATATTTATGTTACAGAAGTTATCTTTTTCAGTTTATCTGCGCCTGGTTTTAAAACAATACCGAATGTGGCACCTGAAGAAAGCACCGGTACAGCAGCCTTCCTAAGAGAGGGCATTCCAGTACACAGTCTCAAAACTTTATATTCAAGTCGAGAGATATGTTGTCCTATTTGTTACGTCACCTTAATTAACCTTTATGCGCCGTCCGGCAATAGCAACAAGTTAGTGGGATCCCCTTCTAACAGGGAAGACGTTCCTTGTCTCTTGAGAGGAAAACCTAAAAACCTTTTAATAGCCAGTGACTGTAATTGCGTATAAAACTAAATAAGACCAATTCCCGAACTTCAACTTTTGCACGGAACTGCAAAACCTGGTTACCAACACGAAACTGACAGATACTTACAAACTGAAGCAGCCCACCTTAGTGAAATATCCGTTCTTCATCTAGACTTCTGTGCAGCCGTGTAGATAGAATGTATGCATCCGAAACTACACGCGAAAGAATCTTTGCAGTTGAGGTGATACTGGCTTGTTTTTGTTGCCATTGTGCCCTTTAAGTAACTATAAATTTGTATAACTAGCAGACTAAAATATATAGATCCTAGTGAGTTCTCAACATTTTGTGCCTGGGAGACAAAGAAATAATCGAATTCATCAGCGACACGTGGAATACATGTCTATACTCAACAAACAAATATCCTTCTGAAGCAGAATTGTCGACCAGTTTAGCTATATGGCAACTAAGACAAAGTTTAATCTACTATAGATCTCCAAAAGCAAGAGACATTGAAAGGTCTTTAGTGTTTTACTACACAGGACTGAGGAAGCTTATCATAAATCCAGTGTGACAGACACACTAAATAAAACGAATAAAGGCTTAACTATTGACTATTAAACAAAAACAAATGGAATGTCTCATGTTCTAATGAAAACCCAGCTCTTTAACAGAGGGCGAATTTAAATCAAAGAACAGGTACCAAAGAAACTGCAGACGCACATGCATTGAAGGCTTAGAAACAGACAGTGAGAGATTACTCACAAACCAAAACGGAGTTGTCAGGAAAATAGAACAACATTACGTACAGTTATACTAATCTGAGGAATGAGAAGCAATTTTGATAGACGAAGTGGTACAAGTTTTTAACAGAGAGATCATGAACGACGAGAATGTCGGATTTTTAGCTAATTTAAGAGCAGAGGCAGTTTTCTAGTTAATTACCATCCCACAAATCACCCACACCGGATGTTCTCCCAAAGGACTTTTATCTTAAATTCTGGCATATCATCGGATTGACTTTTACTGAGATTTTAAACGAAATAATGAGAGGGAGGGGGGTGTTGTTGCCACAGATTTCAAAGTAGGAAAAATTTTTCTAGTGTCAAAGGGAAAAGGTCAGAAAAAAATAGAGAACCTCTAGCCATTAACATCAGCAAATTTATTTTATTGAAGTATTACCACAGCATTAAAGCAGTAGAATGAGACCTGTACTTGAAAAAATAATAAAGAAACATCAATCCTACCTTCCAGGATAATATATCATGACACCAATCTCAGGATATCGAGACATTATGTCAAGTGCTATAGTAACATAAAATGTGCTATGTTCTTTGTTGACTTTTGTAAAGCTTTCGAGCCAATAGATCACCATTACCTAGCCCACTTACCGAAACAAACATGACTCCAAGAAAGAGCTGTGCAAGTGATCCTGAATATGATAACAAGAATCACGGCAAAGATCACCGACATGGACAGATGACAAAGGCCATCAAAATACAAGGTAGTCCACTTTCCATGTCGCTTTTTGTGCTGTTGCTGGATCCACTTCCCAGGGGACTGATGGCTGAGTGCAGCAAGCTCGATAGAAAGTTAACAGCATTGGAGTCGACATTTGACCCTGTTCAATATAAAATTCTTGCGCACCAACCTAGATCAAAGTTAAACAAGCGAGTTGACCACGATTAAACACGGCCTTGGCTCACGGTTTTCTCAAGATGACCAGGTATTAAGATGGCGGCGGGTTTCGACGTCCTGAGAAGAGACTCAAGGCATTATATACCGTACCGTATACTTGAACACACAAAGTTAATTAATCTATGAATCAAACTTATCAAGAGTAGGACAAATTGTGCCTCCACATGTGAGCAAATCGCCTTATTTTCTCTAACAAGGGGCCCACATGAGAAACAGATTTTTGTACTTCTTTATATTTGCGATACGTGAACTTCGAAACTCAAAAACACCTCTCCCGAAGCAGTTCGAAGCGACTCTCAAAAATTCTCGAGATAATCGACCTCTAAGCTTCCCTGTCCTGCTTAAAATGTTAAATTATGATTGATTTTCTTTCCTTAACCGGCAAGCAGTGTGGCTGTTTGGCAGCGTGCTTGCTCGTGGCGTGGGAGGGCTGGGTTCGATTCCAGATAGATAAAAATTTTAAAATACAGGTGCCTGTTCTATGTGCATTTACGCGAAGTGTAAAAATACAGAAAGATATTAAAAAAATGTAATTTGTAACATTATAACCGTACAACCTTGATTAAAAATCTTTTTTAAGAAATCGGTAATTAAGTATTTTTATTTGGAATGAGAATTGGATTTTACGTAGTTAGAAATAATAAGACGTGCATTTTTCATACAAGTGACTATTAGAAGTATTAATTAGCATATACTTCATGAATTTTATGTTTAAATGTAGATATTCGAAGTGAAGGGAAAAAGACGAAAGAAAAATTAATTACGGAAAAGAGACAGCATATATAGGAGGCCGTGTGGAAATTCACATCTCTATCAACGTCTTGACATATCCAGGGCGCCTCACATTGCAGTACAATGAGGTAACCGAGGTCAACTGCAACATAGGCTTGCCGATAGTCGATTAACGTTGGTGCACCGCAGACACATTTTAAACGCTGTTTATGGTTACTTTTAACCGTGATCAGGAAACCTTGGTTGTCTTGCTTCTTTACCGAGGCTGGTGCACTCGGCCATGAATGAAAAACTAACTGATCTGGCCATATCAGCAGCGTCTGTCACTTTAAGAGCTTACGCCGATGTTGTTGGGGTTCTCTTACGACGCAGAAGTAACGTAGGCGCATTGAAAACTGAAACTGACAAACACGGTGCAGCCTCAAGTACAAACATAAATGAGGGAAAGTGTAAGCTATTAAACGGCAGAGGGCTCGAAACTGGCGAAGCACCACGGGCGAAGATGGTGGGAATAATAATAGATCTCAAATGAAAATGGCCAGGGAGAACTGGAAGCGGACGACTGACAAACGTACGAGGTTCCATAATAGGAAACTCCCGGCGGTCCAGCAACCTTATCCGAAAAATCCGTATTTTAGACACCTATGTATTGTGTAAAGCACATTGCATAACTCAAAAGGGAATGTTACAATCGCACCCCCCTCAGATTTTGTGGTGAGTGGACCCAGGGGACTGAACACAGATCAAGCATGAAAACGGGAAGAAGGTGGGCTGAATGCGAGAAAAAAGCAAAATAATAACAGTGAACGGTCCGAAGACAAGAAGTGCACTATAGAGCAGCTTGAAGCAGAGTCGTTGTTAAATGGTCACCGCCAAGACATGTTCAAACCTCGCTCATGCCAATTTCTTTTTCCCCCGCTGTTCGCTGTATTCAAATTTGTATCTGTGTTGTGGTGTAACGTGGTGTAAGAAATGGTCCTATAATGACATTTGATTCTGCATAACTGCTATATTAGCAGCCGAAATGAACTGACTTTCGAATGGAAACCGCAAACGTTTGATGTCAACGCGACAAGTCAACCGAATCCTCCACCGGAAAACACGTCTGGTGTATCATACATGGCATTAGTGATAGTACGTGTGTCATATGACAGAAATCTCTTACCGGCGCACCCAGTTTCTACGCCTGTTAAATTCGTGAGATATACATCCTTGCCCGATTTACATGTTCGTATGAATGCAAATGTTATCACTCCCAAGGAAATGATGAAAACATAATAGTTTTTCGCATAGGCTGCAGCAAATAGACGCAAGAGTTTCACAATAACGCAGTTTCTCTGTGCTCTTTGAAAATATATATTTTTAACGTTTCTGAAGTTGAATCACGTTTTGGAAGTTTTGGCTTTTGTATTCCTTTGGTTCAAATGGCTCTAAGCACTATGGGACTCAACATCTGAGGTCATCAGTCCTCTAAACTTAGAACTACTTGAACCTAACTAACCTAAGGAAATCACACACATCCATGCCCGAGGCAGGAGTCGAACCTGGGACCGTAGCAGCAGCGCGATTCTGGACTGAAGCGCCTAGAACCGCTCAGCCACAGCGGCCGGGTCGATGATGCATCGAAGAAAACACACAGCCCAAACCGAACTGAGTTGAAGGACTCAAGCAACATGGAAGACTGTCTTGGGCAACATTAGGCTATCAGTTCACTCATCAGATGTAGCTTGAGCATTTTATAAGTCGTGAACAATACAGTTGCAACAAATGAAAAAATATATCAGATTGTACTGATTGACAAAAGTCTCAAATTTGATCTTGTTGAGATGCTCTGGCGTAGCTTTATTTGTTGCGGACATTTAATGAACTGGGAATGGGCCAGGAGGAAAATATAGTTTCTCGCCAGAATCTCGGAAACCAGTTACAACACTGACATATGAAGGGCTTATTTCAATAGTGGTACAAGTCGATTACCTCCACTTTTCTATCTATAATGCTTCTGACATTAATGGTCCAAACAAACAGAAAGAAACGTTCATCTCTAGCAAGAAGCCATATGCTCGAATATCTCTGGTACCCCAACTGCAGATTTTTCAGCGCCCATTTAACTTTAGGACTCTGTATCTCAGAATGAACAAAAGTGTACTTGTACCACTATTGAAATAAGCCCTTCGTATAACATTGTGGCTTGAATCGTAGTTCTACCCACAGACAGAAACCAGTACTGTGATGTGGATACTCGGAAACTACGTAAACTACATTGTAAACACTAACGGTGAAGACAACATCATCACATTTCCGGTTTAAATGGAAGAACCTTTTTGGCGAATGAAGCCAATGCAGACGATTATATTTGAAGAAAAGTGGAATCGGATAAAATTGGTGTCTTTGGTTTTTTCCCTTCCGAAGATAGGATTTTGTTTTTTGGTCATTTATTAAAAATTAACCGATAAGTCAAGATCAGCACATTAAGTACATCTGCGGCACCAAAAGTTACGTTCTGAAATTTGGTTGAGGGAATAGCAGTCTAGTCTGCAGTTTTGAATTCATGTAAAGCACCAAAAAGGTAGTTCAAATTTGTATTACTGCGTTCAAATGTGATTTAGTTTTCGCTCCAATGTTTGTCATGCGATGAATGAAACGTATATCGGTGTTCTAATACTTATTGATGTGCTGTACTTTATGTATATAATGCATGTGAAACATGAGCTGTAGATGTTCATCGATTATAATGTCAAAGTTTTTTTTTAATACAGTAATTATTGTATTAAAAGGGGATAATATTTTCGACTCCAAATCAAAATGTCCTGGGTCCCTGGTTCGAATCCAGTCACTGCTTAAATTATGGATAGAAGTTATCAGAAACAGCGGCCGAAGACTTGTATCACACGAAGTCAACATCACTCTGAAAAAGGTGGCAAACTATTGGTGCTCGTATAACCGGTGTTGCCATAAGCAAGGCGATCGAAGTGTTTCGTGCTTCAAGAGGCAGGGCATCGAAAATTTACACTCCATACAGGAAAAGCGGAGAAGCATCATTCGCTTGACCACAACGCCGACGAAATAGTGTTTTGAGTGACCCTGACAGATTGTGACCAAAAGTCTCTATTAAAGCAAATCTCGATTTCAGCTAGTAATTATCCATTATTTATGCAGTATTTCGGAGCTTGTATGCATGTCCTAGTACGTCAGTTCCCTGTTGTTCGGGCTCCTATCACAGTTCATTCAAGATTTGCTTTAATAAAGCCTAAAAGTAAAGGCCGATTGATTGCTGTGTTACATGATTTTGAAAGTGCAGGTAAGCTAAAGCCAAATGGCTGCAGAAACAGTGTAAAGAAGTCGAAAAAGAAATGATTGTCGGTAGGACTGACTCAACATGTATAACAGTTGAAAAAGCCTTCGGTGAAGTGAAGTTAAAAGCAAGGGTGGTTACATTAAGAGTGTAATGGGAATTCAACAGTTAAATGCAGAGCAGACAGCGGATGGGTGGGCCTATATGAGAGAGAAGACTTGTCTGATGACATAATAGGACAAGAAACAGGAGTCGATATTCCCAGAATGCGAACCTTGCAGGAGAGCTTCTGTGAAGTTTGGAAGGTAGGAGACGAGGTACTGGCGGAAGTACAGCTGTGAGGACTGGTCGTGAGTCGTGCTCGGGTAGCTAAGATGGTAGAGCACTTGCCCGCGAAAGGCAAAGGTCCCGAGTTCGAGTCTCGGTCGGGCACACAGTTTTAATCTGCCAGGAAGTTTCATATCAGCGCACACTCCGCTGCAGAGTGACAATCTCATTCTGGAAACATCCCCCAGGCTGTGGCTAAGCCATGTCTCCGCAATATCCTTTCTTTCAGGAGTGCTAGTTCTGCAAGGTTCGCAGGAGAGCTTCTGTAAAGTTTGGAAGGTAGGAGACGAGGTACTGGCAGAAGTAAAAGCTGTGTGTACCGGGCGTGAGTCGTGCTTCGGTAGCTAAGATGGTAGAGCACTTGCCCGCGAAAGGCAAAGGTCCCGAGTTCGAGTCTCGGTCCGGCACACGGTTTTAATTTGCCAGGAAGTTTCAGGAGTCGATATTGACGAGATACGGAGTCCAGTATTAGAATCAGAATTTAAAAGAGCTTTAGAAGGTTTAAGATCAAATACGACAGAAGAAATAGAGACCATTCCATCAGAATTTCCAAAATCGTTGGAGAGGACGCAAGAATACGATTATTCACGTTGGTGTGTAGAATGTACCATCTGACTCTTCGAGAAACGTCACTCGCACAATTCCGCGAAGAGAGCAAGAGCCGACAAGTGCGAGAATTAGCTCACATTCAGGTTAATGCTTCAAGCATCCAAGTTTCTGACAAGATTAATACACAGAAGAACGGAAAGAAAATTGAGGACGTTTCATACGACGATCAGTTCGGCTTTACGAAAGGTGAAAGCACCAAAGACGTAATTTTGACGTTGCTGTTGATATTGGAAGCAAGACTAGGTAAAAATGAAGACACGTTCGACACTGTAAAATGGCACAATATTTTCGAAATTCCGAGAAATATAGGGGTAAGCTACAGGGAAAGACGGGTAGTATACTATATGTGCGAGAACCAAGACGGAACGATAAGAATGGAAGACCAAGAACAAAGTGCTCGGATTGAAAAGGGTGTACGACAGGGATGTAGTCTTTCATCGCTTGTATTCAATTTACACCTCGAAGAAGCAATGACGAAAATAAAAGAAAGATTCAAGAATGGGATTAAAATTCAAAGTGAAAGGATATCGTAGATGAGATTCGCTGATGATATTGCTATCCTCAGTGAAATTGAAGAAGACTGATTGGATCTGCTGAATGGAATGAATAGTCTAATGAGTATAGAACATGAACTGAGAGTAAATGGAAGAAAGACGAAAGAAATGAGAAGTAGTAAAAATACGAACAGCGAGAAACTTAATGTCAAGATGGGTGATTACAGAATAGATGAAGTTAAGGAATTCTGCTACCTGGACAGCAAAATAAACCACGACGGTCGGAGCAAGGAGGACGTAAAAAACACTAGGAATGGCAAAAAGGACATTCCTGGCCAAGAGAATCTATTAGTATCAAGCGTAGGCCTTAATTCGAGGATGAAATTTCTAAGAATGTACTTTTGGAGCATACGATTGTATGGCAGTGAAACAGGGACTATGGGAAAACCAGAAAGAAGAGCATCGAAGCATTTGAGATGTTGTGTAGAGAAGAATGTTGAAAATTAGGTGGACTGATAAGGTAAGAAATGCTGAGATTCTTCGGTGAATCGGTAGTGAAAAGAATATGTGGAAACCACTGACAAACAGAAGGGACACGATGGTAGGATATCTGTTAAGACATCTGGGAACAACTTCCATGGTACTAGAGGGAGTTGTAGAGCGTAAAAACTGTAGACGAAGACAGATTGGAATACATCCAGCAAATAATTGTGGTTGTAGATTGTAAGTGCTACACTGAGATGAAGAGTTTGACACAGGAGAGGAATTGGCGGCACGACATTGCATTTGGTCCATATACCGCCAGAATTTCACGGTAAATCCGTGTGCGATTAAGACGTTTTGCCCACAAGAATCATTCTGCCCCAAGTAGTTCAACTCTGGAGTACGTTTCCGGTTGTCGCAGCATTTCACTCCCACACTGTGATGCACCTGTTACTCGTACCCGAAGAAAACTGCGGCTGCTGGAAACAAAGAACATGAAGTCTCTTCTGAGAATGCACCACTCTTGCGCGAATCACCTTAGAGTTGTGCAACACGTGTAACTTACTTTTTGAATTCTCCTCGTATTTTATGAGATGCTACAAAGGTTGTCGACGATGGTCATTTTCATTGAAACTGGTATTAAACAGGGTTTTGTTTATCAGCAGCGCAAGGGGTTATATAGAAACAAATTCCTTTAAAAATTTGTCGAAAATATCGTTTTAATATCACAAATGTATGCAGCGTTTAGAAATTACGTGCTTCACCCAGTGTAATAAGAAATGAGCGTCGTGTGGTTGTAGGGGAGCTT
Organism: Schistocerca cancellata; assembly: GCF_023864275.1. Taxonomy (NCBI): domain Eukaryota; kingdom Metazoa; phylum Arthropoda; class Insecta; order Orthoptera; family Acrididae; genus Schistocerca; species Schistocerca cancellata. The sequence continues at coordinate 99,102,382 of NC_064627.1, forward strand.
TCATGTTTGTTAAACATGCAGAATCTAATCTTAAGACACAGGGAAAACAAGAACTGTTATCGTATTTACACGTACGACAGGTTCCCGGCGCGAAGGACGCCTCAGTAGCAGCAGAAGTCTGCAGGCGTCAGCATGGAGCGGTACGCCGGACGCGTTGCCATGGTGACGGGCGCCAGCTCCGGCATAGGGGCCGCCGTGGCGCGCGCGCTGCTGCAGCGCGGGGTCACCGTCGTGGGGGTCGACCTGCGACCCGACAGGATGAAGGTGCGAGCGCCTGTAGAGTAGGGACAGGTTAAAACCGATACCTGTATTTTCGTTCTTAGTAAAAGGTATTTTTCGGTATTTTTTTGGTCTCGGTGATAACAGTTGCCGTTTTTCAATAACCGAGTAAAAAAACAGCAATATCAGTTAGCCGTAGCAGTAGTGCTGAAATTTTTCTTTTTTAAATAAACCTTTTTTAAAAATTGAGTAGTTTTTTTTTCAGTATATCCATTGTGAATGACGAACTGCGACTGTGATTTAAACTGGCGTTTCGTCACCGATTACTAAATTTCCGTCGTCTCTGCCAGTAGCACCAGCACTGCATATAGCTACAATTGGTCCACAACATAATGTTCTTGTAACACCTCCATCCGAAGATGAGCCTGCAGTGGCTCGAAAACATATTCACGGTTGAATAAATCTTAAAATAAAGCGACTGGTTGCATATTTATTACCAGATAAACGCCAGTTTGAGTAATTTTTATTTGTGCATTGTGCATTCGTTTAAAATATTGCGAAAACGGCAAAATCTATCAGTGCTATTTTAATAACAATGGCGACAGAAACGGGGAACAAGTACACAAGTTAAGAACTGGTACAGTATTTGTAATGGAATAATGTCCCTCTTGCCGTGTGTCGTGGGTTAAGGTAAGCGTGGAAGTGCTGTGTGCAAGACTTGCCCCCCCTCCCCCCCCAAAAAAATCTAGTCTGTACGGTAGCTTCTCGCTGTCGTCGCCGAACATCCGTTCTATTGCAGAATGGCACCATCCTTAATCCAGAATATTTTTACAAAGTGACGTAACAGACTACATCTACATCTACATATATACTCCGCTACCCACCAAGCTGTGTGGCGGAGGGCACAATTCGCGCCAAAGTCATATTTCCCCCCCCCCCCCCTCCCTCTGTTCCACTCGCAGATCGCACGAGGGAAAAACAGCTGTCTGAACGCCTCAGTACGAGCTCTAATTTCCCTTATCTTTGAATGGTGATCATTGCGCGATTTTAAAGTTGATGGTAATAATATATGCTCTACATCCTTGGTGAAGATCGGACTTTGGAATTTAGTGAGCAGCCCCTTCCGTTTAGCGCGTCGTCTATCTGCAAGTGTGTCCCACTTCATACTTTCTATGAGATTGGTAACGCTCTCGCAATGGTTAAATGTACCACTCACGGATCTTGCCGCTCTTCTTTGGACCTTCTCATTCTCTTGAATCAGACCCAACTGGTAAGGCTCCCATACACACGAACAATACTTTAAAGACTGGACGAACTAACGTATTGTAAGCAATTTCCTTTGTTGAAGTACTGCAACGCTTCAGGATTCTACCAATAAACCGCAATCTAGAGTTTCGCCTTGCACGTTACTTGTGTAATCTGATCATTGCATTTGAGATCATTTCGAATAGTCACACCCAAATACTTGATGATTGTTACCGCTTCCAAAGACTGGGCATTTATTTTGTACTCGTACATTAATGGGGATTTTCGCCTTGTTATAAGCAGTAGGTTACACTTACTAATATTGAGACATAACTGTCAGTCATTACACCACGCATTTATTTTCTACAAATCCTCATTGATTCGTTCACAACTTTCGTGTGATACTACTTTTCTGTAGATTACAGCATCATCGGCAAATTGTCTAAGTACAATGCTTCATTTGCTTGAAAATATTAATGATTTGTCTGTCATTTTTATGAAATAATAAAAGAGGAAGCAAATTATGCTAACACTAATTAATTAAAGACTTAATAAACTTGATTCATACTACACAACAAAAATAGAATGTCGCTGATCTGGTGCCTGTGTCTACATAATATGCCTTTATTCGCTTGCAGCCCTTGAAAACCGACAAATTAGCTCGATATAAAGAATTCTTCATACTCAGTTTTCACCCTTTGGGAGTAACTATTCGTAATGCCCGAACACTGGTAAGATCCCCTATTACAACATGACTTTTGAGCAGAGTTCCGAAAAATTAGAATCAATAGGAGAATATTGGTGATTTTTTCTCTTTTTTTGCAGTATTCTACATCTACATCTACATGGATACTCTGCAAATCACATCTAAGTGCCTGGCAGAGGGTTCATCGAATCACCTTCACAATTCTCTTTTATTCCAATCTCGTATAGCGCGCGGAAAGACCGAACACCTGTATCTTTCCGTGCGAGCTCTGATTTCCCTTATTTTATCGTGGTGATCGTCTCTACCTATGTAGGTCGGTGTCAACAAAATATTTTCGCATTCGAAGGAGAAAGTTGGTAATTGGAGTTTCGTGAGAAGATTCCGTCGCAACGAAAAACGTCTTTCTTTTAATGATGTCCAGCCCAAATCCTGTATCATTTCTGTGACACTCCCATATATCCCGATAATACAAAATGTGCTGCCCTTCTTTGAACTTTTTCGATGTAGTCTGTCAATCCAACCTGGTAAGGATCCCAGAGAGGACGGACAAGCGTAGTGTAGGCAGTCTCCTTAGTAGATGTGTTACATTTTCTAAGTGTCCTGCCAATAATACGCAGTTTTTGGTTAGCCTTCCCCACAACTTTTTCTATGTGTTCCTTCCAGTTTAAGTTGTTCGTAATTGTAATACCTAGGTAGTTAGTTGAATTTACGGCTTTCAGATTAGACTGATTTATCGTATGACAGAAGTTTAACGAATTCCTTCTAGCACCTCACACTTTTCGTTATTTAGGGTAAACTGCCAATTTTCGCACCATTCAGATATCTTTTCTAAATCGTTTTGCAATTAATATTCAACCGCTTATCATTTTTCGAGAAAAGCAGCAGGCAGTGGCCGGACTAAGTTTTCTTTTATTTACCTGTTTAATATTTCGTGTTGTTTGTGGCAATCTAAATTCGTCCTGTTCTCTCACGAGTACCACAGGGGTCCATTCTGGCCCCATTATTGGTCTCTCTGTTTGTGTGAATGACCACTCGTCATTGCTGTCGTTTTATAAATGTTATTTTTATGATGACCTCCGGCCTTACGCAAGTTTTCAGTGCTGAGGTAGGCTCAAAAAAGTCCCGAGTAACTTCAGTATCCCGTACAAAAGAATTAGTTCTGAATTCCGCAATCAGTAGTCTCCTGTTCCTCTCCATTGTAACCCAGTAACAGAAAGGGTCAAATACATAAAAGATAACCCGGTTTTCGTCAAAGTAGTCATTTCTTGTGTGTCTTACAGACGTGGTAGACGAAGAATTCAGAGTCTGTATGAATGACATAAGTGATCCAGTAGTGCAGTCAGAGTATAATAGAACTTCAGAACACTTGCGATGAAATGAGATGGAAACCATAGATAAGAGTCCTTCGGAATTTTTTAAATTATTAGGGGAAATGGCAACCAAATGACTATTGAAGTTGGTGTCTAGAATTTATGTGACTGGATACGTACTATCCCAACTTTTCGGAAAAAAATATCATCCATACAGCCCTCAAGACTAGGGCAGGTAAGTGCGACAACTATCGTGCAATGAGCTTAATGACTTATGCATAAAAGTTGCTGACAAGAACAATATAGAGAAGAATGGGAAAGAAAATTGAAGATCTCTTAGATGAGGATCACATTTTAAAATTTTGTGCATGTCAGGAGCAGCAAGTGTAGGATGAAGTGATCTTGTAGAAATAGTAAACAGCCAGTCAGTTGGAATACGTAAAATCTGATGTGATTTCGAAACAAGTGAACATGTTACTTTCTTCTGAAGAAGACGTTTTTATAAAAGTTGACACTACGATAAAGTGGTTTCAGTAAACCTTCCAATATGCAACTGATTGGCTGTTTACTGCTTCTACAAGATGATTTCACTCTACTGCTGCTGCTGCTCCAGCCATGTACAAAATTTTAAAATTTTTTGACTGTCTAGATCTTAAAGGCGGTTTCTACATAAATGGACTACTCGTTGGGACGTGTACATAGCTAATTACTATGTGGTTTTTAAGCAAGTTTCACATGATATATCCTTCCGAAGAACACGTTTTTATAAACGCTGAAAGCATGGTGAGGTCTCTACAGATATGGACATTTCGTTGATATATGCACACAACTAAATATGCTCTGATTTTTAAGCAAATTTGGCGTGATATTTTCTTCTGAAGAAAACTATTTTATAAACTTTGAAATCATGATAAAGGCGTTTTAATAAACCTTCCAATTTGCAAATCGATTGGCTGTTTACTATATCTAAGATGAGGATCAGTTTGGCTTTGCAAAAGATAAAGGCATCGGATCAGCAGTTCTGTTGTTGCGAATCGTAATGGAAGCACAACTTACGAAAACTCAATACGTAATAGATTTCTTGATTTAGAAAATGGCGCGAGATGTTCTAAATTCACAGAAAAATAGTTATAGGGAAATAGGGGTAATACTTAAAAGAGTGTAAGAGAAGAATGCAACCTGTCTTCCCTACTGTTCAATTTACGTAAAGAAGAAGCAACGACAGAAATAAAAGATGGGCTTAGGAGTGGGTTTTAAAAATCAGGGTGAAGAGTTATCAGCGATAAGACTTGCTCATGATGTTATTATGTTCAGTGTAAGCAAAATAGAATTACAGGGCATCCTGAAAGAAATGATCAGTCTACTGAGTACAGACTATGCATTGAGAGCAAACCGAAGACTAACGAAAATGATGAGGAGTAGCAGAAACGAGATTAGTAATAAAATTAACATCGAAGATCACAGAGCAGAAGAAGTAAAGGAATTTTGCTACGTTGGAAGCAGAATAACATGTGTGCATTCATCACCGGCCTTGCCGCCATGGTCACACCGGTTCCCGTCAGATTACCAAAGTTAAGCGCTGTCGGGCTTGGCTAGCATTTGGATGGGTGACCGTCCGGGTCTGCAGAAGAGCTGTTGGCAAGTGGGGTGCACACAGCCCTTGTTAGGCCAATTGAGGAGCTACTTGATGGGGAAGTAGCGGCTCCGGTCACGAAAACTGACAACGGCCGTGAGAGCAGTGTGCTCACCGCATGTCCCTTTGTATTCGTACCCAATGACAGTTACCGACTAAAGGAGGAGGAGGATATTAGTGTTTAACGTCCCGTCGACAACGAGGTCATTAGAGACGGAGCGCAAGCTCGGGTGAGGGAAGGATGGGGAAGGAAATCGGCCGTGCCCTTTCAAAGGAACCATCCCAGCATTTGCCTGAAGCGATTTAGGGAAATCACGGGAAACCTAAATCAGGATGGCCGGAGACGGGATTGAACCGTCATCCTCCCGAATGCGAGTCCAGTGTGCTAACCACTGCGCCACCTCGCTCGGTAGTTACCGGCTAAGGATGACACGGATGTCGGTCAGTACCTGTGGGCTTCGCAGGCCAGTTCGGACAGAGTAGATTTTTTTAGTTATTTTGTGGATTCACGAGGTTTTGGTCGGATACTGCGTTCCATACTCTTACTAGTGATATATTCGCATAATGTTTTCGATACTGGCTCGAAATATTTTGGGGACGAGGGAAGCTCGTGAAAGCGACTTTGCGTGTCCTCTGATTTGCAGGCTGCGTGTTACTCAACCTTTTTTGAGACTTGGGGGAAACTGATTCTTACTTGGAACGAATGCTCTCTATATTCGCTTACTTGTTTATCTCAGAATAGGCAACCGACCCTTTGGCAATTTTTATGGTTTCGTCAATTCGTGGGTGAATAAGACGTTATCGCCCTCCACGTATTCTGGTTGGCGTTAAAATTTTGCAGCTGGCGTGTGTTCGTAATGTTTGCATTTCTTCTTTAGGCAGATTTAGTGAAATTACTATGGTTAAAAGTTGTGGCTGAACTATTGAAGACATAGATAATACGTAAAATGTGTTGGTTTTGGCTAAATTAGCTTTCTTTTACAATCTGGTTCATCATTCAACCAAGAAGTTAATCCATTTTGGAGCATTTTAAATGGCTGTATGCCTTACCTTTCTTTATTTTAATTACCAAACTCGAAAACTGACTTCATTAATGGACATTGTGGAGTATGTTACTGGAGTACGGAACTTAACTGTTGTTTTTTTCTTTTTTTCACGTCCCAGGCCAAATATACATGCACACCGCTGCGCTTTATTTCAGCGGGGGTCGCTGGTGCTAGAGATACTATTGATTCTTTCGAGCTGAACAGTTTTACCTGTATGATTCTTCACGTCCCGAGGGATTATGAGAAAGCACGCCTTATTTATTTTTTCAATGTTCTGGATAAATATTCACTCGTTGCTCTGGTCATGGCTTCTATGGTCAGCTGATATTGAACATCCTTCTTACGAACCTGAGTGTCCTGAGTAGGACCTCTTCGGGTATCTTTCCTGCATCGACTCTGACCGAGAGGCCGTTTAATTCATGATAATCAGTTGCGTAACTTTTCGCGTCGAGAAATGTGTAATTTCTGATTCACCTGTATTCCATACACACTGGAAGCTGCATATTTTATCAGAAAATAATGTCACCAAATATCTCTATGCCCTCTAGACGCTTAGCAATCTATTTCCATAAGGTGTTAAACGTAAAATTGTACAGTCACCTATTCCATCGGAGCTCCGTTATTGCGATGTGATACAATAAGTTACGAGCAGCGAGACCACTATGCAGTAAGAACTAAACAAGAATGCTGGTGTGCGTTGCATCTGTAACAGACAACTATTTGACCTTGTCAGCGCCTCATACCTCCACTTGGGTTGGTAACGGCCAGACACTATGTTAACTCCATCGGCTCCTCAGCGCACGTCCCACCAGTATCTCATATCAGAGCCTATGTAGGCTGCCGGTCTTTTAATTGTAACCGAAAAACAAGATGTCACTTCCCCAGTAGGGGAGAGTGTTCTAGCATAGAACGAGTTTCAGACTTTCCTTCTAGCCAGCTGCCTAACACAGGTTTAATGTATTTAATAGTTTCATTTGTAAATGATAGCATTCATTGTACGTGAGCTGCAATATTTGTCTAAAATTACAAAAATTACTCCAAAAAAGTAAGTCTTTTCTTATTAAAAAAGTTCCAAGATACGACTTGGTCATATATGTAGAAGCAAATATACACATCAAGAAAAGTTTTCCATCACTTCGGTTCCGAGAGTTTCTGGAATCTGTACAGAAACGTCGAATAATGATCACCATTAACATCAGTTCCACCCTTTTTATTGCTCGTGAAAACCACACATTGCATGTTGTACCACCATACAGCGAGACCTTCAGAGGTGGTGGTCGAGATTGCTGTACACACCCAGTAGCATGTCCTCTTGCATTGATGCATGTCTGTATTCGTCGTGGCATACTATCCAACAAGTTCATCAAGGCACTGTTGGTCCAGATTGTCCCACTCCTAACGGCGATTCGGCGTAGATTCCTCAGAGTGGTTGGTGGGTCACGTCGTCCATAAATAGCCCTTTCCAATATATCCCGGACATGTTCGATAGGGTTCATGTCTGGAGAACATGCTGGCCAATCTAGTCGAGCGATGTCGTTATCTTGAAGGAAGTCATTCACAAGACGATCATTATGGGGACCCGAGTTGTCCATGAAGGCGAATGCCTCACCGGTATACTGCCGATATTGTTGCACTATCGGTCGGAGGATGGCATTCACGTATCGTACAGCCATTACGGCGCCTTCCATGACCACCAGCGCCGTACGTCGGCCCCACATAATGCCATCCCAAAACAGCAGGGAACCTCCACCTTGCTGCACTCGCTGGACAGAGTGTCACCAGACACGTCTCCGACGATTGTCTGGTTGAAGGCATATGTGACACTCAGTGAAGAGAATGCGACGCCAATCCTGAGCATTCCATTCGGCAAGTTGTTGGGCATATCTGCAGCGCGCTGCGTTGTGTCGTGGTTGCAAAGATGGACCTCGCCATGGACGTCGGCAGTGAAGTTGCGCATCATGCAGCCTATTGCGCACAGTATGAGTCGTAACACGACGTCCTGTGGCTGCACGAAAAGCATTATTCAACATGGTGACGTTGCTGTCAGGGTTCCTCCGAGCCATAATCCTTAGGTAGCGGTCATCCTCTGCAGTAGTAGCCCTTGGGAGGCCTGAGCAAGGCATGCCATATACAGTTCCTGTCTCTCTGTATCTCCTCCATGTGCGAACAACATCGCTTTGGTTCACTCCGAGGCGCCTGGACACTTTCCTTGTTGATAACCCTTCCTGGCACAAAGTAACAATGCGGATGCGACCGAACCGCGGTATTGGCCGTCTATGGATGGTTGAACTACTGACAACAAAAGCTGCGTACCACCTTACTGGTGAAATGACTGGAACTAATTGGTTGTCGGACCCCCCTCCGTCTAATAGGCGCTGCTCATGCATAGTTGTTTCCATCTTTGGGCGGGTTTAGTGACATCTCTGAACAGTCAAAGGGACTGTGTCTGTGATAGAATATCCACAGGCAACGTCTTCAGGAGTTCTGGGAACAGGGGTGATGCAAAACCTTCTTTGATATGCATATTTTACTGAAATTTGAAGGTGTTACAGTCGTGAAAATTTGGTCAGTAGCTTAGGGCAGAGTGGGGGAATTTAGCGTGCCTAAGGTATTTTGACTATCATCTTTATTCTGTAATAGCTAGAGGCGTCAATTTTCGTATATCATTAGCCAAATATGTTTACTGTAACATATCTTGAAACCATAAATATAAAGCAGTACGTTTTAGAAATAGAAACTGATAATTATGACTCCCTACAAGCGTCAGTTTACCCAATATACCAGTTAAAATGACGCAGTAAATGGGGTAAAATCAAAACTATGAACAAGATAGTTTACAAGAAGAAAATAGCGAAAATATTAGCTTAATTAACTGTGGAATAGATAGAAAACAGTAATAACAATTTTCTTATAAAATAGCAACAGAAAAGAAGAGGACCTGAGTACAAGCGTATTCAGTAATTACAATTATATTAATACCTTCGGGTGCTGACGGGGGTTGATATATATCAACGGGGACAGGTGAAAATGTGTGCCTCGACTGGGACTCGAACCCTCCTGCTTACATCTCAGATTCTCTATCCATCTGTGCCACCGAGGGCACAGAGAATAGAGCGACTGCACACACGCCTTTGGTCTCTTTCAAGACAACTAACGCTTCATCAGGCTGGAGTCACAGTTATAGTTTTCAGGACTGTCCCACCCACTTCATTGAGAATGACACCAAAAAGCACAACAAATACATGAGTACAATTCCTCGTCATCTTTGCCGAATCCACCACATACTACGCACAGATCTTTGCCTCTGGTACGTTGTGTTGGATGGCGCTCTCCCTTACAGAAGTCCCATTTATGAACAGCATTAACGGCATTTCTTAATCACCTGCAGTCCCAGAAGCTCTCTATTTTACGGATGTACGTCCTCCGCATCGGAACAGAGAAACACATCCCCATAAAAATAACGTATTATGTCATCTTGGGTGCCATTAAACATAGATTAACGTATGTAATTTAGCTTCTATCTTCATTGGTTTGAAACGGAAGTGGGATAAAAAGACGCTCTCGGTGTCTGTGTGTCAAATTAGCCCCGACAAGCATGGCCTTTGTAAAATTATGGTTCCACTTACGCGATTTGTTTAAGAGAAACAATACTTACATAATTGTGAGTGTTAATGACCAGAGATAGGCATAACAACAAAAACTTGTTTTTAACACAATAGGAAATAGCTTCACTCTTAGTGTGGTGTGCGCACTGTAAGACCTTCGGTACACAAACCATCAGATTATTTGACTTGTCGCTCTAACGAAGTAAGCGAGTGTCAGCAATATGTCTCGTGGTCTTATCGTGGCGTGTTTATCTTCTGTCGTTAGGTCAGACGATAGAAATGCCACTTGCACGCTTAGAGTAGCAGATTGACGGTGACCAACTTTAAACAGAATTTTCACCCACATTTATTAAAATAGTAACAAGCATAAACCTTACATAACTTGATTCTGGATGCTATTTACAAATGACAATCTGAAGTTCCTTTGGTCTTGGTACGTTAGTCTTATTCTCACATATCTCTGATACTTGACAAAGTTCAAAATGGTTCAAATGGCTCTGAGCACTATGGGACTTAACATCTATGGTCAGCAGTCCACTAGAACTTAGAACTACTTAAACCTAACTAACCTAAGGACAGCACACAACACCCAGCCATCACGAGGCAGAGAAAATCCCTGACCCCGCCGGGAATCGAACCCGGGAACCCGGGCGTGGGAAGCGAGAACGCTACCGCACGACCACGAGATGCGGGCGCTTGGCAAAGTGTCTATACATTTATCTACATGGCTATGTACAGGAATACGATAATCTTCTTGTATGCAGACTGAAACTTGACTATAGACTGGTACAGACTAATGCAGACTGACTGATCGGAGCTCTGTACACTCGTTATACCTGTACACTCGTTCAGGTATCACTGCGCGAGTCTGATCCGTGAGGAGAAAAGGTTCTACGTTAGCAACAATCTCATTGGCTGCGCTACATATTATTACGTGGATCGGCTGAAGCAGAATTTGGTCCGTCTCTAGGGTAGCGCCATCTCGTAGTGCGGAGACGGACGAGCGCTGCGCCTGCGCTATTGTGCTTAGCGAGGCGCGCTCTAGTGGGTAATTTGTGTACGCGCTGACTACGCAGAACTATGTACACAACACTTAGAAACTAGATATCAAATACTAGAAGAAACAAAGCCAAAACAAACTATGCTTCTTGCGCCGACAACTGGGAGGTTCCCCCATTCTGTACGCTTATTCGTATAGATGGGCACCAGATGGCAGCACCGGTCACAGAAGACTAGCACTCACAGTTGAAGATATATTGAGGTACAGTACATCATTTTACCTACTGTGGCAAATTCTCCCAGTCTCCCCTATCGGTTGCCGGCCGCGGTGGTCTAGCGGTTCTGGCGCTGCAGTCCGGAACCGCGGGACTGCTACGGTCGCAGGTTCGAATCCTGCCTCGGGCATGGGTGTGTGTGATGTCGTTAGGTTAGTTAGGTTTAAGTAGTTCTAAGTTCTAGGGGACTTATGACCTAAGATGTTGAGTCCCATAGTGCTCAGAGCCATTTGAATCCCCTATCGGTTACTTCATTACTCATAGTAAATGTAATCAAGTTAAATAGAAGTACGATGGCTATTCGGAAAGTAACGTCCGATCGACAGTGAAATGGAGCAACAGTGAAAATCCGATGGAAGTTTGCAGAGATGTGTTGGACATTGTGTCTAGTACGCCTGTCATCGCGTCATGTCGCTCTTTTCAGTTCTGAGTGCACAGTGATCACGTAAAGATGCCTAGAAAATAGTGTCACCCGCCAAGTATGGGTGCCTGCCGAGAGATTTTGCCTGATTTCATGCAACTCGCACAACGTAACTGTCATACAGTTCCTTCTTCGTGACAATCTCGGCCGCACACAGCAGGGACAATGAGAACGCTTCTGCACCATTTTCCATGGGAAATGTTTGATCAACCAGCATACAGACCGGACTTGGCTCCCTCGGATTTTCATCTCTTCTGATATGAACCGCTGGCTATGAAGACAATATTTTGACACAGACAACAAGCAGCAAACCAGAGTAGAGAATTGACAGAAAGCACAGGTGGCTACCTTCTACGACGAGGGTATTTGAAAATTGGTACAATGCTGCAACATATGTTTCAGTCGGAGTGGCGACTATGTAGAGAAGTAGGTGGAAGGTGCAGCTTATTGTTGCAAATAAAATATTTGTGATTTTAACTGCGGTTTCGTTTGCGCGGCCGTTCGGAATTTACTTTCCGTATAACCCTCGTATTATCAAAAACCAGTTAAAAATTAAATACATTTTGATATAAAAGCTATTGGAAACTAACGTAACTTTCCATTTTCAGTACAGTTAAAATCATTAAGAAATTAAAGAAACTGGGTTCATTAGCAAACATCACGTGTTCCATGGCAGCAGACCTTCTTCCGTTTCGAGATACAAGATGATGCAAAGCCAACGAAGTATGGCTTAGCAGTCCACATGCTACATATGTGTAACTAGTTTTAAAATTAGGTGGCATTTTAGTAACCATATATTTCAGCAGCTCTGACGAAACCGAACGACAGACCCATCGGGCACCTGTTATTGTGCCACTAACATGCAGTTACCATTGTTAGCAAATTGGTTATCGCCAGGCGTGACGTGCATCGTTTTCCTTTCAATTCTTTTTCTTAGGAGGATAGGAAAGCTGCTAGCTTGTTGATGTACAGAATATCTAATAATAAATCAATACTATACAGCTCTAAAACCGTCAGTATACTTACAACGTGCAACCGATATTTTTATAGGCAGGTACGTCGATATCTTATCCGTCTGTATTTCCATGTATCGATATCATTTTTCGGAGTATCGAGACCCTGTAATGACACTTTCCTGAAGATAGATATATCGGATTCCCGGTATATCTAAAAACATCAACAGTCCTATATTGATGTGCGGTTGCCGATTTCGGCGTGGTGCTGCGATATTTGACGACGACACATATTCCACATGCTAGGACCACACTGCAGGTGTGTAGGAAATTAGGCGTGAATCCGGCAAAGTCTATGTGGGGAAACCCGGAGACCCATTAGCACTCGCGTTTCGGAGCATGAACGTTACGTACGACTGTGACAGAACAAGTCAGCTGTAGCAGAACACAGCCAAGAATGTGGCCGTCTTGTCAATTTTCAAGAATTTCGGATGTTTGTGCGGCAGCTGTAGAAACAGCAACTGAAAATAAGAGAAAAAGCACTCCGTCTACAGGCCACAAGTGGCCCACTGTCACCATCCGACCGCCGTGTCATCCTCAGCCGAGGATGTGGATAGGAGGGGCGTGTGGCCAGCTCACCGCTCTCCCAGTCGTTATAACGGTTTCCTTTGACCGAAGCCGGTACTATTCGGTCGAGTAGCTCCTCAATTGGCATCAAGAGGCTGAATGCACCCCTAAAAACGGCAACAGTGCATGGTAGCCCAGATGGTCACCCATTAAAGTGCCGGCCACGCCCGACAGCGCTTAACTTCGGTGATCTGGTGGCAACCGGTGTTTCCACTGCGGCAAGGCCGTTGCCGAAAATAAGAGAGCCTAGTGATATAATTAACCGCCCTAACAGCATGAAAAGGGAGGACAGCTCCAAGTTACCTGCAGACTGGCCGCCGACGATTCGAGCCCAGCGGATATCCGGCCGGCGGCAGTACAGAAGGTGACTGCGAGGGAACTGCCGTGTGGCCTTAACGTTTCGCTGCAGAAAAGCATCCTCCCCTGCATACAGGCTGTCGATTTGCTTTTTTATTTTTTTTTTTTGGTCATCAGTCTACTGACTGGTTTGATGCGGCCCGCCACGAATTCATTTCCTGTGCGAACCTCTTCACATCTCAGAGTAGCACTTGCAACCTACGTCCTCAATTATTTGCTCGACGTATTCCAATCTCTGTCTTCCTCTACAGTTTTTGCCCTCTACAACTCCCTCTAGTACCATAGAAGTCATTCCCTCATGTCTTAGCAGATGTCCTATCATCCTGTCCCTTCTACTTATCAGCGTTTTCCACATATTTCTTTCCTCTCCGATTCTGCGTAGAACCTCCTCATTCCTTACCTTATCAGTCCACCTAATTTTCAACATTCGTCTATAGCACCACATCTCAAATGCTTCGATTCTCTTCTGTTCCGGTTTTCCCACAGTCCATGTTTCACTACCATACAATGCTGTACTCCAGACGTACATCTTCAGAAATTTCTTCCTCAAATTAAGGCCGATATTTGATATTAGTAGACTTCTCTTGGCCAGAAATGCCTTTTTTGCCATAGCGAGTCTGCTTTTGATGTCCTCCTTGCTCCGTCCGTCACTGGTTATTTTACTGCATAGGTAGCAGAACTCCTTAACTTCATTGACTTCGTGACCATCAATCCTGATGTTAAGTTTCTCGCTGTTCTCATTTCTACTACTTCTCATTACCTTCGTCTTTCTCCGATTTACTCTCAAACCATACTGCGTACTCATTAGACTGTTCATTCCGTTCAGCAGATCATTTAATTCTTCTTCACTTTTACTCAGGATAGCAATGTCATTAGCGAATCGTATCATTGATATCCTTTCACCTTGTATTTTAATTCCACTCCGAACCTTTCTTTTATTTCCATCATTGCTTCCTCGATGTACAGATTGAAGAGTAGGGGCGAAAGGCTACAGCCTTGTCTTACACCCTTCTTAATACGAGCACTTCGTTCTTGATCGTCCACTCTTATTATTCCATCTTGGTTGTTGTACATATTGTATATGACCCGTCTCTCCCTATAGCTTACCCCTACTTTTTTCAGAATCTCGAACAGCTTGCACCATGTTATATTGTCGAACGCTTTTTCCAGGTCGACAAATCCTATGAAAGTGTCTTGATTTTTCTTTAGCCTTGCTTCCATTATTAGCCGTAACGTCAGAATTGCCTCTCTCGTCCCTTTACTTTTCCTAAAGCCAAACTGATCGTCACCTAGCGCTTTGTCAATTTTCTTTTCCATTCTTCTGTATATTATTCTTGTAAGCAGCTTTGATGCATGAGCTGTTAAGCTGATTGTGCGATAATTCTCGCACTTGTCAGCTCTTGCCGTCTTCGGAATTGTGTGGATGACGCTTTTCCCAAAGTCAGATGGTATATCACCAGACTCATATATTCTACACACCAACGTGAAGAGTCGTTTTGTTGCCACTTCCCCCAATGATTTTAGAAATTCTGATGGTATGTTGTCTATCCCTTCTGCCTTATTTGACCGTAAGTCCTCCAAAGCTCTTTTAAATTCCGATTCTAATACTGGATCCCCTATCTCTTCTAAATCGACTCCTGTTTCTTCTTCTATCACATCAGACAAATCTTCACCCTCATAGAGGCTTTCAATGTATTCTTTCCACCTATCTGCTCTCTGCTCTGCATTTAACAGTGGAATTCCCGTTGCACTCTTAATGTTACCACTGTTGCTTTTAGTGTCACCAAAGGTTGTTTTGACTTTCCTGTATGCTGAGTCTGTCCTTCCGACAATCATATCTTTTTCGATGTCTTCACATTTTTCCTGCAGCCATTTCGTCTTAGCTTCCCTGCACTTCCTATTTATTTCATTCCTCAGCGACTTGTATTTCTGTATTCCTGATTTTCCCGGAACATGTTTGTACTTCCTCCTTTCATCCATCAACTGAAGTATTTCTTCTGTTACCCATGGTTTCTTCGCAGCTACCTTCTTTGTACCTATGTTTTCCTTCCCAACTTCTGTGATGGCCCTTTTTAGAGATGTCCATTCCTCTTCAACTGTACTGCCTACTGCGCTATTCCTTATTGCTGTATCTATAGCGTTAGAGAACTTCAAACGTATCTCGTCATTCCTTAGTACTTCCGTATCCCATTTCTTTGCGTATTGATTCTTCCTGACTAATGTCTTGAACTTCAGCCTACTCTTCATCACTACTATATTGTGATCTGAGTCTATATCTGCTCCTGGGTACGCCTTACAATCCAGTATCTGATTTCGGAATCTCTGTTTGACTATGATGTAATCTAATTGAAATCTTCCCGTATCTCCTGGCCTTTTCCAAGTATACCTCCTCCTCTTGTGATTCTTGAACAGGGTATTCGCTATTAGTAGCTGAAACTTGTTACAGAACTCAATTAGTCTTTCTCCTCTTTCATTCGATTTGCTATTGCCTTCTAATAACCAAAGGAGTTGCCCACCAATCACTTACCACAGAGGCACAGGCAACAGACAGCCGATACGCTAACTTCTGCAATTACCTACTGAGCTGCATTCTAGTCAACCATCAGGGTAGCACATGCAATAGCATACTGTACAACCACCACTCCATAACAGTCCCTTCAAATTGTCCAAAGACATCGCAGATATATAACATCAGTAGTCAGCGGGTAACTGAAAATGAAGTATACAATGGAAGACATTCATCAATACACAGCAGTAAAACGGCCTGAATACGACCGCACAAAGTCGATCGGAACGTCAGCAATTTCAGTAGCTACAACGACGAGGAGCAGTACTCTACTTTATTTTATCCAAAACACTTTTTTACTTCAATCAGTGGAACAATCACCAGCATATTAGGACTGAAAAAAATATGAACACTCTCAGAGTTCGTAAGTGCAAACGACATATACTTTATCGAGAAAACACATACGTCAAAAAAAAGTTTTGCATCATCCCGGTTCCCAGAACTTCTTAAGATAGACGTTGACTGTGGATATTGTATCACAGACACAGTCCGTTTGACTGTTCAGAGATGTCACTGAACCCGCCCAAAGATGTAAACAACGATGCATGAGCAGCGCCTATTAGACGGAAGGGGTCGGACAGCCGAACAATTCCAGTTATTCCACCAGGAAGGAGGTACAAGGCTCGTGTTGTCTGTAGTTCAACCATGCGTAAACGGTCAATACCGCGGTTCGATCGCGTCCGCATTGTTACTTTGTGCCAGGAAGGTCTCTGAACGAGGGAAGTATTAAGGCGTTTCGGAGTGAACCGAAGCGTTGTTGTACGGACAATGAGGAGATACAGAGAGACAGGATCTGTCGATGACATGCCTCGCTCAGGCCGTCCAAGAGTTACTACTGCAGTGGATGTCAGCTACCTAAGGACTATGGCTCGGTGGAAGCCTGATAGCAACGCCACCACTTTGAAAAAGGGTTTTCGTGCAGCCACAGTACGTCCTGTTATGACTCAAACTGTGCGCAATAGGCTGCACGATGTTTAACTTCACTCTCGACGTCCATGGCGAGCTCCATCTTTGCAAACACGACACTATGCAGCGCGGTGCAGATGGGCCCAACAACATGCCGAATGGACGGCTCTGGATTGGCATCACGTTCTCTTCACCGATGAGTCTCGCATATGCCTTCAACAGACAATCATCGGAGATGTGTTTGGAGACAACCCGGTCAGCCTAAACGACCTAGACACAGTTTCCAGCGAGTGCAGCAAGGTGGATGTTCCCTGATGTTTTGGGGTGGCATTGTGTACGGCCGACGTACGCCGCTGGTGGCCATGGAAGGCGCCGTAACGGCTGTACGATACGTGAATGCCATCCTCCGGCCGATGGTGCAACCATATCGACATCATATTGGCGAAGCATTCGTCTTCATGGACGACAATTCGCGCCCCCGTCGCGCACGTATTGTGAATGACTTCCTTCAGGATAACGACATCGCTCGACTAGAGTGGCCAGCATGTTCTCCAGACATGACGCTATCGAACATGCGTGGGATGGATTGAAAAGGGCTGTTTATGGACGACAAACAATTCAGCGCCTAATTTAGAAAAAGTTGACGAATTGTCATGTTTCAGATTTCAAAATTTCGTAGTACTTGGAAACTACGCACTGCACGTCCTATAAGGAAAAAACACGTACAGTGAGGTAGCAACATAATTAGCTTGGCAAATTAACAACAGTTAAATGACGAATGTTATTTAAGATTTTATTCATATATTGTTCGTTCTCTGTTTCTAATTCACTTTACATGTTCTCATTCAGTTGTCTTAATATTAGTCCCACTGCAGCATCCTAACGGATGCTTATACTTATATGGATATGGTGTTTGTTCTTTCTGACATGTACGAAAGAACAGACACCATTGATGACCCGCAGCCGTCTGGAACGAAATTACAATTATATTAATACCTTCAGCTGCTAACAGGCGTTGATATATATGAACGGGGGCAGGTGAAAATGTCTGACCCGACCGGGACTCGAACCCGTGATTTCCTGCTTACATGGCAGACGCTCTATCCGTCTGAGCCACCGACGGTACAGAGGATAGAGTAACTGTAGGGACTATCTCGCGCACGCCTCCTGCGAGACCCACATTCTCACCTTGTATGTCCACACACTGCAATCGTAGTGCCCCACCCCAACACACTCATTACTCGTGGAAGACATTCTTAGCAAGTCCCGTAAGAGTTCGGGTAATGTGTGTGCATCCGCACAGAAGAAGAAGGTCATGGCCGCTGTTGCCAGAACTATATATTTCTTTACATAGTCACTGCTCCAACTTCGAGTTTTGTCGTAGTGTTGTAACAGCTTTCCAGTATCCTCGTCGTAGAAAGCAGCCACCTGTGCTTTCGGTCAGTCTGCAGTCGGCAGTCTCCAGTCTGCAGCTCGCTGTTTGTGGAAAAATTTTGTCTTCATAGCCAGCGGTTCTTGTGAGCAGAGATGAGACTCAGGGGGAGCCAATTACGGACTGTATTGTGGGTCATGAAACACTTCTCATCGGAAACGCTGCAGGAGCGTCTTTATTGCCCCTGCAGTGTGCGGCCGAGAATTGGCCTGAAGAAGGAACTGCTCGACAGTTGTGTTGTGTGGGCTGCATGACACTGGCGAAATCTCTAACCAGGCCCTCATACTTGGCGGGAGACGCTATTCCCTGCGCATCTTTACGTGCTCACTGTTCACTCAGAACTGAAAATAGCGACGCGACACGATCGACAGGCATACTAGAGACACTGCCCAACACATTTGTGCAAAGCTTTACCGGATTTTTCCGGAAGTTTCCATTTCGCGACCGATCGGAACTTACTTTCTCGACAACCCTCGTACTTAGCCAAATACCGGTGCCTCGAACTAGCACAGAGAGATAATCATTGAACTACACTTTGCATGCAGAGTAATCAAAATAATCATGTTGAGGTTGAAGCTCTTTTTTCCATGTTTGCTTTAACAATACATTTGTTTTCGGATGAGGGTCAGCCTTTAGCAAAACACAATTTTGTTTTATATCCCGAACATGTTAACCTGAAATTGCAGCATCGTCAATGGGCTTTTATTTTATAGCTTTTTACCACAGGGTGTCGTTTCTCTGAGGTATTACGTTTTTATAGTGTCTGTTTTCTTTCACAGTTTGTCATGTTTTTCACAGTAAACAATGAAATAGTGACAGTGACAGCTCAATAAGCAGAACTTCACAGTGAAGAAGATGAGGAAAAAAGAAAACACGATAAACTTGGAAAGAAAAAAGGCACTATATAAACTTAATACCTCAGGAAGACCACACCATGTGGTAAAAATCTATAAAATAAAAGCCCACTGATGACGCTGCACTTGCAGTGAAACGTCTTTGGGATGCAAAACAAAATTGTGTTTTCGTAAAGTTGGACCCCATCCAAACTCATAGGTAGAGTGAAACTTCCTGGCAGATTAAAACTGTGTAAAGGGCCGAGACTCGAAATCGGGACCTTTGCCTTTCGCGGGCAAGTGCTCTACCAACTGAGCTACCCAAGCACGACTCACACCCCCTCCTCACACCTTTATTTCCGCCAGTACTTCGTCTCCTATCTTACAAAGTTTACAGAAGCTCTCCTGCGAACCATACATATGTAATCAAAATTAAAGGACCATTGCTCACTTATCTAACATCGATAATCTGAAAGAAAAGGAAGATGTTTCTATAACTAAATAACACAGTCTAATACCAGAACCCAGGACACAGGAAAGATTGTGCCTCAGAATTCACTTGCCACTCCAGGTACCGAATGCCTATTATTCTGGATGCCGAAGAAATGGCTCCCCACTGAAACAGGGAAGGACCTGGTTGCTATGGCTAACTATCGAACGTCAAAATTCAATAGCATTGAGTAATTTTGACACATCTCCTAGTCTTTGCTCTTTGCTAAACTTGCTCATGGAATTAGGTTGGCAATGGTTCTGTCTTGCTCTTACATTTGCGACTGCTCCATTTAACGATTCAGATTGCCAGTAGACTCACATTAGAAGCACAGAGATAAAACATAAGGATTATAAAGGATATGTACTGATGAATAAATGAACAAGTCGGCCTATTCCTTTGCCATAGGGCATTGGTACACTGACCAGTTAAATACACAGCAGGAGGGTTAACTTTGCTTGTATGCAAGGTACATCAAAATGACAGTAATGAAACGATATATAAGATCCCGTTTCAATGACTAGATTGCAAACGATTGCATTAAATTTGGTAACAAGTTCAGGTTGTTCGTGCAATAGTCCTCAGATCTGAATAAACAAGCAGAAACAGAAAATTGCTTTGGGTAAATTGACTTCAATTGTCTTCAAGAATATACATATTTCAAGGTAAAGTAAGGTACAAAATGGAATGACATACCAATCAGGGAAAAGATGTAGTGTCAATGTATAGCGATCACGTCGACTGCATATCTAGGAACTACATAAAAAATAAATTGTTTCTTTTATCCACATCACAGTAAGGGTAGGCGTCATTGTGGTGTCACCGCCAGACACCACACTTGCTAGGTGGTAGCTTTAAATCGGCCGCGGTCCATTAGTACATTTCGGACCCGCGTGTCGCCACTGTCAGTAATTGCAGACCGAGCGCCACCACACGCCAGGTCTAGAGTCTTCCTAGCACTCGCCCCAGTTGTACAGCCGACTTTGCTAGCGACTACACTGACCAAGCCTTTCTCTCATTTGACGAGAGACAATTAGAATAGCCTTCAGCTAAGTCCATGGCTACGACCTAGCAAGGCGCCATTAACCATATCTGAGAGTCTCACTTGTATCATCCAGAATGCTGTATACAAATGATGGATTAAAGTTAAGTATTCCAGCAGCTACGTACTTTTCTTTATAGCATTCATTACGTATCCTGTTCCAGACCTCACGCCAGTCTGCGTTAGATTATAGCGTGCATTTCGGCCTCCTCTAACTACAAGGTGTTGGCAGATCTGCCAACACATCAGTCATCGCCTGCGTATCTTGTTATTACGTAAGGAAGGAAACGCAGAAATCAGATGAAGAGGCAAACTGAGTATGCAAAAGAAATAAAAAGTAAAAAACAAAAGAACAATTTCATTACAGACAATGAAATAAAACAGGATAAATGTTATAAGTTATAATAATGAAATAGCGTGAATAATAACAAAAAATAAACCAACATACCATGTTTAATAAAATAGCAATTGAGTATAGAGTTTTTACACAGAAAACCGGTAAGACACTATATACGACTATGCAAAGAGCCAGATTTGTCTGGGGCCTATTAAGCTTTAAGCAGACTAACAGCTGTGTGTGCTTGCGAATGTAAATAAACAAAAGCCAGATAAACAGGCACGTGGCGTGCAGATATGCACGGTTACAAAACGTATTACATAAAAGGGACGTTATTATAGAATTAAAGTGTAAAAGAAAGAACGACGAACAAGAACAAAAAGGCAAACGTACATGACAGTCTACCATCAAAGTTGTAGTGATGAAGCGATGACCTCTTACGGCAGAACAGTTGCGAACAGAGAGCGATATTTCGAAAAAGCGAGTTTGAAAAGAACGGCCCACCTGGCGAATGTTATACCTTAACAGCCATTACGAGGGCAAGTCTATTATTATATTTTTGTTTGTTTTGGTAGTAGTGCCGTTTTACGTTGATAACGTATGCATTGTTTATTTGTTGTTATATCTTTGCAATTTTCAAGCTGCTAGGCTAGTTTCGTTATCGCTGCCGTGCTGTTAATCACGGCTGCTCCACTGTCCATTTGCACCAAAGAAGAGTAACGCTCAGTGATCCGGTTTTTTTTTTTTTTTTTTTTTTTTTGTGGTCGGAAGGCGTATACATCGAAGACTTTCGGTACAGTACGCGAACAGCGTTTTGCCTAACGGAGTGTCTACGAATAGATTGAAAAATTTCGAAATGATCGCTCAAGTGTTACGCACGATGAAGGAGCAAAAGCAAAGACCATTTACCGCCAAAAATCAAGAAACCATTGAGCGTTCACGTGAATTGATTCTCTTAGACAGACGATTGACTATCGACGAAGTGGCACATCGTCTGCAAATTAGTCACGATTCTGCCTACGAAATCATCCACAACAGACTTGGGTTTCATAAAATTTGAGCAATATGGGTCCCAAAACAACTCACACAGCTGTATAAACAGACGCGCTTGGACATCTGCAAAAACATTTTGATCGCTATGGTAACGAAGGGGACAACTTCTTAGACAGGATCATTACTGGTAACGAAACATGGATCCATCATTACGAGCCGGTTTTTTGGGACGCACAACGTCCAGTACTGGAACATTATGGGGAAGGGGCACTACAATAAACAGTGTACGTTACAGTGAGATGCCTACTGCCAGGCTAAAGCCTGCAATTCGAAGCAAACTCCGAGCATTGCTGCCAAAAGGTGTTGTGTTGTTGCACGACAATGCCTTTTCGCATACTGCTGCCTACACTGCTGAAACGCTCCAGAAACTCAAAACTGAAGTACTGGATCATCCTCCATATAGTCCCTATCTTGCCCCGTCTGACTATCACTTGTTTGGTCCACTCAAACAAGCATTAAGGGGCCGTCGATTTGCCTTGGACGGAGCAGTGAAAGAAGCGGTGCATTCCTAGCTCAAAACTCAACCGAGAGCCTTCTTTTATGAGAGCATCAGGAAGCTTGTACAACGATCGACGAAGTGCACTGAAATACAAACAGACTATGTCGAAAAATGTTGTTCTTGTAAGTTTCCTATTTGAGTACAATATAATTTTATAACTACTTCGCGCATTGACTTATTCTCGAACGTTTAATTTTCTGCATTCCTCATTTGTCAAATTTATAACGTTTAGGATCAACTCGGTGACGAAAGTGTGTCTTTAGTGTGTGAGTTGATCGGAAAAAAACCTAAAGTTAGTTTTACCAAAGCACTGTTCAGTCTGATGTGGAACACGGCCATTGTAGGCAATGCCTACAAATCTAGTTTTAAACTTTTGCTTATTATTGTTAGACATAAGGCTACTAGCATTGTCTGAAAGTCTCCGTTTTTAAGTTCCTTATAAATATTGGTAAGAACGGTTGTTTCGTGCCCAATCACTACTGCAACCTGTTCCAAGACACCAACCCCTTCGTATACCTCATTCTGTTATAAAAGTAACCGCAAGAGGTAACGGATAATAGAATAAAACAAACCTTTCTTATAACTTTGTTGATTAAACAAGTGCTCATTAATTATCATCAGTACATGGCGGTTTGCCAAAAATTCCAAATACCTGCCATTATTTTTTCTAGTAATAAACACACATATGTAACAAATAGAGCAATTCTATTGCACTTTCAAAGTGAAGTTAATTTTTGAATGCATACTACTTAACAAGGAGGCATAATTATTTATATCACTTACGTTACCTTTAAACACAATCAAACCGTTATCCACATAAAGTTTGTAGCATCCCGTTTTTTTCTTTCAATGTCCTATATTTTTGAAAAAAAAACTGTTCTCTAGATCGTTAATAAATATTTCTCCTATGCTACCTGCTAACCCATTACTCATTGTGAACCTTCCTTTTATGCTAATAAATCATCCCATTAAATTCAAAATTAGTGTAAGTTAGCAATAAATGTGTTAGCTTTATCAGCTTCCTTTTCGACAGAAAGTTATCTTTAATAATCTGTAAATATTGTTTTATTTATTTTGGGAAGAAATCGAATTCAGGTACTTCTGCACTGAAGGCAGCAACGGTAACCATTCTGCCAACGAGATGGTCGACTTTTTTTCTGTCTTTTAGTTTTCAGAACAGTGTCTGTAGTGTTAAATTCATTCACCTTAGATACTTCAATTACTACTCTGATTTCAGCAATAACTGATTTTGTTCGGTTTTAGCTCAGCACAAAAATTGTAGACCTTTATCTAATAGTCTTGTTCTTCATTAGTTAAGGCAGCTACCGTTAGAATAACAGTTCTTTTAAAGACTGAGTGTATTTTCTGTGTTTCTTTTTCACTTGTTTCTCTATGTTACTTATACAAACTAGAAACCTTCTTCTCACGCCGTTTGTGAATGATTTCAACAAGCCTACCCACGCACCATTTAGTGTTGTGTTGACACGGTTAGTTGTAGCGCACGACAATATATTATTAAAATGGGGAACTATCTCTGTAGCCTCTCTAGTGAATAAGTCGTTTATTTTGTATGGTTCATATATCTACCATTTCGGCCATTGCAGCTCTGTTTTAACTTTAACAGCTTGTGCTAAAGGCGAATTATTGTCAAACTTCATTCTATCCTACATCTACATCTACATCTTCGTGGATACTCTGCAAATCACCTTTAAGTGCCTGTCAGGGGGTTTATCGAACCTCCTTCACAATTCTCTATTATTCCAATCTCGTATAGCGCGCAGAAAAAACGAACACCTATATCTTTCTGTACGAGCTCTGATTTCCCTTATTTTATCGTGGTGATAGTTTCTCCCTATCTAGGTCGGTGTCAATAAAATACTTTCGCATTCGGAGGAGAAAGTTGGTGATTGGCATTTCGTGAGAAGATTATGTCGCAGCGAAAAACGCCTTTATTTTAATGATGTCCAGCCCAAATCCTATATCATTTCAGTGACACTCTCTACCATATTTCACGATAATACAAAACGTGCTGCCCTTCTTTGAACATTTTCGATGTATCCCGTCAGTCCTCTCTGGTAAGGATCCCAGACCGCGCAGCAGTATTCTAAAAGAGGACGGACGAGCATAGTGAAGGCAGTCTCCTTAGTAGATCTGTTACATTTTCCAAGTGTCCTGACAATAAAACGCAGTCTTTGGTTAGCCTTTACCACAACGTTTTCTGTGTATTTTTCCAATTTAAGTTGTTCGTAATCGTAATTACTAGGTATTTAGTTGAATTTACTGCCTTTATATTTGAATGATTTATCGTGTAATCGAAGTTTGACGGACTCCTTTTAGAACTCATGTGGCTCACCTCACACTTTTCGTTATGTAAGGTCAACTGCTAATTTTCGCACTATTCGGATATCTTTTCTAAACCGTTTTGCAGTTTGATTTGATCTTCTGATGACTTTAGTAGGCGATAAACGACAGCTCATTTACAAAGAACCTAAGACGGCTGCTCAGATTGTCTCCCAGACAGTTTATATAGATAAGGAACAGCAAAGGACCTATAACACTACCTAGGGCAATGCCAGAAATCACTTCTGTTTCACTCGATGACTTGCCGTCATTTACTAGGTTCAAATGGCTCTGAGCACTATGAGGTCATCAGTCGCCTAGAACTTAGAACTAATTAAACCCAACTAAACTAAGGACATCACACACATCCACGCCCGAGGCAGGATTCGAACCTGCGACTGTAGCGGTCGCTCGGTTCCTGACTGTAGCGCCTAGAACCGCCTAGAACCTCGTCAATTACTAGAACAGTGACCTCTCTGACAGGAAGTCACAAATCCAGTCACATAACTGAGACGATATTCCATAAGCACGCAATTTCACTATAAGCCGCTTGTGTGGTACAGCTTCAAAAGCCTTCTGGAAATCCAGAAATGCGGAATCGATCTGAAATCCCTTGTGAATAGGACTCAACATTTCATGTGAATAAAGAGCTAGTTGTGTTTCACAAGAACGTGTTTTCTAAAACCATGTTGACTGTGTGTCAATAAACCGTTTTCTTATCCTACTCTGGGATAAGGCCTAGTTCTATACAGCCCTTGTTGAGAACAATGTTTGAATGTCCTTTTGCAATTCCCTGTCTTATTTAAGAAGAGTTATTCACATCTTCAATTGCCTGACAACGCATATACCTGGAACTATCAGGAAATGAAGAAAAGTGATCTTCAGTGTTTTTATAATTTAAAAATACGTATGTTTATCTAGATCACACACAATATACAACATTAAATTTGATAACTAGTTTCGGTTATTCATAAAACCATCTTGAAATATGAAAGGACAAACAGAAACAGAAAACTGCTTTAGGTAAACTGATCTAGTCTTCAAATACATATTTCAAGATACAGGTTTACAAGCTAACGACATACCAGTCATGGAAAAGACACAGTGTCAGTGTATAGAGACGACATCGATTGCATATCTTGGAACTACATAATAAAATAAGTTGTTTGTTTCTTTTATCCATATCAGTTCAGAATTACACAGTGCATGAGAAAACTGGACTACCCAGAAGTGGCCCTGAGGGAACTGTGATGCACCATGGGCCATAGATGACAGGTGAACTACAGCTGTGGAGATGTGTACAGGCGGACTGGCGTGCAACTGTTGAGCAGCTGACCGCCGAGATGAACCGAAAACTACCAACAGTGTCTCCTTAGGCACCTTTCAGCGAACGGAGCTCCACACAGGCCTCCCCAGCAGGGCACCTGGTTCATGAGTCCATGTTGACTGCTCTTCATTGGCGACGAGGGCTCGAATTTGCAAGCCAAAACCGGCTGGGCGTCCACAGAGTGACCTTTCCAGATGAATCAAGTTTTATACTGCCGGCCCCTGTGACCGAGCGGTTCTACGTGCCTCAGTCCAGAACCGCGCTGCTGCGACGGTCGCAGGTTCGAATCCTGCCTCGGGAATGGTTGGCCTTAGGTTAGTTAGGTTTAAGTAGTTCTAAGTCCAGACCCACAGTGCTTAGAGCCATTTGAACCATTTGAACGTTTTATACTCAATCGGACAGATCGTTGTTGGTGTGTACGGTGTGAAACGTCTGAAATGAAAGACCTTGCAACCAGGAGGGGACGTTATTCTCTGTGAAGTGTTTTTGTGGCATTCTCTGGTTGATCTCGTCATTCTGGAAGGCACGCTGGATCAACACAGGTACGCATCTACACTACTGGCCATTAAAATTGCTACACAACGAAGATGACGTGCTACAGACGCGAAATTTAACCGACAGGAAGAAGATGCTGTGATATGTAAATGATTAGCTTTTCAGAGCATTCACACAAGGTTGGCGCCGGTGGCGACACCTACAACGTGCTGACATGAGGAAAGTTTCCTACCGATTTCTCATACACAAACAGCAGTTGACCGACGTTGCTGGGTGAAAAATTGTCATGATGCCTCGTGTAATGAAGAGAAATGCGTACCATCACGTTTCCGACTTTGATAAAGGTCGGATTGTAATCGCGATTCCGGTTTATCGTATCGCGACATTGCTGCTCGCGTTGGTCGAGATCCAATGACTGTTAGTAGAATATGGAATCGGTGGGTTCAGGAGGGTAATACGAAACTCCGTGCTAGATCCCAACGGCCTCGTATCACTAGCAGTCGTGTGACCGCATGGCTGTAACGGATCGTGCAGCCACGTCTCGATCCCTGAGTCAACAGATGGGGACGTTTGCAAGACAACAACCATCTGCACGAACAGTTCGACGACGTTTGCAGCAGCATAGACTATCAGCTCGGAGACCATGGCTGCGGTTACCCTAGATGCTGCATCACAGACAGGAGCGCCCACGATGGTGAACTCAACGACGAATCTGGGTGCACGAATGGCAAAACGTCATTTTTTCGGTGGCATCCAGGTTCTGTTTACAGCATCATGATGGTCGCATCCGTGTTTGGCGACGTCGCGGTGAACGCACATTGGAAGCGTTTATTCGTAATCGCCATACTAGCGTATCATCGAGCGTGATGGTATGGGGTGCCATTGGTTACACGTCTCAGTCGCCTCTCGTTCGCATTGACGGCACTTTGAACAGTGGACGTTACATTTCAGATATGTTACGACCCTTGGCTCTATCTTTCATTCGATCCATGCGAAAACCTACATCTCAGCAGGATAATGCACGACCGCATGTTGCAGGTCCTGTACTGGCGTTTCTGGATACAGCAAATGTTCGACTGCTGCCCTGGCGAGCACATTCTGCAATTGAAAACGTCTCGTCAATGGTGGCCAAGCAACTGGCTCGTGACAATATGCCAGTCGCTACTCTTGATGAACTGTGGTATCGTGTTGAAGCTGCATGGGCAGCTGTACTTGTACACGCCATCCAAGCTCTGACTCAATGCCCAGGCGTAGCAAGGCCGTTATTACGGCCAGAGGTGGTTGTTCGGGGTACTGATTTCTCAGGATCTATGCACCCAGATTGCGTGAAAATGTAATCACATGTCAGTTCTAGGATAATATATTCGTCCAATGAATACCCGTTTATCATCTGCATTTCTTCGTGGTGTAGCAATTTTAATGGCCAGTAGTGTATCTTTGCGAACATGTCTACCCCTGCATGGAGTTTGGTTTCCCTCGGCACGATGGCGTCTACCACCAGGACAATGCAACACGCCACACAGCTTGCAGTGTACGAGCGTGGTTCGAAGAGCACCAGGACGAGTTTTCCGTACTCCTCTAGCATCATACATAAATACAATAGGGAATCTGTGGGACCACCTCGATCGGGTTCTTCGCGCGATGAATCCGCAACGGAATAACCTTTCACAGGTGACCATGGGAATGGAGTCAGCACGGCTCCACATCCAAGCTGGTACCTTCCAGAACCTCACTGACCCTCGACCTGCATATCGGCACTGGAAACACTGGTTGTTCTGGCTTTTGAGAAGTGGTCAAATTAATGTGACTGGATAATGTATGTAAGTTGTCCTGGAAATATGTATATTTTTGAAGTGCATTTAAGTCAACGCACCTACAGAAATTTTCTATTTCTGCCTGTTCTTTCATACGTCAGGTTGGTTGTATGAACACCCAAAATTGGTTATCGAATTAAATATTGTTTGTGGTCTACACAAATAAAAAATTTTGTATAAAGTTTTTCAAAAAGTTCTTGAGAACTTGGTCGTTGCTGAAGTAGTTGCACGAAAGCCACAGTGGGTGTTCGGGATGGATATACAGCTGGCTGTTGTGGCTCGCCAATTTATACACTGCTTCGCTAGAAGTGCGTAGGTGTCAAAAGGTAGGGCTATAACTATCGCATCGCCCAAAGATCACGGTGTCACACGAAAGTCGGCATGCACTTTGATAGCACAGACATTAGATTAGCGATGTCTCACTGCAGACCGCAACGACGAATAGGAGGCGCTCCTGAAGACGTGCCCCCCCTCTCAGCACCACTGCGCCATTTCACAGAGGTAGATATTGAGCTGAGCATGAACTCGCTGTGCCCCATTTCGTGGCCTCCAGTGAAGTAGTCAACATTTTCTAGTTAGGATACCAGTGCTATTCAAGTCTAAGAAGGAAATGTGCTTAAGCGAATGGTGCACTTGTTCTTCAGGAGAATACTTTGTAATTGTGTGCATCAAGTGAAGCGCATTCGGGAGGACGACGGTTCAAACCCGCATCCAGCCTTCCAGATTTTGGTTTTCCGTGATTGCCCTAAATTGCTTCAGGCAAATGCCAGTATGGTTCCTTTAAAAGGGCACGACCGATTTCCTTTCCCAGCCTTCCCTAATCCGAGCTGGTGCTCCGTCTCTAATGACTGCTCAATTATACAAAAACAGTATTAACCGCATTTATTATTATTATACCGCCAACTGGTTTCAACCCGACGTAGGGGTCATCTTCTGGGCGTTTACACCATTGGTCGACCGCTGGTGGTGTCAGTCCTGTCTGATAGTTTCCTGCCGTTATGTGGACAGGAGTGACACCACCAGCAGTCGACCAATGGTGTAAACGCCCAGAAGATGACCCCTACGTCGGGTTGAAACCGGTTGGCGGTATAATAATAATAAATGTTGTTAAGACTGTTTTTGAATAATTGATTAATCATACTAATCGCTGCTTCATCTCCACAACCATGTTGTCCAAAAATCTAATGACTGCCTTGTCGTTAGCACGTTAAACGCTAATCTCTCCCCCCACTTCCCCACCCCACTCCCATTAAGTGAGGCTTTACTGTTCAGCTGTAAATATTCGCACACCCCTGTGGCAATCGATTGTATAAAGTAGATCTTTTTGTCATCCTAGTAATAAAGTGAACGAACGTTTTATATGCTGTAGTTCCGATCAGTCATCTCTCAGAGCAATCAAAGAACCTACAGTTACGACCGGATGACTGTAATTTCGTCAGATCGCAACAATTACATCATCGCAAGGGTCGTTCATGTCCAGAGCACCCTGCCGGAGAAGTGATCCACACACTCCCGTATGCGCGGCGCGGGAAACCCCAGCCGAAAGTCACTGATCCCAGTGTAGGCAACTGGGAAAGATCCTGGTGCTCGCTCAGCTTTCCTGGCTTCCATTCTCGCTGAATTCGTTTGCGTGCGTCCGACGATTCCTTACTGCCAGCTGTGGTGTCACCGCCAGACACCACACTTGCTAGGTGGTAGCTTTAAATTGGCCGCGGTCCATTAGTACATGTCGGACCCGCGTGTCGCCACTGTCAGTAATTGCAGACCGAGCGCCACCACACGGCAGGTCTAGAGAGACTGACTAGCACTCGCCCCACTTGTACGACGACGTTGCTAGCGACTACACTGACGAAGCCTTTCTCTCATTTGCCGAGAGATAGTTAGAATAGCCTTCAGCTAAGTCCATGGCTACGACCTAGCAAGGCGCCATTAACCATATCTAGAGAGAGTCTCACTTGTATCATCAAGAATGCTGTATACAAATGATGGATTAAAGTTAAGTATTAAAGAAGCTACGTACTTTTCTTTATAGCATTCATTACGTATCCTGTTTCAGACATCACGCCAGCCGGCGTGTGTAACGCGTGCATTTCGGCTACTTCCGAGTGGCGTGGCTGTCTTGTTACGCCACAACACCAACAATGCCGCTTCATTTGCTTTATTGAATCGAAAACCTGTGTGTCTGTTGTTAGCTACACCCATTTCGATTATCGATTATTTCCTTAGTAACAAGAGTCCCAGCGCAAACAGGCAGATGAGAGGGTCATCGGTACTTAATTCATGCCGTGGTGGTTCGATGAACCCTCTGCCATGCACTTAAATGTGATTTGCAGAGTATCCATTTAGATGTAGATGTGTCCCGTATCAAGACTGTTTTCTACGAACCGTAACAGCTGTCCATAGTCGAACCTTAAGATGACGTCCAGTTGTCTTACGGAAATGTTGTGCAGTTAAGCAATAAGATCCGACGCTACAAATGAGAATTGCTAGGTCGGAAAAGCCTCAAACAGGTTAACTAGTCACTGCTGACAATTAATATCTTGAACCATGCGAACGTACAAATGGATGTATCTTCCCCCTGTGCATTTATTACAGCTCTGAAATTTCCTTAGCACTGTAAGTTTTTTTTTTTTTTTTTTTTGCTGTCTCATACATATTTGTAGCTCAAACGCTGTTTATCTGCTGTCGCACTGGTTCCTTAAACAGGCAGCTAGGTGTAGGTATTACGCATGCAGTAATGGAGGTCACTACGAGACCCGGCCGAGTCATCAGCACCCCGATTCACCTTCCCCAGTATATTTTTAGTGAGATCACTCATATACTGGCATGGTTGACTGTGAAGTACACGTAAAGCACTGACTGTACTCGAGAGTGCCATGTCCTGTTACATGGGGAAGAGTTAGCAATAATGAGGCTCCACTTGCAGTTGCCAGTAGTGGACAGGCATCTATTGCGATCGCTCTTACGAAACGACGAATTCTTCTAAAGGTGTTGTTGTGAACGCCTCCTGAGCAGGCAGTTTCGCTTACACTGCGCTAGTTTTATCCGATTAATACCTTCCTTCATAAAAGTTTACTGAAACGAATTTTTGAATTTTATTTTCGTTTTTGTGGGTGTGCATCGATGTGATGGATGGGAGAATGAACAGCAGCATTTTCTGTGCTAGGACATTTTGTGTACGTTGATTTTTAACGCTCTAAAAATCAGTCCGAACATGTCTCGGAAGACCCAACGGTACCGACCGACCGCCGTGTCATCCTCAGCCTATACGGGTCACTGGATGCGGATGTGGAGGGGTCAGCACACAGCTCTCCCGGCCGTTATCAGTTTTCGTGACTGCAGCCGCTACTTATCAGTGAGGGCTGAGTGCAACTCGCTTGCCAACAGCGTTCGGCAGATCGGACGGTCAGCCACACAGGTGCTAGGCAAGGCCGACAGAGCTTATTTTCGGTGATCTGACGGGAAGCGGTTTCACCACTGCGCCAAGGCCGTTGGCCTTTGTAAGTTGATATACAGTCATTATTACTGTGGAAGTCTGCTGCGCAACTGAGCTAGTTTATAATTACATATATTTGTTACACAAGATACTCTATATTGTTTGAAAGCTACAGTTGTCAATGCAATATCAGTAAAGTACGTTTACAAGCTGAAATCGAATGTTCTGTAAGGAACTCTGAGAGTAAATCAAAGACCAACCTCCTTTGCCAAGCGAAAATTACTTAAACAATGACCTGTCTTTATAAATAATCTTAGCATCCTATTATAGTATGCTTACAGTTACTTACATTTATAAGCAACAGAGACCTATAGAAGGGTCACTCTAAAAACAAAGAACGTTTTGATTTTACGAGCAGCGCAGTTCTCCCACCACCCCTGCCATGTTACGGACCTTCCTAATCATTGGCGCCACTACGATGCTAACATCGAGCAGGAACGCTCATTTATGGCGATTTTAAAATTTATGGCAACATTAACGATCGATGCAAGTTTAAGGTTCTTAGTATAATAATTTTACTGAATTAAAAAGAAAGAAAAATGAAAAAGTTCGCCCTATCGAGATTTATAGACAGATTGCTGGCTGAAAGAATATTCATAATGAAGAGCAATGAGGCCATTCATCAGTAGTGATTTATCGAAGTCAAATCAAGGATTGAGGAAAAAATCCAGTGTGATAGATGTCTCAGTACTGACGGACTGAGCTTGTGCTTACCTGCAAGTAATGATGAGTTGATTATCAAATTGTTTGCTGTGATTTGGGTTCTCTTTGATGGAGGAGAATGGGGAAGGAGAAAGAACAGGTAGCCCAGAGAGGTACATAGGATGATACAGGTGCCCCTACCCATGGGTTTTATGCAGCCCGCAACACTTTCAAACACAACGAACCTAATTTTCATATTCTCTCGCTCGTTACATGCAAACTATTCGTCCCAAAATAAAATAAAGTAAATATCAGGAATCTTCTGTTGGAAATGTAATGAAGTTAAATTTCATAGTGGGGTGCATTTTCGCTAGAAGACTTAGTTCCCGCATTATTCAACAAAAATGTTCAAAAGTGACCTTGAAACGCGGTTTTCTTGAATAACCCGAAAACTGTGGCCTCCAGCGAAAACCTATCCCGCAACAAACTTTAAATGCATTAAATCTCCTACAAGAGATCCAGTTTATTTTTTCTGCAGCACTAATAGTTTGCGTGTAGCAAGCAACAGAATATGAAAATTCTGGACATGGTTCTCGGAGGCACTGCAGGCTGCATGAAACCTATCGGTAGGGCAGCTGAATCACCATGTATAACGAACCAGATGTTGTTGTGGAAGCCAATACGAGGAGAATGGGATGGACTGTGACATCTATAAAACAGAGGAGGGATCCCTTTTTAGCAAAATGTCAGAGAAGAAACCTGAAGGAGGAAGACCTTTAGGCAAACTGAAAATAAGATCGGAGGATCAACTGACCAAGGATCTTCAGATACTTGGAGCAAGGGAAGAAGGTGGTGAGGACGGAATGCTGTGGAGGAGGCTACTTGATGACGCCAAACACCGACTCCAGTTTCTGGGTCCAGGAGAGTAAGAATAAGTAAGATTTGGGCTGTGGTAAAAAATGTCCCATAGAACAACGAACGGGAGCTGCATTAACTGTTCTCGCTCTATACGATGACAGCGAGAGGGTTTTGAGCAGCACTGTTACCTGATTTTGTCTTAATAGTCCAGCATGAAAGCGCCAGTCCACTGAATGGCGTCATTCACTATCCCAAGAAAACTGAAAGAAAGCCAAGTGGTTAGCTGAATAGGTGACTTACCGAATGATAGTCACTGCTGTACCTCTCTCGCTCTGTTACTGTAATTGAGACATAAATTGCGTCAGAGAACATACTTTCATGGATCCAGTCCTCTTGTTATAAGCACTCAGTTTCTCAATTTCGAAAAGTTTATTAAAAGTAATGTTTTGTTACAGTATCAGTAATATGTTTCTTTTTTCCGTAGGGTTGGCAACTGAAAGACTGCACTGGCCAGTTGCACGCATTATTTGGAGATGTGAGCGACGAGGAAAGCATTATTTCTGTATTCAAATGGATTACTGACAATTTGGGAGGAGTCGACATTCTCGTCAACAGCGCTGGATTATTTCGCAATTCTGGCTTGATTTGTAAGTTTATGAAGCTGGTTTAATAAATCAGTATTACTTACCAACTAACAATTGATATTTGTAAAGCTTTATTGACTTGCTCAATTTACGAAGCTCTTTCTCTTGAACAAATCATTCAATTTTTGTGGAACTGTAATCATTTGTTTATCTGCACATGTACCTCTACCGTTTACTTCCCATTCGGGTAATTCTTTCATGGTGCTCTTTCTTTTTCTTAGAATGCGTATCACTGCTGCTTATGACCAGCATCAGTGATTGCTATTGCATGTGAAGTCTTTCTGTAGCTGCCTGCTTGGGTCGCGTAATGAGCTAAGGAAGGGACATGCGAGGTCCAGTGACTTCAGGGTACCCCACATGGGGGGGGGGGTGAGGTGTGGGGTGGGGGGGGGAAGGAGAGTCAGTTCCGTTTCTAAGAGGAGCGATGCAGAGGGGCGATTGGACCTCATGGAGGGCGGGTAGGCCGGAAGTCTTTCTGTAGCTGCCTGCTTGGGTCGCGTAATGAGCTAAGGAAGGGACAGGCGAGGTCCAGTGACTTCAGTGTACCCCACATGGGGGGGGGGGTGAGGTGTAGGGTGTGGGGGGGGGAAGGAGAGTCAGTTCCGTTTCTAAGAGGAGCGATGCAGAGGGGCGATTGGACCTCATGGAGGGCGGGTAGGCCGCCCTTTGCTTTGTTCAGGCGCGAGTATCTTTGTCTGAGGTTTAGGCCAGCCGCCGACCGCAGACGTTTTCCCTGAATACGGTGGGCAACGCAGCACGAGGGTCCAGCGACTTCACCTTAAAACGCTGGTATAATGAGCCGTGATGCAAACTTAGCTGTCTGCAGAATACTTTTAACAAGCAAAAGCTATTTGGTCAGAGCACAGTTCAATAGAATTCGATTTGTCACGGTCGGATGCCTTTCCTGAAAGTAGGAGTTTGCCATATGACTCGCAGAGAAACATCTCTGACTGTTTCGTGCGAAGAGAAATAGTTGAATTGTCTCTTTGTGGAGGCGAGATGCCACCAGCTGAACACATTCTCCACCCAGGACGAACGACCTCTTGTGTCGTAGAAAATGTGGGAAGGAGCTGCACTGGTTGTCCCTAAAAAAATTAGATAGTGAGAGACAGCAGGCAACATTCTAAGAATTACATACGTGGGAGAAACACGAATTACCGGAAATAAAGAACATATGTGAAAAGCCAGAGTTTAGGAATTCTACTCACAGAAAGACAGACCACTAACAGTCCCTCATAGGAGGGGAGTTTAGCAGTTTTTTTAATGACCAGTTTAGTTGACTAGAATTAACGGAGTAATGCCATTAGCGAAAGATAGTTGACATTAACTATGGGGAGAGCAGAAACACATGCGTTTTACACCTTTACGACAGCACACTTACTCTCAAGCTCCTTCCGTCACTCTGGACGAAGATGGAGTTATTTCTGACAGAAGAGACGGTGTCCATCGGCCAATCTGTCGGCAGTCATCCACTTTACTGCATGCTGAAGCTTAAATCATGTTTAGATTTGCGCACAGGCGACCGGGAATCAGAGCTATAAATCACCAGTAGGCGCATGGTTTTGGCTATGTTAGATTCTGGGATTTCAGTACTTCTGACTGTGCATTGCAAGGCTTATTAACGCCCCAGTTAATTACAGTAGACGCATGTGACATTCTATAACTTGCACTAACGTTGGAGTAATCACTGTGCGGACACTGTGATCTTTTTTTTATCACTGATTTGGAAGATGACGATATCACCCTCTTCCTTAATTCTCTTGGTTTTTGTCAAGTGAATCAATCACCAGCGGAAAAACGCTCCTATCGAAGCACAAAAAGGGCGAATACGTTCCTGTTTAAAAGACAGACTGAAAAATGGGTTACCAGCTGCCTCACTCTACCTTCCACAGCACCTTTAAAGATTTTCCCAAACATTTTGGAAAATCCATCCACTCTCACTTGCTCACTTGCCCATTTTCACTCAGTCATTCAACCCGACTCACTGTCATTATCTCTTTGCGTCTCCTTAATTTTCACTGTCTCCTGCCTCACAGTCACAGTCTCCTTCGTTCTGTCCTACAACTACTGTGATCTCTACGTCATTGTCTTCCACTTGCTCTCTCTTACTGCTACTATCACATCTATTCCTTTCCACTGCTGTCGTCTCTTCTCATTGTCACTATCTCTCTCTTCCTCGTTGTCATAGTCATAGATTCTGCCTCTCAACTATCACTGTTTCTCACCCACTTCTACTTTCTCCTTCTCTTTATTCCTCTCACACTGGCACCGTCCCCTTCACTCTTTTCCTAGCGCTGCTCTGTCACTGTATCCCTGTCTTTCTCCCACACTGCCATTCTCTCCTTCACCTTTTCTATACCACAACCAATGTCCTCTCTACTATCGTCCAGTATTCATTAGTTTTCCGTCTCTTCCCCACTGCCACTGTTCGATCTCTCTCAGCATCAGAAAGCGCGATTATGTTCGCATGCCAAAATTTTTGGGAAAATTTTAAAGGTGCTAAAAAGGGTAAAATGAAGCAGCTGGTACCCCATTTTCCAGCCAGTCTGCTAAACTGGAGCATATTCACCCTTTTTGTGATCCGATAAGAGCATTTTTCTGCTGGTGTCCTTCTCCTCCCTGCCATAGAAGGGCACTTCACTCATGGAAAGAACTTTATGGGTCTGTAAAATTTTGGTAGTTTACTTATGTGAAATTGAAATAACGAAAAATTAACTTTGCACTTCAGACAGCATTTTAGATGCATAAAATTTTGTCATGCACCTCGGTACTACAACATGGGGTACCAGAATCCTCTGATGACAACGGAGGCACTTTTTGGCATATTTTTACTTCACCTTACGAACTACGTTTTCGTAATTTGGAATCTCTGTATCTCGGAAACGGATAAAGTATCAAGAAAATTTCCCAGGTTGTTCTGTATCGGGATCTTGGGAATAAATCGTAAAAATACTCTCATTTACTGTGCACAGCCATTTTGGAACCTGTGGCTCGGTTTTAGTACACAAAAACTATGTTTTTGGGTTGTTTCCCGGTAAAGATTTTTGAAAACGGGAAGATGTCACTTCTAGATGAATGCCTAGATGAAGAGAATATAACGTTAAAACTTGAGCAAGTTGCTGCGGTTATTTATTATTTCGATTTAGCGTCACACCGCTGTTTACGTGCGTATTTTACGCGTAGAAGTAAGACCACTTCGAACCTCTGTATCTCGGAAACCATTAATGACACCAAGAAACTTTTCAAGACCCTTAGAGATCGGTATCTTAGAAGCATATCGTAAAAATTTCAGCACATAGCTGAAATTGCTGTGCGTAACCGACTTGGAATCCACGGTTCGGTTTCGCTTCGAAAAAATGTTAGAAAAATATTTTTTGGAAATTTGCTAAGGAACCGTCCATGAATTGACGGTGCCTCCATAAGCGCCTTAAGGCCCACTATAGACAACAAAAATGCAAAAAGAACAAACAGTTTGCTCCATTTGCCTAAGCAGGAGGAAATGTGTAGAACTCATAGTTCGATCCTGTGCAGTACGATAGTGACCCTAATACGATCCTTCTGTTGGGTATACAAATGGTCCATTACCCATGGTCTATCCAAAAGATCTGCCACCTTTCTATTAACATTGGAACCCAAAGTATGAACCTTGGAAGAACTTCGTTTTCACGCGCGGCGTTTCGAAACATATAGTGCAGGGACTGTGACCATGAGAAAAATATCAAATAACCAAGGAAAAGATAATGTTCTATGAGTTGGAGCGTGGAAAGTCAGAAGTTTCAGCGTGGTAGGGAAGCTAGAAAACCTGAAAAGGGAAATGCAAATGCTCAATCTAGATACAGTGGTGGTCAGTGAAGTGAAATGAACAGAAGAAAAGAATTTCCAGTCAGATGAGTATAGGATAATATGAACAGCAGCAGAAAATAGTATTACAGGAAGGATTCGCTAGGAATAAGAAGTGTAGAGAACAATAGTATAGGTATACCTGCCGACGTCGCAAGCAGAAGATGAAGAGATACAGAAAGTATATGAGGATATTGAACTGGTGATTCTATACGTAACGAGAGATGAAAATTTAACAATCATGGGAGTTCGGAATACGATTGTAGGGGGAAGGAGAATAGGAAAGGGTTACCGGAGAATATGGTTCAAATGGCTCTGAGCACTATGGGACTTAACATCTTAGGTCATCAGTCCCCTAGAACTTAGAACTACTTAAACCTAACTAACCTAAGGACATCACACACATCCATGCCCGAGGCAGGATTCGAACCTGCGACCGTAGCAGTCGCGCGGTTCCGGACTGAGCACCTAGAACCGCGAGACCACGGCGGCCGGCGGAGAATATGGACTTGACACTAGGAATGAGAGTGCAGGAAGACTAATAGTGTACTGCAATAACTTTCAACTATTAACAGCGAATGAATCACAAGAGCATTCTTGGAAAAAGTCTGGAGATACTGCAAAATTTCAGTTAGATTACATAATGGTGAAGTAGCGATTCCGAAATCTGATACTGGATTGTAGCGCACCCAGAAGCAGATAGACTCAGTTCACAGTTTAATAATGATGGAGAGTAGGCTGCTGCAAAGAAGTGGGATACGGAAATGCTAAGGAATGGAGAGACGGGCTTGTTGTTCTCTCAGGTTATAGATACTGCGACAATGAGCAGGACAGTAGACTTCACAGTTGAAGAGGTATGGATAATCCTAAAAACGGCAATCACAGAAGCTGGAAAGAAAAATATTGGTTAAAGTAAGGTAACTGCGAGGATACCTCAGCTGTTCGATGAAAGAAGGAAGTACAAAAACGTTCAGGGTAATTAAGGAATACAAAAAGACAAGTCACTTAGGAATGAAAAAAACAGAAATTGCAGGGAAGCTAAGGGAAACGGCTGCATTAAAAATGTGTAGAAATAGAAAATTAAGTTATTGTCGGAAGAACTGAGTGAGTGTATAGGAAAGTCAAAACAATCTTCAGTGAAATTAAAATCAAGATCAATAGGAATTCCATTATTAAATGCAGAGGAACGAGCGGATGGATGGAAATAGTACACTGAATACCTCTATGAGGGGTAAGACGTCTGATGACGTGATAGAAGTAGAAACGCATTTGATAGGGAAGAAACAGGGGAAAAGTATTAGTCAGAATTTAAAAGAGCTTTAAAGGACCTAAGATGAAGTAAGGTAGAAGGGCCAGATAAAACTGCATTCTTTCTAAAATCATTGGGGGATGTGGCAACAAAACGACTATTCACGTTGATGTGTAGAACGTATGAGACTGCAGATACCATTAGACTTCCGGAAAAACATCGTCCACACACTTCCGAAGATAGCAAGACCCGACAGGGGCGATAATTATCGCCGTCAGCTTAACAGCTCTGCATCAAAGCTGCTGACAAGAATAATATACGGAAGACTGGAAAAGAAAACTGAGGGTCTATTAGATGACGATCAGTTTGGCTTTAGGGAAGGTAAGGGTGCCAGAGAGGCAGTTCTGACATTGCGCTTGATAACGGAGGCAGGGTTGAATAAAAGTCAACACATTCGAAGGATTTATAGACCTGGAAAACTCGTTCAACAATGTAGAATGATGCGCGGTGTTTGAAATTCTGATAAAAGTTGGGACTCGCTATTGGGAAAGACGGGTAATACATAATATGTACAAGAATCAAGAGGGAACAGTAAGACTGGGAGACCAAGAACGAAGTGTTCGGATTAAAAAGGGTGTAAGACAGGGATGTAGTTTTTCACTCCTACTGTTCAGTGACATAAAAAATAAATAAATAAAATAAAGCAAAAAATAAAAGAAAGATTGAAGTGCAAGATTAAAATTCAGTCTGAAAGGATAAGCATGATTCGCTGATGACATTGCTATCCTCAGTGAAAGAGAAAATAATTACAGGACCTGATGAATGGAATGAACACTCTAACGGGTACAGAATATGGCTGAGAGTAAACCGAAGAAAGGCGAAAGTAATACGAAGTAGCAGAAATGAGAATAGCGAGAAACTTAACATTAAAATTGGGGATCACGAAGTAGATGAAGTCAAGGACTGCTGCTGCATAGTCAGCAAAATAACCCATGACGGACGGAGCAAGGAGGACATAAGAAACAGAGCACTGCAAAAACGGCATTCTTGGATAAGAGAAGTCTAATAGTATTAAACTTAGGCGTTAATTTGAGGAAGAAATTTCTGAGAATGTACGTCTGAAGCACAGAATAGTATGTTAGTGAAACACTGACTGTGAGAACCAGAATAGAGAGACTGGAATCATTTGAAATGTGGTGCTACAGGAGAATCTTGAAAATTAGTTGAACTGTTAATGTAAGGAATGAGGAGGTTCTCCGCGGAATCGGCGATGAATGGAATGTATGGAAAACACTGACAAGATTAAGGGACAGAATGATAGGACATCTGTTAAGGCATCAGGGAATTAAGGAAAAAAAAGAACGCTATAGCTTGATGTCGAATGTCTACCGATTATCCTTAATCCTCATGGTCTTTGTCCAGTGAATCAATCATTAGATTACTCATTATCCATGAAGCTTAGTTGTTTTATTTGTTCTGTGTTATTTCTCTCAGTGTAATTTTTTCAGAAAATTCGTGTTATGCATTTGATACAGATACTTTTTCCTAAGTCGGGGGTCAATGTGACCGACATTTTTTTCTTCAGATAGATGAAACCACTTTTTGTCGAGATGAGTAATGATTTTTGAGAGAACCATCACACAGAACTCATTTCTCATGGCCAATCTTTTCATCACATTATTCTATTGGGCGACAGTTCTGATTACTATATGTGATTCTATGGGGAGTGATCAGCCTGCAGCAAGGTCCAACCAATGCGGATCGTTGTGGCTGTGTGAAGGGGTATCCAATTCGTTTGCCATTTTTCACTTTGTTAAAAAAATTAGATTTCATTACAACTTTCTAACAAGTCCTTGTAACTTAACTACATCTGCGATATTAAATACTTTGAATGAAATTGAAAAGACGTGCACTCAGTATTAAACTACATGGACAAAAAAAATCTCAGCATCAAGGAAACAAACGAAAGTTCATTGTTCAAGGCAGCTTTATAAGGGTGGTGCCAGTAGCACCAGGTTTGCTTTGAATACGCACTGTAATGGTCCTGAGCGTTAGTTACCTTCGAGATTGGACGTAATGAGCTGATGACAGTCAAGAATGCCTCTAAGACAAAGAGACGCCACTATCAACAGCTCACCGAGTTTGAAGAGGTCGTGTAACACGAGAAGATGAATGTTCATTCCGCGATGTTGTAGCAAGACTTGGCGGTGATGTAGCCACTGTACGTGATTGTCTGCCCCGATAGCTGAATGGTCACCGTGACGGACTGCCGTCCTAAGGGGCCCGGGTTCGATTCCCGACTGGGTCGGGGTTTTTCTCTGCTCAGTTACTGGGTGTTGTCTTCATCATCATTTCACCCCTATCCGGCACGCAGGTCGCCCAATTCGTCGTCGAATGTAATAAGACCTGAAAAACGGCGGCCGGACCTGCCCCGTAAGGGGCCTCCAGGCCAATGACGCCAAACGCTCATTTCCATTTCCATAGCTCGAAATTTGCTGTACAACTTCGTGGAACATCCCCACTTCAACCCCTACAATTTCATGAAGTTCCGATTGGTGGAGGCACTAAACGCAGCCTTCAAAACGGTGTCAGTAATGGAGCTGCGTTCCAAGCAGATAGCTGTCATTGAGTTTCTACTGTCGGAAAAGCAAACCATTGCAGATATCCATAGACGCTTGTAAAAAAGCACGGCGAGTCGTTGGGCGAGGCGTCTGTCATCATCGCAGTCTCGTCGCGGAAACCTGTCCGATCTCGTGCACGCTGACTGGTCGCATTTGTCCACCAGTTGTGTTACTCAGAGGTGTATGCTGATTGGGCTTCTTGCTGCCCAGCAGAAGTCCGTAAAGAACACTGAAGGATCATTGGTGTGGAATTACTTGCGCTTTAAGAGCCTGATCGTGACAATTTCTTGTTGATCATCTTCACAGGCGATGAAACAAGGGCTGATCACTTCGAACCGGAAACGAAACGGCAATCCATGGAGTGGTGCCACACCACCTGTCTCCTCCGAAGAGAAAATTCAAAGCCGCAACCTCAGCCATTAAAGTTAAGGCGGCGATCTTCTGGAGCTCTTTTGTTTCTGTTTGGTGTCCTCCCTCATGTTGCAACTATCACCTGTGAAGTGTATTGTGCTATGCTCGGGAAATTGAAGAAACGACTTCAGCTTGTTCGTCAACACAAAAATCTCCATGACAACACAAGATGTCACACGTCTGCGAACCTGAGAGAAGCTGAAAACAAAAATCATTTGACAGTTCTTCTTCATCCTACCTAGAGCCCCGATCTCGCATCTTTCGACTTCCATCTGTTTGGTCCAACCAAGGATGCACTCTGCGGGAAGTAGTACGTGAATGATGGGAAGGCTATTGCTGTAGCAATACGTTGGGTCTGCCATCGGCCAGTAGAGTGGTACAATGCGGATATACAGGCCATCTCAGTAAGGTAACGTAATACCGTCGCATGAATGGAAGTAAGGTGTTGTAGTCAAAGGCGAGGAGAATAATATGGTGTACTGGGATCCTGACTAAAACCAACCTGGTTTCAGAAAAAAATGCGTCGTTTCACTTCTTGAACACGCCTAGTACGAGGCCGCAAAAGTCTTTGCTAACAGATGAGCAAGTCGGTCGCTCTCAGACCTTCTCGATGAGCCCGTCTCGTCTTTGCTTGCCTAACATGCTATAGCAGATTACATTCTTCCAATTCCCTCTACTACCTGTAGAAGAGCAGTGTGTTGTTTGTAGGTTTCCCATTAAAATTAGCGCTCGTTCTTTAATGTACTGGTCCATTTAATTCCTAGGTACCTTTTACCCTTAGGTAGGTGATAACTTCATTATAGTGAACTCGATTCTGGTAGGCAAATTTCAATTATGTTCTCGCTGCTAAGGATACCAAAAAGTCCTTTTATTTGTTTTTCTCTTATAAAGAAAAGATCTTTTAGTGTGCTGAATAGCAAGAAGAAAATACATTATCTCTTGCAAGTTACGATAAACAGGAAGTCACCTATGACCACTGTCAGTTTCCAGAACGATTGAAGTAATCAGTAGTAAAGCCGCTTTATAAAAAGGAAGAAGGGATAACGTAGACAAT
This sequence comes from Schistocerca cancellata, assembly GCF_023864275.1. Classification (NCBI taxonomy): domain Eukaryota; kingdom Metazoa; phylum Arthropoda; class Insecta; order Orthoptera; family Acrididae; genus Schistocerca; species Schistocerca cancellata. Next base: position 99,145,727 of record NC_064627.1, read on the forward strand.
TTTAGACCTATTTCTATGCAATCAGTGTTTGCTAAAGCTATTGAAAAGGCTGTGTTTGTAAGGATAATTGATCATTTTGTATGACATAATTTGCTATCAAATGTACAGTACGGCTTTAGAAGTCGTTTAACAACTGAAAATGCTATATCCTCTTTTCTCTGTGAGCTACTAGATGGGTTAAACAAAAAGTTTCGAACGCTAGGCACATTTTTCGATTTAACTAAGGCTGAGAATGGCTGTGATGTGGGATCTGAGTGGAGTACAGCCAAATGGGGGGGGGGGGGGGGGGGGGTGCCCCAGGGATCAGTGTTGGGGCCATTCCTGCTCCTTATTTATATAAATAATATGCCTGCTGGCACTAACTTGGTAGTAAAGGATGTTGTGTGCGACATTGGCTCAGTTTCAAATAGTGCAACTTGTAGAAAATAAACTAACACTAACTGACAGTAAGACTCAGGTTTTACAGTTCCTAACACACAATTCAACAAAACTCGACGTTTTAATTTCACAAAATAGGCATATGATTAGTGCAATTGCACAGTTCAAATTTCTGTGTGTTCAGATAGATACTAAACTGTCGTGGAAAGCCCACGTTCAGGCTCTTGTTCAAAGACTTAATGCTGCCATTTTTACTATTCAAACGGTGTCTGAAGTATGTGATCGTTCGATACGAAAATTAGTCTACTTTGATTATTTGCACTCGCTTATGTCGTATGGTATTATATTTTGGGGTAACTCTTCCCATTCTAATAGGATATTTTTGGCTCAGAAACGGGCAGTTCTTTTCTGTCGTTTCCTTTAACAATATCAGCTTATTCCCAAGAACAAGCAGCTTTCACTCAGTTAATACTCGGCAGAAATCCAACCTGTATTTGGATCAGACTTTCGTACTTCTTGTACGGAGAGGTGTGCGGTATTATGGTGCATCCATTTTCAATAAGCTACCACAAGAATTCAAAAATATTAGCGGTAAGCCACGCACTTTCAAATCGAAACCGAAGTTTTTCCTCACAGGTAACTCCTTCTATTCTGCTGAGGAGTTCCTTGTAGAATTAAACTGATTATTATGTTATATTGTTGATTGCGTTTACCTTAACTTACGGTTTCACTTTATTTTGGTTCATAAATATATTATTTTTATCTGTTATTACTTTTATGTTGTTATTTCATATACTGACACGTTCCATGGCCTTGGAGATTTGCTCCTCAATTTGGTCCTACGGAAGTTGATGTGTAAATAAATAAACGTAAATCAGAATTACGCCGCAACCCTTATCGTGCTGACATATTTCACAAAAGCTTCTGCGACTCTGAACTGTAAATGTGTTTACACTTATTATTTTTCTCAGGATTATTTTGAGACAGTTTCCATGTCAGTAATTACTCTGCCAACAGCTGCTCCATTGTCTGAATGGAAACTGATCCTGGACGTGAACGTGCTGGGTCTGAGCATCTGCACCAGGGAGGCCGTGCAGGACATGCTGAAGAGAGGTGTCGACGACGGCTTCATTGTGAACCTCTGCAGGTAGGAGAACGCTGTTGTTTATATGGTTACCAGAAAGCAGCTCTACTTGTCACCAGTATCGACATTCATTTATTGTAACTGTCAGCCTTGGGTCACACAGATAGTATCACAACTTGTTTCTATATCTCAGTAAGTTGTCACTACAGGTGTTGACTTCGTTGCTTAGTAACTCTTTAATTGAACAGACAGAGCAGCGCTTACAGTACTCAGTTTGATGGATTCTATGCATCTGACAATGACTTACTAACAAATCGAAATCGGTCACGGTTTCGTGTCGCCGTGTAAATCATAGAGTTTTTCGTGAGGGCACACACAAAGAAAGAGCATGTCATACACTGCCCCACAAAATAAATGAATCACCCAGAAGACATGGTCATACACGTACACGCCATCGGCTTGACATTCATGCTCATAAATTAAGAATAATGCTGATACATGGTGAAACAACGCTCTGGTGGGCGGTTTGCGGGTTTAAATCACCTCGGGGCATTTGGCCTGCGTCGTCGCATGGTGTCGCTGGCAGCAGTCCACATACGCAAAGGGGTGTTGGTGCATGTCAGAGTACGGTGCAGCGAGTAAGTGTGCAGACGTTTCCAGACGTGCTAATGGTGACTGTGTGTAGAAAATGGCTCAAAGAACACATACTGATAACGTTATGAAGAGTAGGATACTAAGGCGACTGGAGGCTGGTCAAACACAGCAGGTTGTAGCATGGGCCCTCCGTGTGCCACAAAGTGTGATCTCAGGATTATGGCAACGAGTCCAGCAGACAGGAAACGTGTCCAGGCGCTACAATACGGGAAGTCCATAGCGTACAACGCCAGAAGAAGACCGATATCTCACCATCAGTGCCCGCAGACGGCCACAGAGTACTGCAGGTAGACTTGCTCGGGACCTTACCGCAGCCTCTAGAACAGTTGTCTCCAGACACACAGTCTACAGACGAATGAACAGACATGGTTTATTCGTCCAGAGACCTGCAAGGTGCATTCCACTGACCCCTGGTCACAGGAGAGCCCCTAAAGCCTGGTGTCAAGAACACAGTACATGGTCATTGGAACAGTGGTCCCAGATTACGTTCGCGGACAAGTCCAGTTATAGCCTGAACAGTGATTCTCGCCGGGTTTTCATCTGGCGTCAACCAGGAACCAGATACCAACCCATTAATGTCCTTGAAAGGGACCTGTATGGAAGTCATGGTTTGGTGGTGTGGTGTGGGATTATGATTGGTTCACGTACACTCCTGCATGTCTTTGACAGAGGAACTGTAACAGGTCAGGTGTATCGGGACGTAATTTTGCACCTGTACCTCTGCCTTTTCAGGGGTGCAGTGCGTCCCAACTTCCTCCTAATGGATGATAACGCACGGCCCCACCGAGCTGCCATCGTGGAGGAGTACCTTGAAACAGAAGGCATCAGGCGAATTGAGTGGCCTGCCTGTTCTCCAGACCTAAACCCCATCGAGCACGTCTGGGATGCTCTCAGTCGTCGTATCGCTGCACATCTTCAAACCCCTACAACACTTCAGGAGCTCCTGCAGGCACTGGTGCAAGAATGGGACGCTATACCCCAGCAGCTGGTCGACCACCTGATCCAGAGTATGCCAAGCCGTTAGCGGTCTGCGTACGTGTGACCATATCCCATATTGATGTCGGGGTACATGCGCAGGAAACAGTGGCGTTTTGTAGCACATGTGTTTCGGGACGGTTTTCTCAACTTATCACCAATACCGTGGACTTACAGATCTATGTCTTGTGTGTTCTCTATGTACCTATGCTATTAGCGCAAGTTTTGTACAGTGCCACATTGTGTAGCACCACATTCTGCAATTAACCTTAATTTATGAGCATGAATGTATATATATGATCAGAACTGTAATTCTCTGTCACTGACAGAACTGCCACACGAATGCTTTAGTGTTGCTCGTGTTTAGTGCCGTTACCGAGACTTATAGGGTGTATGTATGAGGGATGTGTACAGCGTCAGAATGTTAACTGATCACTCTAAAGAACACGGAGATACATCAGTGTCAAACAGTGTTTTTAGCGCCTCACAGAAATTAAAGGTACCTCACTTTATGTCACCATTTCGGTGGCTGATCGAATTGTATAATATTCAGATTTGTGGGGAATTCATGTAAGATAGTGGCCCAATGTTGAACTGGATGAGAACTTGATGACAGACATACTTGTCATCAGGGCAGTCACACTTGCTGTCAAGGTTCCAGTCGACTACATCTGAGCATTACAACATTCGCCATACTGTACACAAAACACATTGCAACCCCTTCATATCTGCACTGGCCGTCTGAGGACAGGTGATGCACTTCTTGCGACATTCTGTGTCATCCCCTACCATTGGTCGGAAACTGGCAGCAGCCGGACCAGGTAATTGCTTTAGGCCGCCATTAGCACCACAAATAAAATAGTTGCCATGACTGGGAACCAAGGACTGCTAATGAATGGCATCACGCTTTGTTCACCGATGAGTTGCAGTTCTGCACTACCACAGATGACCTTAGTCGGAGAGTATGACGGCGACCTGGCCAGAGGACCCATTCTCCAAATGTTCTGGAGATGCACAGCGGTCTTAGCTCCTAACGTCATGGCGTACTTGGTACGACTTCAGCGCAAGGCTGGTAGTGATTGTGGGAAGTCAGGCAGCATAATGGTTCAGCACGGTGATCCTGCAGCATCATGTTTTGTCTCTGAAATGCCAGTACTATGCTGCAATTTTAAAACAGGGCTATGCTTGTCTACAGATGGCACCTGTCTCTGTGAACTGCACGATTCTGAGGTACTCCTGTGGCCAGCAGGATCCCCTGATCTGTCTACCACAGAACATGTGTGGGAGCAGCTAGCATGCTAACTCCATCCCATTGCCAGTATTCAGGATATCAAGGACCTGTTACAAGAGTTGTGGGCTTGCATGCCTCAAGAGACGATAACGAATTTATGACTGTAGTATCACCCCACAGGCGTCGCAAAGTTGGCAACAAAATTGCAAGTTTCCTTTAGATGGCAACAGTGGTTGCACAGTATCTGTCGAACCCAGTGGTGTGGACCCGCTGAGCCAAGCCTGCAATAGCTCTGGACTCGGAACGCCCTTTGCTGCCGTGATATAGGACAGCCGGTGGCAGACACTCAACCCATTTGCACTCGGAATCTCTTTGCTACGACACAATAGTTCTTGCTTAGTACAGTGAGCCTCTTCCTTGTCGACACTGAGAGCAGGACTTTATTTGTTGCTGCATTATTTGTAATGAGTTTTCGTACGTTTGGTAAATTAAAAGCCAAGTAAATCTACTGTTTTTTGTGTTCACTTGTTAGTTAATCATTTTTACTCTGGTCCAGCTTTCCTATGTTGATAGTTACCGCACCACTACGTAGCCATCTCACCTTACTGTTTTGTACGAAGTCGTACACAACAATGACATCATTCCCAATCCAATGAGGGTGTGTGTCTGGGCAAGATGGGGTACAATGTCATTCTGATAAATGGACTCAGACTGCCAACTTCTTTGTAAATGTGACTCGATTTTCTTCCTTCCTTTCTGGGTGCTTCACCTTTTGTCAGACAGCGTAAATTATAACAAATAAATTCAGATCACAGATTCCAATAGTTTATGAAATTATACATCGAATGACTGCAATCACGAGTCGATTATAGGGTATATTAAGCAAGTACATAAACGTAAATTAATTATGCGCGGAATCCTAAATATACTAGAGTGTTGTGGAAGGATAAGACAGTCATGTCAGAATAATTTCATAAATCAGTTTCATTGAAAATCGTAGCATTATGTCGGCCATTAGGAAATAGCTGTTTATGTTCAACATTTGTTCACGGCTTATACGGTTGCGGAAGAAGACGTTTACCTGCGTTGACGACACGTCTTGAAGGCAGCTCTAGAGCTAAAAGGGACCTTGGATCTCATTATAATCTTAACAAAAATAGATGAGTGCAGCCCCCTTGCTGGGTTGGAAACCGGGACTACGATTCTAGCTGTGTAGCCACGGAAGCATGATCAGGTAGGTACACCACTCTGCCTCAGAGATCTGTCTCTAATTCGTTGCTCAGTCGTGTGACATTCGTTTCCCATTGGTTTGCGGTTGCTCATCCGTTCTTTGTCTAAAGGAACATGGGCACAGCAGTTTGCCGCCATGCTAGACTCATGCTCATAAATTCAGAATAATTGCAGAACGTGGCCCTACACGGAACTACCGCTAATAGCATAGGCACATTGGGAACACACACCACACAGATCTGTAAGTACACGGTATTGGTGATAAGTTGAGAAAACCGTCCCGAAACAAATGTGCTACAAAACGCCATACACAGGCCGCACAACGGGTTGGAATACTCTGGATCAGGTGGTCGAGCAGCTGCTGGGGTATAGCCTTCCATTCTTTCACCGATGCCTGTCGGAGCTCCTGAAGTGTCGTAAGGATTTGAAAACGTGCAGTGATACGTCGACCGAGAGCATCCCAGACGTGCTCGATGGGGTTTAGGTCTGGAGAACAGGCAGGCCACTCCATTCGCCTCATATCTTCTGCTTCAAGGTACTCCTCCACGATGGCAGCTCGGTCGGGCCGTGCGTCATCATCCATCAGGAGGAAGGTGGGACCCACTGCACCCCTGAAAAGATTGACATACTGGTGCAAAATGACGTCCCGATACGCCTGACCTGTTACAGTTAATCTGTCAAAGACATGCAGGGTGTACGTGCACTAATCATAATCACACTCCACACCATCAAAACACGACATCCATACAGGTCCCTTTCAAGGACATTAAGGGGTTGGTATCTGGTTCCTGGTTGACTCCAGATGAAAACCCGGCGAGAATCACTGTTTAGACTATTCCTGGACTCGTCTGTGAACGTAACCTGGGACCACTGTTCCAATGACCATGTTCTGTGTTCTTGCAACCAGGCTTTACAGTCTCTCCTGTGACCAGGGCTCAGTGGAATGCACCTTGCAGGTCTGTGGGCGAATAAACCATGTCTGTTCAGTCGTCTGTAGACTGTGAGTGGAGACAACTGTTCCAGTGGCTGCGGTAAGGCCCCGAGCAAGGCTACCTACAGTACTCCGTCTGTGGGCACTGATGGTGAGATATCGGTCTTCTTGTGATGTTGTACACTGTGGACGTCTCGTGTTGTAGCGCCTGGACACGTTTCCTGTCTGCTGGAATCGTTGGCATAATCTTGAGATCACACTTTGTGGCACACGGAGGGCCCATGCTACGAACTGCTGTGTTTGACCAGCCTCTAGTCTTCAGTCCGGAACCGCGTGACTGCTACGGCCGCAGGTTCGAATCCTGCCTCGGGCATGGATGTATATGATGTCCTTAGGTTAGTTAGGTTTAAGTAGTTCTAAGTTCCAGGGGACTGATGACCTTAGATGTTAAGTCCCACAGTGCTCAGAGCCATTTTGAAGCAGCCTCCAGTCGCCCTAGTATTCTACCCCTCATAACGTCATCAATATGTGCTCTTTGAGCCATTTTCAACACACAGTCACCATTAGCATGTCTGGAAATGTCTGCACACTTACTCGCTGCACCGTACTCTGACATGCACCAACACACCTCTGCGTATGTGGACTGCTACCAGCGCCACCGTGCGACGACCGCAGGTCAAATGCACCGCATGGTCAAACCGCGAGGTGATTTAAACGCTCAAATCGCCCACCAGAGCGTTGTTTCACCATGTATCAGCATTATCCTTAATTTAAGGGCATGAGTGTAGACTTCAGCATGATTTAGTCTCTGTAACCTTGGAGCCTAGCGTGGAGTGTCCAGCCTTGCTATTAAATGAGTCGCTTCGCGAGAAGATCGACGGACGCCATAACTCAGGGGCGGGCAGGAATCCTGCACGTGTGCGGTGCACTTGCACGCGTGCAGTTAACAGGCGTTCTGCGTGCACACAGGGGCAAGCTGACCACCCGCTTCTCTCCCCTCCCCATCGTACCATCTCTCCGCTCCTTTCTTTGCAATGCGTTTTGTTTCGTAGCTTGCTTTATTGAATAAAGGAATAAGGTTAATAGGAGTGCTTGAAAGAAATCATGGTTTGAAAGAGTACCTATTACCTACGATTCGTTTTATTTAATTATCATAGGTGTTTACAATACGTTTGTCTGGAACTAAATTTCTACACACGAACGCAAAGAGTTACATAAATTTTCATCACTGATGTTTGCTCTTAACCAAGACTTATGAATTTTCATAACAGAAAAAAATCTCTCGCAAACCTATGTCGAGCCAAACACTGACATTATCTTCCGGCTTCGCAATGGAGACGAGGAAACTCTTCCTGTGTAAAGTCGTGATAAAAGTCTATTACACGTCTTGCCTAAAGGAACTTATCTCTCACACGAGAATTACACTGTAGATCTATTAATTCAATTTGCAAATTGGGATGAATATCATCTACAGAAACAGCAAATGGTCTCGAGAACCATTCAAAAGCTTGGGATAAATATGATATAACCCCAAATCGCTTGAAAAATTCCTCTTTTATTGCACTAAGTATGGAAACATATTTTGTGTAATGTAATATCGTGTATAGACACCTTTTATTAACCTGACACGTTCCACATCATTACGAAGTGTATTCTCGGTTCAAATGGCTCTGAGCACTATGGGACTTAACATCTATGGTCATCAGTCCCCTAGAACTTAGAACTACTTAAACCTCACTAATCTAAGGACAGCACACAACACCCAGCCATCACGAGGCAGAGAAAATCCCCGACCCCGCCGGGAATAGAACCCGGGAACCCGGGCGTGGGAAGCGAGAACGAAAGTGTATTCTTGATCTATGGAACAAGTACTAATCTAATCTAATCTAATCTTTGCAGTTTTGTTCTCAGACAGTAGACAGAGTAGGGAAATGCGCTGCGTTCCCTGACGAGAGCTGTCGTTCCCACAGCTCAAGCTTGCTATTGAAAGCTTGTACCTTTTCAGCCATTTCACAAATTAGCTGATTTTCTCCTTGTAAACTTGTGTTCCATGCATTCATCTGTCCGGTAATGTCCACTAAAAATGCAAGGTCGACAACCAACTCTGGATCTTCTAACTTGGGGTCGTACCTTCCTTTGTCCTTTAAAAACTGATTTATTGTTATTCTCAGCTCAAAAAATCTTTTGAGTACATTACCGCGGCTAAGCCAGCGGCCTTCACTGTAGTATGGTATGTTACCGTACTCTTCTGCAATTTCAGTTAAATACACTCCTGGAAATTGAAATAAGAACACCGTGAATTCATTGTCCCGGGAAGGGGAAACTTTATTGACACATTCCTGGGGTCAGATACATCACATGATCACACTGACAGAACCACACGCACATAGACACAGGCAACAGAGCATGCACAATGTCGGCACTAGTACAGTGTATATCCACCTTTCGCAGCAATGCAGGCTGCTATTCTCCCATGGAGACGATCGTAGAGATGCTGGATGTAGTCCTGTGGAACGGCTTGCCATGCCATTTCCACCTGGCGCCTCAGTTGGACCAGCGTTCGTGCTGGACGTGCAGACCGCGTGAGACGACGCTTCATCCAGTCCCAAACATGCTCAATGGGGGACAGATCCGGAGATCTTGCTGGCCAGGGTAGTTGACTTACACCTTCTAGAGCACGTTGGGTGGCACGGGATACATGCGGACGTGCATTGTCCTGTTGGAACAGCAAGTTCCCTTGCCGGTCTAGGAATGGTAGAACGATGGGTTCGATGACGGTTTGGATGTACCGTGCACTATTCAGTGTCCCCTCGACGATCACCAGTGGTGTACGGCCAGTGTAGGAGATCGCTCCCCACACCATGATGCCGGCTGTTGGCCCTGTGTGCCTCGGTCGTATGCAGTCCTGATTGTGGCGCTCACCTGCACGGCGCCAAACACGCATACGACCATCATTGGCACCAAGGCAGAAGCGACTCTCATCGCTGAAGACGACACGTCTCCATTCGTCCCTCCATTCACGCCTGTCGCGACACCACTGGAGGCGGGCTGCACGATGTTGGGGCGTGAGCGGAAGACGGCCTAACGGTGTGCGGGACCGTAGCCCAGCTTCATGGAGACGGTTGCGAATGGTCCTCGCCGATACCCCAGGAGCAACAGTGTCCCTAATTTGCTGGGAAGTGACGGTGCGGTCCCCTACGGCACTGCGTAGGATCCTACGGTCTTGGCGTGCATCCGTGCGTCGCTGCGGTCCGGTCCCAGGTCGACGGGCACGTGCACCTTCCGCCGACCACTGGCGACAACATCGATGTACTGTGGAGACCTCACGCCCCACGTGTTGAGCAATTTGGCGGTACGTCCACCCGGCCTCCCGCATGCCCACTATACGCCCTCGCTCAAAGTCCGTCAACTGCACATACGGTTCACGTCCACGCTGTCGCGGCATGCTACCAGTGTTAAAGACTGCGATGGAGCTCCGTATGCCACGGCAAACTGGCTGACACTGACGGCGGCGGTGCACAAATGCTGCGCAGCTAGCGCCATTCGACGGCCAACACCGCGGTTCCTGATGTGTCCGCTGTGCCGTGCGTGTGATCATTGCTTGTACAGCCCTCTCGCAGTGTCCGGAGCAAGTATGGTGGGTCTGACACACCGGTGTCAATGTGTTCTTTTTTCCATTTCCAGGAGTGTATATATGAAACTGTCTATGTGTAAGCCCGTGGGGTCTCAAATAATTAACTGTCCGAATAACCACTTGCATGACGTCCCCCAGTTTTTCTGCTTTTGCTCAGAGTACTTCTTGGTGCAAAATGCAGTGGATGCTGTACAATGATTCTTCTGCACGCTGTAGCTTTTTTCTTAGTAATCCAACAAATCCCATTTGTTCCCCTGTGTTTGCAGGTGCTCCGTCTGTTGTCACAGACACAAAACGTTGCCAGTTTAAGCCAGCTGAATCGACAGCCTCTTCAACGGCTTTTAGGATGTCCGCGCCGGTGGTCGTGCTTTTAAAGATATCATATCTAAAAAAATCCTGTTATGTGCAGAGCAGTGTCCACGCCGCAAACATAAATCACTAATTGCGCGGTATCTGAAATATATGTGGAATCATCAAGTGCGATGGAATATGCAATAAACTCCTGCACTGCACTCCTTAATTGACGGTAAACGTCGCCTGTCATAGCACTTATACGACGACTTACAGTTCGCCGAGAAAAAGTGAGAGCTCAAAACTGATTTGCATTCAGTGGGCAAAGTAAATCAGTAGCGTCACTGCTGCACTCTTTATAAACTCACCTTCAGCAAATGGTTTTCCAGCTCTCGCTATATTAAGCACAGTCTTATAACTTGCACGTCCGCTGGGCTATCATCGCTGTCGTCCTGAATAATTGAAAACAGTGCTCCATAAAATGTTAAATCAGTTGGATGAAAGACATGACAACAGAAAGTCGCAGATCTCTCGTGACAACAGCAACTTACGTCAGATTCATCTAGTATCGTGAGATCGCTCTTCTTAAGCTCAGTCAATTTCCCCATCCGCTCAGAATCCGACAATAAATTGTACACGTCCTTATGAAATTTATTATAATGGCGTTCAGTAATAAACTTCCGCTGACCACATATTACACATTTCGAATTGTCACCTTTTTGGGCAAAGAAAAAATGAGTCTCCCATTCCTTTTTGAAAGATGGCAAATCTCCACTTCTCCGTTTCCTTGATTCACTCTGCATTTTCCGCTTCTTGAAATACAACGTTCCCTACGTAGTGGTCGCTTCTCATCAACGTCCGCAGCTTAGCCTGGTACTACACTGCCGCAACCTGCCGGCTTTCGCCACTGCCCCGGTCGACGATTGCACGCGAGCAGCACACGTGGAGCGCTGTGCGCTCATGAGCCCGCCCCTGCCATAACTGAAGCTAACCACGGTAGCGTTCGTCACCAGTGGTCACCCACCATGCTGCCACTGAGTTAGTTGGCGCTGCAGTCTATGTCACCCACTTGCAACGAGCCTGTACAACACTCATATAAAAAGCCAGTACACCCTTTTAGAGGTTTATAATTCACTCAAGATTTATTGTTGCAACAGTGAATACGGAGTACATGAATTGTGTTATGGGTTGGCAGGAGAGCCAACACCGGGTTACTAGAGGAAGCCGAAAGAGACGCGTTTTAGCTCACGCAGGCTGGCGTGAGGTCTGGAACAGGACAAGGAAATTAGAATTTAGAAAAACGGACGTAGCTGGTGGAATACTTAACCTTAATCCATTAATGATGAGCGTCGCTCTTGAGTGTACATTATTCACAATATCAATAGTAACTGGTAATGGCGCCTTGCTAGGTCGTAGCAAATGACGTAGCTGAAGGCTATGCTAACTATCGTCTCGGCAAATGAGAGCGTATTTTGTCAGTGAACCATCGCTAGCAAAGTCGGTTGTGCCACTGGGGCGAGTGCTAGGAAGTCTCTCTAGACCTGCCGTGTGGCGGCGCTCGGTCTGCAATCACTGATAGCGGAGATACGCGGGTCCGACGTATACTAACCGACCGCGGCCGATTTAAAGGCTACCACCTAGCAAGTGTGGTGTTTGGCGGTGACACCACAAATTGATTACATTTACTGATAAATAGCAAAAGAGCATCTGACATAAAAGGTATCGACCCATGCTAAAACATCCAAAGTTTGTCTAGTCTCCATGCGCGGCAATGCAGGGGCCTATTCTGGTATCCAATCGATAGTACAGGTGGCGAATACTGTCGTGAGATACGTAATTCCACGCCTGCTCGACCTGTTCTCGAAGTTTTGTAACAGATGTCGGTTGACGAGTCACGCGAGTCAATTCTCGTCCAGTCACATCCCACACGTGCTCAACTGGAGACAAGTACAGAGATCGTGGTGGCCAGGGAAGTTGCTGCACGTCTTGCAGAGTTGAGTTTCATGTGCTGTGTGTGGAACAACACATCACCTTTCTGTTACAGGAATGGCAAGAGAACAAGTCTAACAACATTCTGCACGTACCGAGAACTGGTTGGCATCCCCTCCAGGCACACCAGAGTGAACGAGGGTTGTAGCTTGTCGCACCCCAGACCATACAGCCTGGGGTGGAGACAATGTGTCTTCGACGAACACGCTCTACAAGTCAGCGCTCACCAGGTCTACATCGCATGCGTGAAGGACTATCACTTGTGTGCAGGTAGGATCTGCTTTCGTTGCTGAAGACCACGGGGCGCCGTTCCATCTTCCAAGTGATCCTCTTACGGCATCGGCCGAGCAGTGCACATCGATGCTATGGTGTGAGTGGAAGACGGGCTAGAGTCCCACCGCTAGTAACCAGTTCGCAATAGTTCATGTTCTATGCTATGGTAGCTGTACGACGTACCACTGCTACCCTTACAACACGACGATCCTGGCGGGCGCCTGTGCTGTGTGAACGTAGAGATACATATCTATGGATGTAGGTTCACTTTGATCACTGATGCCAAGATCGTTACATAACTCACGCAGCACGTCCAAATAGCGTGGCAATAGTCCGAAAGGACCATCCATCACTCGGAAGGCTACACCTTAACCCAACTCGCTCAGTTGGTTGTAGAAAGCACGACTGCGTCTCCATGGCATGGTTGCCTGCTAGCTTCACACCTTTGCACTACACTAAGTCTTCTGGCCGTGAGCATTCCCTATTAGAGAGCATACATTGTCCACTCCCAAAATAATAATAATAATAATAATGATTTTATTAAGCAGTACTTGTCAGATGAAATGAGCTGAGAAGAATTGTCACTTCATGAAGTTAGAAACCTCAGAGTTTAAGCATTGAGAAACCCTAGTGGAGGATATTTGTGAAGGGGAGAGAGATAAGACGTATACGATCAAACCACGCACATTAAGACATTATTTTAACTGCAGTTGGACGACAACACAAGTGTTCCATATGTTATGTAAAGTAGGGTCCTCCAGTAGCCCATCAGATCACGGACTAAATATGTGATGGTACTATTTGAGACTACGCCAAGGGATACAAGCCCTGACGTCAACGAAATAATTGCAGTATCCGTAAGTGGTAAGATCGAGCAGAAACCTCCACGAGAAATCCGACATTAAAGTATTTACGTGTCAAGGGATCCAGGTAATGGAAATATCCCGAAAGGCTATTATCGAGGGTCATCTGCAACTTAGACGGCATATAAGCAAGAGGTAAAATGAGAAGAGTCAGTCTGATGGAGGAGATTGGTGGAGAATTCTGTTGGAGAAGTCTATGCTGTGGTAGCTGTACGACGTACCACTGCTACCCTTACAATAAGACGATCCTGGCGGGCGCCTGTGCTGTGTGAACGTAGAGATACATATATATGGATGTAGGTTCACTTTGTTCACTGATGCCAAGATCGTTACATAACGGAGGAGTCCGAGAGCAGTAGTACGGCAGTCCGCCGCAATCTGGGTATGCAGAAGTAATATTCGTAGCGAGAAGTCGGTGATCAGATCTGGAGACACACACAGCAACTGCAAGATAAGTCTGGGCAATAGCTCTGAACAGAGACGATCTGTCTTTGTCTCAAGGAACAGCTAGCACTTGTAGCTTCGTAATTAACAGGAACAATTTACGGAATAGTACTTGTCTCTTGTAGGCTTAGACAAGTGGCCTGCTCATAAGAGTAAATTGAATCTGACAAGTAGTACAGAAAGGGATTAGGAACTGGCACCCCTTTTATAAGTTATCAAAGAAAATAAAGCTATTACTTAAATAAATACTGAATTCTTCAGCATGCCCAGCCTGCTATTAATCCTAAAAGATTACCACTGTAACCAACAACCACGCAGTTCTACCTCAGAGAGCTTTCTCCCTCTCATCTCCGACAATAAAGGTGGACACTCAAACAACCCTCAGATTGTCGTCAACGTTCCGATCGCACTACAAAACTGTGCTGGGACACGACAACACAGACGACATTTTGCTAGCTATATCACTATCTGTTGGCGGACGGCGTTGAAGCCATAATCAGTACATCTACTATCTCCCCAGTTGGTATACGCGATGATCGGATGAAATTCAACGACGTCTTTCCAGGTGTACCATTTTTCCGCCAGTATAGATAATTACCAAAAAGTTGCGATGCACAGATACCGCCCACAGGAAATTTAAAGAGGCCTTTGGAGAAAAGAGAAGCAGCTGTATGAATACCAGTCCAAAACAAGGAAGAGAAAGCTGAAAGGTGGAAGGAGTATATACAGGGTCTGTACAAGGGAACTGAAGGCAGTGTTATAGAACTGCAAGAGGACGTAGATGAACATGATGTGTGAGACATGATACTGCAAGAAGAATTTGATAGAACAGTGAAAGACCGAATTCGAAACAAGGTTTTGGGTGTAGGTGACAAATCGTCAGAACTGCTGATCGCATTGGGAGAGCTAGCCATGACAAACACTCCCATCTGGTTTGCAAGATGTATGAGACAGTCGGAATATCGTCGGACTTCAAGAAGAATACAGTAATTCCAGTTCCAAAGAAAGCACGTGGTGACAGCTGTGAATATTAACGAAGCTGTCAGTTTAATAAGTCATGGTTACACAGTACTGACACGAATTCTTTTCAGAAGAATGAAAAAAAAACTAGTAGAAACCAAAATGGGGGTCGAACAGTTTGGATTCCGGAGAAATATAGGAACACGTGAGCCAATACTGACCCTACGACGTATCTTAAAAAATAGGTTAAGGAAAGGCACACTTAAGTTCATAGCATTTGTAGATCTAGAGAAAGAAAACGACTCCAGTGTTCTCTTTCAAATTCTAAAGGCAGCATGGTTAAAAGACAAGGAGCAAAAGACTGTTTACAACTTGTACAGAAACCAGACGGTGATTATAAGAGTCGAGGGTCGTGAAAGAGAATCAGTGGTTGAGAAGGGAGTGAGACATAGTTGTAGCCTATCCCTAATGTTATTCGCTAAGTACATTCAACAAGGAGCAAAGGAAACCTAAGAAAATTTTGATTAGTAATTAAAGTTAGAGACTGCCCATGACACTGTAGTTGTGTCGGAGACAGTAGAGGACTTGGAAAAGTAGTTGAACGAATTGGACAGTGAAATGAAAAACGTATATAAGGGGAACATGAACAAAAGCAAAACAAGGAGAATTAAATCAGGTGATGCGGAGGGAATTAGATTATCAAACGAGGCTCTTAAGGTAGTAGATGATTTTTGTTATTTTGGCAGGAAAATAACTGATGATGGAAGAAGTACAGAGGATATAAAATTTAGGCTGGCAACGGCAAGAAAAGCCTTTCTACAAGGAAGAAAATTGTTAACATCGAAAACACATCTACATCTACAAAGATACTCCGGAAACCACCGTACGGTGCGTGGCGGAGGATACCCTGTACCAGTACTTGTCATTTCCTTTCCTGTTCCACTCGCAAATATAGCGAGGGGAAAACGACTGTCTGTATGCCTCCTCATGAGCCCTAATTTCTCGTATCTCATCTGCCTGGTCCTTACGCGCAATGTATGTTGGCGGAAGTACAATCGTTCCGCAGTCAGCTTCAAATGACGCTTCTCTAAATTTTCTCAGTGGTGTTTCTCGAAAAGATCGTCGCCTTGCCTCCAGAGATTTCCATTTGCGTTCCAGAAGTATCTCCGTAACGCTTACGCGTTGTTAGAACCTACCGGTAACAAATCTAGCAGCCCGTCCCTGAACTGCTTCGATGTCTTCCTTCGGTCCGACCTGGTACGGATCCTGAACACTCGAGCAGTACTCAAGAAATCCTCTATGCGGTCTCCTTTATAGATGAACCACTCTTTCCTAAAATTTTTCCAATAAACCGAAGTCGAACATTCGCCTTCCCTACCATAGTTCTCACATGTTTGTTCCACTTCATATCGCTTTGCAGTGTTATATCCAAATATTTAAACGACTTGACTGTGTCAAGCAGGACACAAGTAATACTGTATCCGAACATTACTGGTTTGATCTTCCTACTCATCCACATCAACTTACATTTTTTCACATTTATGACTAGTTGCCATTCATCACACCAACTGGAAATTTTGTCTAAGTCGTCTTGTATTTTCCCACAGTCACTCAACTTCGACACCTTACCGTAGACCACGGCATCATCAGCAAACAACTGCAGATTGCTGCCCACTCTGTCCGCCAAATCATTTATGTATATGTCCTATCACACTTCTCTAGGGCAATCCTGACGAAACCTTTCTCTGTGTTGAACACTCGCACTCGAAGACAATATGCTGGTTTCTATTGTTTAAGAAGTCTTCGACGCACCCTCAAGTCTGTGAACTAATTGCATATGATCGTACATTCGTTAACAGCCTGCAGTGGTGCCCTGTGTCAAACGGTTTCCGGAAATCTAGAAATATGGGGTCAGGCTGTTGCCCTTCACCCATAATTCGCAGTCTATCATGTGAGACAAGGGCAAGCAGTGTTTCACACAGGCGAAGCTTTCTAAAACCATGCTAATTCGTGAACACAAGCTTCTCAGTGTCAACAAAGTTTATGATATTCGAACTGATGAGAATATGTTCAAGGATTCTGCAATAAACAGAAGTTAAGGATATTGGTCTGTACTCTTGCGCGTCCGTTCTTACACCCTTCTTATGTACTGGAGTCACCAGTGCTTTTTTCATTCGCTTGGGACTTTATGCTGGGCGAGAGATTCATGGTAAATGCAAGGTAGGTAAGGATATGCACTCATGCTCATAAATTGAGGCTATGATGATACATGGTGAAACAATGCTCTGGTGGACGGTTTGCGCGTTTAAATCACCTCATGGTATGACCATGCGGTGCATTTAACCGGCGGTCGTCGCACGGTGGCGCTGGCAGCAGTCCACATACGCAGAGGTGTGTTGATGCATGTCAGAGTACGGTGCAGCGAGTAAGTGTGCAGACGTTTTCACACTTGCTAATGGTGACTGTGTGTTGAAAATGGCTCAAAGAACACATATTGATCACGTTATCAGGGGTAGAATACTAGGGCGAGTGGAGGCTGCTCAAACACGGCAGGTCGTAGCATGTGCCCTCCGTGTGCCACAAAGTGTGATCTCACGATTATGGTTCAAATGGCTCTGAGCAGTATGGGACTTAACTCCTGAGGTTATCAGTCCCCTAGAACTTAGAACTACTTAAACCTAACTAACCTAAGGACATCACACACACCCATGTCCGAGGCAGGAGTCGAAACTTCGACCGTAGCGGTCGCGCGGCTACAAACTGTAGCGCCTAGAACCGCTCGGCCACTCCGGCCGGCTCTCACGATTATGGCAACGATTCCTGCAGACAGGAAACGTGGGAAACGTGGCCAGGCGCTACAGTACGCGACGTCCACAGTGTACAGCACCATAAGAAAACCGATATCTGACCATCAGTGTCCGCAGACGGCGACGGAGTACTGCAGTAGCCTTGCCCGGGGCCTTACTGCAGCCACTGGAATGGTTATCTCCTGGAACACAGTCTACAGACGACTGAACACACATGGTTTATTCGCCCAGAGATCTGCAATATGCATTCCACTGACCCCTGGTCACAAGAGAGACCGTAAAGCCTGGTGTCAAGAACACAGTACATGGTCATTGGAACAGTGGTCCCAGGTTATGTTCACGAACGAGCCCAGGTATAGTCTAAACGGTGATTCTCGCTGGTTTTCATCTGTTGTGAACCAGGAACCAGATAGCAACCCCTTAATGTACTTCAAAGGGGTGTAGTAGGTCCCACTGGTGGATGATAGCTCACGGCCCCACCGAGCCGCCATCGTGGAGGAATATCTTGAAACAGAAGGTATCAGGCGAATGGAGTGGCCTGCCTGTTCTCCAGACCTAAACCCCATCGAGGTCGTCTGGGATGCTCTCGATTGACGTATCGCTGCACGTCTTCAAACCCCTACGACACTTCAGGAGCTGCGACAAGCACTGGTGCAAGAATGGGAGGCTATACCCCAGCAGCTGCTCGACCACCTGATCCAGAATATGCCAACATGTTGTGCGGCCTGTGTACATGTGCATGGTGATCTTATCCCATATTGATGTCGGGGTACATGTGCAGGAAACAGTGGCGTTTTGTAGCACATGTGTTTTGAGACGGTCTTCTCAACTTATCACCAATACCGTGGAATTACAGTTCTGCGTTGTGTGTGTTCCCTATGTGCCTATGCTATTAGCGCAAGTTTTGTGTAGTGCCACTTTGTGTGGCACCACATTCTGCAATTATGCTTAATTTATGAGCATGAGAGTAGATTTAAGAGTTAGGAAGTCTTTTCTGAAAGTATCTGTATGGAGTGTAGCCATGTATGGAAATGAAACACAGACCATAAACAGGTTAGCCAAAATGAGGATAGAAGCCTTCGAAATGTGTTGCTATGGAAGAGTGCTGTAGATTACATGTGTAGATCACGTAATTAGTCATGGGGTGCTGAACAGCACTGAGTAGAAAGAAATTTGTGGCACAACCTGATCAGAAGTAGGGATCGGTTAGTATGACGGATTATGAGACATCAACGGATCAGCAGTTTAGTATTGGAAGGAAGTGTGGGTGGTAAAAATCGTAGAGGGAGATCAATACAGAAGATTCAGAAGGATGTAGGTTGGAATGGTTATTCGGAGGTGAAGAGGTATGCACAGGACAGAGTAGCATGGAGAGCTGCATCAAACCAGTCTCTGGACTGAAGATCACAACAAGCCCGATCTCTTGCAGGTATCCGAAATGGGAAGAGATGGTTCCTGCATAGAAGACTCTACGCTATTATTGTGCAATAGACTGAGAATTTGGGTCGCATGTCAAGCGTACGCAAATGTCTGAGGCGGTTAGGGCGACCTGTCACGCAAAGCGGGAAATGCGGGTTCGAGTCCCAGTGTGGTACAAATTTTAAGTTACTGCCATTGATTCATTCAATGCTGGAATGCGAGAAAAGTTACTGAAAAGGTTTGAATGGTTCCCAATATCTCACTGTGCGAGTATAGTTTCCTCTTTCAGAGAGACCATAACTACTGTTCATCACAGAATCCGATGAGTCTTAGGTATGTTGTAGAGGAAATTGTCGTGAGTATCTGGCTAGCGGATTTTCACGCGACGGTCCCTAGTTTCCGAGAAGATAGATTTTGAGGTTTTATTTGGAACATCTACAGGCATCCCTGTTACATTAGTCATGTTTCGGCGAAACCAGCGTAACGCAGCATATAATGTTCACGGCTATCAGGCTGATGCTACATGTGCTGACCCAGTTCGTGTACCCTTTTTTTCAATGTCATCATACAGAATACCGTTAAATAGTATATGTCGTGCAAAATTATTCAGAAAGAACCATTTTCGCTGTAGTAATTGCATTAATAATTCAATGTGTATTCCGTTGGCGTTCCTAGTTAAAATGCCACATATTTGCATAACTTTCGCTTGATTCGTGGGGAGGGCATACTGAGCATACAATTTACAATCAAGTCTCTGTAGAGGAAAGAAAAGTAACCATGTACACATGAGATTATCTCACGGAAATGTACTACACTGTGCCAACCTTGTGGTATTTATTTTTTGAGGCACGATGAAATTTGGATGAAAAAATAAAAACGCCTCCAACTATCAGAAAAGTAATAGAGAAATCGCTTCTAGGGAATATTCCATAAAAATACGTTCTTTAATTGTGAAACAATTTTGTGCAAATGATTTCACAGGAATGACCAAACACGCGTGATTCGCATCGAAGGTGATCGAAGAAAGATTAATCTTTTTGAACTAAAATGAATCGTGTTTTCCTGTGTCGGTTTTGAAACATCCGCGTACCGCCAAACCTGTACCTTTCATTACATGTGCGTGGTGCTGCATGAAGTCGGACTTCGAATGCCTCTACGACATATACCATCCGGAATTTTAGCGCAGCAAGCAATATAAGTGATAGGGAATAAGACGGTTCTGCAATCTATTCTGTGACAAACGGAGTACACATGTGAGGGAAGTTTGCTGTAGTGATAGATTTACTAACGAAACTACTTCGGTGAAAATGATTATGTGAATAATTTTGCATGACATATACCATAAAATGTTGCTGGGTGACAAACCCGCCATTGCCCGGTTACTGATTTTGCCACTTTCTTATTAGAAAAATACATTTTCTGTACGCTGGACGCAGCTGGTTCGCCTATCTATAGCGCGATTTTGTAAAAGTCTTTACGGCAACACCTGTTCATAGGTCTATAGACAGCAATTCGTTTCTCCTACAACAAGTTTGCGCTTCGTATTTGAAAGCTGTGAGAAGCACTGCCCTGGTGTCGGGGATGTCCTTAACTTGACTCGACTGTATTGTACTAAAGGACAAATATATTGAAACTCCATGTATGATGCTGCATTTTTCACGCATCTCATTGTGTATGACGTCACATCTCTTGAACTTTGTGTCGTACAATGATATATTTGTGCAGGCACATTCAGCGGCCTATAAAATGTGTTGCGAATAGAGTTAGTAGCAAATAAGTACTAAATCTGAACGTCATGCATTATGCAGCAGTGTTTATTGCGTCTTATCTCCTGAACTATGACAGGTAAGTCGTTCTTACTCCCACAGCGATTGTTGCCTGATACAGAGGAGTGTGTGTATTTCGTTGCAATCAGTCCAGTCGTTTAGGACGACAGGTGGAACGCACACACACACGCACACACACACACACAGTAACATATATACATTTTTGCGCTATGTAATCATATTCTGTAGGATGAAACTGAAAAAAAAAGTGCACCGGTCGGATCTGAACCTGTACTGTCTGCGTGATAAGCATTACTGCATTACTTTTCGCATGGTCAATACTCGTCTAACATCACGAGCTGTTGTTTTTAACAGTAGTACTACTGACAACATGACTCGTGCATGTGATGTTATTTACATGTATTTGACGATGCTGGTGCTGATTCCGCATTTAACATTTGACGATGCCACCATGGCTGCAGTACATTAGGACTTTGTTTTTATGAAACAGATCTGATGATAGCGGAACAAACACTGGTAGCAGTTACTTCTGTAAAATATCTGGGAGTATGCGTGCGGAACGATTTGAAGTGGAATGATCATATAAAATTAATTGTTGCTAAGGCGGGTACCAGGTTGAGATTCATTGGAAGAGTCCTTAGAAAATGTAGTCCATCAACAAAGGAGGTGGGTTACAAAACACTCGTTCGACCTATACTTGAGTGTTGCTCATCAGTGTGGGATCCGTACCAGATCGGGTTGACGGAGGAGATAGACAAGATCCAAAGAAGAGCGGCGCGTTTCGTCACAGGGTTATTTGGTAAGCGTGATAGCGTTACGGAGATGTTTAGCACACTCAAGTGGCAGACTCTGCAAGAGAGGCTCTCTGCATCGCGCGGTGTATCTTGCTGTCCAGGTTTCGAGAGGGTGCGTTTCAGGATGAGGTATCGAATATATTGCTTCCCCCTATTTATAGCTCCCGAGAGATCACGAATGTGAAATTAGAGAGATTCGAGCGCGCACGGAGGCTTTCCGACAGTCGTTCTTCACGCGAACCATACGCGACTGGAACAGGAAAGGGAGGTAATGACAGTGGCACGTAAAGTGTCCTCCGCCACACACGGTTGGGTAGCTTGCGGAGTATAAATGTACAAGTAGATGTAGATGATGGTCATTAAAGACCGAAACCGGTAATCTGTTAACAAAAAGTTTGTGACCATAAATGTAAATTAAAGGAAACTTAAACAAAAAGTCACCAGTCCGAAAAGGAGCAATTAACGCAGTTATTTAGGGGAGAACTTATTTCAGTTCTGGCTCGTAGTTGTAACCACTTTTGAAAATAAACATTCACTAGGCACAGATTTTGCAACGACGATACGATACTGTTGAGCATATTGGTACAAACACGGGAAAATGACTTCCATACCCTCCTTTATGCAAATGAGTTGCTCTTTAAAGATAGACTGCTGGAAAAATATAGTACACCTGGAAAGTTTTGATCCAATGACGGCGTGTACCACCTAGGGGATAGTATTGTATCTCGCCCGGAAGGCGGCGCGTGGGTCTGCTCCTGAGATCTGCAAATTAGGCCGTATGAAGGAAGCGAGTAGGACCAAGTGAGGTAAAGCACTTCGGTACTGCAAGTAAAGCACCTTTACTGGTGTATAAACATGTACAAACACATTACTTAACTTTTGGTACAGATGAGCACGAAGGTGCGAAGCCGTTCATGTATCAAAGCCAACTGTTACTAGAAATTACAAAGGCAAAGTGTATAATGGCTAGCCCCCCTACAAGTAGAAGCTAAGTTGCCTGGTCGTCTGCTCTTGATCAACTGGGCAGAAAGTAGAGCGGCGCTCGTTGAGCTAGGCAGCGTCAGCTAGAGGGCGCTGTGGTCGGCGTAGTTGGTCCGCTCTCGTAGTGGCAACCTACGAGCGCGCACCTGCACTGTGGCATCGGAACTATCGATACCGCAGATAGTAGATGTATTGATAGTAGTTCCAACGTCTTCTGCCAAGAGATGGGGTAGTGGCATCGCTACCAGAGCGCCATCTGTGTCTATCCTTAGGGCTCAGTGTGTTGCAAACATGTGAAGGAAGCAGGCAACTGAACGAGATTGAAACGGATCAAATAGTGGTCCTTTCGGAGAACCGCCTCACCAGTTCCACGTGCTGCATCACTTGCCCAACGATGCCGATATTCGTGGTCAAGTGGACATTCTCAAACACATAGAGTCAGTTATTGCAGCACATACGCCGGCCAGGATCGTCGTATTGTGAGACAAGCAGTTGCAAATTGTGCAGTTACATCACAGGTAAGAGGGCTTGTGAGCCCAGACGTGAGCACCACAAACTACGTATTGCGAATCGATTATTAACAGTGGGACTACAGGCAGGCCCCCCTCTAGCCTGTCTTCTGCTCGCGCCACAGCGTCGATCTGCACATCTAAACTGTTGCCTTCGGAGGATCACTTGGAAGATGGAAAGGCGCGCCGTGGTCTTCAGCGATGGAAGCAGATTCCGCCTGGACAAAACTGATACTCGTTCGCGCTTACTATGTAGATCTGGTGAGCGCTGACACATAGTGTTGTGGACTGGCAAGACAGCCAACCCACTACGACAGGAAGCCGAAAGGCACGCGTTTAAGCTCACGCAGGCTGGCGTGAGGTCTGGAACAGGACACGGAAATGAGACTAGCAAAAATAATACGTAGCTGCTGGAATACTTAACTTTAATCCATAATTGGTGAACATCGCTCTTGACGGTACATGTTTTACAGCATCGATTGTAACTGGTAATGGCGCCTTGCTAGGTCGTAGCAAATGACGTAGCTGAAGGCTATGCTAACTATCGTCTCGGCAAATGGGAGCGTATTTTGTCAGTGAACCATCGCTAGCAAAGTCGATTGTACCACTGGGGCGAGTGCTAGGAAGTCTCTCTAGACCTGCTGTGTGGCGGCGCTCGGTCTGCAATCACTGATAGTGGCGACACGCGGGTCCGACGTATACTAACGGACCGCGGCCGATTTAAAGGCTACCACCTAGCAAGTGTGGTGTCTGGCGGTGACACTTGCTAGCTTCTACTTAGAGTGCATTCGTCTTAGATACATTAGTCCCAACCCAGGCCTTATGGTCGAGGGTGCGATAAGCTACAACTGTTCAGTGTTTCTGGAGCGGACGCTAACAGTGCTCGGTATATGCATAGCGTTGTTACACGAGCACTTACGCCGTTTTTGCAACAGGAAGATGATTTATTGTTGCAAACGGATAATGCTCGCCCAAACTCTGCCCATGAAACCCATCGTGCTCTGCAAAACGTGCAGCAACTGTCCTGGCCAACACGATCTCCGGACATCTCTCCAATAGTGCATGTGTTGGATATGATGTGACGAGAAATGACTCGTGCGACTCGTCAACCAACAAATAATACAGAACAACGTATCCCAGGACAGTGTTTGCAATCTGGACAATGTACTGTAACATATTGATTATTCCTTGCTACTGTAGGGTTACCTTGAAGCTGTCCTGCTGAGCAGAGAAGATGCTGAAGACAGACGAAACTAGGAGAGATATTGTTACATGAAGTAAACCGTAAGCGGAGAGCCTAGAGAAAATGCAGACGCCCCAGACGCGGTCCCAGGGCGCTAATTACTCTTCAAGGAATTAAAATGTAACTTCATATGTCGTCTAGACGCTGTGGTAAGTTGCCACCGTGGAACTTTGTAACCAACAGGCACGTATTAGCGATAAAGCCAGCCTGTTACCAGCCCTGAGAACAGCAACGTCAGTAGGCTTACAAGGATTACATAGAGAACGAAACCGCCAAAACACTGTTGACCTAGCAGTCTCTACTCCGGGGAGCCCGAGGGGCGGGGCTAAATGACGTATGACAATAATGTTGCAAGCCTTATTTGGCAAAGCAGTTACGTTTAGCTTTCAGCTGAACAATGTTGATATCAAATACGGACTTAGTTAGTGCAACTCCATTAACATCCCCACCTTAGGAGCAGTAGAGGGGACCTAACTAAACCGTGATTGGCAGGCGTCTGCTAGAGAACTACGGGATTGGCTGGGTGGCTTTCAGTGGGAAAAACAGTGCCCCCACGCGACTCTTTAAAATCCCTAGATTCCGCATGTTAGCGGAGTTCTCAGTCAGACGATCTGGGCGCCGAATCCGCGTCCGTCGACTCCAGCCTCGGTCCAGCTCCGCGTAAGTCTGTTCTCTCACTTGGAGTGCCTCAGTGAACAGTGTCACATGCAGTATGTTTTGTTTTGTAACTAAGTGGTTTCCTTAAGATGCTGCTAGTGTTTGCTACTGTGGTTAGCATCCACTCCTGGGATTTCTACACTGACTTCTGTTGTAACAGAGTTATTCATGCATTTTTAAAGCCTAGAACTAGCCTCCAGTGTATTAGGTAGTCCTGTCTGGAATAAACAACTATTTGCAAACCCTGTTTGTCCAAGAGTCTCCACAACGAATTCCCTACCAAGTGTCACCACCTGCATTTCTAGTAAGTGCCTTTACCAGTGTTGGCTCAGATGGAAGAAAACAATCAGTTACCTTCACTGTGAATTGTCCTTCTGCCTTCTGCTCTGTACCTCTCGGGACCGCAGACTGACCAGCAACCAATTTTCTCCCTCTCCCACCTATTCCAGGATACGACACTACTGAATGCCAGAGTCAGAGCCAGCATTGCCGCCAGTGGGGGCCACACCACGTACCATTATGGGCATTTCAGCATGGGTTGATACGTGGTACCACAGAACCGTTTGTGCTACTGATATGTCAATGTAATCACCTGAGACACTCCATACGCATTGTCACAACAATAAAACTTAAATGAACTGGAAACCTCATGAAGAGAGTACTGATTAGTTTCCCGTCAGTGTCTTAGAGGGCTTAATAAGACATACTTCTTCGCTTTTGCGCGCTTCCCTTTTTTCTTGTTGTGACAGCGCGTTGGTTTACGATGCTGCCAGAAGTCATATATCTGTGTTACAGTAGACGAAGCAGCACCTACTCCGATTCACATGAACTACACTGGTGTCCAAAATTAAAGGAATAAACGGAAATTTTGCAAGGTTGGTTTATTTTGTCACAAAACAGTATAAACAGGTGATAGTAAAGTAGCAACAATGTAAAGAATACAGAACGTAAAAAGCTGCAACATTCATAACGTTAGACAAAAATTTTCTTCTCTTTTTCAACTTAACGGATTTGCACACACATTCTGACAACTGGTAAATGTGCTCAGTATGGACTTTGCCAGTAAGAAAGTCATGAGAACGGCGGGGCATGCTATGAATAATGTCATCAATCTCGTGTTGAGGCAATAACGCCCGTCCCTCCTGCAGAGCTGCTCGCAAGTCTTGAGAGTGGTTGGTGGGAGGTGACGCGATGCAACCCGTCTCCCCGTGCATCCTAGACGTGCGCTATGGGATTAAAATGGGGAGAGCAAGTTGGTCACGCCATGGGCGCAATATCTTCCGTCTCCAAGATAGCTTTAACCACCCGTAAGGCCGATTATTAGCGTCCATCAGTATGACGTCTGGGCACACAGCACCTCACAACAACCGTACATGAGGTCCCAATATCTCGTCACGATACCTGACAGCAGTTAAGCCTTGCCGATTCTCCCACACAATCTCGTGGAGAGGTGTTCGTGTGGTTAACATAATCCCAGCCCACACCGTTAGGGATTCTACTCGATATCGGTCTCTTTCCACAGTGTTTGAGTCCAGAACTCGAGTTCCACGTTCGCTCCAGATGCGAATCCGTTCCTAATCTATCTCTCTCCAGACCAAATCGCGACTCATCTGTGAAAAGAATATTGGCCCACTGTTTTGACCATGCAGGTGGCATGTTGACGGCTCCGCTCTAGAAGCCCTTCTGCGAAGACACGCCAGAGGTAAACAGACACAACTCTGCTGAAGCCTTCTGCACACCGTTTGCCTCGACACAACACGTCCAGGGGACGCTACGAGGTCAAATGCCAGTTGCAGTGCAGTGCTAAGACGGCACCGTTGTGCCCTTACAGCCAAATAATGTTCCTCTCTTTCTGGTGTCACATGTGGTCGACCCTGCACTGGTCTTCGGGATACAGTTTCGGTCTCTATAAACTGTTGCCACATCCGAGAAACAACGGAACGATTCACATTAAGCCATCGGGCCACATCAGTTTGCGACTCTCCTGCCTCCGTTCTTCCTATGGTCCTCCATAGCAGAGTCTGGTAGGCATCTTTCTCTGCCACACTGCACCGTCTGTGACTGTGCAGTAGTAGTAGTAGTAGTAGCAGTGGTAGTAGTAGCAGCAGCAACTTTATTTATCTGTAGATCTCTTTTTGCAAGGATATAGGACATGGCAAAGTATTTATAAGTTTAGACCAATTTAAAATAAGCTAATTCGTACACACATACATTTACAGACTTCTAGTTAAAGACTATCATTAGATTTACTCCTGGTATACAGGGTGTCCCAGCTATCTTGTCCACCCAAAATATTTCTGGAACAATAACAGCTATTGGAAAACGACTTTCAACCGTATCAATGTAGGGCTGGGGCCCATGAATGTACATATTTGGAAACATTCTAAAACGAAAGCATATGTGGTTTTTAACACAAACTTATGTTTTTTTAAATGGACCTCCTATATTTTTTCTTCAGCAATCCGTAGCATGACAAAGCACATACACAATGGCGTTGATTGCATCGCAATATTACCATTACATCCCGAGATATTGAGACGCGAAGTTGACGCTTGAAACACCCGACATGCGGTGCTGGCGCACGTCCTGAGGCTCAGGCGTGAACCCCATGCTGCCCCTAATCGCGATGTGATTGACATGCGTAATCACACTTCCATACTTATCAAGAGGTCCGAAACGAATAATACAGTCTGCTGCCATCCTGCATTAACGTCGTACATTCCAGCAGGTATTTATCCCATAGGCTAGGGGTGATGCGGTTCTGTAACATATCTGTGTACCGCAACGTTATTCACAAAGTTAACTTCGCTTATCGTTAATCCGTTACTAAAAAGGTAATGCCGTTCAACGTTAAAACTTTACTTTACTGTAAATCTGGTGTAAGTGACAGTTAATCATTCACTCGTAATAGTAAAACTCATGTTGATGGTTTTAGTGAAACGAGCAAGTGGACTAAAAGTTTTACCGTTGTTTCGGACCTCTTGATAAGTATGGAGGTGTGATTACACATGTCAATCACGTCGCGATTACGGGCAGCATGGGGTTCACGCCTGAGCCTCAGGACGTGCGCTAGCAGCGCATGTCGGGTGTTTCAAGCGTCAACTTCGCGTCTCAATATCTCGGGATGTAATGGGAATATTGCGATGCAATCAACGCCATTGTGTATGTGCTTTGTCATGATATGGATCATCATCATCATCATCATCATCATCATTTAAGACTGATTATACCTTTCAGCGTTCAGTCTGGAGCATAGCCCCCCTTATACAGTTCCTCCATGATCCCCTATTCAGTGCTAACATTGATGCCTCTTCTGCTGTTAAACCTATTACTTCAAAATCATTCTTAACCGAATCCAGGTACCTTCTCCTCGGTCTGCCCCGACTCCTCCTACCCTCTACTGCTGAATCCATGAGTCTCTTGGGCAACCTTGCTTCTCCCATGCGTGTAACATGACCCCACCATCTAAGCCTGTTCGCCCTGACTGCTACATCTATAGAGTTCATTCCCAGTTTTTCTTTGATTTCCTCATTGTGGACACCCTCCTGCCATTGTTCCCATCTACTAGTACCTGCAATCATCCTAGCTACTTTCATATCCGTAACCTCAACCTTGTTGATAAGGTAACCTGAATCCACCCAGCTTTCGCTCCCATACAACAAAGTTGGTCGAAAGATTGAACGGTGCACAGATAACTTAGTCTTAGTACTGACTTCCTTCTTGCAGAAGAGAGTAGATCGTAGCTGAGCGCTCACTACATTAGCTTTGCTACACCTCGCTTCCAGTTCTTTCACTATGTTGCCATCCTGTGAGAATATGCATCCTAAGTACTTGAAACCGTCCACCTGTTCTAACTTTGTTCCTCCTATTTGGCACTCAATCCGTTTATATTTCTTTCCCACTGACATTACTTTCGTTTTGGAGATGCTAATCTTCATACCATAGTCCTTACATTTCTGATCTAGCTCTGAAATATTACTTTGCAAACTTTCAATAGAATCTGCCATCACAACTAAGTCATCCGCATATGCAAGACTGCTTATTTTGTGTTCACATATCTTAATCTCACCCAGCCAGTCTATTGTTTTCAACATATGATCCATGAATAATATGAACAACAGTGGAGACAGGTTGCAGCCTTGTCTTACCCCTGAAACTACTCTGAACCATGAACTCAATTTACCATCAACTCTAACTGCTGCCTGACTATCCATGTAAAGACCTTTAATTGCTTGCAAAAGTTTGCCTCCTATTCCATAATCTTGTAGAACAGACAATAACTTCCTCCTAGGAACCCGGTCATATGCCTTTTCTAGATCTATAAAGCATAGATACAATTCCCTGTTCCACTCATAACACTTCTCCATTATTTGCCGTAAGCTAAAGATCTGGTCCTGACAACCTCTAAGAGGCCTAAACCCACACTGATTTTCATCCAATTGGTCCTCAACTAATACTCGCACTTTCCTTTCAACAATAACTGAGAAGATTTTACCCACAACGCTGATTAAAGAGATACCTCTGTAGTTGTTACAATCTTTTCTGTTTCCATGTTTAAAGATTGGTGTGATTACTGCTTTTGTCCAGTCTGATGGGACCTGTCCCGACTCCCACGCCATTTCAATTATCCTGTGTAGCCATTTAAGACCTGACATTCCACTGTATTTGATGAGTTCCGACTTAATTTCATCCACCCCAGCCGCTTTATTGCACTGCAATCTATTGACCATTTTTTCCACTTCCTCAAATGTGATCCTATTTCCATCATCATTCCTATCCCATTCTACCTCGAAATCTGAAACATTACTGATCGCATTTTCACCTACATTGAGCAACTCTTCAAAATATTCCCTCCATCTTCCCAAGGCATCCACAGGATTCACCAGCAGTTTTCCTGACCTGTCCAAAATACTTGTCATTTCCTTCTTACCTCCCTTTCGAAGACTGCTAATTACACTCCAGAATGGTTTTCCAGCAGCTTGACCCATAGTCTCCAACCTGTTTCCAAAGTCTTCCCCACGATTTCTTCTTGGATGCTGCAATTATCTGTTTGGCTTTGTTTCTTTCTTCAACATAACTTTCTCTGTCTACCTGGGTTCTGGTATGTAGCCATTTTTGATACGCCTTCTTTTTCCTTTTACAGGCTGCCTTGACTGTATCATTCCACCAAGCTGTTTGCTTCTTCCTACTTTTACACACTACTGTTCCAAGACATTCTTTAGCCACTTCTAGTACTGTGTCCCTGTACCTTGTCCATTCCTTTTCCAATGACTGTAATTGGCTACATTCAACTAACTGGTACCTTTCTGAGATCGCTGTTATGTACTTGTGCCTGATTTCCTTATCCTGAAGTTTCTCCACTCTTATCCTCCTACATATGGACCTGACCTCCTGCACTTTCGGCCTCACAATCCCAATTTCACTGCAGATTAAATAATGATCAGTGTCATCAAAGAATCCCCTGAATACACGTGTGTCCCTCACAGCCTTCCTGAATTCCTGATCTGTTACTATATAGTCAATGACAGATCTGGTTCCCCTGCCTTCCCAAGTATACCGGTGAATGTTCTTATGTTTAAAAAAGGAGTTTGTGATTACTAAGCCCATACTGGCACAGAAATCCAAGAGTTGTTTCCCGTTCCTGTTGGCCTCCATATCCTCTCCAAATTTACCCATAATCTTTTCATACCCTTCTGTTCGATTTCCAATCCTGGCGTTAAAATCACCCATGAGCAGAACACTGTCCTTGTCCTTTACTCTAACAACTACATCACTGAGTGCCTCATAAAAACTATCCATCTTATCTTGATCTGTCCCTTCACAATGCGAATATACTGACACAATCCTAATTTTCTTGCTAGACACTGTCAAATCTATCCACATCAGTCGTTCGTTTACATACCTTATTGCAACTACGCTGGGTTCCATTTCTTTCCTGATGTAAAGCCCTACACCCCATTGTGCTATTCCTGCTTTGACTCCTGGCAGGTAGACCTTGTTCTCCCACTTCCTCTTCTTTCTCACCCCTTACCCGAATGTCACTAACAGCTAAAACGTCCAGCCCCATCTTACTTGCAGCCTCTGCCAGCTCTATGGATTGCTGAAGAAAAAATATAGGAGGTCCATTTAAAAAAACATAAGTTTGTGTTAAAAAACACATATGTTTTCGTTTTAGAATGTTTCCAAATATGTACATTCATGGGCCCCAGCCCTACATTGATACCGGTGAAAGTCGTTTTCCAATAGCTGTTATTGTTCCAGAGATATTTTGGGTGGACAAGATAGCTGGGACACCCTGTATAATACTTTTTTTACAAATAACTTATTAAATAATGTGATGCTACGCTGTTCAGTCATATCTCACTGTCACTCACTGCACACACTATATATATATTGTTTCGTAACATTTCACTCACCACACACACACAAACACACACACACACACACACACACACACACACACACACACACACACACTGGTGATCTCTGGGCCATTTTCCGTACCATAACTTCCCATTTGGTATCCTGAAAAACTGAGTTAGCATCCGTCTATAATGAGTGATATGTTGAGCTCAGAAAGAGGAAGGGGTGTTAGTGTTGTGGTATGCATATGTGGGGGGTAAGTATTTAAAGAAAAGGAAAGAAAGGGAAAAAAACCATAGTGTGAATAGTATTATGTGGAATGTTGGATGTTTTATAATCATTATTATTATTTATTTGCATAACATTTATTTACCAAACCCCTACTCGGCTGTATCTAAGCGGTCCTTCAATGTATAAACTGTTTTGCATAACAGGTACATTTAAGCTGCCTTTTTAAATAAGTGTATTTTTGCAATTTCTTTTATTATTTTTTGTAATTTATTGTACAGTTTTATTCCTTGGTAGAAAATGCTGTTTTGAGTTTTATGTTTTTTTTTTCTTGGTAAATGTCATGGTCATGGACGGAGCTGTTTGTGCAGTAGTTACCAATGTCATTTTTGATATGTACAAATGACTGGCAAATGTATTCACATGGTGCATGGTAAAATCCTCAGTGTTTTGAACAGATCTTTACAGTGATGTCGACTACTGTTTCTGGTTATTATTCTTATGGCTCTTTTCTGGAGTTTGAAAATTGTGTTCATATTTTGTGCATTTGTTCCCCAAAACAAAATGCCATAGCTAAAAATTGAGTGTACATATGAATAGTATGTAACTAAAAGACACTACGTGTTACAAACCGATGATAGGATTCTAAGGCCATAACATGCTGATGACATTCTGTTTGCAAGTACCTGTGTGTTCACACCACTTCAACTGAGAATCAATATTCATTCCTAGAAATTTTGCATTTGTTACACAGTCTATAGAGGTGCCATCAATTTTTAATTTAACATTGTCATTTTACCTCTTCAAACTGAAATTCATGGCATTAGTTTTCTTTACGTTCAATGTGACTTCATTGCTTATTGACCAATTGTAAACTTCCTTGAGATTTTCATTTGCTTTCTCTGCGAGGAGTTCTTTTGTTTTCTCAGTGACTATAATATTGCTGTAATCAGTGAAGAAGATTTTTTGACCACGAGTAACACTACTGAGAAAGTCAGTGATGTATATCAGGAATAATATTGGTCCTAACATGATATTTTTCGGAACCATTATATTAATGTATTTTAGTTCTGATAGGCCTAAGTGTTTTATTAAATGTTTAGATCTATTACACAGATATTGTGGATGAAGGACTACACGGCAAACACTACCCCGTTCGATAGGTGCCCTGACGTCATCTTTGGCGTGGTTGTCCGTTGACCGGAATGCCACATTCCGTGCAGAACACTATCGTACGGACATCTCTTGACAGTTTGATTACATCATGAGTTAGACACAGAAAGTGGAAACAGCCGTTTGTTACTTCAATTTTGGACAGCAGTGTGCTTTGTTGCTCATAAAGCATACTTTTAAGTTATTGTATAACTCGTCCGCATGCTTCTGCGTCTCAGTATCTTGAAAATGCAAGTTTTTGAACTCCAGATACAGTAGAGTAGCAGTGGCTGCATGATCATTTATCTAATTTAACCAATAACATTTCTTCAGTTGCCTCAATAAAACGTCCTTGCATTCTATGACAGTTGGTGAGGTTGGTGGGATACTAATTCTGTTGACAATTAATCATCAGTATAAAATATTTAACATCCATAAAATCGATTCTGTAGAAAAACTTTAATAATTAGATTCTTAAGGTACTCGATATCGAAAGAAAAGTATCGAATAATTGTTTATACTTACTTGTATCGGAAAAATCCTTAACCAGGCACCCGTAGGCAATAGCTGGCAGGCGTGTGCGAACACGTGAGTGCGTGAAGTCAAGCAGGTAGGCTGCAGTGTACGCGCCATCCCGCAGGCAGTGATGATGAGCTGGTTCACTTCACACATGTGCAGAACGTGCAGAGAGCGGCTAACTGGCGGGTATCCTGCACAAGGTACGCCTACTCGCAGCGTTGGAACAACTTAACTGCAGGAAGACTGGGCACTACAACAGTGGCACCCAGTGGATTTCTGTCCACGGACAAAAATCCTCAGCCGAAAAGATGTAAACAAGGAGATCGTCAAGGGCGCTCTTCAACGCCGGTACATTAAACATTTACAGAGAATCTTCGTACATCCATATTTAAACTGGATGAAGTTGGGACACAGCTGATATAATTTTTATTAAAAATGAAATTCCTCCAGCTGTACTTAAGAGTTTATATTTACTTCGCTACTAGTTTCGACGTTGCGTCATCGCCATCTTCAGGCCCGTACACCAGTTGCGAGTGGCTCAGTCTAGCAGTCCGCGGTGAGACCAACACGTAACTGGTTACTGCCCGCCATCCATGTGGAGCACGTGTTGGTCCCACCGCGGAGAGGTTGTAACAATGGAAAATTGTACTGAAATGCAGGAGGATCTGCAGCGAATTGACGGATGGTGCAGGGAATGGCAATTGAATCTCAATGTAGACAAGTGTAATGTGCTGCGAATACACAGAAAGGAAGATCCCTTATAAATTAACTACAATATAGCAGGTCAGCAACTGGCAGTAGGCATTAGGAGTGATTTAAAATGGAATGATCATATAAAATTGATCGTCGGTAAAGCAGATGCCAGACTGAGATTCATTGGAAGAATCCTAAGGAAATGCAATCCGGAGACAAAGGAAGTAGGATACAGTACGCTTGTTCGCCCACTGCTTGAATACTGCTCAGCAGTGTGGGATCCGTACCAGATAGGGTTGGTAGAAGAGATAGAGAAGATCCAACGGAGAGCAGCACGCTTCGTTACAGGATCATTCAGTAATCAGGAAAGCGTTACGGAGATGATAGATAAACTCCAGTGGAAGACTCTGCAGGAGAGACGCTCAGTAGCTCGGTACGGGCTTTTGTTGAAGTTTCGTGAACATACCTTCACCGAGGAGTCAAGCAGTATATTGCTCCCTCCTACGTATATCTCGCGAAGAGACCATGAGGATAAAATCAGAGAGATTGGAGCCCACACAGAAG
Organism: Schistocerca cancellata; assembly: GCF_023864275.1. NCBI lineage: Eukaryota > Metazoa > Arthropoda > Insecta > Orthoptera > Acrididae > Schistocerca > Schistocerca cancellata. Next base: position 99,180,380 of record NC_064627.1, read on the forward strand.
CATACCGACAATCCTTCTTTCCACGAACAATACGAGACTGGAATAGAAGGGAGAACCGATAGAGGTACTCAAGGTACACATCGCCACACACCATCAGGTGGCTTGCGGAGTATGGATGTAGATGCATATGTAGATGTAGATGTAGAGTGCTACACTGAGCCACACGCAACTGGTTTTATCAGAGTGCACGGGCCTGAAGATAGCGTTGACGCAACGTCGTAACTAGTAGCGAAGTAAATATAAAATCTTAAGTACAGCTGGAGAAATTTCATTTTCAATAAAAATTTTCAGAGAAGGACACAATCTACACCTATCGTCTGTATGCGAACCATACCACAAAAAATTGTTTGAGGGAACAGAAAATATCCAAAGAATAGCAGCGCGTTTTGTTACAGCTTCGTTTAGAAGGTTAGAAAGCGTCATGGAAATGCCCATCCAAATCCAGTAGCAGACACTACAAGAGAGTTTTTGTACATCACGCTGCAGTTTACTGTATGTTTCATGAGTTTGCTTTCCTACAGGATCAGCCGTTGTATTCCTTCCACTTACATACATCTGGCACAAAGACCATGAAGGTAATATTGGAGATTCGGTCTTGTACGGAGACAATCAACAGTATTCGTTACCACGCTACTGAAACAGAAAAGGGTGAAAGTACCAATGGTACACAAAGGAGGAGGAGGAGGAGGAGGAGATCAATGTTTAACGTTCGTCGACGACGACGTCATTGACAGAGCATAAACTCTGGTTAGGAAAGGATGCGGAAGGAAATCGGCCGTGCCCTTTCAAAGGAACCACATGTAGATGTGGCTTGAAGGACACACATGTACATGTGGATGTAGATTGCATGCGACTGTTTTGGTGTCGGGAATTTTTTCCCTTTGTGGACCATCTCGTGCTTCAGAGGATCGGGGGATTAGAGCGACGTACCATAGCTGAGTCGTCGTTTTAAGTTGCTCTTGACAGCTGCAGTGGACTCGGCGTGGCAGCTCCACAGGCCTACCTTAACCAATAAAATAACGCGATTTTGTAAACGACTCTACCGCAACGCTTCAGAGTTGTCACAGCTCTATGGATGACTACTGTTTTCGACTGCACCGGTTCGCAGTTTGCAGTTGAATGCTGGCAACAGTACTGCTAGCTGACACGGAACATTTTGCGCCTTCTCGACTACAGGTCTAGACGATTCTCTAAGTCGGTGTCAGCGTGCGAGATGGCTGCTAAAACTTGCACTCGTTAACAACTACACCTGATCCGTCAGCTGTCCGACCGGTGAAACGGTGCACTTCCATGATTACGGCTTGTCACTCAGATCTCGATAATCTTTCAGACAGTGATTTCTTGCAGATAACGATATAGCCTGTGAAAAATCAGAGAATAGTATTAACAGCGTCTGCTAGTTATTAGCAGACAACAACAGCTACTTTTGGTGGTATGTCCATCCTTGTAATTGATGGTATGTGGTACTTCGGCCGTTCACTTACATAATAATGTAAAACAGTACATCCGCCCCTTCGACGTTATTTAATTACTGTATATTGTAACCAAGTTCGATGAACTGGCCACTGATAGGATCTTGTATACCATAGGAGTTCACCCCCGTATGCGTCAGTTAAAGCCTGAAGAGGGTGTATCGACTTACCGGAACTGTTTGCAGTATAATAAAACAACATAAAAACGACCGCTGCTGGGGTTTCATTTTATTACAACAGCTACTATCCCAGTATAGTACCCTGAGACACGATAGAAGTTACTGTTTACGATGACTTGTCTCCAATCAACCCTGTCAAATATTTTGTTTGATGCTCCATATTGCCATACTTTTGTTAATAGGCGTTTCTTGTGGGACTGTGTCAAATGCGTTCCCGGACATGAAGAAATACTGCCTTGATTCGTGGCGTTCTGGATGGCATATGAGAAAAGAGAAATATTTCTCTGAGTCCTGACTTATTGAAATGAGACTTTACAGCAGATGGATGCAAAGAATTTTGGACGGTAATTTTATGGACCACTTCTTTTACCCTTCTTGTAGACCAGTCAGACATGGGTTTCTTTCTAACTACCGCTCACAGTTTTTCATTGTAGTGATCTATGGATACAATAGAGGGGTTATTCACCTGCAATTTCCGTACACAATCTGGCAGGGATTCCAACGGGCCCTGAAGCGTTGTTCAATTTCATCGATTTCAGCTGTTTCTGGGGATATTAATAACTATTTCACTCGTGTTTGCAGTGTTGTAAGAATTTCCTTCCTTCAGGAAAATTTGAAAGCGATCGCCTTTCCTTCTTCTTATTCTTCTAATTCTTCTTTACTACCCTCAATATCAGCTCCAACGTCATCCAAGCGTGTTTGGAGACAGCTTCGGTGCCACTGACTACCGTTAAACATACCCACAATGTACTGGGCTTTGTGAGAGATCCTTCGATATGATTCTGCTACGGTATTCGTTGGAAGCTTCACGCATTGTCCTTATGAAAGTCGAACACCTGTCATTCAGGGTATCTCTATGTATTGTCCTATACTTTGTTTTAAACCTATTGTGTCATGCGCTTCCGATGGATTTTTCTTTATGGCTATTAAAATGGTACGTGTTTCTCTGTTTATTAGCCTCGCTGGTCACATTCCTATGAGCGACTCTCGAAACTCGATGTACTTCGCCAGCAAGGTAGCTGTGAAGACGCTGCTCGAAGGAATAAGAAAGGACTTGGTTGCTAGGAAAAGCAATATACGAGTTGGAGTAAGTACAGTTTACTCCTCCACATTACCAGTATTCGAGCTTAAAAGAAGATTTGAATTAGATCCTTTGCTCTCCCATATCTTCTAAGTTATTAATTAACAGCAGTAGAAAAAGGACGAAACCAATTGATCTCAAAAGATTAAACGTCTTGGTATCGCCATTTAGCGACTTTTAACTAAGTGAAATTTGGTAAAAGTTATAAAACAAACTCCGTTTCTCCATGTACTCACAGAACGTTTCTTTCATTACTTGGCGTTAGGGAAGCTATTAATTACATGTATAGCTATTCCGAAAACAGTTTCATCAATTTAAGAAAAATACCGAGGCTGAAATAGCTCCTTTGCACTTCAAAACATTAAACTAATGATACAAGTTTTGGCCACAGGAAAACTTTAGCAACTGGATAATTGACAAGTACTCTGTTGTGAAGCCATCGCACCACTGTCTCATGAATCACCACTGAGAATATTACCCAGTAGTTGTCCAACGAGTGATATTTTTACCACAACATGTTTCGGGACTACGTTATCTCATTATCAAGTGCTTAAAGCTTCTACGCTATTAAACACCGTCAAAGGTAAAAACCCAAGCAGCAAACACGCATTGACAAATCTAAAAACTATTCTTATACGAACATCTCATGTTGGCGTGTCACACTGTCAAGGCTCAGTTTATGACTTGCCTTGGGAGTCCAACACGCCAAAGTGAGGTGTTATGGGAGGAATTTTTAGGTTCGTCAGTGCGTGTTTGCAGCTGAGGTTTTTACTTTTGACGGTGTTTAAAGGCACGGAAGCTTTACGCCTGTTGTGTTCAAAGTATCACACTTTCGATAACTGGTACATAACATTCTCAGTAATGACAAGAACACCCTGAAATCTGTTTTACTCCTGAACATAGTACTCTACACTGAAGCGCCAAAGAAACTGATATAGGCGTACGTATTCAAATACAGACATATGTAAACAGGCGGAATACGGCCCTGCAGTTGGCAGCGCCTAGGTCTATGTAAGACAAGAAGTGTCTGGTGCAGTTGTTAGATCGATTACAGCAGCTACAATGGCAGGATATCAAGATTTAAGTGAGTTTGAACGTGGTGCTACAGTCGGCCCACGAGCGATGGGGCACAGCACCTCCGAGGTAACGATGAAGTAGGAATTTTACCATAGGACCATTTCACGAGTGTACCGCGAATGTCAGAAATCCGGTAAAACATCAAATCTCCGACATGGCTGCGGACAGAAAAAGATCCTGCGGGAAGGGGCCCAAAGACGATTGAATCGTTCAACGTGACAGAAGTGCAACCCTTCCGCAAATTGCTGCAGATTTCAAAGCTGGGCCATCAACAAGTGTCAGCGTGCGAACCATTCGACGAAACATCATCAATATGGGCCTTTGGAGCCGAAGGCCCACTCGTGTACCCTTGATGTCTGCACAACACAAAGCTCGACGCCTCGCCTGGGCACGTCAACACCGATATTGGACTGTTGATGACTGGAAACCTGTTGCCTGCCCGGACGAGTCTCGATTCAAATTGTATCGATCACATGGACGTGTACGGGTATGCAGACAAGCTCATGAATCCATGGACCCTGCATGTGACAGGGGACTATTCAAGCTGGTGGAGGCTGTGTAATGGAGTGGGGCTCATGCAGTTGGAGTGATACGGGACCTCTGGTAGTCTAGCTACGACTATGACAGGTGACACGTACGTAAGCATCCTGTCTGATCACCTCCATCCATTCATGTTCATTGTGCATTCCGTCGGGCTTGGGAAATTCCAGCAGGACAATGCGACGTCCCACACGTACAAAATTGCTACACAGTCGCTCCAGGAACACTTTTCTGAGTTTAAACACTACCTTTGGTCACCAGACTCCCCAGACATGAACGTTATTGAGCATATCTGGGATGTCTTGCAACGTGCTGTTCAGAAGAGACTGTTACAGGTTCATGGTGTCAGTTCCCTCCAGCACTACTTCAGACATCATTCGAGTCCATGACACGTCGAGTAGCGGCGGTTCTGCGTGCTGGTGGGAGGTTTTCACCATATTAGGCAGATGTGCTAGTTTCTTTGGCTCTCCAGTGCATAAAAGTGGCACTACTACACTAATATACCATTGTATGACGTGCTAGGCTCATGTGGTACCTATGTTCGTTTTCATATCGAGTTTTGGGAGGTAAATTCACGATATTACATCAGACATTTTTCGTGCGGCAATCTGCTTTTGGAAATTAAACGGGTTAATTTTATTTGTCGGGATTAGTGATAAACATGTAGGTGCATTAACTGTGTCAAATACCAAATGCATGCGCTGATCAGTGGTATGTTATTGTGTTGTTCAAATGACAGATTAACTTCCGTTTTTAACTTTTAGACTAGTACTTACGAGAAACAGTTATAAGACTCGTAATTGTAGTTATAACCCTGATGATGAAAATAATGATTGTCAAATAATCTATCAGTCTTGCTGGCGGTGGTTATAAAGGCACATTTACATGCCGAGCGTGAGTTTCCTCGGAAACTCGAAATATTAATTAAATAAATAATCAGTGACAAATAAATAAAGCCTATGGCACACAACTGCAGCGCTGTGTCGCTGATAAAACAAAAGCACAATTACGTTACTCTTATGTTTGATTAAGAAATGAGAGAGCTCTGGTAGAAGTGGTGCGAGAAGCACATATTTTATTCTATTGTCTGGCACACCGCCATATTTCATGTTATAGAAGAATACTGCGAGTTGCAACCAGACTAGGCACTCGATTCTGTAAAGAATTTATATTTATAAAAGTAAGTAGGATTATGAACTGTAGGCTTATTCATTGAATATATCTGATTTAACTATCTGTGTAACTTTTTTATGTTTAGTAGACAATCACCTCTGTACGACGTATTGGCATGGCTGACAAATTATTGAAATATTGAGATTTAGATTATGAGTCCGCACCTACCGCAGCAGTCTTTGGAAACGATTTATTTACGAAGTCCGATTATTTCAGTTTTATTTCACGGTCAACTACGAGTAACATTGCCTTTATGAGAAAGCCATTGTCAAGCGTCTGATACCGAATAATTAAACGTCCACGTTCCAGATAAGCAAATATTTATTACAATCACAATCACCATCATACAGATAAAAAAATTAATATTTAAATAATATTTTTATTTTATTTATTTTATATTGGCGACTGCGTGTCGGACTTGTTATTTTGTCATTTGTTACATTGTTCTCTTTGTTTCATGTGAAAAATCAACTTTCTGGACCTGGACGTGAATGTATGAGAGATAACAAAAAAATCTGAAGATATTTTCCAATTCTAAAATTTTGCGGGAAGACGCAATGAAACTTCCAGCAAAATAAGGTAAGACGCAGCATCTTTGCATTAGCAGGCTTGACCAGACGTATAATTCAGTGTATTAGCTTTTCAGTAGATTCTGTAGTGTTTCTTTCGTGCATAACAGTTTTCAATGATAAATTTCATTCTCAGTACTTTTCCTTAAACAATAACGTATGCAACAATACCACTACACGAGTGTACAATATGGCCGACTTCTGTACGATACGTAGTAACATGGACAGCGGCCATTACCAATAATCTCAAATTCAGTTTATATTTTTAAATTAAGAGACAGCCATTGTTGCTACGAGCGATTCATGCTCAACTGCATTTTATTTTAAAATCAGTGTCAAATATTTTCTTGAAACATATATCACGTGTGGCATGGTAATAACTAGAAATCAATACGCAAAAATGGAACAGCAAAGACGTACTATTCAGACGCAATCCGACTCGGACGAGAGACAAATGTTAGAAAATGACTTTACGACAGCAACCGGTAGTGACGATTTATCAAACATTGACGCAAGTGTTGACGGAAATTTTGGCAATAGGCCGTCCACTACAAAAATTTCAAAGTCTCAGTCAGAGCCCATGTTGATGCATGACGTCACGTCTAATGACGCGACGGGGGCACAGACCTTGCAAACAGTAAACATTGCCGACATGTTACAAATGCTAATGAAACAAAACGCCGAAAACATGGCAACCTTACAGACACAAAATGACGCAATTAAATCTGACCTCATAGCACTCAAGACAGGTAATGACACTTTATGTAAACGTGTGGAACTTATAGAGGCCACACTGACCGAACAGATGACTGAACTCAGTACTAAATTTTCCCAGCTTAATACGAGACAAGAAAAGACTACAACTGACGTAGCACTTTTACAGACACAAGTAAAAAACCTTAATGTCACGTGTGAAGTTCTTACTGAACAAATTCAAACATATCCTTCAGTACATGACAACCTTGAAAAACGAATTACTGACGTACAGAATAAATTTGACAATGTTGAACAGCACCTGACTGACATCTTACAATCTGATGCCACAGCTCATTTTCAAAATATTAATAAAGAATTTCATGATTGGGTAGTGAACAAAGACAAACATTTTGATAGATGCTTACGTGAAAATTTACCAACAATTGTGCACGACTCCGTAGCGCAATACATTACTAATAACAAACAGCTGATCAATGACGCAGTACAATCCGTCACTGCACCCATGAGACAATTCACCGATCGACCACAGTCTGTATGTAACGAAAATATCAGTCAAAATGCACAGTTCAGGAACCAATATACATTCGAGTATGACACACACATACCGCACACAACAAACACACAAGAACAAAACACACCACGACTACAACACATACCACGATGTGCAAACACAAACACAAGCTATTATCATGGTAAACCACAGCAACATTATCGTAGTTACTCGCCAGCTGAACATACCAGTAATTACAGTGGAATAAATCCATATCACAATACGAAGGAAGAAGAAAGCTTAATGAAACACAGGCAATTTCAGATTTTTATCCCAGAAAAACGAACCATTCATCCGGTGATTTTTCTTAAATCTTTTAGTAACGCATTTCCACGCACTTGGAGTGACCGGAAAAAGATTTCATATATTGTCGGTTACATCCAAGGCGATGCAGCTGTCTGGGCATACAGTCAAGCTGACGTATGTACCACGTACAGTGAGTTTGAGCGTGCTTTTCTGAACAAATTCTGGTCGCAATCCGTCCAGGAGCGACTCAGAAGACAAATTTTAGAACCTGAAACTTTTAACAGTAAAAATGGCAACTTACGCAGATATTTTGAAAAATACTTGAACATGGGACACTTTTTAGACGAACCAGTCGCAACGCGTGATATACTCCGTGCGTTGAAGGCCAAATTGCCTTTCAACATTAAAGAAAAACTCCTACATATCCTGGATGACGATTCAGATTATTTTTTAACAGCCTTAGATTCGGTTGACATGTTACTTGAAGATCAGCGCTTCGCGCGGCAAAACAGCAGCCACAATGTTTACACTAGTGGTATGCAAAACATGCAGGCTTGCCAACTCAATTCTGGCGCGCCCACAGTTGGATACGCGGTACAGCAAAACAGCAAACTCACATGCCGTTTCAATACGAAAATCAAAATCAACACGCGTATTCCAATACAAACAATAGTTACAACAGTAATAACACTTCATGCGGCAATCCATACAAAAGGCACCGCGGTAATAACTACAACGGTAACAACGGATACAAAGGCAACAACAAAAACACAAACAGAAATAGAAATAATAATAACTACGAGCCAAGACAGCATCAAGGTTGGACTCGTAACGATCAGTACTTCCATTCAAACTCTGCTTTACCACAGCAGCCACCAGGACAAAATTGGAGCATACCTTACGACCGACAGGTAAGTTATAATGCGCAACAGCAACAACAACTGCAAAAGTTTGGAGATCATAATAGGCAATATCCGAATGTGAATATAATAGAAATGACACCTGATGCACAACCTCAATCTGTGTCAGTACCTAGTACAAATGCTAATCCAACAAACTAGAAACAGTCACTTCTATGCCCCAGGTCGTGGCTGAAGAATTCTTGCGGGGCGACTGCAATGTTAATCAGTTATTTGACACCACACTTGAACAACAGAATAATGATATGCCGAATAATTCTAAACAAAAATTACCTGTTTTATTTATAAGATACAACCACAATGAGAATATATCAGATGAACTTTTACAAGACAGTACACAATGTCGTTCAAACACAAATGAAATTGTTTTAGCATCTACTACTGGTGTAGTAGGTGGGATTCCAACTACTATTATCCTAGATACAGGTGCAGCTGTGAGCGTTTTGTCTTTTAATTTCTATAAAAAGATGTGTGAATTGGAACCTGTGCCTGAGTTTCCTGCCCAAAACTGTAAAATAACTACTGCACTAGGTAATAAGTCATGTAGGGTTACGAAGCAAGTTTTTGTAAACATTAAAATAGGTAATGGAACCGTACAATGGCCATTCCTGGTTGTACAAAACCTTGTGACAAATTACATATTAGGAATAAATATTATGAGCGAGAAGGACTCTATTATAGACTTCTCCAAAGGTAAATGTATTTTAAATGATAAAGGCAGTGTAATTATTATTGATTTGGACAGGAGAACTCTAAAGCATGACAAACACTGTACAGGGTACAAGGTTCAGTTAGTATTTGACAATGACATTCAAGATATGCAAACACACTCATCTGACACAGAGCTAATGGACTTGAAAACATTGCTTGATCATAACATAAGTGAAGCTACAGCTCTCAGTGTACATGAACGTATAAAACTACAGGAAGTGTTATCCAAATATTTACAAGTTTTTACCAAACGATTAGGTGTTATCAACACGTATGTGTACAAGATTGAAGTCAAGCCTCACAAGATCTTCTACCACAAGACATATAACGTACCGTTATCTCAACGACCTGCTGTGTGGCAAGAATTAAAGCAAATGTTAGACTGGAAGGTCATTGAACCATCCACCTCACCTTATTGTAGTCCTCTACTTGTTGTCAAAAAATCAAATGGAAGCATTAGGTTAGTGTTAGACGCTCGAGCAATTAATGAAATAATTTTACCGGTTCACACAAAACCCGAAAATTTAGAAGAGCAATTACAGAAATTTCTAGATGCAAAATATTTTTCCACAATAGATCTCGCTAATTCGTTTTGGCAGGTGGGTATCACTCCTGATTCACGGAAATATACTGCATTTATGTTCGGGGGGCGAACCTATCAGTTTTGTGTTCTACCTTTCGGACTGAATGTCAGCTCTGGGGTATTCATTACAGCCCTGGATACCGTGCTTGGCGACGATTTAGTTGAGACAGTCACACACTATGTAGATGATATACTGATAGCTACACAGTCTTGGAAGGAACACGTTGGCACACTTCAAAGAATTTTAGAAAAATACGCACACCGAGATCTTAGAGCATTTCATGCTGAATAATGTCAAAGTCATACCCATCAAAATATTGCTAAGCAACTCGAAAAAACTCTGTTGTTACAACACAGATAATAAGTAGTGTAGAAATTTTCATTTCAGCGGTTCCAGAGTCGCAGTTGAAGGCAGAAGAACTCTTCTTTCAGCGCGCGCCACCACCTGGAAGACAGAATATCAAAATAAAATTTATGATTACGTAGCAGTGAATGATATATTAATTTTTCACGGAATATTTGTTATTGTAGGTACCACTGACTTGGTATGACACCTGACGAACCGACAGACGTCATCTATGAAGCGATCTTTTACTTTGAGAAATAGATTAGACGCACATCTCTCAACAGTAGTCAAGGCCACACAGACACTCTACACACACGCACAAAACGCGAGGAATCGAACATTTTCTCTCTCTTACTATTTTGAATATTTATTGAGTAGTGAAAACGCCTGGTCTTGCCTACTGATGTAATGAATGTTGTGTCTAACCTATCTTAATTTCAGATGACATCACGTGACACAATGTAATAACCTATAGCTATGTAATGATGATGCAAACATGTTTATGTGCCACTGTATTATGTTTATGCTAAGAAAATATGTGACGTGTGTATGTATAATTTCTTATTTTTTTAACTGATGTATCATGTAACTGTTACTATGTAAAAATTTGAACAAAACGAGTGCCAAAAAGACATTGCATAGTGAACCTCTGTTCACGGACATTAACGAACATTACTAACTCTGCAACTACGCAGAAACCTATGTGAAAGAAACGGTTAATGCCATTCATTATGCAGCGTATCTATGTAAACGCGATGAATGATTTCTTTGATTAATAACTACGAACATTTAGGTGAGCTATATTCAGCAAAAAACTGAAAATGTGAAGGGCATAATTCGTGCATCGTCTAGTGACATTACTACAGTACCTAACTTCAAGATGTTAACTGGATTAAATGGACACAAATTGCCTGTCCAGAAAACAACACGACGGGTGGAAGAATTTTGGTTGGAACTTCAGGGAATGAAATGTTCTCGAAATGTGACGGACACTCTTACCTGGACTGTCCAAGGATCGACGCCAGCTATGTGCCGTCCGAGGTTCTGCAACCAAGCTTCCACGGAATGTAAAAAAAACGAACTGCACGTGGACCAATTACTCAACGAGTCACGTCTGATCTGTAATGAGCAATGCCTTTAGTCACAACGAACTGCATCACAACAACTATAATGGAAATGGGAAATGGACACGCTTATGTATTAATCACGTTGTTATACAACGATGTTACTGTGATCAAAAAAAACTTTACCTCGACGATACTAACCTGTAAAAAAAAATTATTGTGCAGCAGATGAATATGAACTGTAATAACGACACGATGTGTATAGGTCAACGCACCTGAAACATACGGACATTTTTCTTTGAAGTATTTCAAAACAATACTATGTAACTAAGAACATTCAACAATCTAAGTTGTATTGTGTTATAACAAATATTGTAAATTTAAAACTAAGTTACCTGTCATAGAATGTAGTCTTCATATGTAATCTTGGTTGAATATTTTCTTTGTGCAACGACTGAGAAACGCGTGCACACGAACAATATGAACTGCAATACTGTGCCGCATGATCTAACTGTACGATATAACGGCAGTGCCGGAGTCACACAGACGCTTCTGAGCATGCGCGCACTCTATCTGCCAACATAAGAACTTTTACGGCGCACCCGCGTCATTCAAATTTTGTATATAATGTGTATAATGTAAGTCATGTAAATAGTTGTAGATAACTTAGATTTTCTTGTGCCTTTAGGTGAATTGCTCGCCTGCAGGTGTGTCCTTTCGCCTCGCAATTCAGGGGGCAATATAAAGGCACATTTACATGCCGAGCGTGAGTTTCCTCGGAAACTCGAAATATTAATTAAATAAATAATCAGTGACAAATAAATAAAGCCTATGGCACACAACTGCAGCGCTGTGTCGCTGATAAAACAAAAGCACAATTACGTTACTCTTATGTTTGATTAAGAAATGAGAGAGCTCTGGTAGAAGTGGTGCGAGAAGCACATATTTTATTCTATTGTCTGGCACACCGCCATATTTCATGTTATAGAAGAATACTGCGAGTTGCAACCAGACTAGGCACTCGATTCTGTAAAGAATTTATATTTATAAAAGTAAGTAGGATTATGAACTGTAGGCTTATTCATTGAATATATCTGATTTAACTATCTGTGTAACTTTTTTATGTTTAGTAGACAATCACCTCTGTACGACGTATTGGCATGGCTGACAAATTATTGAAATATTGAGATTTAGATTATGAGTCCGCACCTACCGCAGCAGTCTTTGGAAACGATTTATTTACGAAGTCCGATTATTTCAGTTTTATTTCACGGTCAACTACGAGTAACATTGCCTTTATGAGAAAGCCATTGTCAAGCGTCTGATACCGAATAATTAAACGTCCACGTTCCAGATAAGCAAATATTTATTACAATCACAATCACCATCATACAGATAGAATAATTAATATTTAAATAATTTTTTTTATTTTATTTATTTTATATGGTACTACTGTCTTTCTTCTTTACTGATAATAATGGTAACATGTATTTGATCATCTCTCTATTCCCAATATTAAAGATAAGGTATTTTTACATTTGTTGCAAATATTCCAAATTTTATTACTATTTTGAATCTTATTCTGCACAAAGTCCAAGAAAATTAATTTTGCCACTGCCGTTAAGAAATATTTGATTTTATTAATACCCTAAATTTCTCTTACACGTACAGGGCTATTACAAATGATTGAAGCGATTTCATAAATTCACTGTAGCTCCATTCATTGACATATGGTCACGACACACTACAGATACGCAGAAAAACTCATAAAGTTTTGTTCGGCTGAAGCCGCACTTCAGGTTTCTGCCGCCAGAGCGCTCGAGAGCGCAGTGAGACAAAATGGCGACAGGAGCCGAGAAAGCGTATGTCGTGCTTGAAATGCACTCACATCAGTCAGTCGTAACAGTGCAACGACACTTCAGGACGAAGTTCAACAAAGATCCACCAACTGTTAACTCCATTCGGCGATGGTATGCGCAGTTTAAAGCTTCTGGATGCCTCTGTAAGGGGAAATCAACGGGTCGGCCTGCAGTGAGCGAAGAAACGGTTGAACGTGTGCGGGCAAGTTTCACGCGTAGCCCGCGGTAGTCGACGAATAAAGCAAGCAGGGAGCTAAACGTACCACAGCCGACGGTTTGGAAAATCTTACGGAAAAGGCTAAAGCAGAAGCCTTACCCTTTACAATTGCTACAAGCCCTGACACCCGAATACAAAGTCAAACGCTTTGAATTTTCGGCGCGGTTGCAACAGCTCGTGGAAGAGGATGCGTTCAGTGCAAAACTTGTTTTCAGTGATGAAGCAACATTTTTTCTTAATGGTGAAGTGAACAGACACAATGTGCGAATCTGGGCGGTAGAGAATCCTCACGCATTCGTGCAGCAAATTCGCAATTCACCAAAAGTTAACGTGTTTTGTGTAATCTCACGGTTTAAAGTTTACGGCCCCTTTTTCTTCTGCGAAAAAAACGTTACGGGACACGTGTATCTGGACATGCTGGAAAATTGGCTCATGTCACAACTGGAGACCGACAGCGCCGACTTCATCTTTCAACAGGATGGTGTTCCACCGCACTTCCATCATGATGTTCCGCAGTTCTTAAACAGGAGATAGGAAAACCGATGGATCGGTCGTGGTGGAGATCACGATCAGCAATTCGTGTCATGGCCTCCACGCTCTCCCGACTTAACCCCATGCGATTTCTTTCTGTGGGGTTATGTGAAAGATTCAGTGTTTAAATCTCCTCTACCAAGAAACGTGCCAGAACTGCGAGCTCGCATCAACGATGCTTTCGAACTCATTGATGGGGACATGCTGCGCCGAGTGTGGGAGGAACTTGATTATCGGCTTGATGTCTGCCGAATCACTAAAGGGTTCACATATCGAACATTTGTGAGTGCCTAAAAAAACTTTTTGAGTTTTTCTATGTGTGTGCAAAGCATTGGGAAAATATGTCAAATAATAAAGTTATTGTAGAGCTGTGAAATCGCTTCAATCATTTGTAATAACCCTGTATTAAATATCTAGCGTTTACACTACAAAGAAAGACTGAAGAGAACTGTGCGTAACTTTTACAAAACGCGTCAGTAATCATATAGAAATCGATGTTCAATGCAAAATACGAAAATTCTTATACATACTGTGGCCAAATTAATTAAATATTTTAATGTGTTTTGTAGTTTTGTTATTACTAAAACTTTTCAGAAAATACAGTTCCTTCCTTGAAAAGTCATTACTTTGCAGTTTTAGTTAGAAAATGAGAGTGTTTTGATTATGTATTTTGTGGATGGGATGCAGCACACTGCAAATTGTCTTTGTCACTACATTAAATTACATTATTCTATTAGCCAATCTTTGTAACTTTCTTTTTATTGTTGTACTGCTAGGCACTGACATTTAGGAAAAGTGATAATTACTTCTGTTGAATTTTGTAGGAACCAAAGTATGTGACTGTTTTACAGTATGTTGTAAAGTTCTCTTTCCTTACCTTGATCCAAAGCTTTTACATGAACACACTCTCGCTTTATTCATAAATTACTGAATTCATAGTGTTCCTCCGTTATTTCCTACGTTACTCCTTTCTTTCCTATAGTCACACTGTTTGGCAAACTAGTGGAGATAATCATAAAGAGACCAACATGCTTGTCACCATGACTGTATAAGCGGCGATAAAACAATTTTCGTTTGCTAAATAAGGAAATGTGAACTGTGGCGAAGTTATTACGAAATACATCCAAGCAGAACCAGCGTTCCGTTATTCTTTTCTGGGCTGCCGAAGGACAAATGCCGGTAGACATCCATTGGACAATGAAGAACGAGAATGGGGCAGCATGTCTGTCGAAAACTGGAATGGTGCGCCAAGTTCTGGGCTGGCCGCGGTTTGACACAACACGTCGGTCGATCTGGAAGCTCCGCAGAAGGTACGCCACCTGAAGTGGAGCCACTTGAGCACCCCCCCTCCTCTCCCCCTATAGCCCCGATCTCTCCCCATGCCATTATCACGCCATCGGTCCCTTAAAATAGGCCTTGAAGGGTGGACAATTCCTGTTGGACGAGGATGTGTAGCAGGCAGTTACGGACTTCATCACTCACCAAGACACAGTGTTTTACCTAACGAGTATCTTCAACCTGCTGCATCGGTGGGATGATTGCCTCAAAGTTTACTGATTCTGGACTGTATGGTCTTCGAACAGAAACCCTTTGATCACCTATTATACTTTCTTGTCATAACATTATGTTTAGTACAATTAATTCAGTGCTTGCTTGCTATTTCCTCTTGCTTTAAATATGGACAGTGTTTTCATTTGCTTACATTCTGATGAGATAAATTTTCTATCCATCATATATTTACGAATCTACCAAAAAGAACCTGCAATATAAGTGGCATATATACTTCAAGGGTTTATGTATATTATGACTCTTAGAAGTTTTCTATTTTTTAATCATTCATTTTACTTAATTACAGTTTTACATTGTTATTTTATACATTTAATGTCCTTCTTTAGAGAATGGAGATACCATTTTTGCAAAACTATACCCATTGACCTTGATGTAACACTTTTCTGTCTTGTTTCCCCTTATATACTCGACATGCACGAGAAGACTCCTGCGACCAGTAAATGTTTTATTTTGAGAACTGATCTTTCCCATGTTTTCCTTTGTCCTATTTATTCGATTTTATTGCTTTTTATGTTAACTTGGTTGATATTTCACAAATTTTGTGGTCTAAATGATCATTTCCCAATTCTTTGAAGTTGATTTATCAACAAGGTCCTTAATATATTTTGATTTCACTCTGTATGTCTTTACTATATGGAGCATTAGTGTAGTACAGAAATAATTTTTCTTTCTAAAATAAATTATTTTGTTAATATCATTAAATGGTTAACTTACACAATATCTTGGAATGATGTGGAATGGTTAAATATACAAGTTACTAAGTTATTCTGTATCGAATATGGCCGAATGCTGCAACTTACAGATGAGTTTGCATAGCAGAAAATAAGTGTGTAACATACTTGCTCTAAATTACCCACAAGTTTCTAAACAAAAATCCTTCTACAACATAGAAACAAACTCTTTTAGTTTACTTTGTAATTTAGCTGTCCAGTATGTGATGCATTTTGAATCACTGGATCAGAGATTTCAATTCAGAAAGTGGTGGTAGTGCTGTAACCACATTCAGTATTAATTTGGAGAAATGGAGGTCGTTCTTCTTCTTGTACTGTAATTTTGGAGATCGCTATTCTTTCTGACCTCTTATGGATTATTTACATTAAATATTGTTAAATGAAAGACACTGACAAAAAATCGCAACACTAAAAAATAATTACTGTAGATAACGAAATTTCGGGAATACATTTGTCTGGGTAACGTATTGTAAGTAGGCTGTTTAGGTTTTTATGTTGGTAACGCCACGTAGCGCTCTATATGAAAATCACTGACTGGGCTGTGTGAAGTCTGGCTGGTTGCCTTTGTTGGAATAGTCGCTATTGTAGCGTACGGCAGTTGGATATGAATAGCGGGTAGCCTTGCGCATTTGGAGATAAGCCGCCAGCAGTGGTGGATGTGGGGAGAGAGATGGCAGAATTTTGAGAGCGGACGATCTGGACCTGTGTTCATCAGAGAGGGTAAATTCGTAAGACTGGATGTCATGAACTGATATATATATATATATATATTACGACTTTTGAACACTATTAAGGTAAATACATTGTTTGTTCTCTATCAAAATCTTTCATTTGCTAACTATGCCTATCAGTAATTATTGCCTTCAGTAATTAGAATCTTTCATTTAGCTGGCAGTATTGGCGCTCGCGGAACTGCAGTAGTTCGAGTAACGAAGATTTTTGTGAGGTGAGTGATTCATGAAAGGTATAGGTTATTGTTAGTCAGGGCCATTCTTTTGTAGGGATTTTTGAAAGACAGATTGCGTTGCGCTAAAAATGTAGTGTGTCAGTTTAGTGTTGAGAATAAGTAAAGCGAGTAATGTCTGAGTACGTTCAGTTTTGCTCAGCTGTTTGAAAATCAAATAACGTAGAGATTTATCAGCACAGTAATTCATAAATTTTTCTAAGGGGACGTTTCAGTATTTAAGTGATTAACATTGCAAGATCACCAGTTAATGTAAGCGCAAAATAAGCCATTGCAAATGTGAAATGCTGGTACGTTAATAACCAGTGTAACCGCCAGAATGGTGAATGTAAGCATACCTGTTGCACTTGGCCAGTCTATACAGGGACTGTTAATGCTGCTTGTGGATGATGCTGGAGCTGTCGTCCAATGACGAGCTCGACCGGAGACAGATCTGGTGATCAAACAAGCCAATGCAACATGTCGAACTCTGTAGGGCGTGCTGGGCTACAACAGTAGTATATGGGCGAGCGTTATCCTGTTGGAAAACACCCCCTGGAATGCTGCTCATGATTGGTATCACAACGGACGAATCACCAGACTGACGTACAAATTTAACCAACATAGCGGGACAGAACCGGCTTGGCTTTCATTACCCTCCACCCTGCCCTCCAATGATCCCTCGCTTGACCCCACTGAAGTCGCAAATGGCAGTAGTTTGGGCTCAGTTGGAATGCACGCTACAGGGCGTCTGACTCGAACCTGACCACGAAGTAGCCGATTTGTGACCGCGTGTAACTGTGGTGATAACTGCTGCTCAAATTGTTGTTGCATGCCGCAGTGCGTTGTGCCAGAGCTGTATACCGAAGACGACGGTCTTCCCTCTCGGTAGTGCGGAGTGGTTGTCTGGATCCCGGTCTTCTTGCGACCTACACTGTCATGGACACCACTCCCAACCATTATGTACAGTGGCTACATTTCGGCCACGTATTTCTGCAATATCGCAGAAGAAACATACAGCTTCTTGTAGCCCAATTGCATGTCCTCATTCAAATTCAGTGAGGTGTTGATAGTGGTGTCTTTGTCACCTGAAAGGAATTCTTGACTGACATAAACTCACCACTTCCAATCTCAAAGGTAGCTAACGCTCATGACCGTAGAAGCCGGCCGTTGTAACCGAGCGGTTCTAGGCTCTTCACTCCGCAACCGCGCTGCTGCTACGGTCGCAGGTTCCAATCGTGCCTGGAGCATGGATGTGTGTTACGTCCTTAGTTTGGTTAGCTTTAAGTAGTTCTAAGTCTAGGGGACTGATTACCTCAGATGTTAAGTTCCATAGTGCTTAGAGCCATTTGAACCATTTTTTGAACCGTAGCAGGGTATATTTAAAGCAAAACTTATTTTCATCCTCGTAATGGCCGTACTAGCGACACTCTTATGCTACCAGTGCGAAATTTTAATAGACGTCATCTTTCGTATATAGAAACACGCCTATCAACTTCCGTTTATGTCATAAAACTCCATGGTGTTGTGATTGTTTGCTTCAGTGTACGTAGGAAAGACTGAGGCAAATTGACCTTAGAGACACGATGACCAGTTGTTACTTCGTTAAACTGCAGTCAGAATACGCCACCGACGAAGGAGGTTGGTAGCAACAATACCGTCGTTTGCCCACAAACACAATACAGTTAAATTGTTCACCCAGGATGGCCACCCACTTTATGTTTTCTTGCTAGTGAAAGTAAATTTTGCTTACTCAAGATATTTTGTTATGAACGCGAAGTCAACTGTCTTACTAAACAAGTAAGTACAACTATTAAAGTCCATAGTTTAAGGATTAATTTTACGCTTTTTACAGAATAAATGTTTAAAATGTTCTCGTAAACAAACTAAAATAATTCGAATATGGCGACAAGGTAAAATGTTCCACTTAAATAGGGCTCGTCGCCCCACATGGCCACCTACCCCGCTGTCTTTATGTAAGTACTCTTATGCAATAAGTACATTCGTAATCAAAGTCTAAATCATATCCAATCCAATTTTTACATAAGCAAATTGTGTCCTATATTGATTTAAACCGGTAACATGTATGCGATTTTGGTTTGTATTCCTATTTAATTTTTTGATTTGCACAGATGCATTCGTGTGTAGCAGATAGATCTGATCATGGCGCTGTTGATTATAGTTACATTGTTGAAACTGGCCCTTAAATTGGTCAGAAACAGAATGATAGGCCTATACTGTCAAAAGAAGGCTTATTAAGTAGAACGTTGCTGCAGCTGAATAAACATGCTACCGAATGCCTGAAAAAGTCCGACCATTTGAGAAGTGGCAACCAAGGAAAAAATACAAAAAAGGTAACGATAAAGAGCTTCAACAATACTGGCAGATACAAGTACGGAAGATGTGTTACAACGCGAACAACAAGTCTCAGAAGAAAAGAAATCATTTTAAGGGGAAATGTAGATGTCCTGCGCAAAAACCTATATTTCTCAAAAACAGAGTGCCCATGGTCAAGCTAAATCACATGATAAACTCCACAAATAAAACGCAGTAAGGAGTAAGCATTCCTAAAAAGGTTCTTCAAGATGAAGAAGATGAGGATGCCCTCTGTCTTAGGTGTCTTAACAATTTTCTCACAGCTATCCAGGCGATAAAAGGATACTGTGGGACAAGTTGTAAGCGGATGGAACATCCGTCTTGTGTTAAAATGACGCTAAAGAACGTTTTTTCTAGAACGTTCGAACTGGGAAGATCCTATTGGGTATTCTGATGAAGATTTATGGAAGCTCTGGACGTACCTTTCCGTAAAACTGTTATAACACTGATAACACAATTAATGATTGTTGCTTTTGTCGTAAGGCTACATTTTATTAAACGGCGAATACTAAAGTCTCTATATCTTTAGTTAAATAACCAAAGTCATCTTTAATTAAATGATAAAATTATATTGATCAATTTGCTCCAAACTGCTGGGCCATTGTAGCCGTGGGTGGCATAGGTTAGCCCTGCTGGTATTACTGTACTAAACTTTTTTTTATGAATAGATAATCAGCGAGATGCCGTAATTACTTAGTTGTACAGGTGTTGAAACAAAAATAACAATGGAAATATCTAAAATACAAGCTGGAAAAATCAAGGAGGAAACAGTGGGGCAACCAGCCTCCGTCTGCCCTACTTGGTTGTTCCTTTAACAGTCATCTGCAGTTTCATCATAGGCAAGAACAACTTACTATTCTTACATATTGCTTCTGTGGATTAAAATTTCGTAAATGAAACATGAAGTATTGCATATTTTAATTCCACATCACATGAAAATGTGGAAAATACTTAGACTTACTGTTTGTGCCGTTGCCAGTTTTAGAGAGAAACAAATTGGTTCCAAGTGCTTAAGAAGTTCAAAAACACATTTCCTTCGAATATAAATTACCATCAATAAGTAAGTGTTTCAGACTGACTTATTAACTTGTTAAGCTGAGTGATAAACTGCAGTTTGATTTGTTACCCAGCGTTTTGATTTTTTTGAAATCACGAAATTGTCTTTGCAATACTGAACAAAGTCCTCTATAATCGTTATTGACAGTCGTGCAAACTCTTTAAGGTCTCTGTCTGAGGCTTTGTTGTAGCGTGTTTTTACCTCTGGTGAGCCGCTCTGTCTTTAAGCAATGACGGATGCGTGTAATCCACCTGGCCACATGTCAATGTGTATTTGAATTCACACTGGGTGTTATGGAAGCTGAGCAGTTTGGAGGCGACAGTCGCGATGTTGGAGATTTTGGTGAGACCACTTCAGTTATCTCTCCGTGGTTGTTCTTGGGCAACGTTTAGATCATTTCAGTCGTGTGACGTAAGACGCACACCTTCTCCAAACTTCAAATTTCTGTCTTTAGCAGTTTGGGCTGGGCGATGACAAGTCAGTGAATGAGTCTGACGCTATTTCACCCCCTGAGGACTTCAATTTACAAAAACGGTGAAACACGTATTCTTTTATCTCTAACAGTGAAACATGTATTTTTTCATCTCTAACAGTGAACCCAAACGCCAATTTTAAATGATTTTGCTTTAAAAACACTTTCGCAATGAAATATTTCCATAAAACGTTTCACCCCCCACGTCACTCCCTTAGTGCTTGAATTTCCAAACATAGTGACATCTATACGTTTTATTTCTAACAGAGAAACCAAATACAAATTTTCATACATTTAGCTTCCAAAATGTACGGACAATAAAATATTGCCATTATTTCCGTAAAAACTTTGAGCCACCGTTTCACCCCTCATAGGGGTTGAATTTCCAAAAACAGTGAAACGCGTGTTTTTTTAATTTCTAACTGAGATGCGAATTTTAAATTTTTGTAGTTTTAGCTTTAAAAATGTTTTCATAATGAAATATGTTCATAAAAAAAATCTGATCCCCTATTTCACCCCCTTTGCGGTTCGATCTCCAAAACCGCTGACAAATGCATTTTTTTTTTTTTTTTTTTTGTAACCGAGATGTCAAATACCGATGTTCATGAATGTAGCTTTAAAAATACTTTAATAGTTCTTTAATAATGATCTATGTTCAAAAACAGTTTTCACCGATTATTCCACCTCTATATGATTAAATTTCCAAAAATGCTGAAACGTGTACTTCTTTATTTCTGACTGAGAAACCCAATACCAATTTTCGTAGATCTAGCTTCACAATTTACTTCATAGCGGCGTTTTTTCAAAATAACCCTTCGTCCCCTATTTCACCTCCTTAGGCTCGGAATTTCGGGAAATCCCTTCTTAAACGACGCCTAAAATATAAGGTCCACACCTTATCCAAATTTAAATTTCCTATCCTTAGCGGTTTTGGCTGGGCACTGATGAGTCAGTCATTCAGAACATTGCCTTTTATATATGGAGGAGATGATGTCTGGTCAGTTTGAAGTCAATAAGGAATATGAATTCAGTATTACTGCTGTTTGTGTTTGCCATCATGACTATTCATATATGGGCTGTGATTGGGAAGTTTTAAGAATGGGCTTGTACAATGGTGGTACTTACATGCTACTGTGATGCATCTCCTTCAAAATAGTCCCCTTCTGATTGAACATACCGACACCAACGGTGCTTCCACTTTTGGAAACATTCCTGGAAATTTTTTTCGTGAAGTGTGTTTGGGACACTATCCGTATTTGCCTGGATGTCTTCAGTCGAGTCAAATGGCTTCCCTTTCAGTTAAAATTTCAGTTTAGGGAACAGGTAGAAGTCCGCAGGGGCCAAACCAGAGGAATATGGCGGTTGTTGATGCACAAGAATTCTGAATTTGGTCAAAGGTTCAACGATGGAGAAGGCACAATAAGCCGGAGCATTGTCACGGCGTAGCACCCAACTCGTGTCTTTCCACAACACAGGCCTTTTCTTCCGCACCTTTTTGCGCAAACGATTCAGGACACATTTGTAGTGTTCCTGGTTAATTGTTTGTCCTACAGCTGTAAATGCATGATGCACATGATGCACAATACCAGTAGAATCGAAAAAAAGTCACCAACATTGTCTTCACCTTCGACCGACTTTGCCGTGCTTTTTTCAGTCGTGGTGAACCTGGAGTCTGCCAGTGCGAAGACTACACTTTGATATCAGGATCATATCCATATACCCACGATTCGTCACCTGTAATTACCCTATTTAACAAATTGTGTCGCTTTTACTCCGATTAACCAGCTCTTGCACACTTCAAGTCGGTATTGTCTCTGGTCAGTTGACAACACTTCTGGAAATAATTTTACAGACACTCGTCGCATGTTCAGATCTTCAGTTAAAATTGACTGAAGTGCGTAGAAACTTAAATTAAGTTCATTAGCCATCTTCCTAATTGTAAGTCTACGATCAGAGCGCACTAAGTCGCGAACTTTCACAACATTTTCATTCGTTTTTGAGGTGGAAGGACAGCCGGGCCGTGGTTCATCTTCAAATAATTCACGGCTATTTTTAAATCTGTTGAACCAGACAAAAACATTTGACTGGCTCATACAGTTATCTCCAAAAGCTGATTTTAATAGTTCGTAAGTCTCAGAAGCTGATTTCCCGGTTTTAAAACAAAATTTCACACCAACTAGTTACTCTGCTTTTTACGTCCATTTTCACGCAGAGGGATCCGGCAACAAGCCCTAACAGACCCGCACTCAACCAGCTGCCACAACTAACTGAATAAAGGAAACGCAGTTTCTTGTGAGAGGGCGTTCAAGGACAAGGCAATGACTCACTCCCCACCCTCCATGTACCTGCCCGCCAAACCAGTAAGCAGTAGCGGATCCATTCTTAAAACATTGCAGTCACACCTCGTATAAGCTGGTCATGAGCACTCAGTTCGAAGCTGGCCTAATCAATGAAGACAGTTTTACTCCAGTCAACGAGATTCCCGGCTGAAGACTTGTCTGGAGATGCCATATACAGTGGTGGAATGCTAACCTGTCTGTCACCCACTGTACTGCCTGGCAACAAGGAGTGGTGGTCTGGGATTCCATTTCTTTTCGTGGACCTCTTTTTTGTCATCAGCAGTATTCTTTCAGCACAGCAGTACGTCGACATACGGGCATTGTATCCCCCATTTCGTACCCTGCATGGACAGTAATCCTGGGCTTACATTTCAGCAAGATCATGCCTGCCCGACCGCACACGGCGAGAGTGTCTCCTGCTTGTCTTCGTGCCTGCAAGACCCTATTTTGGCTGGGAAGGTCGCTGGATCTCTCCCCATTTGCAAACGTTTCTAGCATTATGGGCAGGGGCGTCCAGGGTTTTGACGATCTAACGCGCCAGTTGGACACAATTTAGCTCAATATCCCTTAGGAGGACATCCAGCAACTCTGCCAATGAATGGCAAGCCGAATAACTGCTCATATAGTTGCTAGAGGTAGACCCACTAGAGGCACACCCACGCCCTTTTGGCCCGGTTAAGAATTGGACACTGCCGGTTCAGCCATCGCCATCTGCTGACGGCTGCGCCGGCGCCGTTCTGCCCATGTGGCCACTTGCTGACGGTTCGACACATTTTAATGTTCTGTCCAGAATTTAGCACACTGCGTCTAGATCTTAACCTGCCATGTACTTTCGATGCCATTTTAGCGGATGACCCACGAGCAGTTGCTCGTGTTCTTCGTTTTATCAATTTGACAAACCTCTCTAAGGACATTTGATGATGCTGTTTTTTAATCCTATGCCTGTCCGTCTGTCTTTTATCGTGTTTTCCCTTTTAGTTGTTGTTGTCAACTTGTGCCTCGCGGTGCATTCTTAGAGTAGTCAGGGCGCTAATGACCATTGAAGTTGTGCGCCCTAAAACCACAAAAAAAAAAAAAAAAAAAAACACCCACGCCTTATTGACTTCATCAGGTTACCTTCCATTCAGAAAGCTGTTGCACTCAGCGACTGTTACATTGACTTGTAAATTATAGATTGCAGCGATCGGTCGTCCTTTTTAAATTTTATTGTGCAGATCTCGATTTCGTCCAGAAGCTAGCCATTCTCAATGCACTACTATTTTCGCTCAGTGCATGTAATTCCCTGTTGGTCGGGCTTCATCCACAGTTCACGAATGCTGGCTGTTCAGTGTATGTATAATCAAAAATTTCAGTCATGTACAGCTCTTTCACTTTCCAGATAATAAATACCCCGCTCTTCGTAGGAGTAGGTCCAGCTTCAGAAAGGTTAAGTTTGGATGCTGCTTCCAGAATGCAGATTGCTTTGGCAGACATTTCAGTGTGTATATACACATAATAGAGACATACGAGTGTAGTTCGGAAAGTAAGTTTCGTTTCGATTTTTCTCCACGGCACTGCTACTATCGCAGTTCCGCTCACGCACAGTACTATCTCTGGTCAAGCAGAACGAAATGACACTATTTCGGCTCGCTCTGTGTTGTGTGTCTTTCATAGTGATTGTTTGTAATGGCGTCATTGATCGAAAATCCCGCCGCGTGTGAACTGAGATCCGTGATTCGTTTTCTGAATGCTAAGATGGTTAAACCAACTGACATTCATCGGAAGATCTGTTAGGTTTACGGAGAAAATGCAATGAGTGCTTCATTTGTGAGAAGATGGGTCTGACAATTAAGGAAGGGTGTGATGAAGTGCATGACGAAGTGGACGACCATCTCTGGTTTCCGATGAACTGGTTAGTGCAGTCGATGAAATGATTAAAACACCTACAGGTACGTAATTAAAGGTATTGCTCGTCAGCTTTCATAAATTTCACCAACAGTAATTTACGAGATTGTTACTGAAAAAGTGGATTCTCATAAAAATTGGGTACCTTAAATTTCTTAGTGAACAACACAAGCAGCAGAGGATGGGCGCCACACTTGATTTTTTGACAAGTTACAATGATCATGGCCTGAAATTTTTATCGCAGATAGTCACAGGGAATGAAACCTGCGTTGCTTATGACACCCCTGAAACGAAACGGCAATTGATGGAATTGAAGCACACTTCGTCCCCAGGAAACTAAACACAAGCACCTGTTGACGCCCCGAAACGCCATGTGCGCAGTGATTTAGTACAAATGAAATGAGCATATGGCATTGTTGGCCGGGAAGCCTCATCTGGGGCAGATCTACTAAGGAGACTGCCTACACTACGGTTGTCCGTCATCTTTTAGAATACTGCTGCGTGGTGTGGGCTCCTTACCAGATACGATTGACGGAGTACATCGAATAAGTTCAAAGAAGAGCAGCACCTTTTGTATTATCGCGAAATAGGGGAGAGAGTGTCACTGACGTGGTACAGGATTTGGGCTGGACATAATTAAAACAAAGGCTTTTTTCTTTACATCGGATTCTTCTCACGAAATTCCGATCACCAACTTTCTCCTCCGAATGCGAAAATATTTTGTTGACACCGACCAGCATAGGGAGAAACGATCACCATGATAAAATAAGGGAAATCAGAGCTCGTACGGAAAGATATAGGTGTTCATTCTTCCCGCGCGCTGTACGAGATTGGAATCATAGAGAATTGCGAAGGTGGTTCGATGAACCCTCAGCCAGGTACTTAAATGTGATTTACAGAGTATCCATGTAGATGTAGATGTAGATCCCATTCTTACAGGTCGTTGGCCCACAGTGAGAAATGGCGGAGCTATTTATTAAGGCTGGATTATAGTTGCATTTTTAAAAGTATTTATTAAAGACCCAATTTGGATGAAATTTCTTTCGCTAATGACCGCACAAAAATTTCTTATTAGACTGATCCACAGTTACTATAACAGTATTAAACATTGAAACACTGGAACAACAATTACTTTCAGAAGCAAATATTTAAGAAAACAATACTTTGGTTCTGAATTAAATCTTAGAATGGAACGAATAACCTCCCAATCAAATGAGCAGACCAATAATAAATTCCACAATTTAATAAAGTAAACATAAATTTATCCTACGATAACTGTGTTTACTTTGCGCAGATAGTAAGGAACTGCTTCTCTCACACTGACTTACGAGACCCACATACTCGTAAACATAGCAGCTGATACCAAGACAAGTCAGTAACCAATCAACAGTTTCACACTTTAGAAAAGAATCTATAGCACTAGACGTTAATGTTCATTGAGAACTACATAATCTGTGATGGAACACAGCTTCCATTTTTCATAAAAGGCTGTCGGTGTACCAGCCACTGCTTCATCATTGACAGCTGCATTAGAATCCACTATCTCAGTCAAGAGAAATACAACACAATATCGGCCGGTACACCAGCTCTTACACAGCTCAGTATTAGATATTTCCATAAACATTCTCCTTGAACCTACAAGCCCAGTTATGGTTTCAGTTTTAATTATTCTCACGATACTGCAGTGCTTGTGTTATTCCGAATTACTATTTTAAGTTCTTTTGGACATGTATGCATACCCGAAGGAGCAGGCACTACGGCTCACTACAGCCGTCATGAAATACATGAAATGTACCCGTAGCTGTTAATGTGGACTACCATCAGCTGTGTAATGGAATGACTGCAAATCAAAATTTGTGCCGGGCCGAGACTCGAACCCATATTTCCCGCTTGCGGCGAGCGGTCGCCTTACCATTTCGCTACCCGAGCACTGCCAGGCCCAAACTCCTATATGTCGTCAACCACGTGTTAAAATCTTGCACTCTCACATACATTATACAGGGTGAGTCACCTAACGTTACCGCTGGATATATTTCGTAAACCACATCAAATACTGACGAACCGATTCCACAGACCGAACGTGAGGAGAGGGGCTAGTGTAATTGTTTAATACAAACCATACAAAAATGCACGGAAGTATGTTTTTTAACACAAACCTACGTTTTTTTAAATGGAACCACGTTATTTTTGTTAGCACATCTGAACATACAAACAAATACGTAATCAGTGCCGTTTGTTGCATTGTGAAATGTTAATTACATACGGAGATATTGTAACCTAAAGTTGACGCTTGAAACCTCCGACGTTCAGTTGCGTGTTGTAACAAACACGGGCCACGGTCGGCGAGCAGTATCATGCGCATACTGCAGCATGACCGCTTTCACCCGTTTCATGTGTCGCTACATCAGCAATTACATGGTGATGACTTTAATCATCGAGTGCAATTCTGTCAATGGTCATTAACAGAGAATGCGTTGCAGTTCTACCTGTTTACCGATGAAGCGGGTTTCACAAACCACGGGGCAGTGAATCTACGGAACATGCATTACTGGTCCGTGGACAATCCTCGCTGGCTCAGACAGGTAGAGCGACAGCGACCGTGGACTATAAATGTATGGTGCGGAATCATTGGCGACCACCTCATTGGTCCTCACTTCATTGCAGGGGCCCAAACAGCTGCAACATACATCTCGTTTCTACAGAATGATCTGCCAACGTTGCTCGAAAATGTCCCACTGGAAACGCGTCGACGTATGTGGTATCAGCATGATGGTGCACCTGCACATTCCGCAATTAACACTAGGCTGACCCTTGACAGGATGTTCGACGGGCGTTTCATAGGACGTGGAGGACGCATAAATTGGCCAGCCCGTTCTCCTGATCTTACACCTCTGGTCTTCTTTCTGTGGGGCACGTTAAAGCAGAAGGTGTACCGTGATGTACCTACAACACCAGAGGATATGAAACAACGTGTTGTGGCAGCCTGCGGCGACATTACACCAGATGTACTGCGGCGTGTACGACATTCATTACGCCAGAAACTGCAATTGTGTGCAGCAAATGATGGCCACCACATTGAACATCTATTGGCTTGACATGTCGGGACACACTCTATTCCACTCCGTAATTGAAAAAGGAAACCATGTGTGTACGTGTACCTCACCCCTCATGGTAATGTACATGTGCGTCCGTGAAAAAGACCAATAAAAAGGTGTTAGCATGTGGACGTAATGTGCTGTTCCAGTCTCTTCTGTACCAAAGGTCCATCACCGTTCCCTTTGGATCCCTACGTAATTCGGTGCTCTCCGATACACACGATCGAACAGCGGAGGAGTGGTACTCAAGCGTCAATTTTAGGTTACAATATCTCCGGATGTAATTAACATTTTACAATGCAATAAACGGCACTGATTACGTATTTGTTTATATGTTCAGATGTGCTCACAAAAATAAAGGGGTTCCATTTTAAAAAAACCTAGGTTTGTATTAAAAATATACTTCCGTGCATTTTTGTATGGTTTGTATTAACCAATTACACTAGCCCCTCTCCTCACGTTCGGTCTGTGGAATCGATTCGTCAGTATTTGATGTGGTTTACGAAATATATCCAGCGGTAATGTTAGGTGACTCACCCTGTATATAGTCCCGTACACAAGAGAGGTTTTACTTGGAAGTCGGTTCCCCAGTGTCGGCGAAGGACCTTTACATCGTAACTCGGAATAACATATGCACTGCAATATCGTATTTATCGGCCGCCTGAATGATGTGAAGGAGAATGAGTTGCATGTAGGAGAAATTAGTAGAACTGGCGTAATACATGTCGAAAAATCTTCGTCAATAATTCGAGGATAACTTTTCAGAACTTTCATCTGAACGTGACTAGATTCACCATACGTTCGATACAATTAAAACAGACCATTTTGTCGGCAGTGGAACAGAAGGAGCTAACAGAAATTACAAGAGACAGAACACTTTGAAATAAATTTAAATCAATGTCTCTTAAAAACTTTTGGGTAGAGACTCGGAATGAATATCCCAATTTAGGAAGGAGGACAGTGGACGTGTCATCAACTTACTTTTGTAAGTCAACATTTTCCACAATGGTTTCAATCAAGATGAAATATCGGTCTCGACTGCAGTTGGAAAGGGATCTGCCAATTGCTGTTTCATAGATACAACCAAGACTGGATCTGCTTTCTTCATAAATTGAGGCATGCGCATCACACGAATTGTGCAGAAAATTTCCGAAGTTCGAACTATGTTTATTTTTACTCTTTTGTGTTTCCTTTTTGGATGACCGGTTTAAATGTAACAGTTTCCAAATTGTCATTTAATCTTGACTGTTGCTCTATCGCCATGTAACAGTTTTTAAATTGGCATTTAAATCTTGACTGTCGCTCTATCGCCATTTGTATATCGTGTTCCTGCAAACGTTAAAATATTCTAAATGAATTAAAAGCAGTATACAGGGTGTTTAACAAGTCATCTTATACACCTTTTGGTTGTAAAATCAAGAAGTGGTTCAAAATCACCTATTCATTCTCTCAGCGACCACACTGGTACCGAAACGAAAGATAACAGAGAGAACGCCGAAGTACTGAATTCGGTCTTCCGAAGTTGTTTCACCGCGGAAGATCGTAACACTGTCCCTTTCAATCGTCGTACGAACGTCGGAATGGCAGATATTGAGATAATCTATCGCGGAATTGAAAAGCAACTGCAATGGCTTAGTAGTGCAAAGGCGTCAGGATCAGATCTATAAGATTCTGTAAAGATTATGTGAAAGAACTTGCTCCTCCTTTAGCAGTAATTTATGGTAGATCGCTTGAGCAATGAAAGGTACCTAATGACTGGAAAAAAGCTCAGGTCATTCCCGTTTTTAAGAAAGGCCGTAAGACAGAGCCACACAATTATAGACCGATATAGCTGATGTCAATCTGTTGTAGAATCATGGAACATGTTTTACGCTCAAGAATTATGACGTATTTCGAAAATGAACATCTCTGTAAAAATCAACATGGATTTCGCAAACAGAGATCCTGCGAAACTCAGCTCGCTCTGTTCCTCCATGAGATCCACAGCGCAGTGAAACGGCGCTCAGGTTGATGCCGTGTTCCTTGATTTCAGTGCGGCATTGAACACCGTTCCGCATTGCCGTTTAATTAAAAACCTAATACCATATACGGCCAAGTCCGTTTTCGACTTTTTTTTACAGGAGAGGCGGAGAATTGAAAATTTTGTTAGAAAAATACCCACGTTTGTGACATTTTTTGTCTGCTCTCTTTTACTGTCAAATAAATGGCTTTCAGTTACGAAAACTTGCCAAAAACCAATAGTCATGTCGTAAAATTGTGTTAAAAGATGGGCTTGGCCGACTTCGATACTAACTACTTGATTTGTCCCCTTTGGAGCTAAACCAAAGTGCTTCCAAGTATATCTCAGTAGGAGTGAAAGACTATATCCCTGTCTTACACCTTTTTTAATGCGAGCACTTCGTTCCTGGTCTTCGAGACCTATTGTTCCCTCTCTGTTGTCGTACATATTGTATATTACTGATCTTTCCCTATAGGTTATCCCTATTTTGTTCAGAATTTCGAAAATCTTGGACTATTTTACATTGTCTAATGTTTGTTCCAAGTCGACGAATGTCAGAACGTGTCTGGATTTTCCTTCAGTCTTGTTTCTATGTGAACTTGAAATTCAGAACTGCCTCTCACGTGCTACAGGTGCTACAAAGAAGCTACTCTCTCTCTCTCTCTCTCTCTCTCTCTCTCCCTCTCTCTCTCTCCCCCTCATATATCAGTTGTGCAGGCACGTTTTCTTACGTTTTGCGAGTAGCCAAGGCATGTGATTTTCTGCGAGCTGAGGTGCGCCGACCGTTAGTCGCGGTGTAATTGCCTTTCACTCTCTCTCGCTCTCTGTTGCGTAATACTATCAGTGTGCGGAAGCCGGTAGTCGTTGCTGGTGTTCCAGGTGATTTAGGTCCTGTCGGTCATTATAACGGCTCCAGATTCTGGCGGGAGCGAGCAGTCACGGCCGCGGATGTTTTTAACCTTCGAGCAGGTGCGCTGGGGTACTGAGTACCCATCGCACTATTTCGTAGTCCTGCAGTGTGACGCACAACCCTGCGCTGCGAAGCTCCAGTATTTGTTTACTTGACCCTCCCTGTCCCCTTTCTTTCCTCTAGCCACCTGCCTCTACTCAAGAGTCCTCAGTACTGCGTTGTTTCGCAAGGAAAACTGTTGTGGGGTACTCCGTATGCTACGCACCCGCTAGTGGTATCCTTGTTTCTGCCATTTTCACTTTACCTGAGCAAAGGATTGAACTGTAAAAGTACCTTTTCACGACAGTATTTATTACAGGAATCGAAAAAGATGTAAGTAACTTTTTCTGTATATTTTTTGCGATGTAAGAGTTGTTAGCCAACACTTAGTGTTCTCTGTCTATTTGTTTGTAGGTCTAAAGATTTTATAAAGTTTGAGGACATACCCGCATACCTTCAAGAAATCGACGAAGCCGAGTCCTGTAATAAATATTGCTGAGTTAGCTGAAAGCGAAGGCGATCTTACTGACGAAGAAGTTCATCTTAGCGGCCCAGACCATAAACTAGCCCTGAACAGGAAGGCGAAAGTGGGAGTGAGGAGGAAAGAAGTTCAGAAATTGAGTTTTTTCAGGAAAAGACAAACTATCAAGATGGAGGAAAGAAACCGATTT
Source organism: Schistocerca cancellata (assembly GCF_023864275.1). Lineage (NCBI taxonomy): Eukaryota > Metazoa > Arthropoda > Insecta > Orthoptera > Acrididae > Schistocerca > Schistocerca cancellata. The sequence goes on from NC_064627.1 coordinate 99,212,300, forward strand.
CTAAAACAAAAACAACAAACCGAAAATTATTGTGAAAGTTTCACCCGGTCTCACAAGCTAGTCAAATATTGTTGCGTTTTTTAAGCTTTTCGAAACTTCTAAGGCGTCTGGATTTTACGGACGTTACATAAGCTTGATCCATAATGACAGTACGATACAATATGAGATCCTCAGTAAATAATATTATGTTATATCAACAAAGGCAATTGCAGTTAATCTTATGTACTATGGACAGGGATATGAATAAACTAGTTAAAGCGAAACGCATTTTGGAGACGAACTAAGTAGGTGGTTAATGACATCGGAAAACCCCATTTAACAAGAGAAAGGCGAGCTTCAGCACAGAAAGGCATAAGACCAGAATAATACATTATTGCTTTTAACATAAATATAGCCGGGACCAAGGGTAAGTGGCTGCACGGCATTAACAGGGCTAGGCTGCCACCCAGAAAGAAAAATAAAATTCACCTCTAGCGAGACAGTGACAGGCTGAAGCCATACTGGGCGACGCAGACGCGACCCAGTGGGGAGATTCCCATTACATAAAAGCTTTCTCAGAACTAAAATGGCTAGATCTCTTTCTCATCTCGCGGTGCACCACACAAGTGTGTGGAAATAAGCGAGGGAATTGAGAGCTCTGCTTTCTGCAAAGTGAGGACGATACGCTTCACGTATCGTGGTGACAGATAGCAAAGTGGTAGTTATATATTCCTGAGAAAACTTTTGTGGGCAAAGAAAATGTGCACATTTCTCCAACCCTTAGCGAGTGTGCAAAAGCCATTAGTTTGACTAGGGAAAAATTAACGTTCTACGGAACGCAGGAAAGTTGGGACTGAGTGGCTTCAGTCAAGGCCAGAGCAGGGAATTAGCGTTTCAGATCCAGCACAGAGACAACGCCATGGCAGATACCGCTTGGTAAAGTACTATCGCACATTACGTCACAGTAAATGTTGAGTCTAGAATTTGCTCACTCCAATTTGCGTACACTTTGACCATTGAATATCAAAAGCTTGGCTACTAACCTACCCTGACATTGAGCATATGAGAGTTTTTTCCATTGGGTCAAAAAGTAAATTTATTTTCCAGCAATTCAGTGCATTGATCAGCTATGACAACGTAGATGTAAATGAGGTGATGAAAATTTTTCATCATTCTTCCCTGTGATAAAAATTTTTCAAATATAAAGTTAACGATTTTAATAATCGTCAGTTCAATATGTCCAAGAGTTAAATATTTTGTTATTGAGTGTCAAAAGTAATTGAACATGATTGTTGCGTATCACTTGATCCCTGAAAGCACAGAAGATAAATTATATGCAGAATAAAAAAGAGAATAGCTGTTTTGTCTTTCTAGAATAGATCCCAGACTTTTACTTTTATTAATTCATGCATTCTAGTTACGTGACAGCAGCATTTCTAATGATTTTTGTTACGACCCGCTCCTAATATTAGCTGACTTACAGGGACAGGTTAATACCTATATAGAATGTCTGTTTCACACCCCAGGCTTGAGAAGACAGTTCAGATGTTCTGTCCATTTGTGTGCTAAGTGGTAAGCTAAGTTTACACACATTAGTACACTCACTGTGCAGATACAAAGGTCGGAAAAAGACAAACTGACATGATAGATATATTATCCCATACTAACAAATATAATGACCACTTTAGAACGAATTACGAACGTACAAGAGATTGTAAATTTACTGACTGATGTGAAACTGTGGCATTGTTTAGCGTTTTATTTTCGATAGGTATAAAGAGACGTCAACATGTAAATGTAAATAGAACTTTGGGAGTCAGACGGAACAGGAATAGCTATCCCGAGGGCCCCAATGAGCTATAAGAGATTTCTATTTGTAAAGCGTTGTACGACTTTCTATGACGTTTGCATTCGAAATGAAAGGATAAAATTTAACAGCTCACCGACTGTCAGAAAGCTTTTACTTTTCTTTACAGTCAATCTGAAACGATCCTATAATCCAACTGAATATGTGACGATCGATGAAATGTCGACTGCATTTAGAGGCCGCTGCTCCTGGATCCAGCATATACCATCCAAATCCGCCAAATACGGGACAAAAATATTTGCCATTTGTGATGCGAATAGTTTTTCCACCAGGAATACTGAAGCGTATCGGGGAAAGCAGCCATATGGGCCGTTACAAGAATCGAACAGCCCAGCAGAAATTGTAAAAAGGCTTGACAACAACGTCGAAGGTAGACACGGATGTGTCACCACTGACAACTGGTACACGAGCTGCCAGTTAGTCCTCGCAAGAACGAAACGGAGACACTGCATGAATTTTTTCCTGTAAATACCAACCTGTCGGCGTTTCGAAATTTGGCTTTCAAGGTAATAAACCTCTTTTTTCGGTGATACTCCTGTCCACAACGCATGATTCACATGATATCGATCCCGAAACAGGAAAGCCAATCATCATTACTGAGAGTGGATACTGTGGACAAAGTGATTGCAGGGATGTTCTGTTGCCATAATTACAAGGTCCGCAGCTCGTGGTCTTGCGGTTGCGTTCTCGATTCCTGAGAAAAGGAGTCTTAACAGGACAGACAGATAGACGGATAGCAAATGACAAAGAAGACATTTTTTGAGGTGATACAGTTACAAATTAAGAACTTGCACTGTCCTTACCTGAGAGAAGGGCTCTCAACAGGACAGACAGATAGTCGGATAGCAAATGACAAGGAAGACATTTTTTGAGGTGATACTGTGGTGTCACCGCCAGACACCACACTTGCTAGGTGGTAGCCTCTAAATCGGTCGCGGTCCGTTAGTATACGTCGGACCCGCGTGTCGCCACTATCAGTGATTGCAGACCGAGCGCCGCCACACGGCAGGTCTAAAGACACTTCCTAGCACTCGCCCCAGTTGTACAACCGACTTTGCTAGCGATGGTTCACTGACAAAATACGCTCTTATTTGCGGAGACGATAGTTAGCATAGCCTTCAGCTACGTCATTTGCTACGACCTAGCAAGGCGCCATTACCAGTTACTATTGATGCTGTAAAACATGTACCGTCGAGAGCGACGTTCACCAATTATGGATTAAAGTTAAGTATTCCACAGCTACGTCCTTTTTTGCTAGTCTCAATTTCCTTGACCCGTTCCAGACCTCACGCCAGCCTGCGTGAGCTTAAACGCGTGCCTTTCGGCTTCCTCTCTTACAGGGTTGGCTCTCTTGCCAATCCACAACAGATACAATTAAGAACTTGCACTGTGAAACCTGTCTTCTTGCAAAATTGCACGATTCTAGGTCAACGAGAAGTACCCTATAGATTCTGAGTGACTTTGCGAGTATCGGAATATGTGATATAAATGGCCGTATCTTTTGACTAGATTGACTTAAAAGGTTAAATTTTATACATCACCAATGGACCGTAGACTGTAGTATTTGACATAAATTTCAACTTCATACTTCAAACCTCCCTCAGAAAAGGACGTCTTAACAGACGGACAGACAGACAGTCGGATAACATTAAAATTTGAAAATAAAACACTGACTCTGTTACAGGAAATCTTCGAAGGCATCTTAAATTCAACTAAACGATGGAGGAAGCTTTACTTGACGTTAACTGTCGTTCAAAACTTGTTTCATGCTACTTGGATTGGATGCATTCCTCATTTTAGTCACAGTTATTCATGCACGTTCATTTATCCAACAGCAAATCTCTCCGGGGTACGTGAAGACGGAGATCTATAACGGGGCGACTGGCCTACCGGACAACTTTTGGGACAGCCACTTCCTGGAACCAGACGACATCGCACAGGCAGTCATCTTCATGCTGTCACAGCACCCTCGCGTGCAGGTGAGTCCCCCTCCTGTACAATCAGTTTGAGGAACAGAAACTTGAGACGGGCCGTAACATCAAATAAATGAGTCCGTAGGGTGGAAGTGAGCGCATGAGGAATATATGCAACGCCGCTCTAAGGTATGGATGTGAACGGTTGAAACTGGTTCGTATTTATTTAAACGCGTGTTTGGAAGTGCCTAGTTGGTATCTGAGAAACGAATAAAACTTATTTTGATACTGAAATATGCAAATCTCAGTCCACGGATATTTTGTACGGAAATATGTAGAGCCCGCTCTACATCATGCGAAATCCATACTAGCTGGTACATCAAACAATTCACCTAAGAGAAGGCAATCCGTTTTCAATAAAATTTACATATGCCATCTGACTGCAAAACAAACGACTCAGACTAAAATGTTCGTTCTGAATATAGCTAATCTTTACCTTTAGCCTTGCAAATAATCACTGTATCAGAACTGTTTTTGCGACTGTAGAGTAAATGAACATAAAAATTAACGCATCTGTCTACCTGATAAAACTGCTTGAAAATTCACAAGATAGCACATAAGAGAAATCTTTTATGGGTAGTAAGCTTCTGAACTCATACTGATATTTTCACAAGAACACTCTGACAATCACTATGCCATACAATGGAAATGAATTTTGATGGCAATTAAATTTATTGGCCTACCTGTGCGCTCGGAACCATTGTCTGTTCTGCAACCTGTTGCTATTAAGAATATTGATCTCACTGGCCGAAACCAAGTTTCATTTGCTGTGCTTGCGATGTGCAACGCAAGACGGTATGTTACCGACTTTCACAAAACGCTTCTCAGTAAACAACTCGCGATGAGCAATGTGAGCAGGCAAACACAGTCATGAAAGAAAATGAAAGTGGGGAACTAATCTTAACGACTGATGAATGTGAACAAAGGCTCCAAGTATAACTATGCTTCATTAACCCGTAACAGCAATACACCCTTTCATAAAGTTCTAACAACTAGACACGTTACCAAAATATTTCTTAACGCTTTTCCTGTGTACAGTTACGTTCCTTGACACTTGTTTCTGTTATAAGACAAAACCGTATGTTGCATTATAATACTTGTACGGTAAACTTCAACCATACGAAATGTTCCAACAAAAAGAATGTGGTGTCACCGCCAGACACCACACTTGCTATGTGGTAGCGTTTAAATCGGCCGCGGTCCCTTAGTAAACGTCGGACCCGCGTGTCGCCACTCTCAGTGATTGCAGACCGAGCGCCGCCACACGGCAGGTCTAGAGACCCTTCCTAGCACTCGCCCCAGTTGTACAGCCGACTTTGCTAGCGATGGTTCACTGACAAATTACGCTCTCATTTGCCGAGACGATAGTTAGCATAGCCTTCAGCTACGTCATTTGCTACGACCTAGCAAGGCGCCATTACCAGTTACTACTGATGCTGTAAAACATGTACCGTCAAGAGCGATGTTCACCAATTATGGATTAAAGTTAAGTATTCCAGCAGCTACGTACTTTATTTGCTAGTCTCAATTACTTGACCTGTTCCAGACTTCACGCCAGCCTGCGTGAGCTTAAACGCGTGCCTTTCGGCTTCCTGTCATAATGGGTTGGCTGTCTTGCCAATCCACAACAAAGAAATTGCACAGTTACACACACACACACTGATAGAAGAGATAGAGAAGATCCAATGAAGAGTGGCATGTTTCGCCACGGAATCGGTTAGTCGGCACGAGAGAGTCACAGAGATGCCCGACAAACTCCATTGGCAGACGTTACAAGAGAGGCGTTGTGCATCACGGAGAGATTCACTACTGAAATTTCGAGGAAGCACTTTCGGGGAAGAGTCAGACAACAAATTACTTCTCCCCACATACATCTCGCGTACTGAACATGAGGAGAAAATTCGAGAAATTACAGTCACTGCAGAGGCTTACCGACAATCATTCTTCCCACGGCCTATTCGCGAGTGCAACAGGACTGGAGGGCTCAGTCAGTGGTACAAAAAATACCCTCCGCCACACACCACCACGTGGCTTGTGGAGCATGATGTAGATGTAGTTTCCGCAGGAAACCTCCACATTTCTTATCTTGTCAGTCCCTGTAGCTTACGACATCCATCTGTAGTACCATACCTCGAACGCATCGATTCTCTTCATTTACGGCTTTAACAAACTCTACATCACTCATATTCATACAATGCTATGCTTCAAACGTAGATTCACAGAAATTTCTTCCTCAAATAAAAGACAATCTTGTGCTCACTAGACTGTTCTTCTCATTTAACAGGTACTGCAGTGCTTCCTCGTCTTCACTGACAAAACCAAATTCATCAGCGAATCTTGTCAGTGGTAGCTTTTCACTCTGAATTTTACTCTCATTCCCGAAACTTTCTTTTACTTTCGTCATTGCTTCTGCGGTATGAAGATGGAACAGTAGGAGCGAAAGACGAAATCCTTGTTTTATACTCCTTCTGTTCCGAAACTCTTCATTCTTGGTCTTCCATTCTTATTTTTCCCCCTCTTGATTCTTGTACATTTCCTATAGCTCACACAAATTTTCTTGAGGATTTTTAAAATCTTACACAGTTTTTCATTATCGAAAGCTTTTTTAGGTCAACATTTCTTATTAACATGAAACATACTTATTTTTCCAAAGTCTTGCTTCCACTATCAATGACAACAGCATAACTACTTCTTATGTGCTTTTTATCTTCCCTAAAAAAACTGATCGTCATCCAAAACATCGTTAATTACCTTTTCCGTTCTGCTGTATAATTTATTACCTCAAAAGTTCTTCTGTTAACCTGTTTGTGTGTTAGTTCTCGCGCTTACAAGTTGCAGTCAACTGAAAACAAGATAGATGAAAAAAGTAAGTAAACTGTTTATTATTTCAAAAGTAATCACCGTAATTGTTAATGCATTTATCCGACAGTGAGACAAGACCGTCATATCCTTACGGGAAACTGTTTTTGGCTGCCTACGGAACCGTAATTGCTTCCAGGCCTGCATCTCTTCGTTCGAAGCAAATCTATGGCCACGAATGTCTTTCTTCAGGGCTCCAAAAATGCGGAAAACGCATGGAGAGAGATCGGGACTGTAGGTTTCCCGCTGCCGTTTCACCTTGAGTTCTCTTCGGATTTATTTCATTTTAACTGATCTGTATTAGTATAAAACTGTCTTTTCCATAATATTTTTATACTTCCTTCTTTCGTCGACCAATTGAAGCACTTCTGTTACCTAAGGATTCTTCATAAGTGCTTTTCTTGTACCTACGTTTGCCTGATTAGTTTCTGTGACTGGCCTGTTTAGAGACGGGCATTCTTCATCTACTGCCTACTCAGCTATTCATTATCGCAATACCTGAGCCTTAGAGAAATGCAAAAGGATCTCGTTATTCCTCTTCTTCTCATACTGATTCTTCCGAACGAGTCTCTTAAACATCATTAAAAAATTGTAATCTGTGTTTCTGTCTGCTCCTGAGTACGCCTTACTATCCAGTATCTGATTTAGGAATCTCCAACCATGATGTAATCCGGCTGGAATATTCCCGTGTCTCCTCCTCTTGGGATTTTTCAACAGTGTATTCGCTATCATTAGCTAAGATATGTTGCGGAACTCAAATAGTCTCTTCCATCTCTGTCATTCCTATTATCGAGTCCATATTCTGAAACGCTGTCTTCTATTTGTTTCGCTGCTGCACGATCCCAAACACCCATGATTATTGTTTTTTCATGTCACTATACGTCATGAATTACATGTACCATATCCACTTACTCCTTTCTCTGTATGTTCACCTTCTGCTTGTGACGTCAACAGTAAGTCGGTACGAAGGCCGCACAAACGGTTCGAGGAAGCAAGAGAACTTACTCAATATTCACTCTGGTCAATACAATTGTACTTGAGTTAAGTAATCAAAGCAGAAACAAGTTATGAATGTAGCTACAGACGTGCTAAAGGCACGTCTTCAGCATAAGGCAGACGATAAAATGCTAATAAAGGCCTCATTATCCTGAAAAACTTTTAGAATAAAATTGCAGTCCCTCCTGCATACAACTTTTGATTATTAATTCGACTAAAGCACGACATTAGCTACATTGACAATGAATATTTAATTAACTCCAAGCAGCCTGAAACTTATGACAGTGCGGGTTCCGAAGAACACGAACAGTCACAGTGGTGTTCCCGGGAAAAGTATCCAGAAATTTTTAAATGCTCAGAGTCTGCCTTTTTTATTGGATGGAGACTCCTGGCCCAGTCGAACAAAAGCTAAAAGAGCCGATGGGTGTCTGGTGAGACTCTAGGAAAGACGGGATGTCCGTTCAGGGCGTGTCTGAAGAGGACTCAAAAGAAAATTTACACGGCTTTACTCAGAAAAGAAGAACTACCCTGATTCGTACCGGTATTAGTAGACCACAGTGTTATTGTATCTGGGGGTGAGAGAACTTCGGTCAGATTATCGCGAGTCAACTTGCGTAATTAGGGCTGATAGTATATCCACAACTAATCTGAAAGCATGAACACTGCGATGCGTTTTTTAGTCACCAATGTATTTTTTTACTGCAGTGTCACCACATTACCGATAACGGCCAAGTGCAATAACATCGTGGAGTAGTACATATACACACTCAATCACCAACCCATCCATACACTACAGAGCTTCTTCATGTAGGACAGGAGTTGCTGAAATGAGGCACAAAGAAAACAATCTGGGCACTGCGAATTCTTTCTCCACGCACAGGACACAAATGTGACAAAGGATAGCAGAAAATTAAGCTGGTAGGCTGATTTCAAAACAAACAAAGTATAATGAAAGGAATTTATATGGAAGGAGGTTAAAATAGGACCCTTTCACGTCACACATTTACGAAACATAGATCAACACATGTGAATATTCAGGTTTTGGCGGCGCAAAGACTGTTGCATTAAGTTTCGGGTGTGCAGCAGCAATAATTCTCCTTCTTCTTTTATTATTTCAGCTGTATAGCGTTCAGCCATCTTCAGAGTGAGCCGCAAGACTGCGGCTCCATTGCTCGCTTTGTCTTGCGGCTCACTCTGAAGTAGGCTGAACGTTATACAGCTGAAATAATAAAAGAAGAACGAGAATTCTTGCGGCTGCACACCCGAAACTTAATGGAATAGATCACTACAGCTGGAGCTTGGCCATCATCTACACAAGAATTTCAAACACTGAAGAGCCAAAACAAGTGGTAGACCTGCCTAATATCGTTTAGGGCCCCCAGAAATGCTGCAACCCCACGTGGCATGGATGCGACTAATTTCTGAAGTGGGGCTGGAGGGAATTGACACCATGAACCCTGAAGCCACTCTGTAGCAATTCTGGATGTGTAGGGTGTCGCATTGTCCTGCTGGAATTGACCATGCCCGTCGGAATGCGCAATGGACGTGAATGGATGCAGGTGATCACACAGGATGTTTACGTACGGGTCACCTGTCAGAGTCGTATCTAGACGCATCGGAAGTACCATATCACGCTAACTGCGCACGCCCCACACCATTACAGAGCCTCCACCAGCCTCCACAGAGCCTCCACATGCAAGGTCCATGCACTCGTGTACACGAGTGGGCCTTCGGCTCCGAAAGCCCATATCGATGATGTTTCGTTGAATGGTTCGCACGCTGACACTTGTTGATGGCCAAGCACTGAAATCTGCAGCGATCTGCGGAAGGGTTGCACTTCTGTCGCGTTGAACGATTCTCCTCAGTCGTCGTTGTTCCCATTCTTGCAGGATCTTTTTCCGGCTGCAGGGATGTCGTAGATTTGACGTTTACCGGATTCTTGATATTCACGGTGCAATAGTGAAATGGTCGTACAGGAAAATCCCCACTTCATCGCTGCTTCGTAGATGCTGCGTCCCATCACTCGTGCGCCGACTATAACACTACGTTCAAACTCACTTAAATCTTGATAAACTGCCATTGTAGCGGCAGTAACCGATCTATCAACTGCGCCAGACACTTTGAAACGTCCCCTTAGAAAACTTAATGACTTACTGTGCTGGTTAACCTCTTACGTTATTTGATTTTCAAACAGCTGAGCAGAACTGAACGTACTCAGACATTTCGCTCTTTACCTATTCTGATCAACACTAAACTGGCAGCCAATATTTTTAGCGCAACGCAATCTCACTTTTAATAATCCCTACAAATAATGGCCCTCACTAACATTAACCTATACCATTCACAAATCACTTACCTCACAAAAATCTTCGTTACTCAAGCTACTGCAGCGAGCGCCACTACTGCCAGCTAAATAAAAGATTCAAACTACTGAAGGCACTAACTACTGATAGGCATAGTTAACAAATGAAAGATTTTGATATAGAACAAACAATATATTTACCTTAATACTGTTCAAAAGTCATAATATATATAGCAGTTCATGACATCCATTCTTACAAATGTACTGTTTCTGATGGACAATAGCGAACAACAATGCAAACCAGCCACAGACTGCACACAGCACAGCCAGTGATATTCATACAGAGCGCTCCGTGGCGTTACCAATAAAAAAAACCTTAACAGCCTACTTACAACGTGTTGTCTTATATACGCCTTGCTGACCGCAGCGCCGTACTCTGCCTGTTTACATGTCTCTGTATTTGAGTACGCATGCCTATACCAGTTTCTTTGGCGCTTCAGTGTAGGAGACATCTACGTCTCGCTGTACAAATTATTGCGAACCGGTGTAGCTAGATTCTCGCCAGTTCTCGTAAACTTATCGTCTCATTCATCTACCTTCTAAAGTCGTACAGGCTCCAATGTGTGAGATAGCTAGGAAAAAAGAGGAAGATAGTGGTTAGTATCCAGCATTAACAACAATGAAACATACTGGTAAAATTATATACAGCATGAAATAAATAATAAGTGAAACATAATATTGAATAAACATTACTGCTGTTTCATGCTTGTGTGCCTAATGACGACTTATAAAATGCAGCCTTATCAGCTGCTAGAATACAGACTATGTTACTGAAAATCAATTCTTTCGTGTATTCCTCGAGATCAATAAACTACCTGGGCGACCACCAGATAGGACATGGTTAAATGACAATACAAAATGGAAAAAGCTAAATTGGATATGGAAAGTTTGAATAATTTACAGTAGTCTGGAGAAGACATTTCTCCATAAGCGAATGGACATTCTGTATTTGCTAAATTCCTCTGAACTTTAAACACTTGAGTGCATGTTTCGCGTATATATTGAATAAGAGGGACTAATGCACATGTGTAATACATTGCCTTCCATAACTGTGCTGCCTTTTCTGTTAGAACATAACTTTAATATTTGTCAAATGTAATGATTTTGTGTTGTAGAGCTATGAGCAACTAACTGCCTACAACGTTTAATGTTACAGGTGCATGACATCATCATCCGACCAACAGGATCTCAGCCCTAGCCTCTGCAGCAGTTGATGCCTCGCAGAGCAATCACTTCCAGTAGTATGACCATTCACGGTGTCGGCAATAGGTGGTTTTGTGCTCTTCAAATAAAGTCATTTCAACATGTGTGTGATATGTTTTTGTTTGCTGCAAACGAGTAGCATATATCGATATCATTAAAAAATTAAAACGGTCACCCGATAACCACGCCACTATTTCCCACTACGTGATTGCTAGCCACAGCTTATTGGGAGAGCAAAAATTTGATTTTCCGTATTTCACACAATTTTTGACCAAATTTCAGAATCTAAAATGTTTTGCGAAGTACTCACTAAGAAGAATAAGTTTAAGTTAACGGTTTAACACAAGTCAAGTATTAAAATTACACAGTGTATTTGTCTGACTCGCAAGTTACCCAGACTATATTCATTGTGCTCTGACAGGGAAAAAATCATAGCACCAAGAAGGAGTTGTGCGACGTTAAAGAAAGTTGGTAGGCAGGTTTCTACAAGTATCGCGCCATTCCCATAAGACTGGCACTAGTAGCGCCGCTATGAGGATGCAGATCGGATTTGCTTTAATTACACATTGTAACGGTCGTGAGCGCTAGTTACCTTCAAGATTGGACGTGGCGAGTTGATGTTATATAAGAATGCATTTAAGGTGACAAAGAAGGCGATTATCAACACCTCACTGTGTTCGAACGCGGTCGTGTGATAGGGCTACGAGCAGCTGGATGTTGCTTCTACGATACGGCAGAAAAACTTCGCAGGAATGTGGCCAATGTACATGAGAAAGACGAAATTAATGAGAAGTAGCAGAAATGAGAACACCGAGAAACTTAACATCAGTATTGATGGTCACGAAGTAGATGAAATTAAGGAACTCTACTACCTACGCAGCAAAATAACCAAAGACGGACGGATCAGGACGAAAATCGAAAGCAAACTAGCACTGGCAGATAGGGCATCCCTGCAAAAGAGAAGTCTACTAGCATCAAACATAGACCTTAATTTGTGGAAGAAATTTCTGAGAATGTACGTTAGGCGAACAAGCATTGTATGGTAGTGAAATATGGACTGTGGGAAAACCGAAACAGAAGAGAATCGAAGCATTTGAGATGTTGTGCTACAGAAGAATGTTGAAAATTACGTGGACTGATAAGGTAAGGAATAAGGAGGTTCTGCGCAGAATCGGAGAGGAATATATGGGAAAGACTGAAAAGTAGAAGGGACAGGATGATAGGACATCTGTTACGACATCAGGGAATGACTTCCATGCCGGTAGGATTGGCCGAGCGGTTCTAGGCGCTACAGTCTGGAACCGCGCGACCGCTACGGTCGCAGGTTCGAATCCTGCCGCGGGCATGGATGTGTGTGATGTCCTTAGGTTAGTTAGGTTTAAGTAGTTCTAAGTTCTAGGGGACTGATGACCTTAGAAGTTAAGTCCCATAGTGCTCAGAGGCATTTGAACCATTTTGACTTCCGTGGTACTAGAGGGAGCTGTAGAGGAAGACAGAGATTGGAATACACCCAGCAAATAATTGACCACATGTGTTTTAAGTGCTACTCTGAGATGCAACAGGAGAGGAATTCGTGGTGGGCCGCATCAAGCCAGGCAGAAGACTGATGACCCAAGAAAAGAAAAATAAATAATATAAAATAAAATATAAAGAAGAGAGAACTTTCCTTATATCTATTTTTTTTCAGTTGTTGTGTACTGCACCCAAGCGTCTGGTTTCGATAGTTGAAACTACAAATACGCATGGAGAAATACTTCTCAACAATTCACCAACGTTCCTGTACAGTGAAACTCTACTGCTCTCAGAATTTTCCTTATCAGTTAATTTGCTCGCACCTCTATGACCATCTGATATTTCACCTCTAATTTCGTTAGGTGAAACATCAATTTCTTTGCAACATTCGCAGTAACCTCCAAAAGTGGTTCCAACTGTTGCCTAATCACTACATTTCCAGCTCCGTTTTTTGTCGACTGATTCAAATTTACAGCAGGCAAGACCTCGTCATTTCGTCAACTATTTCTTGATCACTGTTCTCCTGATACTCTCTCAGCATTGTCGTTTTATTCAAACCTACAACATGCAGCATCTCATCTACTTCCTTAACTACACACATCAAAAAGTTTTGCATCACCCCCGTTCCCAGGACTCCTGAAGACTGATGTTGACTGTGGGTATTGCATCATAGACGCAGTCTCTTTGAAAGTTCAGAGACGTCACTAAACCCGCCCAAAGATGTAAATAACTATGCATGAGTAGCGCCTATTTGATGGAGGGGGTCTGACAACCGATCAGTTACAGTCATTCCACCAGGAAGGAGGCACACAGCTCGTGTTGTCTGTAGTCCAACCATGCCTAGATGGTCAATACCGCGGTTCGATCGCGTCCGCAATGTTACTTTGTGCCAGGAAGGGCTCTCAACAAGGGAAGTGTCCAGGCGTCTCGAAGTGAACCAAAGCGATGTTGTTCGGACATGGAAGAGATACAGGGAGACAGGAACTGTCGATGACATGCCTCGCTAAGGTCGCCCAAGCGCTACTACTACAGTGGATGACCGCTACCTACGGATTATCGTTCGGAGGAACCCTGACGGCAATGATACCATGTTGAATAAGACTTTTCGTGCAGCCACAGGTGAGGTCCATCTCTGCAACCACGACACCATGCAGCGCAGTACAGATGGGCCCAACAACATGCCTAATGGACCGCTCAGGATTGGCATCACGTTCTCTTCACCGATGAGTGTCGCATATGCCTTCAACCGGACAGTCGTCGGAGACGTGTTTGGAGGCAACCCGTTCAGGCTGGACGCCTTAGAAATACTGTCCAGCGAGTGCAGCAAGGTGGAGGTTCTCTACTGTGGCGCCGACGTACGCAGCTGGTGGTCATGGAAGGCGCCATTACGTGAATGCCATCCTCCGACGGACAGTGAAACCATATCGATAGCATATTGGCGAGGCATTCGTCTTCATGGACGACAATTCGCGCCCCCATCGTGCACATCTTGTGAATGACTTCCTTCAGGATAACGACATCGCTCGACTAGATGTTCTCCAGATATGAACCCTATCCAACATGCCTGTGAGAGATTGAAAAGGGCTGTTTATGGACGACGTGACCCACCAACCACTCTGAAGGATCTACGCCGAATCGCCGTTGAGGAGTGGGGCAATCTGGACCAATAGTGCCTTGATGAACTTGTGGATAGTATGTCACGACGAATACAGGCATGCATCAATGTAAGAGGACGTGCTACTGGGTATTAGAGGTACAGGTGTGTAGAGCAATCTGAATCACCACCTCTGAAGGTCTCGCTGTATGGTGGTACAACTTGCAATGTGTGGTTTTCATGAGCAATAAAAAGGGCGGAAATGATGTTTGTGTTGATCTCTATTCCAGTTTTCTGTAAATGTTCCGGAACTCGGAACCGAGGTGACGCAAAACTTTTTTTGATGTGTGTGTTTCTCTATCACTAGTCTCCTGATATGCTCTTAGTTCACCCACACTTGTTACATCTGACTCATTAGTAATTAACCTCAGTTGAATTACATCTCCTGGCTGCTGGATAACCTGTACCGTATGCTCTTCAGGTAAAGAAACAATCAATCTCCTCTTGAATTTCTGTAACCTACTTCATTACAGTGCGCTCTTCATTTTTGATTATAACTGCCTTAACAGTCGTGAACCTATCGCCCACTTAAGCCTGTTCCCTTTTATTAACATTAATTTCCTGTTACTTTCACTATATCTGATATCTTTACTGGCAATTCCGATTGTGGAAGATCAATCTTGACTACTTTAGTCTCTTCTATATCTTTAACACCAGTTTCCTGTTCTTTCACTACGATTGGTCACATTTTTAACAGTTCACTTCTTGTGGTGCCATGCCTAATTTTAGTTTCGCAATTGCTGTCTGGTCCTTAATGACTTGTTTCGTTCACTCTTCAGAATTCTTCATTCCTTTTTCGTCAACTTCTCTCATATTTTCGTCTATGTTTTTGAAAATTTCGTCTGTTTTTTTGAAAATTTACTCCGTCTAATTGCAGCGCTCATCTGCCTTTTTGAAATATTCGTCTATTTTTTTTTTTTACAGTGTTCGGCTCTCTACTTTACAAATTCCTCTGACCTCTTGTTTGACTTTCCATGCTGTTCGTCTGACTTTTTATTTGTCTTTAATTATGTTTGTAATATTAATGACTGCCAGTCACTAGAGGGCGGAGAATTTGGAGCATGATTGGCAACACAATGTGTCTCGCTTTCGTAGTCAGCGGCTACGAATTCTTCTGTTGCCTCAGACATTGCCACATTCTTTTCATTTAACGCGTCTACTTCTGATTGTTTTGTACTGTGCTGTACGTTGCTTGTTTCTCTGTTTGTCGCCAATAATTCGTCTATATTACTTTCCCGACTATCCCTCATCTCGGAACTGTGCAAACTGCCTTTTTCGACCTCCGTGTTAAATCCACGATTTACAAATAGACTCGTTTCTTTCTTATATACCGCACTCATGGTCTCTAAACTATGTGCATGAGCATGGTTAATCTAGGCACATACTGGCCCACAATGTTTGCACTTTCCCCCAAAATAACTAAATTACTAAGCTAAACGTCATAAAACACCATAAACTCCTAATCAAATACAATCACATGGAAATATTTCCCTCAAAATCACAACGACAAAAAATAAGAACAATGATGGACTTTTACTTATCAACGATCATAAGAAGCGCAAATTAGTAAAGGCGTTTGTGACTTACAACTATTTTTAAATTCTTGATATTCCGCTATTATTAAGTGTTAGCTCTTATTTCTTAGCTCTTATTTCTCCAGTGTCTTCAATCCTTTTTACTCTTCCGTCGTCGGCCCAATTCTTTTCTCTCCCTTAATTCTCTGGGACTCCGCTGTCAGAGCAGCGATCTTGCTGCCAATAGAAGCAGACATTGCAAGTTCCATCCAGTGAAATTTTAGTAATAATGTTAAACAAACTTCTATTCTAGCAGATTTGGTTTGTATTAACCAGTAGTGTTGTGACATGTGGAAGAATCCAAGAGATTTTCCCCAGTCAGTGATACATTTATGAGATTGACCTACTGAAGGGCTCACACATAGGTACAAATGAAAAAGTGCATGCTCTCCAGAAAATAGCACTACGAATCAACAGCAAAGATCGTTTGAGAAATTTAAACAGAACGTTATTCTACAGTGTGGCCACCGAGGCAAATGGCAGCTGTCATAGCGGACACTGGAAAGTGGCACCAGGCCAAATTCTTTATCTTCCCAAAAGGCTTCTTTGATCAATGCTTTGATTTTCACCAGGAGGTAGCTTGCCCATCGAATGACTGCAGTATGGGGCTGGGGAACTGAAGCCATGTCGATTACCTGAAGTGAGACCTGCCCTTGGACTCTGAACATTTTTATGCTCTAGCCTATAGCTTTCAGGAAAACTGTTACCTTTTGCTAGCTAGCTCACAGGCACTCAGAACTGCCGTCCCTTCACCATACTAAAAAAAAACAAAACAGAAGTGAAAAGAAGGTGATAAAGAGGACAGCCACTGGTGGTACTGAATGTGATTTGTAATTATGAATTAGCATAAGAGAATGAGTGCTTTGTTCAAGAGGATGAGCATATAAAATTCTGAAATACGTTATGTGGCGGTTTAAGACAAAACCTGCCGCGTAACACTGGTCAAGAGGCAACATGATAGCAAGAGAATCGATGAGAGGGATCAAATCAGGTGGTTCAAATGGCTCTAAGCACTATGGGACTTAACATCTGAGGTCATCAGACCCCTAGACTTAGAACTACTTAAACCTAACTAACCTAAGGACATCACACACATCCATGCCCGAGGCAGGATTCGAACCTGCGACCGTAGCAGCACCGCGGTTCCTGACTGAAGGGTCTAGAACTACTGGGCCACAGCGGCCGGCGATGAGAGGGATCGAACAGAGACATTTCATCATTCTCCTTGTCGAAGAAATAGAACGGGTGTGAGCAGTTTTGCAATGGAAAGACGTTAACACATATTTTCTCTTAAAGTTCCTGTCATACTAAAATTCACATTAACCATAACATGATACATGTTACAAAGCTCAGTTCAAAATAAAATCAGTATTTACTATCACAAGCGCACGTAGTTGTGGAAACCAACTATTATTTGATTATACATCATTATGTCAATATCACACTTAAATCTATTATCCATAACCGAAATGCAGCATGAAGACTTTTATAAATTTGAGTGACTTAGTAGATTCCCATCCATAACTGAAATATAACTTTAAATGGCTGGTGTATGACGGTCATACTTTTTGCTATACTGGAGCAGGGGTAGCCCCTGAGGGCGGGCAACCCATATAACACCACGAGGTTGTCTATGCCCAAGGTGTACCCAAAAGCACCATGGTAAACACTGGCTATTTACATATAAGATAATGGAAACAGACATGCTGAGCACTACTTCGTGCAGGGGGACCTCGAGCCTCGGCGTGCAGGAAGTATCACTACGCCAAAAACTGATTGGCTGGAGACAGCTATTTAGGGGCTAGAACCAGGCCCAAAGTTCAGTTCACGCCAGATGCTGACCTCGTGTACTGCGAGCGTTGAAGATTACGTTTTCGTCTCGGAAGTGGACTGTTACTAGTGTGTGTGTGTGTGTGTGTGTGTGTGTGTGTGTGTGTTACCACGAACCTTTGTGGAAAAATTAGAAGTGAACTTTTGTTTGCCTCAATTAGGAGACTTTTTTTCGTTTTTGTTACCTTTCGTTTATATGTTCAGTCATAAACCTTGTGAACTTACATCAATAAAAGTTGTATTTGTGAAAAAATTGCGAATTGTCAGTCACAACACAAGTGGTGACGAGTTGGTGCCTCATGACAACTTCCTCATAGCGGAAGTTGTCCTTAGGCTGCTGATCCAAAGTGTGAATGACTTACTACAAGGTTTTCAACAGTTTTGCAAGAACTCTCAGGATACACAGGTTTATTTACTGAACTCTTGCAAAACCGCCTGGTTCAGCCGCCCCTGCCGTTTCCCACTTTCAACGAGGATGCTGAAAACTGGGAAACAGACAAGAAGCCGCTCCAGCAGCATTTTCAAATCCACCAGGTTGTCCAGGAGGCTGCCCGTCGTTCCTACGACGAACCAGTCCAAAGTGTATGTTCTCTTGACGAAACTCCAACCTTGACCTCCAGTTTCTTTGACTTTATCCCAGATTTATGAGGTCCTTGCAGCTTACTACCAATGACGGTTCCACGTAGTGGCTGCCCATGACGAATTTTACCAGTGTCACAAGAAGGCTGGCCATTCCTATCGCCAGTGGGCAACAGAACTGCAAGGTCTCAGCCGGAAATGTTACTTCAACACACGAGCCTCCAAAGAATCCTACATGGATGAGATGGTCTGCGACCACCTCATCCAGGCCGCCCCTGATGTGGCTTTCCGGCGCGACGCCATCAGACTCGACGATCCTACTCTGGACCAGATCATTGATCTAGCCTTCAAGTACAAAGTCTCTACTGCGGTCGACAAACGTTTGGAATCCTGTGCGGAAGTGGCGATCCTCCGCGACCACAACGCCTCAGAGCCTGTCGCATCACTGGCGGAGATTTCAGACGTTGCCGCCGTCTGTTCCGATGACTGGCGCATGCCATCCTGTTCTGCACAGCGTCGACAGGGCAGCCGCCCTGTCCAGGAATTTGCGCCCTCGAACGGCTCCAAGGGTTCAGCGCAAACCGTGAGTGCACGGAGGCCCCTGGGCCATCGCCAACGCCGCCAGCCCCTCCAACTGCTGTCCTGCCCGCGATGCTTTAAGAACCATGCACGGGAAGAGTGCCCTGACAGGTGCGCCTTTGTGCAGTGTGTACCCGTCACGGACATGTCAGCTCGGGCCGATCTCGGCAGTCCCCTCCTCATAGGGCCAATGACCGTCGGGGGCCTGTACCCATGAATGCCAACCAGGTGCAGTCTTCGAAATCTTCTGAGCTGACGATCGACGTTCGGGTCAACGGTCGGCCGCTGCAGATGCAGGTAGATACAGGAGCAGTGGTCTCACTCATCAACTATTCCTCTTATGCGAAGATTTGAGCACCCCCTCTGACGCCCACACCTCGGCGCCTCCTTACTTATAATAAGGAAGCAATCACCCACTTGAGTCAGTTCATGGCTTCCGTCATGTATAAATTGCTTCGCCGGGAAGTTACTTCCCTTGTGGTCAACAATGCGGCCACAGCGGATTTCTTTGAGTTGGATGCCTTCCAGGCCTTTGGCTTTGTCATTGACGACAATGTTCATCTGGTGTCTTCCCAGGTTCTGTTCCTGGCAGTCAATACCTTGTGCAGGGAATTCCAGGACCTCTTCTCGCTGAGCATCAGCTGTGCTCAAGATTTTCATGCATCACTCCAGCTGAAACCGTCTGCCTGCCCGAAGTACTTCCAGGTCCTGCAGGTTCCCCATGCCCTCCAGCAGCCTCTTCAACAAGAAATGGACAGTCTCACCATGGAGGGAGTCAGTGACGACTCCCTGCATGGTGAGACGGTCCATTTCTTGTTGAAGAGGCTGCTGCGGGGCATGGGTCCGTTACAGTTAGTGGGCGACACCCTTGGTCGTCCTCAAGAGACCACATGGGCGTCTTCGAGTTTGTGGCGACTTCAAGGCTACGCTTAGCTTAACCCTCAGCTACAGGTTGAAGAATATCTCCTCCTGCATCCCGAGGACCTGTTCTCCAAGCTCGCAGGGGGACAATTTTTTTCGAAGATCGATGTTGCCGAGGCCTACCTCCAGATACCTTTAGGTGAGCCTTCTACTCACTTGGCCGTCGTCAACACCCCGTTTGGGCTGTTACGGTGAACCGCCTCATGTATGGCATCGCTAGCGCACTGGCCACCTTTCAGCATTACTTGGAACAGCTCTTGCGGGATGTGCCAGGGTGTATAAACTAACTCGACGACATCGTCGTCACCGGCCGTACTGCACATGAACATCTCAGTCATCTGCGACAATTGTTCCTGCACCTGCGGACTGCAGGCCTAAAATGCAACCTTGCTAAATGCTCATTTTTTTCAACCTGCTATCTCCTACCTGGGTCACATCATTTCCCACGACGGCATTTCGCCTACCTCTCCCACATCGCCACTATAACAGCCCTTCCTCGTCCACGCGATGTCCACCAGTTGCAGTCTTTTCTGGGTAAAATTGCTTACTATCGGAAGTTCATTCCCTCCGCCGCCGACACTGCGGCGCCCCTCCATCACCTATGCTGAAAGAACGTGCCTTTTCATTGGTCTCTGGCTTGTGAATTGGCTTTCCAATCCTTAAAGCGGAGGTTGCACTTTACGGAGTGTCTCATGCTGTACAACCCCTCTCTTCCTTCCCTCTTGGCTACGGACGCCTCAGACTATGGTATTGGAGCTGTCCTTTCGAACGTCTACCCGATGGATAAGAACGCCCGGTGGCGTACATATCTAAATCCCTTACAGAGGCCCAATATTCTCAAATTGAGAAGGAGGCCTTAACCATCATGTTTGCCTGTACCAAATTCCTCCCGTACCTTTGCAGTAGATCTTTTCGCTTAATCATTGACCATAAGCCCCTCGTGGCCCTATTTTACCCGTCAGCCTAGTTGCCCACGAAGACTTCCCACCGCCTGCAGCGATGGGCCATTTTCCTTTCACATTTTAGGTACACTGCCGTGGCGCGCACAGCCACACAACCGCAACAGTCGGCTACCGTGGCAGAGATCAGCGGTGCCTGCAACTTAGTGCCGGCGCGTTCCGCCAGTCGGCGCTAGAGGCGTTCCCGGCAAACATTCAATCAGCCGCGAACTACGCATGCGCACTTGCCTTTTTCCGACGCTGATCGTCACACTATGATATCACCATCCACCAATCAGGGATCGCCAACGGCCGCCAATCATCACTCTGGAATCAGCGGAGGAAGACTGAAGCCGCCGTGTTAAATAGCCGGAAGAAAGGGAAGCAAGCGTCTTTCGACCCGCCACGGACTGCCGCCCGGAAAACAGTTCGACACAGCCGGAACGTCCAGGTGCCACGTCTTCGCTACGCCAGAGATCGATCCCGGACTCTGCGCCGGTCTACTTCCTGGGCATCCGCAAAAAGCGTCGAGAGAAAACTCGACAAAGGAACGTAAATTCAGTTCAATTATTAATATTTCAGTTCAAAAAGTTGGCACATTCTTTGGCTTATATCATTTTGGTAGGAAAAGAAGCCTTTTGTCTTCGAAGAACATTTATCTTTTTGTAAAATTAAGCGGTGGCCTTGCTCCACCTAACAAAAATTTTTTGTTCGAACATGGATGTTAATCGGTGGATATAACATACACCATCCATTTCTGGCCCACCTCCCAGCATGCCAATGCCAATGCCTTGTCTCGGCCAGGATTCGGCATTCGACTCTTCGGGCCTCCTAATTTTTCAGGTTGATGATGACATATAGGATGCGTTAGCTGCATTCCCAGTCACAGCTGAGAGAGTGGCCACAGTGACGACCGCCGATCCGCTCCTCCAACTGGTGTGCTGCTATGTTCTCCACAGCTGGCCGATGCTTCCTCAGCCTCGCACCCACGCTGACCGATTCTTCCTCTCCATCCTCCATCAACTGGTGGCCGTCAACGGGGTGTTCCACCGGGCGGAAAATGACGCCCCTCTACGAATCATCGTACCAACTTGCATGCAGTTCCGGATTCTCCACGTCTTACAACAAGGTCACTGGGGTATTGCCCGGACGAAAACGCTCGCACGTCGCCATGTCTTCTGGGTAGGCATGACAGCGGACGTGGAGCGCATGGTTCGGGGGTGTCAGCAGTGTACCCAGCCCCTTCCCACACCGCGCTGGTCCTTCCAATCCTGGCCGGCCGCTTGCCTCCCATGGGAAGGCATCCATGTGGATTTTGCAGGACCCTTCCTCGGCACTTACTGGTTACTGTCACGGATGCCTACTCCCCTTTCATTATCCGATGCTCCTTTATCACCACAGAGAATACCATCATGGTCCTGTCAAAAATATTTTCCATTGAAGGCGTTGCTGTCACCTGTTCAAATGTGTGTGAAATCGTATGGGACTTAACTGCTAAGGTCATCAGTCCCTAAGCTTACGCACTACTTAACCTAAATTATCCAAAGGACAAAGACACACACCCATGCCAGAGGGAGGACTCAAACCTCCGCCGAGAACAGCCGCTCACTCCATGACTGCAGCGCCTTAGACCTCTCAGCTAATTCCGGGCGGCTATCAGGCAACAGTTCGCAATTTCGCAGTCATGAGTTCGCCAAATTATGTCACGATAATGGTATCGACAACGTCTTTACCCCTCCTTTCCATCCCCAATCCAATGGAGAGGCGGAGCGCCTTGTTCGCACTTTTAAAACTCAGATGAAGAAGTACACAGAGGATCATTCCCCAGAAGAAGCTCTTACGTTATTTCTCAGTACCCACAGGGCCACGCCAGTGGGTGACAAGAGTCCAGTCGAACTGCTCCATAGTCGCCAGCCTCAGATCCTACTCCATCTCCTCCTGCTGCAGGTCGGACCTCGCACACAGGCAGGCACTTCCCAATATTCATCCGGCTCCAAGGTGTGGGCTCGTGGTTTCAGGCCCCGACCCAGCTGGCTCCAGGGGGTCTTTATCCGGCCCCGTGGACAAGATTCGAACCTGCGACCGTAGTGGTCGCGCGGTTCCAGACTGAAGCGCCTAGAACCGCTTGTCCACTCCGGCCGCCTAATTGTGGAAGTTACTTTGTTCATTTTGAACAACGATGAAGTAGAATTTCAAACGGTAAATCTGCGTGTAATACTCTGTCGAAGTGAGTATGATTTTTAATGTTATATTTTGTGGAAGTTGCTTTTTGTGTGTCGATTTTATGCCACTTGTTTGGTAATCAATGACCCTTCTGGTCCGCCAAGGCACCGCAATAGGCTTTATTTTAACAGTTTGCTTGTTTAATGAGCTATAATTTCTGCAGGAATATCTGTTCTTTCGTGCGCTTTCTACAAAGCAGCACAACAGTTTGATTCGGAATGCACCACGTGCTCTAGTTCGGCCGTTTGCAAGCAGCAGACGCAGTTAGTATGTTGAATAATTATCGCACAACATTGGTTAAACCTCTGTACAGAATAGTGCATGCGTAGAATCGTAATGCAAATCTCACTGAGATACTTTTTGTAGTGTTGGCAGAAGAGCCAACACTGTGTTGCAAGAGGAGGCCGAAATGCACGCGTCAACTCACGCAGGTGGCGCTAGGTCTGAAACAGGATAGGTAATGAATGCTATAAAGAAAAGTACGTAGCTGCTGGAATACTTAACTTTAATCCATCATTTGTATACAGCATTCTTGATGATACAAGTGAGACTCTCTCTAGAAATGGTTAATGGCGCCTTGCTAGGTCGTAGCCATGGACTTAGCTGAAGGCTATTCTAACTATCTCCCGGCAAATGAGAGAAAGGCTTCGTCAGTGTAGTCGCTAGCAAAGTCGTCGTACAACTGGGACGAGTCCTAGTACGTCTCTCTAGACCTGCCGTGTGGTGGCGCTCGGTCTGCAGTTACTGACAGTGGCGACACGCGGGTCCGACATGTACTAATGGACCGCGGTCGATTTAAAGCTACCACCTAGCAAGTGTGGTGTCTGGCGGTGACACCACACTTTTATGGTATGAATGCAAAGGAGATGATAGTATCATTGTCTTCCACCCCCGTTTACTGTGTTTCTTCTTGCTGTAGTGAAATTGTACTCTGTTACATTCTCGCATAATTCATACTTAAACATTTCTAGTCAGACGCCAGTTACGTGTAGTTAGGATCTGAAACCAAATACTTAGAGACAATAAGGAATCTACGTGAAAGATAAATTCTGTGGTGTTGATCTTACCCACTTACTCCGATTTCCAATCCTAAATTAATCAAGTTGCTTCATGCACGACATGGAGTGCTATTTATCTGACTACTTAAAGAAATTTGCGTACTTGTAATTAAATTATTAAAGTAATGAAACTAATAATTTTCCAGCCACTTTTTTCTAAATGGTTAGGAAGGGCTTGGGCTGGTGGCGACCCTGAATTTCTGAATTTTTGTCATTATTTGTGTGCGAGAAGTAGCTAGAAATGTGAGATAACGTATATGGCTCGGTGAGAAGCGTCGTAAAGATAGTAATACGTTACAAACTCGCTGCAACGAAGAACGTTTTTGTTTTAATAATTGCCATCCCAACTCGCGTATCATATCCATGCGACTCCCTCCCATATTTCGCAAAATGAGCTTCCCTTCTTTGCGCTTTTTCGACGTCCTCTCTCCGATGTATCTGGTAAGGAACCCATACAGCACAGCTGTACTCTAGCAGTGGATGGACAAGCGGGTGTAAGGAGTCTCTTTAGTAGGTCTGTTTCATCTTTTTTTCTGCCACTAAAACGCAGTCCTTGGGTAGCCTTTCGGACAACATTATTTATGTGATCCATCCAAGTGAACTGTTAGTAGCTCTAGTGCCTAGGTAATTAGTTGAGTTGACAGCCTTTCCATTTGATGAATTTATCGTGTAATCGAAATTTAACGGCTTTTACTGGTCATGTGGATGCCCCTCACTAGCGTCACAATTACTACTTTTCGCACCATACCGATATTTCATCTAAATCATTCTGTGATTGCTTTTGGTGTTCTGATGAGTTTACTAGACATGAAGGACAACATCATCTGCAAACAATCTGAGAGGCCTCCTCAGACTGTCTCCTAAATCATTTAAATAGATTAATAAGAGCAGAGGGAATTTAACACTTCCTTGGAGAACGCGAGACATTACTTCTGTTTTACTCGATGACTCTCCGTCAGTTACTACGAACTGTGACGTTTCTGACAGGAAACCACAACAGTCGCACAGCTGACACGAATTCCACAGACACGTAGTTTGATTAGAAGTCACTTGTGAGGAACCGAATCAAAAGCCTTTTAAAAATCTAGAAATGTGGAATCAATTTGGCACCCCCTGCCTGTACCACTCATTACTTACTAACAATGAAGAGCTAGTTGTGTTTCACAATTATTGTACTGAATCCGTGCTCTCTATGTGTCAATGGATCGTTTTTCTGAGGTAATTACTAATGTTCGAACACGGTATAATTATGTTCCAAAATCCTAACGCTAATCGACGTTTGTGACATGGGTCTGCAATTCAGCGGATTACTCCTATTTCCTTTCTTGAGTATTGATGTGATCTGTGCAACTTTCCCGTTTATTGGCAAGAATCTTTCGTCGAGCGATCGGTTGCATGCGGCCGCTAAATAAGGAGCTATTACATCAGAAAACTCTGAAAGGAACCTAATTGGTATACAATCAGGACCGGAAAACTTTCCTTAATTAAGTGATTTTGAGTTGTTTCGCTGCACTGAGGATATTTGCTTCCAAGTTAGTCATGTTGGCAGTAGTTCTTGATTCGAATTCTGGTCTGTTTAGTCCCTCTTCTTTAATGAAGAATCTTTCAGACAACCGGATTTAGTAACTCCCTTTTTAGTGACACTGTCATCGGTAACGTTACCATGCACACTGTGCCCTAATATGAAAAATCGTAATGCTTTTTCACCTTAAAACATTTTGTTCTTTGGTTAGGTAAGTTCTAACGAATACTCTGCTGTTTTAGTGTATCTTTCTTGCCAACGGCCTTGACGCAGTGGTAACACCAGTTCCCGTCGGATCATCGAAGTTAAGCGCTGTCGTGCTAGCCCAGTCCGAAAGCGCTTAACTTCACTGATCTGACGGGAAGCGGTGCTACCACAGTGGCAAGGCCGGTGCTATCTTACTTACTATACAATTTTACAATGATCATGTATCTTCGAGTTAGCAGTAACAACAATGATGCAGAATTATCCAGGAGTATTATTCCTTATTGCTCGCACGAGTACAAAGAGAACTAGCTAAAAGTTAGCAAAGCTTCGGCATGCGATGAAATTCCTGTCAAATTCTATACCAATTTTCGTTTGATTTAGCCCTTTTTTAATCATTATCGTAGATCCCTGAACAAAACACTGTACCCAGCCTGGTGGTTGGAACAAAGCACAGGTCAGACGCATAAACAAGAAACGTATCAGAAGTAAACCACAAACCTAAGGTCCAGTATCTTTGAGATCTATAGTTGTATAATCTTAGCACATACACTCTAAGAAAAGTAAAAGACCACCCATCACGATGTACATTTACGGTCAAACAAATAATTACAATTTCAGAAAGACTGGATGATTTACTCAAAAGAAAGAGCTTCACAAATTAAACAAGTCAACAACGCGTTGGTCCACCTCCGGCTTCTAAGCAAGCGGTTATTCGACTTGCAGTTGTAACGCCCCAACAACCACCTTAAAGTCAATTAAGAAAGAACATGAAGTAGAGAAAGTTATCTTGGCAGTTACGACATCTTTGCCGATGAGCTAACACGAAAGAGTTTTGTCAACAACTACATTGTACACCACTGAGCATATGTGTTAGCGAAAGAGAAAGAAGAAACATCGTATTTCAGCAATGGACAAATATTCATGTGACTTATGTGAAATTAATATCTCAAAGTTTAAGTCCAAAGTAATGTCATCAGAGATAACTTTTATGTGGAAGAGAGTTGTAAGCGCAACGAAGAAATTCAATGCGCCTACAATGCTCTTCCACAGAAGAAGTCGCTTGCTAGAACTCATCCAGTACAGACGTACGATAGCAGTTCCGATCTGAATTATTGAGATTGCGAATCGTGACGAGATTGTTTTCGAGTTTAGAAGTGTTTGTTGCGTGACGGGATTCACGGCTTAAGAAACTGATTTTATGAACTGAGACAGGAACAGACAGACTCATATAACCGTGCACTACCGGTTAATTGAAATCTAATAACGGAATTAGTGAACATTGGACTTGACTTTAAATTAGTTGGACCTTAAGGAGAAGTGAACATTCTATGAAAGAATACACGCAATTAGTCTTGAGTAGGACCCAAGTACACGACATCATGAAGATAAAACAATTACGCTAAAGTGTTGAGTTGTGGTAATTGCCAAGAAACTATAACTCAATAGGACTGACTTAACTAAACTATTCCGTGTGCGTGTGGTGCGGGAGTTATAAGTATTTAGTGACAAAATAACAATAAACTGTTCGTTGCCAGTTAAATAACCGGTGTGGACTACAGCATTAAACAGTTTGATAAATGACTAAATCAACGACTACTCATGAAAGACTATTTCATTGAAGTGCAAATATTCACGTCATTAGTTGAGAAGTGAACTTTAAAATATTTTCGTATTACGACGCAATCTTACAAAGACTGAATCAAAGAGTATCTCTGGATCTCGCTGCATACCAGCACAATTCCATAGCAACGAGACAACAGCGTAAGAAAAAACTGTTAACTAAAATATTTCCTCGCAATCAGTGGTGTGTGCTATGCGAACGAGAGAAGAATTAATAACTACTGCAAATCCGGGCAATTAACAATACAATATTAATAATAAAAAGCATCAATTATACGAGCTTGCATAAGTGGAAACGCTACGGACTTGTAATTGAGATACAATGACTACGCGAGGAACGCCTTTTCGGAAGTTTTTCAGGTTTTTTTCTCCCGTTAATCTACGGGGACTGACGTTATATCGCATCGTGTCTCTACTCCGCGGCGAGAGCTGTGGCAGTAGCAGCCCTACGGCGTCGACTACATGAGCACGCGGTCGGTGTCCGGGGGCACGCACCACACAGTGATTCACAGAGTTGTTCGATGTTTTCCTGAAGGATATCGTGTCAAAGGCTCTCTATTTGGCCCCTTGGATCACCAAAATCCCGAAACTGGATGAAGGGCCCTAGCCATAATACTCCAAATGTTCTCAGTTGGGGAGATATCTGGCGAACTTGCTGGCCGACGCAGGATTTGACAAATGTGTAGACAAACGGTAGAAACTCTCTCCGTGTGCGGGCGGTCATTATCTTGCTGAAATGTAAGACCAGGATGGCTTACCATGAGTGGCAACGAAACGGGGTGTAGAATATCGTCGACTTAGTGCTGTGCTGTAAGGGTGCCGCGGATGACAACCAAAGGGCTATTGCTACGAAAAGAAATGTCACCCCAGACGATAAGTCCTGGCTGTTGGGACACATGGCGGGCTACCGTCGGCCCGGTATCCCACCACTGTCTGGGTCGTTTCCATACACCTCCTCGCTGATCACTGGGCGTCTATTCGAAGCGGGACTCGACACTGAAGACAATATGTCATCTATGCTCCATACAACGCTCTTCAACAGTGCGAACTGTCTGACCTATGCAGATGCAGCCGCACTTGCAAGGGACACCATATGCACTGGGAACACAACGAGCTATGTCGTCTTTAACACGGCGCAGCACATCTCGTATCTTGGGGTCGGGCCGGGACACCCTGGTCTCTGCAGCCCACGTTCTAACTCGCTGCTTGTTGCCTCACGGTATGGCAGGAAAGTAGCCGGCTTGGCCTCTTCAGCCGATTCACAAGGCGTCCTTCTTCGGTGACAACAGAAAGCGTTCCCAATGTCTGTCTCGCTGTAACCATTCTCACTGAACACGGGTCTTAAGTAGTACAATTCAGTGATCGTCTTCAGAGATAACGTTTGCTCTGTGTATTAACGTGTTCAGGTCCGCCTTCTTGTGTAGGGTAAGGTGGTACAATTTCGATATAGGTACAATTCCGACCAACATAATGTTTCGCGCCATTTGTCAGTCTCGTAGTGTTGGTAGCACTTGCCTTCGTGTGGCGTTGTAGTGTAGCAGGTTTCTGCAGATCCTCCTGTTTTTTCCAAGAATACACCACTTTGTGCTACGGAGACATGAATTTTTTCCTGTTAAGAGGTAAGTGAAGCTACTTAGTCTAATGCGCTCGTATAAATTTTCTAGTTTGCACGCGCTTGCAAATTCTATATTAGTGAGGTTAGAAACTTGTTTTCCGTTCGGGGATATTCTGAGGCACCCACAGAGAAAACCTCCGTGATACGTGCTGCCATGTCTCGGCACAATTCGCTGCTATTTACTCGTGATTCAAAAATGGTTCAAATGGCTCTGAGCACTATGGGACTTAACTGCTTCGGTCATCAGTCCCCTAGAACTTAGAACTACTTAAACCTAACTAACCTAAGGACAGCACACAACACCCAAAAATCGCTTACTCGTGGTTTCTCTCACTCCAATAGCACATTTTCGATCAGAAAAATGGTACAATTTCGATACCCTAGTACAATTTCGATCAATGAAGTTTTTTTTGTTTAGTCCGTCACGATTGGTTACCATAAACATATTACACACAATTATTGCAAATAAATTCTGTATATTCAAACATTTTGCTACTCTATTTTTTTAAAGCAACCTCTTATTTTCTAGATGCCACGAAAACGAGCAGAAAAGAAAATCTATAATACATGTAGTCCAGCTGCATTAGATGAGGCAATAAAGAGTGCAATGAGTGGACATTTGAGCCTTCGAGTTGCTTTAGAAATATATGACATTTCTTTCAGCACTTTACATGGTAAAGTGCAAATTAAAATGGCCCAGAGAGCTTTATTTCTAGAACAGCGAGGATTGGATCTGTCGCCACTCCAGTTAAGAAAAGCTGCATTTCGGCTAGCTGAGAAAAATAATTTGAAACATCCTTGGAACTTAGAAAGGGAGGTTGCTGGAATAGATTGGTTTAGAGCATTTGTTAAGAGACACACTCACCTTAGCCTGAGAAAACCCGAGGGTCTTTCGCGAGCCGGAGCTGAAGACTTAAATAAAGCAGAAGTAAGTAAATATTTTCAGAATTTAGAAGAAATCTTAAAGGGATATGATTTGTTTGATAAACCAAAGTGTATTTATAATATGTATGAATCCGGATTTCCTCTTAACAACAGACTCACAAAATTAGTAAGTCGTAAAGGAAAGCGAGAAGTTGTTTCACTAACAAACGTGGAAAGAAGACAAAATGTGACTGTTGCTGCATGCATGAATGCAAGTGGTACGTATTTACCACCAATGGTAATTTTTAAAGGAGTGAGGAAACGCCCTGAATTTTAAGATGTCTTACCTCCTGGTTCCATTACGGAGATGAGTGAATCAGGATACATTAATGAACAATTGTTCATGGTCCGGCTTCGACACTTCAAGAAATACAAAACAATGGGTAGTCCTATTACACATCTTACTATTGACAACAATGTCAGCCATACCAGCTTAGATGCTATAGAATATTGTCGCCGGCCGGGATGGCCGTGCTGTTCTAGGCGCTGCAGTCTGGAGCCGAGCGACCGCTACGGTCGCAGGTTCGAATCCTGCCTCGGGCATGGATGATTGTGATGTCCTTAGATTACTTAGGTTTCATTAGTTCTAAGTTCTAGGCGACTGATGACCTCAAAAGTTAAGTCGCATAGTGCTCAGAGCCATTTGAACCATTTTTGAATATTGTCGGAAAAATGGGATAGAACTTTTGGGATTGCCTCCGCACAGTACACATGTACTGCAACCATTAGATAGAACTTTCTTCAAGTCCCTAAAGGCTCAGTATCACAGAAATGCAACTGACTGGATTCATCACAATCCCAATGAAAGCAGTACAAACTAACGATTCTGTACTGTTTTCTGTGATGCCTGAAGCAAAACTGCGTCCGTTGGGTGCGCAGACAAAGGGTTCCAATGTATAGGAATAATGCCCTTTTGCAAAGACATTGTTCCCGAGGAGAAATTTGCGAGTTCAACGTTATTCGAGGCTCCTGCTCCTTCAGTCTTCACCAGTCAAGCCAATAACAGCATTATGGGAGAAGAGCCCTTATATTCGAGAGATGTAACTGAAGAACACGGCAAATCCGCAACGCCAGGGTCCAGTACCATTTCTCAGCACAATGCTCTCACGGACATTTTGCCAAGTCCAGAGAACAAATTATCGTCTCGGAAGAGGAAAACACAGACATCAGCTAGACTCATTTCAGATGAAAACCTGGAAAACCTTCGCAGCAAGAGAAAACTTTTTCAAAAGGGCACAAGGAAAGCACTGAGCAAATGCAACAAGAACAATAAACAAAAATGTACGTCTGTAACTAATGATGAAAGAGGTGTACTAAGCTTCAAATCGCCAGCAAACAACGAGAATAATTGTGGATTTAGTTTACTGAATTATTATAGTGCAGAATCATTAGGTAAGGGTGACTGGATTCGATGCCAAAAATGCAATGTTTGGTACCACGAAGTACGCGTTGGTGCCCAGGGAAAAAGTGCTTTTTATTTGGATGATGCCAGTGATCAAAATTGTACCAGGAAGTGATCACAGTTGTACCCAGTGTGGTACATTTTCGATCGAGTTTTCTCAATTCTGTAACCTTTTCTTGTGTTTATACCAACATTTGTAATTGTCTAATATTTGTGTTACATATTCATTAAACATCCAAGAACAAGTGGCATAGTTAAAATTATTTCTTTTCTCAATATATTTCCAGTTACAATAACATTTGTCAGACATGACCGCAATTGTACCACCTTACCCTGGAGGGTGTTGAAAACTATTGGCGTTCAAGAATCGGTCAATATGCGTCGGTTTCCTGTGCACTGAGCGACCAAACCGACCTCCTGCCTTCCGCTCAACTTAAACATCCAATAACTGTAGCTTGTCATCCTTTTCCATTTCGATGGTAAGTTTAATTTTGGGGTGGTTGGTATGGACACTGTTCACGTGATCGATGAACTGCTGCAGTGTACTTTCACCGTGAAGCCATATCAGGAAGGTATCATCGACATACCTTAGGAAGCAAGACGGACTTAATGCCGCCGAGTTCAGAGCCTGCTCCTCAGTGTGCTCCATGAAGAAAAACGCGACAGCAGGGGACAGTGGTGAGAACATCAGTCAGCTCATAATATTCGTCGTGTTACAGGTAGTACGTTGTCCTTAGAAAATGACGGAACAACTGGTCGATTCCAGATGGAAACTGTTGGGTCAAAAGATTCAGCATATCATGTACTGGCATCCTCGTATAAAGTGACAATGTCCAGACCAACCATTACGTCGTTTCGGCCTATTTTCATTTACTTGCGTGTTTCAACAAATGTCTGCGAATTTACAACATGGTGTTCACAATATCTCTGTTTTGGCGCTAACAATCCTGCAGTATGTTTTGCCAGTCTGTAGGTTGTCGAGCTGATTGCACTATCAATGGGCCAGCTCCCAGTATTTTCACATGACGTCCTGAAAGCCATGGGTGAAGGCAGTCATTTCGCCGTTTCCGAAAAGCACATCACATCAATGCGTACTAGCAAGAGTACGAAACTTGTGACTGGATTGAGAACAACTTGAGACGGAGGAAGCAGCAAGTTTACGTGGGTAGAGAATCATCAACAGATGAAGAGGTAGCTTCGAATGTGCTCCAGGGAAGTGATTTGGGACGCTTGTTGTTAATTTTGTATAGTAATGACCTTGCCGATATTCCGTAATGAGGTACTATCTGAAAAAAATGCACACTTATTCAGTTAGATCTTGATAAGAGTTCAATGTGGTGAAAAGAGTGAGAACTTACTTTAAATGTTCAGAAATGTAAAACTGTGCACTTCACAAAAAGAAAATGATACGGTGCCTGTGAGTACAATATCAACGAGTCACAAATAGAATCCGTCAGGTCACACCTGGGTGTAACGCTTCACAGGGATATGAATGGAGCGATCACAAAGACTCAGTCGTAGGTAAAGCAGGGAGCAGATTTCGGTTCATTGATAGGATACTAGGAAAATGCAGTCAGTATACCAAAGAGACGGCAAACAAAACACTCATGCGACCCACACTAGAATACTGCTCAAGTGTGTGGAACCAGTACCAAATAGGACTAACAGAGGATATTCAACGAAAACGAGAGAGATAATAATAATGGTGACAGGTTTGTTCGACCCGTGCCAGAGTGTGAAAGAGATGCTGATGAAACTGAAGTGGCAAATGCTTGAAGATGGAGACAAATTATCGGGAGAAGGTCTAGTTAATAAGTCCCAAGATCGAGGTTTAAATGATGAATAAATGAATATTCTAAAACCCCCACGCATCGGTTCCGTAGCGATAGCGAGGACAGTTTAAACTAATTATAGCGCCCACTGAGGCCTTTTAAGCAGTCATTCTTTCCGCGCTCCATACATGAATGGAACGATATGGAAACTTAATAACTGGTACAATGAGAAGCACCCTACGCCATGCACTTCACAGATGCCGCACAGTACGGATGTAGATATAGAGTTATTGTTATAAAGAATATTGTTTTCATGTTGTTGTGATTCATGTCTGGGGGCGCTAAACAGCAGGGTGATCAGCGCCCTTTTCATGTTTTTCCTGAGTCGCAACACGGCCCCGGGAGTAGACAACATTCCATTGGAACTACTGACAGCCTTGGGAGAACCAGTCCTGACAAAACTCTACCATCTGGTCAACAAGATGTATGAGACAGGCGAAGTACCCTCAGACTTCAAGAAGAATATAATAATTCCAATCCCAAAGAAAGCAAGTGTTGACAGATGTGAAAATTACCGAACTATCAGTTTAATAAGTCACAGCTGCAAAATAGTAAGGGGAATTCTTTACGGACGAATGGAAAAACTGATAGAAGCCGACCTCGGGGAAGATCAGTTTGGATTCCGTAGAAATATTGGAACACGTGAGGCAATACTGACCTTACGACTTATCTTAGAAGAAAAATTAAGGAAAGGCAAAACTACGTCCCTAGCATTTGTAGAATAAGAGGAAGCTTTAGACAATGTTGACTGGAATACTCTCTTTCAAATTCTAAAGGTGGCAGGGGTAAAATACAGATGGCGAAAGGCTATTTACAATTTGTACAGAAACCAGATGGCAGTTATAAGGGTAGAGGGACATGAAAGGGAAGCAGTGGCTGGGAAGGGTGTAAGACAGGATTGTAGCCTCTCCCCGATGTTATTCAATCTGTATATTGAGCAAGCAGTAAAGAAAACAAAAGGAAAATTTTGAGTAGGAATTAAAATCCAAGGAGAAGAAATAAAAATATTGTAATTCTGTTAGAGACAGCAAAGGATCTGGAAGAGGAGTTGAACGGAATGGACAGTGTCTTGAGAGGAGCATATAAGATGAACATCAACAAAACCAAAACAAGGATAATGGAATGTAGTCGAATTAATTCGGGTGATGCTGAGGGAATTAGATTAGGAAATGAGACACTTAAAGTAGTAAAGGAGTTTTGCTATTTGGGGAGCAAAATAACTGATGATGGTTGAAGAAGAAAGGATATAAAATGTAGACTGACAATGGCAAGGAAAGCGTTTCTGAGGAAGAGAAATTTGTTAACATCGAGTATAGATTTCAATGTCAGGAAGCGTTTCTGAAAGTATTCGTATGGAGTGTAGCCATGTATGGAAGTGAAACGTGGACGATAAATAGTTTAGACAAGAAGAGAATAGAAGCTTTCGAAATGTGGTGCTAGAGAAGAATGCTGAAGATTAGATGGGTAGATCACATAACTAATGAGGAGGTATTGAATAGAATTTGGGAGACGAGGAGCTTGTGGCACAACTTGACTAGAAGAAGGGATCGGTTAGTAGGACATGTTATGAGACATCGAGAGATCACCAATTTAGTATTGGAGGGCAGCGTGGAGGGTAAAAATCGTAGAGGGAGACCAAGAGATGAATACACTAAGCAGATTCAGAAGGATGTAGGCTGCATCAGGTACTGGGAGATGAAGAAGCTTGCACAGGATAGAGTAGCATGGAGAGCTGCATCAAACCAGTCTCAGGACTGAAGACCACAACAACAACAATAGGAATACGATGGGTTGCCGCCATGACCGACTTCAGGGATGTGCTGGCGCCAGAGTGATCTTCCTTCACCGCAACATCACACATAGCGAAGTAGTTCTACCACATCTATAGGACATGGAAAAGAACGTCACTACAGTTTGGAGCGGCCAGCCCGCTTGGCCATGCCGTCTAACTCACGGCTTTCTGGACTGGAAGGAGCGCCTGGTCCCTGGCACGAATGTGCCCGGCGGTTTTGTGTCGAGGTCCGGTGAACCGGCCAGTCTGTGGATGCTTTTTAGGCGGTTTTCCATCTGCTTCGGCGAATGCGGGCTGGTTCCCCTTATTCCGCTTCAGTTACACTATGTCGGCGATTGCTGTGCAAACAAGTTCTTCACGTACGCGTACACCACCATCACTCTACCACGCAAACATAGGGCTTACACTCGTCTGGTGTGAGACGTTCCCTGGGGGGTCCACTGGGGGCCGAACCGCACAATATCTCTGGGGTTGGTGTGGGGCGGCGGAGGGGTGAAGTGGACTGCTGTAGTCGTCGTGGGGTTGTGGACCACTGCGGATGCGGCGGGAACGGATCCTCTCCGTCGTTTCTAGGTCCCCGGTTAACATACAATACAATACAATACAAAACAGTTTGGACGGAACAGGGTGAGGTGGGATTTGTAGAGATTTGTAACGGCATATCTTTACCCCAACACTCAGCTCTTCATGGCAAGTCATTTATAGGCGGCGACTCGAATGTTAAGCATCCCACTTGACACTCCTCTACCACCAGTCTCAAAGGACTTGAACTACACCGACTGAAACAGGACTTAGACCTCAAAGTCTGGAGCCCACAAAATCTACTCCCAATCGACATCCCACCAGCCAGCTTCTAGATTCACTGGACACTGTCATCACCCGTGGGCTTGGGGTGAACCCTTGACAGGAAACGTGACCAGGCACTATAGTACGGGACGTCCACAGTGTACAACAGCACAAGAAGACCGATATTTCACCGTCAGTGGCCACAGATGGCCTCGGAGTACTGCAGGTAGCCTTGCTTGGGACCTTACCGCAGCCACTGGAACAATTGTCTCCAAACACACAGTCTACAGACGACTGAACAGACATGGTTTATTCGCCCCTGGTCACAGGAGACACCGTAAAACCTGGTGCCAAGAACACAGTACATGGTCATTGGAACAGTGGTGTGGTCCCAGGCTATGTTCACGGACGAGTCTAGGTATAGTCTGAACAGTGATTCTCGCCGGGATCCTATCTGGTGTGAACCAGGAACCAGATACCAACCCCTTAATGTCCTTGAAAGGGAGCTGTGTGGAGGTCGTGGTTTGATGGTGTGGGGTGGGATTATGATTGGCGCACGTACACCTCTGCATGTCTTTGACGGAGGAACTGTAACAGGTCAGATGTCATTTTGCACCAGTATGTCCGCCTTTTCAGGGGTGCAGTGTGTCCCACCTTCCTCCTGATGGATGATAACGCACGGCTCCACCGAGCTGCCATCGTGGAGGAGGACCTTGAAATAGAAGATATCAGGCGAATGGAGTGGCCTGCCTGTTCTCCAGACCTAAACCGCATAGAGCACGTGCGGGATGCTCTCGGTCGACGTATCGCTGCACGTCTTCAAACACCTACGACACTTCAGGAGCTCCGACAGGCACTTGTGCAAGAATG
The DNA here is from genome assembly GCF_023864275.1 of Schistocerca cancellata. Lineage (NCBI taxonomy): Eukaryota > Metazoa > Arthropoda > Insecta > Orthoptera > Acrididae > Schistocerca > Schistocerca cancellata. Next base: position 99,248,977 of record NC_064627.1, read on the forward strand.
GGAGGTTATACCCCAGCAGCTGCTCGACCACCTGATCCAGAGTATGCCAACCCGTTGTGCGGCCTCTGTACGTGTGCATGGTGATCATATCCCATATTGATGTAGGGGTACATGCGCAGGAAACAGTGGCGTTTTGTAGAACATGTGTTTCGGGACGGTTTTCACAACTTATCACCAATACTGTTCACTTACAGATCTGTGTCGTGTGTGTTCCCTATGTGCCTATGCTATTAGCGCCAGTTTTGTGTAGTGCCACGTTGTGTGGCACCACATTCTGCAATTATCCTTAATTTATGAGCATGAGTGTAGTTTGGAATTGCAAGACAGAGAATACGATTATCCTGCAAGTGGTATTTGAAGGTGTTGCAGGTTACATAAAACCCAGCAGTAGTGGCAGCTGAGTCCCCTTGTGTACACAATGTTCAACCTAGTTAACAGAGGTTTATTCAGCTGGTCAAGGCCTATCCTGTAACACACTGACAGTTAACCACCTAATCTATAGAGCCCTGATTAGACTGCTGTCTACGACGGTTATTAAATTCAGTCTTTGAATGCGAATTTCACAAGACACTCGGCGTTTAGCTGTCCGACGATCAGTCGCAATAAGTCGCTTGCTATTAAGGCGGCAACCGTTGGTCAGCGTCGGCTGCAGCTGTAGCCTGGAACTGATGAACGACAACTGGACCCACAGCTGCGAAAGTGAAAGTGCGACTGAAGGAATCGAGACTGGCCAGTAGTGTAACGTAATACGTAATGCAACAGAGATCATCTTGAATAAAGATTTTGACAGCCTACTGTTGTAATATATTGATGATTCCTTGCTACTGTAGTGTTATCTTGATGCTGTGAGAAAGGAGGACAGGCGTTCCAAGGCGCGGAAGCAGAGACGATGCTGAGGGCAGACGAAACTAGGAGAGATATTGTTGCATGAAGTAGACAGTAAGGGGAGAGCCTTGCGAAAATGCAGACGCCCCTAGACGCGGTCCCAGGGCATTAGTTACTCTTCAAGGAATTGACATGTTACCTCAATGTCGTCGAGACGCTGTAGTAGATTGTCACCGAAGAACTTTGTAACCAACAGGCACGTACTACTGTATAAAGCCAGCTTGATACCAGCCCTAAGAACAGCAACGTCAGTAGATTCACAAAGATTTGACAGAGAACGAAAACGCCAAAAGCTGTTGACCTAGCAGTCCGGGGAGCCCGTTGGGCGGGGCTAAATGACGTATAACGATAATGTCGCAAGCCTTATTTGGCAGAGCAGTTACGTTTAGCTTTCAGCTGAACAATGTTGATACCAAATACGGACTTACTTAGTACAACTGCATTAGGAGCAGGGGACCTAACTAAACAATGGTTGGCAGGCAACTGCGAGAGACCTACGGGATTGGCTGGGTGTCTTTAGTGGGAAAAACAGTGCCCCCACGCGACTCTTTAAAACTCCTAGATTCCGCATGTTGGCGGAGTTCTCAGTCAGACGATCTGGGCGCCGAATCCGCGTCCGTCGACTCCAGCCTCGGTCCAGCTCCGCGTAAGTCTGTTCTCTCACTTGGAGTGCCTCAGTGAACAGTGTCACATTCATTATGTTTCGTTTTGCAACTAAGTTGTTGCCTTAAGATGCTGCTAGTGTTTGCTACTGTGGTTAGTATGTACTCCTGGGACTTCTGCACTGGCGTCTGTTGTAACAGTGTTATTCATGCTGTTTCTAACCCTAGAACTAGCCTCAAGTGTATTAGTTAGTCCTGTTTCGAATAAACGACTATTTGAAAACCCTGTTTGTCCAAGAGTCTCAACAACGAGTTCCCTACCGAGTCTCACCACCTGCATTTCTAGTAAATGCCTGTACCAGTGTTGGCTCAGATAGAAGAAAACAATCAAATGCCTTCACTGTGAATTGTCCTTCTGCATTCTGCTCTGTACCGCTCGGGACCGCAGACCTACCAGCAACCCATTTTTCGCTCTCCCACCTACGTCAGAACACGACACTGTGAACATCTGAAATGGTTTTATCTTTCAGAAATTACTGCGAGACCGCGGACTTTAAACTCTCGGAACTAGTTAATACCAGTCCGTTGCTGATTTAAGAACACAGCTGGTACGAGCGGCGCCCAATAAGTAATGCAACACACTTTGTTTCTCGGTCAATTTAGCTTGAAAAAATGCGGATTTCGTTGTGGGAAGTCGCGGAATATTTCCTCTTCAGCCCCTACAGTGCCACGGCGTTCCGATACGTGGCGTCGTTATATATGTAGCATTCAAACTGGCGTCTACAACGGAGGCGCGTTGCAAGCAGACAGGTGTTATTGAATTTCCTTTGGCGGGAAACCAGAGCATAGCAGATATTCATAAGCGCTTGCCGAATGTCTACGGAGACCTGACAGTCAACAAAAGCATTGTGAGTCGTTGAAGTCTGTCTTCATCGCAACAGGGTCGCGCAAACCTGTTCGAACTCGTGCTTGCTGTGACTCCTGCAACGTTGGATCGTGCCAAAAAGTGCAAACGAACTTCGTCTCCATGACAACGCAAACGCTCACAGAAGTCTGGGCAACCGACAGGAGCTCACAACATTTAACTGTTGCTCCTCATCCACCTGCAGCCTGGATCTCGCACCTTCAGATTTTCATCTGTCTGGCCCAATGAAGGATGCACTAAGCGGGAAGTAGTACATGTGAACCGTGATTTATTTTCAAAGAATTTTCTTGAGAATTTATTCTACTTACTAGCGATTCATCAAGAACATTAACACATTTAATCACACTATGTGAGCGTGGAAGTAGTTGCCAGGGAGTAACTGATGAAAACAAAATCAAATTGCTTTTGACAGATGGGAATTTTATTCCTAAAAGCTCTTATTTTTTTAAAACACAGATTTAAAATTATAAGCAGAAAGCGCCCTCTAAATATCAAGTTACAGTTTATTCAGAGGCAGAAAGAAACAAATTTTTGAGTGTATGAGCTTTTGGGCTGAGAACCTTGCCGCTCCCTTTTGGCACGTCCGTAGTCACGACCGCTCACACTAACCACTGAAAGACTACACTGGTGCAAATCTGCAACACACGAGATTACTTTAAACTAAAAGTTTTAACAATTCACAGAAGCAGACGAACTATGCACCCCGTAGGAGGATGGAGATGGTAAAAAACACTAAAATTTAAAAAAAATTAACCTTGCCACCGAAGGTGCAACTTGATTTTAACTTCTAAGAAAAGTCTTACGGTGGAAGGTTGGCAACTTCATATATTAAAATGACCATTTAAATAAAATGAAATGCAATATTATATAAAACTATAGAAGGTTGGCCAAACAAATTAACATGCTCTACAATATACAGATACCGCCTCTCAAGATGAGAGGCAAGATCAAAACATATTTCAGGAATTAGGCCGTTACACTCCAAGCAATAAATTCGTTAACACGCCGAATCCGCCAAACATGACAGAGGCAGCTATTAACGTACGGCAGATTGATAGGGAGATTACCGAACAACCCGAATCGCAGGTTGCTCTAACTCGCACCTACTCCACAAGGGAAAAACGGACCACCCAGTTCATAAATAACCACCTTCCCGCGGGTGGGCAAACGGAGAAGAATGGTGGGACGACCCCAAACAAGCGGCTGGTGACCTCACCAAGAAAACAAGTAGAATTTAACAAGTAAATGAAACAACATATCACCAATCACTTAATTTCTAATAAACTGCGATTTCTGGAGAAGACCTGGCGCAGCACCCCCAAATCGCTCTCCCGAACCGTCCGCTGCCAGCCACTTCAACGGACGTAGGAAGGCGCGTCGATCTCCCGTCTTTCCTGGTCCGCACCAACCCACCGACTGCACTTTGCTCCGTCGCGACTGCACTGCTGGTGCGTGTCCCACTCACTTCCAGACACACGACGGCGGAAATACTGGCCCGGACCCAACCATGCAGAGGAAACACGCCCACTTGCACCAGGAAAGGACCGAGCCAAGCTCCACAATATTGTAACTGAAGGGGCCCAGAAGCGCTCGGAGAACCAGTTACACCGCGGCGTCGCATCTCGCACCGGCCAGAATGATGTCGTGCGTTGACTCCTGTTGCTCTCTTGTCGACCGCGAAGTCACTACCCCTCGCTATACGGCGCGGCCAACTGGACTGACGTGGCGACCTCACATGCGCCGACGCCCAAGACGGACAAGTCATCTAGTGTCTCAGTGCGCGACCGACCAACCGATCGATCCCACCGTCAATGACCGTTGCCTGAGCAAACTAGAGCAGACTGGTGGCCTAACGCGCCGACTCAGATGTGGGAACTAAGCCCCGACCGGGCGACCCCTTGCTGAGTTCTCTTACTGGCGGAGTGGAAAGACTCATTTATTCGACTTTAAAGACTGAGCCGAACGAAAGACATACTAGCACTCCGGACGACAGACAGACACTAGCTGCCTCACAAATTCGGACGAGAGACTGACCCAGACTGACCGACTGGCGAGCTCATAGCGCCCCTTAAATGCACGTGAACAGCCAACCTTCCCCCTTTCCCACCAGAGGGAGACACGAAAGCTGCTATTGCCACAGCGGCGCCACCGCCAAAAAGGGAGGGCGACCGCTTCACACTACGCGCTGCGGCGCGCTCTTCAAAACAGCAATTTTTACCACGGCTCAACGTGGATGATGTGGTGTCACCGCCAGACACCACACTTGCTAGGTGGTAGCCTTTAAATCGGCCGCGGTCCGTTAGTATACGTCGGACCCGCGTGTCGTCACTATCAGTGATTGCAGACCGAGCGCCGCCACACGGCAGGTCTAGAGAGACTTTGTAGCACTAGCCCCAGTTGTACAACCGACTTTGCTAGCGATGGTTCACTGACAAAATACGCTCTCATTTGCCGAGACGATAGTTAGCATAGCCTTCAGTTACGTCATTTGCAACGACCTAGCAAAGCGCCATTACCAGTTACTATTGACACTGTAAAACATGTACCGTCAAGAGCGACGCTCATCATTAATGGATTAAAGTAAAGTATTCCACCAGCTACGTCCGTTTTTCTAAATTCTAATTTCCTTGACCTGTTCCAGACCTCACGCCAGCCTGCGTGAGCTAAAACGCGTGCCTTTCGGCTTCCTCTAGTAAACCGGTGTTGGCTCTCCTGCCAACCCACAACAGATGATGGGGAGGTTATTGATGCAGCAAGACGCTGACTCCGACGTCGAGCAGTGGAGTGGTAGCATGCGGGCATTCAGGCCCTCCCATAACAGCCGTTTACGGCCGCCACATTGGAGATTGCGTTGAAAAATAGCATTTTATAGCCAAAAGAGTGGGGAATAATATGGCGTATTGTAATCCAGAATAAAACCAACCACTTTCAGAAAAAAAAGTGTTGCATCACGTATTGAGCGCCCCTCGTACATGACACAGTAGCAGGAGAACAAAAGTACAGAATAAAGAAACATCAACATAAACATACAAAACGTTTTTGAAAGAGTGCATGCGATTCATTGGCAGATCAGACACTCCATATGATTTGCATCAGTGTCTGTAAACGAGCAGACAGAGAACGAAGAACGGAAGGAAGTGTTTCTGTCCGCTTGTGGGCCCAGGGTTCCAGAAAGCTTTTCTTCATTTCATCGAGGACGCTCTGTACCACTGTGCTATTCAAAGCTCCACCGGCAGCATGGCAGACCATTAGCGTTTGAGGAGAGCGTGTTAGCAATGAGACAGCGCCACCGTGTCCCTGTCAATAGCCTTCGTTACCTGCTTTGATGCTCAAACAGTGTGCTGGATAATCGTCACGCTGATACCTCATTATACAAGGTATTGTTAGGGGTATATCTGGAGAAACAGCTGCATATTATCTTTGAGTAAATTGTGTCATCCTTTACTAAAACTTGGTCCAGCAATGAAGTGGCGCAGGATTTCGCATCTCACTTTTACGCTGCAGTTTCGCTGAATTTCATCTCGTCGGATTCTGTACGGCGAATTAATCCCAACTTCGTAAATTTATGTGTCCGTAGCTATTGTCCTTTAAAATTTCAACATCAGGAAGGATAGCAAATAACAAAATTTTCGTTTGATTTTGTCTACAATGGATGCGAAGTCATGGTTGTGAAAATCGGTCTTGGAATGCACACTCGTCCACTTTTTACAATGGAAAGGCACTAAAATTGACATTTCGGAACTCTTTAGGGACTTCAATATTCCGATATCCACAGTGTCGAGAGTGTGCTGGGAATACCACAAAAGACTACCAGCAACATAGAGGTTCATAGTAATACTACTTTGAAAATCTTTACTATTAAAAGCATAACGTAGTAAGTATAGAAAGTGTAACTAATGATTAATGATTTTGGGGCATAAAGTTACACACGATATTACTGAAGGTAATAATTAGTTATTCTAATCACAAAATAATTAAATCTATGATTACATAAATTACTTAATAATTTTAGAATCAAAAAATGTAAAGCCAAATTCAAGTTTTGAAAAATAATAACGAATCACAAGCATAGTAGAATGGTATGGCTCCTGAGAGATGATAACTGAAAAATTTACAAAAAATGTGCTTGTTTTCAAAATTGACTGTCATCTGATAAAACATCCCAATTTTTGAAAATCTCAGACGGAAGGTTATGTACAATATTTCGTTCTTTACAGCCAGTATATTGAGTTACAAGAAGCTCTTCTTAGAGCAGATAAGAAGGCAGCAGTGGGAAGATGACGAAATGTGGTGCGAGGTACCGGTGAAAGTAGGTTTATTCGATACATATATCATGAAAAAGGACGCCTAAATTGTGGTCCCTCTCCGCTATTGGGAGCTGTGTTCGGAAGTAGGGCGCCAAAATGATAAACTTCTATTATTAACACTACAAAAACTGAACAGTGAATTTACTTGCGTTCCATGTAAAAGTATCAGTAGCAGGCTATCATTCCATTATATCAAAAGTGTTAATTACCAGCAGAATAATAAACAATTGCTAAACGACATGGGAGACGAATCTTTTCGCAGATCTTCGGATCGTGCGTAACTTGGAAGGCAGGCGAAGTGTCCGGCTGTAAGATCAGAGCTGGTTCGTCATTCCCGGAGTATAAACATGTTATCTGATGCGGTCGGTATCAGTTAAGAGTTAACTAGCAATCTTTGTTTTTTTGGTCACGTGATTGAGAACTAACTTGACAGTAATCACGCAAACACACATTTCTTTATTTTGTTTATTTTCTGTGGAAGTGATAAGAATATAAATTATTAGTGATTTATAAAGTGGGCTGCAATTGGGTAGTTTCTCGTATTATGCTAATAAAAAGCGATCGGAATCCCGTTTAAAGAAACCAATTCATGCTTTAATTATTTTTACAATACCAGTTCCTCGCCAACAGTTTTTCTACAGCCACAAGATAAAAGACTCACGATCTACGTGCTGGTGTCTCCTCAAAGGGCAACAACTACAGAAGACTGCAGGTAGGTGAACATGATTAAGAAATTATGAATACTCAGGGCGGTGGAAGCACTAGTCTCTTCGCATGTACTGCAGTTTTAGTACAAATGAGATCAGTGGCACATCATATGTTGGTAACACAGAGGAGGTAAGAAGGGAGAAAATTTTCGAAGGAAGGGATTTATCATACACACGTAAATTCCTTTCGCTATCTACACTACTGGCCATTAATTGCTACACGAAGAAGAAATGCAGATCATAAACGGGTATTCATTGGACAAATGTATTATACTAGAACTGACATGTGATTACATTTTCACGCAATTTGGGTGCATAGATCCTGAGAAATCAGTGCCCAGAATAACTACCTCTGGCCGTAATACCGGCCTTGATACGCCTGGGCATTGAGTCAAACAGAGCTTGGATGGCGTGTACAGGTACAGCTGCCCACGCAGCTTCAACACGATACCATAGTTCATGAAGAATAGTGAAGGCGTATTGTGACGATCCAGCTGCTCGGCCACCATTGACCAGACGTTTTCAATTGGTGAGAGATCTAGAGAATGTGCTGGCCAAGGCAGCAGTCGTACATTTTCTGTATCCATAAAGGCCCGTACAGGACCCGCAACATGCGGTCGTGCATTACCCTGCTGAAATGTAGGGTTTCGCGGAGATCGAATTAAGGGTAGAGCCACGGGTCATAACACATCTGAAATGTAACGTCCACTGTTCAAAGTGCCGTCAATGCGAACAAGAGGTGACCGAGACGTGTAACCATTGGTACCCCATACCATCACGCCGGGTGATACGCCAGCATGGCGATGACGAATACACGCTTCCAATGTGCGTTCATCACGATGTCGCCAAACACGGATGCGACCATCATGATGCTGTAAACAGAACTTGGATTCATCCGAAAAAATTACGTTCTCCCATTGGTGCACCCAGGTTCATCGTTGAGTACACCATCGCAGGCGCTCCTGTCTGTGATGCAGCGTCAAGTGTAACCGCAGCTATGGTATTCGAGCTGATAGACCATGCTGCTGCAAACGTCGTCGAACTGTTCGGGCAGATAGATGTTGTCTTGCAAACGTACCCATTTGTTCACTCAGGAATCGGGACGTGGCTGCACGATCCGTTATAGCCATCCGGATAAGATGCCTGTCATCTCGACTGCTAGTAATACGAGGCCGTTGGGATCTAGCACGGCGTTCCGTATTACCCTCGGGAACCCACCGAGTCCATATTCTGCTAATAGCCATTGGATCTCGACCAACACGAACAGCAATGTCGTGATACGATAAACCGCAATCGCGATAGGCTACAATCCGACCTTTGTCAAAGTCGGAAACGTGATGGTACGCATTTCTCCTCCTTACACGAGGCATCACAGCAACGTTCACCAGGCAACGCCGGTCAACTGCTGTTTGTGTATGAGAAATCGGTTGGAAACATTCCTCATGCCAGTACGTTGTAGGTGTCACCACCGGCGGCAACCTTGCGTGAATGCTCTGAAAAGCTAATCATTTGCATATCACGGCATCTTCTTCCTGTCGGTTAAATTTCGCGTCTGTAGCACGTCATCTTTGTGATGTAGCAGTTTTAATGGCCAGTAGAGTATATATTTCCCTCTCTTTCACGTGCTTTAAGGTGTGTCCTCGCTGGATTCCTCACCGCCTAGCAGAAGGCCATAAAGAGCAACAAAGGACCATCTGAGCGGAACCGCTTGCACATTACGAGGTTGATCGTGACATTTTTTTTTTTTTTTTTGTCGAACATAGTCACAGACAATGAAACATCGGTTCCGGAAACGAAACACCAATCCATGTAGTTGTGCCATATCACCTCTCCCGCGAAGAAAAATTTCAAAGTAGCACCCTTACCCGGTAGTCAAGGAAAATGTCTTCTGCGACTTTAATAGGGATAATCTGTTTGATGTCCTCCATTATGATGCAACAACCAACTCCTAAGTGTATTGTGCAACTACCAGAAACTGAATAAGCGACTTCAGCGTGTCGGTGGCCACAAAACTGCAGACAAACTCTCTGTGACAACGCAAGTTCTCACAAAGGTCTGCGCACCCGAGAGGAGCTTGTTAAACTTCATGGTCTGTCTTCCCTCATGCACCCGACAGCCCGGATCTCGCACCTTCTGACTTCCACCTGCTTGGGCCAATGAAGGAGGCACACCACGGGAAGCAGTACGTGAATGATGGGGAGGTTCTTGATGTAGCAACACGTTTGTTCAGACGTCAACCACCATAGTGGTAGCTTACGGGCATATAGGCCTTCAAAGTAATGTCACGTATGGTAGTCGCACTGAAAGGAGATTATGTTGAAAAATAGGGTTGTGTAGCTAAAAGAGAGGGAAATACACTACTGGCCATAAAAATTGCTACACCACGAAGATGACGTACTACAGATGCGAAATTTAACCGACAGGAAGAAGATGCTGTGCTATGCAAATGATTAGATTTACAGAGCATTCACACAAGGTTGGCGCCGGTGGCGACACCTACAACGTGCTGACATGAGGAACGTTTACAACCGATTTCTCATACACAAACAGCAGTTGACCGGCGTCGCCTGGTGAAACGTTGTTGTGTTGCCTCGTGTAAGGAAGAGAAATGCGTACCATCACGTTTTTGACTTTGATAATAGTCGGATTGTAGCCTATCGCGATTGTGGTTTATCGTATCGCGAGATTGCTGCTCACGTTGGTCGAGATCCAATGACTCTTAGCAGAACATGGACTCGGTGGGTTCCGGAGGGTAATACGGAAGGCCGTGCTGGATCCCAACGACCTCGTATCACTAGCAGTCGAGATGACAGGCATCTTATCCGCATGGCTGTAAAGGATCGTGCAGCCACGTCTCGATCCCTGAGTCAACAGATTGGACGTTTGCAAATCAACAACCAACTGCACTAACAGTTCGACGACGTTTGCAGCAGCATGGACTATCAGCTCGGAGATCATGGCTGGGGTTACCCTTGACGCTGCATCAAAGACAGGAGCGTCTGCGATGGTGTACTCAACGACGAAACTGAGTGCACGAACGGCAAAACATCATTTTTCAGTATGAATCCCGGTTCTATTTATTACATCATGATTGTCGCTTCCGTGTTTGGCGACATCGCGGTGAACGCACATTGGAAGCGTTTATTCGTTATCGTCATACTGGCGTATCACCAGGCGTGATGGTATGCGGTACCAATGGTTACACGTCTCGGTCACCTCTTGTTCGTATTGACGGCACTTTGAACAGTGGACGTTACATTTCAGATATGTTACGACCCGCAGCTCTACCCTTCATTCGATCCCCGCGAAACCCTTCATTTCAGCAGGGCAATGCACGACCGCATGTTGCAGGTCCTGTACGGGGCTTTCTGGATGCAGAAAATGTACGACTACTGCTCTGGCCAGCACATTCTCCAGATCTCTCACCAATTGAAAACGTCTGGTCAATGGTGGCCGAGCAACTGGATCGTCTCAATAAGCCAGTCACTACTCTTGATGAACTGTGGTATCGTGTTGAAGCTGCATGGGCAGCTGTACCTGTAGACGCCATCCAAGCTCTGTTTGACTCAATGCCCAGTCGTATCAAGGCCGTTATTACGGCTAGAGGTGGTTGTTGTGGGTAATTATTTGTCAGGATCTATGGACCCAAATTGTGTGAAAATGTAATCACATGTCAGTTCTAGTATAATATATTTGTCCAATGAATACTCGTTTATGATCTGCATTTCTTCTTGGTCTAGCAATTTTAATGGCCATTAGTGTAATTGCCGAAAACATATCGATATCTATACCCGTTTACAAGAAATTGAGAGTGTCTAAATTACGTTGTTCATGCAGCATAATAACAAACGTGCGACGTGTGTTTGGGACCGGTTTTTCACGTTTGCTCAACGTGCAGAGTGCAATCTTAAGACAGATAGCGCAAAAAAACTCTTATCGTTATCGTGTTTATTCATACGACAGGTTCGCGGCGCAAAGGACACACCAGATGCGGCAGAGATCAGTACTTATCAGGATGGAAAGGTACGTCGGACGCGTTGCCATGGTGACCGGAGCCAGCTCCGGCATAGGGGCCGCCGTGGCGCGCGCGCTGCTGCAGCGCGGGGTCACCGTCGTGGGGGTCGACCTGCGCCCCGACAGGATGAAGGTAGGTGCCCCTATAGCGGACTCGGGAGTACTGCTGATTAATCACTCTGAACAGTGTTTTCAAGTAGTCTGAAACCTACGAGGTAGTTATAATTAAAATGTAGCCTTCCGAAATGCCTTCACAAAAGAAGACGAAGTAAATACTCCAGAATTCGAATCGAGAACAGCTGCGAACATGAGTTACGTAAAAGTAAATATCCTCGGAGTAGTGAAGCAACTTAAATCACTCAATAAAAGCAAGTCTTCTGGTCCAGACTGTACACCAATTAGTTTCCTTTCGGCGTATGCTGATGCATTGCCTCCATACTTAACAATCATATACAACCGTTCGCTCGACGAAAGATCCGTACCCAAAAACTGGAAAGTTGCACAGATCACACCAATACTCAAGAAAGGTAGTAGGAGTAATCAACTAAATTACAGGCCCATATCGTTAACGTAGATATGCAGCAGGATTTTAGAACATATATTGTGTTCGAACACTATGAACTGCCTCGAAGGAAACGGTCGATTGACACACAGTCAACATGGGTTTAGGAAGCATCTTTCCTGTGAAACACAACTAGTTCTTTATTCACATGAAGTGCTGAGTGCTATTCAGATTATTCTGTATTTCTGGATTTCTGGAAGGCTTTGGACACTGTACCACACAAGTGGCTCGTAGTGAAATTGCGTGCTTATGGAATATCGTCTCAGCTATGTGACTGGATTTGCGGTTTCCTGTCAGAGAGGTCACAGTTCGTAGTAATTGACGGAAAGTCATCGAGTAAAACGGGAGTAATTTCTCAGACGTTCCCCAAGGTAGTGTTATAGGCCCTCTGCTGTTCCTTATCTATATAAACGATTTGGGAGACAAATCCGGTCAGCCGTCTTAGGTTGTTTGCAGATTACGCTGTCGTTTATCGACTAATGAAGTAATCAGAAGATCAGAACAAACTGCAAAACGATATAGAAAATATACCTGAATGGTGCGAAAATTGGCAGTTGACCCTAAATAACGAAAAGTGTGAGGTCATTCACATGAGTGCTAAAAGGAACTCGTTAAACTTCGGTTACACGATAAATCAGTCTAATCCAAAAGCCGTAAATTCAACTAAATACCTACGTATTACAATTACGATCGACTTAATTTAGAAAGAAGACACAGAAAAAGTTGTGGGGAAGGCTAACCAAAGGCTGCGTTTTATTGGCAGGACACTTACAAAATGTAACAGACTAAGGAGACTGCCTACACTACGCTTGTCCGTCCTCTTTTAGAATACTGCTGCGCGGTGTGGGATCCTTACCACATAGGACTGACGGAGTACATCGAAAAAGTTCAAAGAAGTGCAGCACGTTTTGTTATATCACGAAATATGGGAGTGAGTGTCACAGAAATGATACAGTAAAAAAATGTGTGTGAAATCTTATGGGACTTAACTGCTAAGGTCATCAGTCCCTAACCTTACACACTACTTAACCTAAATTACCCTAAGGACAAACACACACACCCATGCTAGAGGGAGGACTCGAACCTCCGCCAGGACCAGCCAAATGATACAGTATTTGGGTTGAATATCATTAAAAGAAAGGCGTTTTTCGTTGCGACGGAATCTTCTCACGAAATGACAATCACCAACTTTCTCCTCCGAATGCGAAAATATTTTGTTGACACCGACCTACATAGGGCGGAACGATCACCACGATAAAATAAGGGAAATCAGAGCTTGTACGGAAAGATATAGGTGTTCATTCCTTCCGATGCTATACGATATTGGAATAATAGAGAATTGTGAAGGTGGTTCGATGAACCCTCTGCCAGGCACTTAAATGTGATTCGCAGAGTATCCATGTAGCTGTAGATGTAGAGGATGTCCTGGGTGGGCTGTAATTATCGTACAGCAGTGAAACTTGGTAGATATGCTAATACGTTAACGTGGAACCGATTTACGCTGGAAAAAAAATTACTTCCAAATTTAGCTACCAGGTGCAATTCCGGCGCTGTACACTGTTTGTATGACGGTATGTGTGCTGGTGTACGCTGGCGCCAGTACACCATGCCGCATAGAGGTTACGAGAGTATCGACAGAGGACAACGACAAGACTCGCTGGAAACGCGCCACCAGCGCCCTCTCAGCCTCCAGTATTTAGGATCGCCACCGCAGACAGGTGGGCCAGTTAGTTTGTTCAGTTAGTTCGAGCCTGTTAAGCCGAGCTGGTTCCACTCTTTACGCCGAGTGGGTTCCAGAGTGTCAGCGAGACGGAGAACGCAGTCACAGCCTCTAGCTTAGAATCAGGAGCAGCACGTAGCGAACAGTGTTCATAGAGGACTCTGTACGTCAACTGCAGTGAGGCTATACAGGAGAGCTTTTACCACATCACATGAAAGCTGAAATTAAGTAGCTCTTCGTTTGTGAATAACTGTGTGCAGTTTGTGTTATAGAACGAGGATACCGGTCACCAACCAACATCCTCTCCTTGCTTCCCATGGTACAGCTCTACAGAGACAACGAGACGATATAACAGCGGCTAACGAGGATTCAACAGTATGACTGAAGGAGAGTGAACACTACGGCTATCGAGAAGAGAGACGGTGCTCTGATAGTGAAACTGTTCTACGTGAAAGCCAGCGAGGGCTGTTCCGACAATCGCATTGCGGTTGGCTGCGCTCGCATTACGTCACCCGGCAGAAAAGCCGCGCCTGCGTAACACGGAGCGCATTACAAAACCAATGTCGTCGTTTTGTAAATGAAATACCAACTTTTCAGGCACGTTAGAGACACATACAGGGTGCTCCATTGATAGTGACCTGGCCAAATATCTCACGAAATAAGCGTCAAACGAAAATACTACAAAGAACGAAACTTGTCTAGCTTGAAGGGGAAAACCAGATGGCGCTATGGTTGGCCGGCTAGATGGCGCTGCCATAGGTCAAACGCGAATCAACTGGTTTTTTTTTTTTAAGTACGAACCCCCATTTTTTATTACATATTCGTGTAGTATGCAAATAAATATGAATGGTTTAGTTCGACCACTTTTTTCTCTTTGTGGTAGATGGCGCTTTAATAGTCACAAACGTTGGTATCACGTAACATTCCGCCAGTGCGGACGGTATTTGCTTCGTGATACATTACCCGTGTTAAAATGGACCGTTTAACAGTTGCGGAAAAGGTCGATATCGTGTTGATGTATGGCTATTGTAATCAAAATGCCCAACGGGCGTGCGCTATGTATGCTGCTCGGTATCGTGCATGACACATCCAAGTGTCCGGACCGTTCGCCGGATAGTTACGTTATTTAAGGAAACAGGAAGTGTGCAGCCAAGTGTGAAACGTCAACCACGACCTGCAACAAATGATGATGCCCAAGTAGGTGTTTTAGCTGCTGTCGCGACTAATCCGCACACCAGTAGCAGACAAATTGCTCGAGAATCGGGAATCTCAAAAACGTCGGTGTCGACAATACTACATCAGCATCCATTGCACCCGTACCATATTTCTATGCACCAGGAATTGCATGGCGACGACTTTGAACGTCGTGTGCAGTTCTGCCACTGGGCACAAGAGAAATTACGGGACGATGACAGATTTTTTGCACGCGTTCTATTTAGCGACGAAGCGTCATTCAGCAACAGCGGTAACGTAAACCGACATAATATGCACTATTGGGCAACGGAAAATCTACGATGGCTACGACAAGAGGAACATTAGCGACCTTGGCGGGTTAATGTATGGTGCGACATTATGGGAGGAAGAATAAATGGCCCTCATTTTATCGATGGCAATGTAAGTGGTGCAATGTATGCTGATTTCCTACGTAGTGTTCTACCGTTCTTACTACAAGATGTTTCACTGCATGTCAGAATGGCGATGTACTTCCAACATGATGGATCTCGGGCACATAGCTCGCGTGCGGTTGAAGCGGTATTGAATAGCATATTTCATGACAGGTGGATTGGTCGTCGAAGCACGTTCACTGGATCTGACGTCCCCGGATTTCTTTCTGTGGGGAAAGTTGAAGGATATTTGCTGTCGTGATACACCGACAACGCCTGACAACATGCGTCAGCGCATTGTCAATGCATGTGCGAACATTACGGAAGGTGAACTAGTCGCTGCTGAGAGGAATGTCGTTACACGTACTGCCAAATGCATTGAGGTTGACGGACATCATATTGAGCGTTTATCGTATTAATGTGGTATTTACAGGTAATCACGGTGTAACAACATGCGTTCTCAGAAGTGATAAGTTCACAAAGGTACATTGGAACAACCGAAATAAAATATTCAAACGTACCTATGCTCCGTATTTTAATTTAAAAAAACCTACCTGTTACACAACTGTTCGTCTAAAATTGTGAGCCATATGTTTGTGACTATTACAGCGCCATCTATCACAAAGCGAAAAAAGTGGTCCAACTAAAACATTCATATTTCTTTACGTACTACACGAATATGTAAAAAAAAATGGGGGTTCTTTTTTAAAAAAAACGCAGTTGATATCCGTTTGACGTATGGCAGCGCCATCTAGCGTGCCAACCATAGCGCTATCTGGTTTCCCCCTTTAAGCTAGACAAGTTTCGGTCTTTGTAGTTTTTCGTTTTACGCTTATTTCGTGAGATATTTGGCCCAGTCACCATCAATGGAGTACTCTGTATACGTACACATACACTGAAAATTAGACCTAAATAATACTTAACCTACATACTTCGACGTGTTGTTGTTGTTGTGGTCTTCAGTCCTAAGACTGGTTTGATGTAGCTCTCCATGCTACTCTGCAAGCCTGTGCAAGCTGCTTCATCTCCCAGTACCTACTGCAACCTATATCCTTCTGAATCTGCTTGGTGTATTCATCTCTTGGTCTCCCTCTACGATTTTTAACCCCCACACTGCCCTCCAATGCTAAATTGGTGATCCCTTGATGCCTCAGAACATGTCCTACCAATCGATCCCTTCTTCTAGTCAAGCTGTGCCACAAGCTCCTCTTCTCAACAATTCTATTCAATACCTCCTCATTAGTTATTTGATCTATCCTCTAATCTTCAGCATTCTTCTGTAGCACCACATTTCGAATGCTTCTATTCTCTTCTTGTCCAAACTATTTATCGTTCATGGTTCACTTCAAAATGGTTCAAATGGCTCTGAGCACTATGGGACTCAACATCTTAAGTCATAAGTCCCCTAGAACTTAGAACTACTTAAACCTAACTAACCTAAGGACATCACACACACCCATGCCCGAAGCAGGATTCGAACCTGCGACCGTAGCAGCCTCGCGGTTCCGGACTGCAGCGCCAGAACCGCTAGACCACCGCGGCCGGCTGGTTCACTTCCATACATGGCTACACTCCATACAAATACTTTCAGAAATGACTTCCTGACATTTAAATCTATACCAGATGTTAACAAATTTCTCTTCTTCAGAAACGCTTTCCTTGCCATTGCCAGTCTACATTTTATATCCTCTCCACTTCGACCATCATCAGTTGTTTTGCTCCCCAAATAGCAAAACTTCTTTACTACTTTAAGTGTCTCATTTCCTAATCTAATACGCTCAGCATCTCCCGACTTAGTTCGACTACATTCCATTATCCTCGTTTTGCTTTTGTTGATGTTCATCTTATATCGTCCTTTCAAGACGCTATCCATTCCGTTCAACTGCTCTTCCAAGTCCTTTGCTGTCTCTGACAGAATTGCAATGTCATCGGCGAACCTCAACGTTTTTATTTCTTCTCCATGGGTTTTAATACCTACTCCAAATTTTTCTTTTGTTTTCTTCACTGCTTGCTCAATATACAGATTGAATAACATCGGGGAGAGGCTACAACCCTGTCTTACTCCCTTCCCCACCACTGCTTCCCTTTCATGCCCCTCAACTCTTATAACTGCCATTTTGTTTCTGTACAGATTGTAAATAGCCTTTGGCTCTCTGTATTTTACCCCTGCCACCTTCAGAATTTGAGAGAGAGTATTCCAGTCAACATTGTTAAAAGCTGTCTCTAAGTCTACAAATGCTAGAAACGTAGGTTTGCCTTTCCTTAATCTAGCTTCCAAGGTAAGTCGTAGGGTCAGTATTGCCTCTCGTGTTCCAGTATTTCTACGGAATCCAAACTGATCTTCCCCGAGGTCGGCTTCTACTAGTTTGCAAGGAATTCGCGTTAGTATTTTGCAGCCGTGACTTATTAAACTGATAGTTCGGTAATTTTCACATCTGTCAACAACTGCTTTCTTTGGGATTGGAATTATTATATTCTTCTTGAAGTCTGAGGGTATGTCGCCTGTCTCATACATCTTGCTCACCAGATGGTAGAGTTTTGTCAGGACTGGCTCCCCCAAGGCTGTGAGTAGTTCTAATGGAATGTTATCTACTCCTGGGGCCTTGTTTCGACTCAGGTCTTTCAGTGCTCTGTCAAACTCTTCACGCAATATCGTATCTCCAATTTCATCTTCATCTACATCCACTTCCATTTCCATAATATTGTCCTCAAGTACATAGCCCTTGTATAGACCCTCTATATATTCCTTCCACCTTTCTGCTTTCCTTTCTTTGCTTAGAACTGGGTTTCCATCTGAGCTCTTGATATTCATACAAGTGGTTCTCTTTTCTCCAAAGGTCTTTTTAATTTCCTGTAGGCAGTATCTATCTTACCCCTAGTGAGATAAGCCTCTACATCCTTAGATTTGTCCTCTAGCCATCCCTGCTTAGCCATTTTGCACTTCCTGTCGATCTCATTTTTGAGACGTTTTGTAATCTCCCCACGGAAAATTACCCTCTACCACGCAATAATTAATAATGGTCAATCAAATCATCCACATTTATTTACGTATGAAAAGTATCTGAGCAGATTTTCTAGTAATATATGCGCCGACAGCTCGTCGACGCCAAGGTATTTTTCGAGTACGTTTATTCTTTGGAACAACAGAGGTACACAGGTGTATGCTCCATGGTCATTATAGTTATAGAAAGAGAGATAGAAAGAGAGAGAAAGGAACAGCTTCGGAAAGTATCGGTTGGAAGATTTTCGTATTGCAAAAGGAGATTTATTTACTCTTCTTCGCGATAAAGCGAGGCAGGAAAATCTTTTCTAGCAAGCCAGCCGCTGAATATTAAGAAGAAGGGCTCCACCAGAGATTTTAATAGGCTGATTTCATGTAACTTAAGACTTTCAGCAAAATCGATTTAAGTAGTAAGGGCATTCATTAGAATGGCGACCGTGACAGGACATTCTAATGAATGCCCTTACTACTTAAATCGATTTTGCTGAAAGTCTTAAGTTACATGAAATCAGCCTATTAAAATCTCTGGTGGAGCCCTTCTTCTTAATATTCAGCGGCTGGCTTGCTAGAAAAGATCTTCACATACGTTATTATTATTAAGCGCTGCATTCAGTTGGGAAAAAATCGATCGTTTTGAACACTTCGTTCAGTTTACGACAGATCTAAAATTTCAGATGTGGACGAAGCCTTTTTGGACGATTTCAATAAAACTCAGAGATTGCAGGCTCTCTTCGTCACAGCTGAAACTTCCCAATTAATTACAGGCCCCAGACAATCATCAACAATTCAGACAGAGAACGCATTCGTCATTCACTCTAAAATGAAATGGTCACAAACCTTATTTCTGAGGAAAATTGTATATTGAAACCATTTCCGTACATGTTCCGTTTCCGTGGATTTTTAGTCTCATGAAATTTACTTTTACAAGTCCTTCTTTCTCTTTGTCTACCCCGCTAGCGGCACATACTTTCCTGCCTCGCTTTATCGCGAAGAAGAGTAAATAAATCTCCTTTTGCAATACGAAAATCTTCCAACCGATACTTTCCGAAGCTGTTCCTTTCTCTCTCTTTCTATCTCTCTTTCTATAACTATAATGACCATGGAGCATACACCTGTGTACCTCTGTTGTTCCAAAGAATAAACGTACTCGAAAAATACCTTGGCGTCGACGAGCTGTCGGCGCATATATTACTAGAAAATCTGCTCAGATACTTTTCATACGTAAATAAATGTGGATGATTTGATTGACCATTATTAATTATTGCGTGGTAGAGGGTAATTTTCCGTGGGGAGATTACAGTTTCTATTCCTTTTTGCCTGCTTCATTTATTGCATTTTTATATTTTCTCCTTTCATCAATCAAATTCAATATTTCTTCTGTTACCCAAGGATTTCTACCAGCCCTCGTCTTTTTACCTACTTGATCCTCTGCTGCCTTCACTATTTCATGCCTCAAAGCTACCCATTCTTCTTCTACTGTATTTCTTTCCCCCATTCCTGTCAATTGTTCCCTTATGCTCTCCATGAAACTCTGTACAACCTCTGGTTTAGTCAGTTTATCCAGGTCCCATCTCCTTAAATTCCCACCTTTTTGCAGTTTCTTCAGTTTTAATCTACAGTTCATAACAAATAGATTGTGGTCAGAGTTCACATCTGCCCCTGGAAATGTCTTACAATTTAAAACCTGGTTCCTAAATCTCTGTCTTACCATTATATAATCTATCTGAAACCTTTTAGAATCTCCAGGCTTCTTCCATGTATACAACCTTCTTTTATGATTCTTGAACCAAGTGTTAGCTATGATTAAGTTGTGCTCTGTGCAAAATTCTACGAGGCGGCTTCCTCTTTCCTTTCTTACCCCCAATCCATATTCACCTATTACGTTTCCTTCTTTCCCTTTTCCTACTACCGAATTCCAGTCACCCATGACTATTAAATTTTCGTCTCCCTTCACTATCTGAATAATTTCTTTTATTTCATCATACATTTCTTCAATTTCTTCGTCATCTGCAGAGCCAGTTAGCACATAAACTTCGACGCAGGAGGTAATAAAGAATGCGTAAAACAAACTTACCACCATTCCGTATTTTTCAAGTGCATCGATCGGCTGTAGTTGCTGACGACAAGCGGCTCTTCATTTCTTACATGGTTTAGATGCCGTCCACGTGAGATTCTTCCTTGTGTCTTGCTTCTACTAGTCTTTTTTTTTTTGAGTACCTGATACGTATAAATTTTCGCGTTTTAACATACAAACTAATTCTGTTTTCGTGTACACGAGGAAAATTTGTTTTGATAATCGAAGTTAAACTTTCAATTACGTTGTTACATTTCGAAATTGTTTGTCCATGGAAACCTGAAAATATAACTTCGAACTGTTTCACGGTATTCACCCAGTCTGTTGTTGGTGTTTGAAGACCCGCACGGGAAACATTACTTAGCCATGACTGAGAATTTGTTCCAGGAATCAAGCACATTTCAGTGCGTGATCCCAAGGTTTTATCGACTGAACGACTTTGAAATGCGAGATAGCCAGCCAAGTATTGAACCGAGCCAGGACTAGCATCTTCTATATCAGCACTATTTTGATCTATTTCGTGGACAGTTCTCAGGAATTCTTCTTCCTCTTCGACAATATCTAAGATGTCATAAATATTTGCACGTTTCACTTGTCGTTCATCTGTTATCTCAGTACAGAGTTCACTTGAGATGAATTTCAAGATGTTATCGTGTGTTTCAGTACCAGTATCTGCAGAAACAGCAGTGACTCCTTCTTCAGCAGCTGCTGCACTGCCTGATAAAGGTACGTCGTCTGAATTTCCAGTTAAAAGAAGAAGCCGAATTCTGTGTTTGACCTCTACAGCTGTGGGATTATTGTAGAACGCACCAAGTCCTCGAATTCTAGAAAAATAATTTTCCAAGCAGTCCTCATTTAGACGTGATGTTAAGATAAACTTCACGTTATCTTTCTTTACCTCTTCGAGTAACCCTAGAAGGGATGTGACTGAGATTATAAACCCAACTGAAATGGCAACAAACCGTTCCTGTTTCCACAGCGTATGTCAAGACAAACATCGCGAAACCTTTTTAAAGTGTTCTCTTGGCTTTTAAAACTCAGACCAAATCCGCAACGTAAAGACGTGACATCATCAATGGGAAGTCTAGAATTTAAAACGTCGAAAACATAGTTTACTAAATCAAAGAACATGCTTTCCCGTTCTTTTCCCAAAACATACAAGAGAGCTTTAGCAGTGCGACGTGAAAATGCCATGCTAACATTTTGTCGAGCACGTCCTGTAACACTAATGTGCGCTTCTGAAATTTGATGTTCTACATTCAGATCGCCTTTCTGGCTGTCTAACAAATTCTCGATTACATTCTTAGTTATCAAAGTTTCATCAGGAAGAGATAACCATTCAAATAAAAAGTGGTTCCTAAGGAGCTTCAATAAATGTGGCACATCGTAAAAAACCCAGATTTTCCATTCATTGTGCGCTGGATTTTTGAAAAATGTTTTTGCGATATTGACACAAAGTTCATCCCACACTTTAGAGTTTTTTGCACCCATATCACACGTTACAGCCACAACATGTAGTCCCGAATTTTCAGTTTTAAATATTATATCTAGTAGCAGGCCACAGTTCATTGTCACATCAAAATTGTAATAAATCGGCTACTTCCAAGATGAACACAAGCCACGAATCATTGCAACTAGAACATTTGTGTCAGGTCCTAAAATCCTGTCTTCCGAAGCATCATAGCAGATTCTACCACAAACGTTCATTTCATCGCAACACAACACAGTTGTCTTCTGTAGGGGAGTAAACGTACGACTCCTTGCTTTCAAAATTGCCAAAACTTCTTCTGAAATACCTGGATTACACTTAAAATTCGTAGTCCATTTTTGGAGTGTTGCTCGACATGGCAAAGGAATATTTCGCTTCCTCAAATATGTATAAGTTTTTTGAGAGAGAGCTTTTAGAGTTAGGCCATTGGCAATATCCTGAGCACTCCATTTAACACGCCTGTTGCCTAGCAACAAACAGCGAATTTGTCCTGGAGTGAAACACTTAGATAAGATATTTTGTACTTTTTTCTTTACGAAACTTCCTTTCACTGTAGCACTTAATTTTGTCTTCCTTAATAAGACGCGTCTAACAGTATTTGCTGTCTTCAGGGCTGCTTTACATTTTTAAGGCTACTTTCAAGCACAGCATTTTTCTTATAAAGAACTTCTATTTCTGATTTCAGTCTTTTTATTTCTTCGTCCTTCACTTTCAAATCAGAGAGTTCACAAATGGCCAATGTATTTGTGTCTCGGTCCAGTTTCCCTTTCCTTGGGGACACAGACTGCAAGGTATCAATTGCTCTCTTGCGCACATCTCTCTTCTGATAACTTAGAGCTCGCTCACGAACATTCTACAGGGACAGAAAAGCCTGTTAATTGTTTCGTTTATGATTAATAATTAGTACTAAAATGATACTATTTTCACTAAAAATGACTCACTTGAGAAGACAAAACTTAAAGAATTAGTTCTTTAATCTAATTGATCAGTAGAACACAGCAGCTCGCTTACCTCATTGTCAGGTTCAGTGCCGTTTTCAGCTGTACGTAAATCTCCGTGCCAGTTGGGTAAATGTTGAGATGGAACTGCATCTGCTTTAAGTTTCTTCTTTTGCGGCAACCCCAGGAATTCGTTCTTTAAATCCCGCTCGTAATCCTCAGGAAGAAAATGAATCGAGCAGATACGGGCATTAATAACATTAATTTCGTCAGTTCTCTTGCACCGAGATATCCATTCCCTTTGTAGGAAATTCTTGGGAAAACGAAGATACACTATACCACTAGTCTTAGTTCCATAATTTTTACAGTTTGAAACTGCACAATTACTCGTATTTCTATTCATAATTCGGTCTGCTCGCAACACGCGCCACTAATAAACACACTGCTGCGGTACTCAATGCTCTCTGCCCGGTGACGTCACAGTGCGAAGGGTACAGTGGGTAAATTGTTCGCGGACACTGCCGGAATGCCCTACCTTATATGTCTTGCTACCTTGCGTGAAAGCAGCAGTTACAGGGCTGCATTGAGAAGGTATCGCCGAGTGAAAGGTCTGAGGAGAGCCCTGATGTCATTAAACGCTTCAAAAATACGACAAAGCAAATCGAATACATGGGTGAGCTTGGTGTGGCACGTGGAAGAGGAAGTTGTTATGAGGTTGTTGTTGCTGTAACTGAGCACGCAACATGTACCCCCGGTGGTGCCAGTGCTCGTTTGCTGCTACGAGAATTCTCAATCCCATGTTCAACATCACGGAAACATTTGCCGTCTGTTTTACACTGGTACCCGCGCAAAATCCACATTGTACACCAACTGAAAACTTATGACCTGGCATGGATCGAAGTTGATGACATTTGTGCAGGCAATACACTACTGGCCATTAAAATTGCTACACCACGAAGATGACGTGCTACAGACGCGAAATTTAACCGACAGAAAGAAGATGCTGTGATATGCAGATGATCAGCTTTTCGGAGCATTCACACAAGGTTGGCGCCGGTGGCGACACCTACAACGTGCTGACATGAGGAAACTTTCCAACCGATTACTCATACACAAACAGCAGTTGACCGGCGTTCCTGCTGAAACGTTGTTGTGATGCCTCGTCTAAGGAGGAGAAATGCGTACCATCACGTTTCCGACTTTGATAGAGGTCAGATTGTAGCCTATCGCGATTGCGGTTTATCGTATTGCGACTGTTGTGGGTTGGCAGGAGAGCCAACACCGGGTACTAGAGGAAGCCAAAAGGCACGCGTTTTAGCTCACGCAGGCTGGCGTGAGGTCTGGAACAGGACAAGGAAATTAGACTTTGGAAAAACGGACATAGCTGGTCGAATACTTAACTTTAATCCATTAATGATGAGCGTCGCTCTTGACTGTACATGATTCAGTATCAATAGTAACTGGTAAGGGCGCCTTGCTAGGTCGTAGCAAATGACGTAACTGAAGGCTATGCTAACTATCGTCTCGGCAAATGAGAGCGTATTTTGTTAGTGAACCATCGCTAGCAAAGTCGGTTGTACAACTGGGGCGAGTGCTAGGAAGTCTCTCTAGACCTGCCGTGTGGCGGCGCCCCGTCTGCAATCACTGATAGCGGCGACACGCGGGTCCGACGTATACTAACGGACCGCGGCCGATTTAAAGGCTACCACCTAGCAAGTGTGGTGTCTGGCGGTGACACCACAGCGACATTGCTGCTCGCATTGGTCGAGATCCAATGACTGTTAGCAGAATATGGAATCGGTGGGTTCAGGAGGGTAATACGGAACGCCGTGCAGGATCCCAACGGCCTCGTATCACTACCAGTGGAGATGATGGGCATCTTATCCGCATGACTGTAACGGATCGTGCAGCCACGTCTCGATCCCTGTGTCAAGAGATGGGGACGTTCGCAAGGCAACAACCATCTGCACGAATAGTTCGACGACGTTTGCAGCAGCATGGACTATCAGCTCGGAGACCATGGCTGCGGTTGCCCTTGACGCTGCGTCACAGACAGCAGCGCCTGCGATGGTGTACTCAACGACGAACCTGGGCGCACGAATTGCAAAACGTCATTTTTTCGGATGAATCCAGGTTCTGTTTACAGCATCACGATGGTCGCATCCGTGTTTGGCGACATCGCGGTAAACGCACATTGGAAGCGTGTATTCGTCATCGCCATACCGGTGTATCACCCGGCGTGATGGTATGGGGTGCCGTTGGTTACACGTCTCGGTCACCTCCTGTTAGCATTGACGGCACTTTGAACAGTGGACGTTACATTTCAGATGTGTTACGAGCCGTGGCTCTACCCTTCACTCGATCACTGCGAAACCCTACATTTCAGCAGGATAATGCACGACCGCATGTTGCAGATCGTGTACAGGCCTTTCTGGATAAAGAAAATGTTCAACTGCTGTCCTGGCCAACACATTCGCCAATTCAAAACGTCTGGTCAATGGTGGCCTAGCACCTGGTTCGTCACAATACGCCAGTCACTACTCTTAATGAACTGTGGTATCGTGTTGAAGCTGCATAGGCAGCTGTACCTGTACACGCCATCCAAACTCTGTTTGACTCTATGCCCAGACGTATCGAGGCCGTTATTACGGCCAGAGGTGGTTGTTCTGAGTACTGATTTCTCAAGATCTATGCACCAAAATTTCGTGAAAATGTAATCACATGTCAGTTCTAGTATAATATATTTGTCCAATGAATACCCGTCTTTCATCTGCATTTTCTTCTTGGTGTAGCAATTTTAATGGCCAGTAGTGCATTATCCTTGTTACGTCGTGTGGTTGTGTGTACTGTAAGACCTTCAGTACACACACCATCAGATTATTTGACCTATCGCTCTAACGAAGAAGGCGAGTGTCAGCAATATGTCTCATGGTCTTATCGTGGCATGTTTATCTTCTGCCGTTAGGTCAGACAATAGAAATGCCACTCGCACGCTTAGAGTGACAGATTGTTGGTGACCAACTTTAAACAGAACTTGATTAATTTTCACACACATTTATTAAAATAATAACAAGCATAAAAAATTATGTAACTTGGTTCTGGATGCTATTTACAATTGACAGTCTGAAGTTCCATTGGTATTGGTACATTAATCTCATTCTCACATATCTCTGATACTTGACAAAGTGTCTATACATTTCTCTTCATGGCT
This sequence comes from Schistocerca cancellata, assembly GCF_023864275.1. Classification (NCBI taxonomy): domain Eukaryota; kingdom Metazoa; phylum Arthropoda; class Insecta; order Orthoptera; family Acrididae; genus Schistocerca; species Schistocerca cancellata. Next base: position 99,275,016 of record NC_064627.1, read on the forward strand.
ATGTACAGGAATATGGTAATCTTATTAGGCGCAGACTGAATCTTGACTATAGACTCGTACAGACTAATGAAGACTGACTAATCAGAGGTCTGTACACTCGTTATAATACCTCGCACGTTCATGTATCACTGCGTGAGTGTGATCTGCAAGGAGAAAATGTTCTACGTAAGCAGCAATCTCACTGGCTGCGTTACATATTAATGCGTGGATCGTCGGAAGCAGAATTTGGTCCGTCTTTATGGCAGCGCCATCTCGTAGTGCGGAGACAGACGAGCGCTGCGCCTGCGCTGTTGTGTTTAGCGGGGCGCGCTCTAGTGGGAGATTTGTGTACTCGCTGACTACGCGGACCTATGTACGCAACACGTCGCTTGTATGGAGAGTAATAGTTCTTTTACAACATCAGTGTTTATACGACGTTATATGGCTATAAATTATGTTCCTTTTTTGGTTTGATTTGATAGTTCCATTTGTGAACCACTGAGGCAGACCCCATGTCTGATCGTCAAAAGTGGCCGCGTCTTCTTGTCGGGAAATGTGTGCAAGGCGTTTACACAGTAAGAGTTAGTTACTTCCAAAAAACACACATAATACAGCAAATAAAACTGATTTCTAAAACATTTTATATACAAATCTATCATTCGCCACTGTACCCCTTTGCGACAATTTTGAGTTAATAAAGTCATGTTATTTAAAACAGTCACTGTTCTGTTATATTTGGGGTAATACATAAGTCCGACTGAAAATGGTCTTCTGCAGCCGATGGCTCTGGCACAGTGAGTGGCTCGAAGACTTCGTAAATAATGGAACCCAGTATGTTGTCTTCGACGACCAGGATTTATCAGAGAGAAGTGTATTATCAGGAGTTCAAAATGATTCAAATGGTTCTGAGCACTATTGGACTTAACATCTGAGGTCATCAGTCCCCTAGACTTCAAACTACTTAAACCTAACTAACGTAAGGACATCACACACATCCATGCCCGAGGCAGGATTCGAACCTGCGACCGTAGCAGCAGCGCGGTTCCGGACTGAGTGCCTAGAACCGCTCGGCCACCGCGGCCGGCTCGTCAGGAGTGTCCCAGGGATGTGTGATAGGACTGATGTTGTTCTCTGTATATGTAAATGATTTGGTGGACAGGGTGTGCAGCAATCTACGGTTGTTTGCTGACAATGTTGTGGTTTATGGTAAGATGTCAGAGTTGCCTGACTTTGGGAAAATACAAGACGACTTAGACAAAATTTCCAGTTGGTGTGATGAATGTGAGCTAGCCCTAAATGTGAAAAAATATAAGTTAATGCGGATGACTAGGAAGATCCAATCTGTAATGTTCGGATACAGTATTACTGTTCTGCTTAACACAGTCAAGTCGTTTAAATATCTGTGCGTAACGTTGCAAAGCGATATGAGGTGGAACAAGCATGTGAGAACTGTGGTAGTGAAGGCAAATGGTCGACTTCGGTTTACTGGAAGAATTTTAGGAAATAATTGTTCACCTGTAAAGGAGACCGCATATAGGACGCTGGAGCGACCTGTTCTAGAGTACTGCTCTAGTGTTTTGAATTCTTACCAGGTAGGATTGTAGGAAGACACTGAAGCAATTCAGAGGAAGGCTGCTAGATTTGTTACTGGTAGATTCGAAAAACACGCGAGTCTTAGAGAGATGCTTCGGGAACTCAAATGGGAATCCCTGGAGGGAAGGCTACGTGTTTCGAGAAACACTACTGAGGAAATTTAGAGAACCGGCATTTGAAGCTGACTGCTGAACGATTCTACAGCCGCCAAGATACACTGTGTGTAAGGGCCGCGAAGATAAGATACGAGAAATTAGGGCTCATACCGAGGTAAATAGAGAGTCGTTTTTCCCTCGCTCTATTTGGAAGTGGAACAGGAAAGGAAATGACAAGTAGTGGTACAGGGTACCCTCCGCCACGCACTGCACGGTGGCGTGTGCCGTGTCTACGTAGATGTAGTTGTACCCTCTTATATACGAGAAACTGGTCACGATGAAACTCAGCAAAATGCTTGTGGTTCCATTACTTTTTTTCACTTATGAGGGTCACTCCAAAAGAAAAGCACACTATTTTTGTAAAAATACAGTTTTCATTCTGAAAGTTTTACAGTGTGTAAATACATCCTTCCCGCTTGTTTTCAAACTTAGTTCAATCTGTCCCCTTGAGTGGCGCCGTCACAGCATGTATTTAAGATGGCTGCTGCACTTGACATTCGTCAGAAGCAACGTACTGTTATAGAATTCCTGTGCTCTGAAAACGAGACAGTGGGAAACATCCACAAGAGGTTGAAAAATGTGTATGGAGAAGCTGCCGTCGATCGCAGTACAGTTAGTCGGTGGGCAAGCAGGTTACGTCAGGAAAGCGGGCACGGCAATATCGAGGATTGTCCTCGCAGCGGCAGACCTCGTACTGCACACACTCCAGACAATGCGCAGAGAATTAACGAATTGGTGACTGCTGACAGACGCATCACAGTGAACGAATTGTCACATGGGAATAGGGGAAGGAAGTGTTTGCAGAATACTGAAAGTGTTGGCGTTAAAAAAGGTTTGTGCCGGGTAGGTTCCCAGGAAGTTGACAGTGGCTCACAAAGAAACAAGAAAAACGATATGCAGCGAACTTTTGGAACAGTACGAGAATGGTGGGGACGAATTTCTTGGAAGAACTGTGGCAGGTGATGAAACATGGCACCATCATTTTTCACCAGAGACGAAGAGGCAATCAATGGAGTGGCATCGTGCAAATTGACCCAAGAAAAAAAAATTCAAAACCACACCTTCTGCTGGAAAAGTTATGGCTACGGTGTTTTTCGATTCCGAAGGACTCTTGCTTGTGGACATCATGCCAAGTGGAACCACCATAAATTCTGATGCATATGTGACGACACTGAAGCAACTTCAAACTCGACTGAGTCGTGTTCGACCACATCGTCAAAAGCAGGATGTTTTGCTTTAGCACGACAATGCACGGCCACATGTCAGTCAAAAATCCATGGAAGTGATCACAAAACTCGGATGGACAACACTGAAACACCGGCCTTACAGTCCTGACCTGGCTCCATGTGACTATCATCTCTTTGGGAAACTGAAAGACTCTCTTCGTGGAACAAGGTTTGAAGATGATGACTCCCTTGTGCGCGCTGCCAAACAGTGGCTCCAACAGATTGGTCCAGAATTTTACCGTGCATACCTGCACTGGCGCTGGTTCCAAGATGGCGTAGGGCAGTTGAGAAGGATGGAATTATGTGGAGAAATGAAAATATTGTTCCTAAAGGATGTATCTACACACTGTAAAACTTTCAAACATGTAGACTAAAAGATGGATTTTAAAAAAATAGTGTGCATTTCTTTTGGAGTGACCCTCATATATTTTGTGTGATACAATGTGCAGTTGGTAAGCTTCTATCAGTAACCATGGTTTCGTGAAAACAGTAACCATGGTTTCGTGAAAACTGAATTTATGTTTGAGAAGCGTCCGTTGCCCCCTCCCCCCCCCCCCCGCGCCTTCTTCCTCCTATGCGGCCAGAGGTGCCCCTCTATAACGCCAGTATCAGCTCTGAAGCAAAATAATTTCTTGACCACTGGTTTAGCAGCTCGCAAAGCTTTTTTTCTCTGTCCTTTGTAGCAAATTTTGCTTCAAATCAATCAAAATGGCAATAGACCAGAAGATGGCGCAATTCGTCACCCGGCATGCAGAATCTAACGATAGTGCGGCATTAACGACAGCAGTATGACAGGGCACCAGAGGCAAGATCCAGTCACAATAAGATGGTTCAAAACATTTAAAGCGACAGGCAATGTCAAAGATTTTTCCCTGGCAAGCACTTCTTGAGAGAGAGAGCAATCTGTGTTTCATCGCAGCCTCCAGAAGTCCGTTCGCCGTACATCACGCGAACTGCATGAAGGAATATCAATTGTCTATAAAGTGTTACATAAGCGAATAATCGGATACACCATCTCTGCGTACAAAGTGCAAATGCTCCAAGCATTGCAGGCAAACGATCGCCCTCTGCGGTATGCATTTGCCTGTCCCTTACTGGACTCCATACGTACTGACTACCCGATAAAGTGCATGATTTCAGATAAAGTGACGTTCCACATTCCTGGACACGTGAACCGTTATAGCGTTAGCATTTGGGGCTCTGAAAACCCACACAAGACAAATAAACACATCCGTGATACCTTGAATTTTAGCGCTTGGCGTTTCATGATGCACTCTAGGGCGATAATGCCAGTTCTCTTCCCAGAAAAAACAAAACGTGGACATGCTCGAACAGTTCGTCCTACATCAGTCCAGAGAGCTGTAGCCGTCCGTCATCTTAGCATGAAAGGATGGATAGATGGATGGAGAGGGTTGTATGGGCGCACGACGGCAAGGTCTTCCGCGCCCGCTCAGTAACAGATTGAGACGGGTGTCAAGAAAAGACTCAGAACAATAAGATAAAACAGAACGTAAAACACAGGAAAACTATGCGCGTACCCACACCGAAGCATGGGACGAAGCATGTGCAACCCCACATTTGAAGCTGATGGCGTGGGATGTACTGAATGCAACATTTCCTTAAAAGGTGATAGGTTTTGAAGGTCCCATAGCACAGCCTCACTCCTGCCCGATGTCACGCCACTAGACTTCTTTTCGTGGGGTTACTTCAACGATAACATTTACACAACATTAGTTAGTGACATTGCTACCCTTCGTCGAAGCAATCAGAAATCGAATATCGCCTTGATGTTCTACGAGAGACGAGTGGGGCACACACTAAAATTCTTGTGCCGCGCGGGATTAGCCGAGCGGTCTAGGGCTCTGCTGTCATGGACTGTGGGGCTGGTCCCGGCGGAGGTTCGAGTCCTCCCTCGGGCATGGGTGTGTGTGTTTATCCTTAGGATAATTTAAGTTAAGTAGTGTGTAAGCTTAGGGACTGACGACCTTAGCAGTTAAGGCCCATAAGATTTCATACACACACGCACTAAAATTCTTGCGTAACAGAAGATCCTTTGAGAGTTGCTAAACGTTTTACAACAGACCACGTCCCTCTATCGCTAATAGTCTTTAAGTTATAAGTTTTTGAAATGATTGCGGGACTTCGTAGACACATTGTATACTTCCGACACTGGTTGCACTCAGAACTGCGATACCACGCGACATGAGGAAGTGTTATCAGTATCAAGACTCTACGTGCAGTTGCCAACAGCCGAGAGGGCAACTGCGGAGGCCATCCTTATGAAACAATAGCAGCAACACTCCCAAAGCTCTGAGTGTAAACATGTCTAGTTAAGTCCCACTTATCTTGGGCTAGCTTTATCCTAGTAATATCTTTCTCAAACATTTTTTTTTTTAATTTCTCTTCCATTCTTGGTTGTCTGCATCGATGTGCTGGATATTTCAGTATACAGAAGCGTGCTGTCTTTTGGAAGGTTTTATGTACGGTAGCTTTCAGTGATTGTTACTGTCGAAATGTGCTTTGCAACTAAACTAGTCTGTAATTACATATATTTGCTATACGCAGTCCACAATTCTCCTCACTGTTCGTAAATGTGGCAGTTGTCAGTGAAGTGTTGGTAAAATAAATTTATAAGTGTGAAGTCCTATATTCTTCAACGAAATTTGAGGGTGAGCCAAAGCCCAGTATTTTTCGACAAGTGAAAATTCCGAAACAAAGAAGGTCATTCTAAAAGGAAAGGACGTTTGAACTGACAGGCCTCGCATTTCGTCCTACCCCACCCCCGCTGTCGTGTATTAGGTCTTGGCAACGGTGGCGTCAGGATGACACTAACAGGTGCCAGGAACGGTCGTTCGCAGTTTACTTGTACGATCTTAACATTTGTTACCAAATTTACGATCCGGCATAGTGTGAGGTTCGTGGAGTAATACTGTTTCTGAATGCAAAAAGAAGTCCACCACATCGAAATTCATAGACAGGTAACATAAGTTCATAGAAACATGATGAAAGAATCATCAGTTCGAAAATGTTGTCTCATGTTTAATGGAGGACGAACGACTACTCATGATGTGGAACGATCAGGCCGGCTCTCAGTTGCTAGTGATGAACTCAAATGTAGAACTGATGAAAAAATTTAACACCATTGACGTTTCACTGCCTGATGGATTGAGCTTGTGCGCTCTTGAAATTTCACTACCAGTTCTTTATGAAATTTGTAGAAGTGTAACAAGTGGTTTCCTTTTGACAAATGAACGTCACAACAGCGAATTGGAACTGCAGTTAGCTTTCTCACTATGTACGACAAGGATGGCAGGGAATTTTGAGTCATATTGTTGAAGAGATCTAGGTTTCACATGAAAGTCCAGAAACAGCTTAATGCAATCATCATATGACAAAATTGCATTAAGCTTACCTCGCCAGCTAATGAGAAATATACATGCTTTCAAGAAACATAAAATTAACATAATGAAAACGTTTCTTAACATTAAATTCAACAAAGAGTGTATGTCACTTAAAACAGTCCCGAAATTTGTCAAAGTCAAAATTAACTGCAAAACTAAAGCTGCCAGATTTGCTAAGCAAAAGTGTGAAAACATATGGCTAAAAACAGGGATTAAAATGCAATACAAGAAAAAAGAAAACTTAAACAATGTCATGTACAACTTGCAACTGCAGCTAGGACACAGCCTCTCACCTTTACAATTCTCATACATCCTACAGCACATAGACGATAAAGTAGATAAAGAACAAAAGATTATCTTATCCAAACACAAAAAGAAACCTGAAGCCTTAAAATCTATGAACAATTCAGAGTTTGATAAAAACAAACAGCTAAGCTAATACAAATTTTTTGATAGAGTTATTAATACAACTGACATCCAATTTAGCAGCAGTGAACTCATTTTATTAAATAAAGATCTGAAACATAATATTGGAACAAATCTCAGTAATCGTAGTGTTAAAAATCTCATAGCCTGCACAAAACTTGCTTGTGACACAGCAAAACTAGACACATGTGAGAAAAATGCAGTTGCATACAAGACAAAGAAACTGATAATGAAACAGCTTCAAACAAATAATACCCACAAGAACACTAAACTTAAAGATTTGAAAAAGATTAACAGCAAACTGTCCGAAAGTAAAGCACTCATAGTAAAAGCTGACAAAGGAAATTCTTTAATCGTAATGCATGAAAGAGAATATGTAGAGAAAACCTTGCAATGTTTCCATAGCAACAATATTACTGAAATAAAGACAGATCCTACAGTAAAATTCCAAACTAAACTCCGAAAAGTACTACAAAACTGTAACTTTTTACTGAACAAATATGAAATACGTAACTGCATAGTAATAAATCCCTCAGCACCAAAACTGCGTGCACAGGCAAAGGTTAATAAAGAAAATTGTCCCATTCGCCCGATTGTTAACTCAAGAAACAGCCCTGCATACTTCATAAGCCATAAATTAAAAGACCTCATTACCAAATACTATACTTTTGAAAATAAGTACACCATACGTAACACACATGAACTCATAAGCTTAATTAAAGACAGCCACATCCCACCAACAGCTAAATTAGCATCGTTAGACATCGTCAACCTGTACACGAACATCCCTGTCAAAGAGACTATTAACATTATAAGAAACAATCTGCTTAAATATATGAAAATTAGTGCTGCAGAGATCTGTGAACTCGTAGAAATACTTTCACTTATTCTAGAGCATAATTACTTTAGCTTCAACAACAAACTGTACCGACAAAATGATGGTTTGGCAATGGGAAGTAGCTTAGTTGGGATATTGGCTGACATTTACATCAACCATATAGAACAAAAATTCTTCTCAACCAACCAGCACATCTCAAACAAAATAATCTACTATAGAAGATATGTTGATGATACAATCTTGCTTTTTGATGGTACAAGAAAAGAAATAGATACATTAGCAGCAGATCTAAGCAAAATGCACAAAAATATTAAATTCACAGTTGAACATGAAACTAATAAAAGCATTAACTTTCTTGACCCAAAAATTTGCAATAGTAACAGTAAACATCAATTTAGTATTTACAGAAAACCTACCACCACTCATCTTGCCACCCCCCCAACAAAAAATGGCATATTTCAGAACGATGATACAACGAATTAAAAAAGTAACAATATGTCACAGACCAACAAAATGAAATCAATATAATTAAAACAGTTACTCATAATAATGGGTATAAGCCCACAATAATAGAAAAACTCCACAACAAAATGCAGACAAATACCACAGATCCACTTCACAGCAGTCACTTCAAGCCAAATCAGTGTGCCACTGAAGCCAAACCTAAATATGCTACTCTCCCATACCTAGGCCCACTTTCATACCAAATAGCAAACTTATTTAAAAAGAAGAAAAATATCAAAATCAGCATTTCCACAAACAATAAATTACAACAAAAAGTAATCCATGATGTAAATACCTCCAAGAGTCCATACCGTAAATCAGGAATATACAAACTCAAATGTGGTACATGCCCAAAATTCTACATTGGACAGACAGGCAGAAGTTTTGAAATTAGATACAAAGAACACATTGATGCTTTAAGACTTGGTAACTTGAACAAATCAGCATTTGCAGCCCATATTGCTGAAGAAAACCATTCAGTGGGAAACATTGAGGACAACTTAAAAATTTAGCATCTAGCAGAAAAAGGAGCCACTATGAATATAATAGAAGAATTAGAAATACACACACACAAAAACAGCACCCCAGACTATACCCTTAACGAACAAACAGAGTTAGCTAACACCCCTTTCCTGATAAATTTCCAAAAATTACTTTCCAGCCTCAAAAGCAAATAATATTAGTACACCTATCTGCAGATCAAGTAGCAAATTTATGTGTTACTAGATTTTCTCATGATGCTAAATGTAATTAAATATTATACTATTTTACCTATACAGTTATATATATATATATATATATATATATATACATAACTTTATAATTAATTTATAAATATCAACTCAAAAATTCAATGTCTCTGTACTAGTGTAAAAGGCATTACATTACGTAAACGAATATATGATCCTTTCCAAACATAGGACATCATCGTCAAATGTTACGATATATCATAGCATCTGTGATACTCATATGTTTGTAAGCTCTTTGTATGTATCAAAACATGTGGTGCGTGGTAGAAATCTTCTCAGTGACAAATCGAAAGTGTTTAGTGAGGACAGTTTACGTGTGCAACAACAAGAATGCAGTGGGACTGCATTTACATCTGTTGGACGAATGTTATGGAAACAAACACTCCAAACCGACGTTTCACGTAAGTCACATGCAACGAAAATCTGTAACGCAACCATCTGTGTGTGGCGTGTTTATAATTATGTATTATTTATATTTTAGGAAAATTAATCTGTAAAAAACACACAAAATAAAAAGAAAGCGTGTAAACCGTCCGAGGAAGAATCACAACGATTCGAAACCGATAACGGTGCCCTTTGAATAAAGGAACTGAAAGTAAATTTGTGGCTGGTTGCTGTCTTAACACCATCAACATTTGTCTTCAAACAACAGCACGATCATGTCATCATATGACAAAATTGCACTGTGCACAATGGCCAAATACAACTGCTTGTTTTGGGGTGAGGTACCGTTACAGCACAGCTATATTACAAGGAGATTATTCTGGATCCTGTTCGTCTGTTTATGGTTGCGCTAGGTCTCAAATTTCTATTTGTGGAGACAATGCCTGCCCACAAAGGACCGCTAAGATGTGGAACACAATGGTAAGTGAAGACTGAACGTGAGGAATGGCATGTGTGCTCCATGGACCTAAACCTATAGAGTATAGAGCATGGCTAGGATTCTCGACAGACATGTTTCTCAACAAATACCCCCTCCGCGAACAGGTCCTCGTCAGATTGGTAGGAAATCCGCAGGAAACCTAAATCTGGTTGGCCATATAAATATTTGAACTGCTGTCTTGCAGAATGCATGTTCACTGTCTTAATCACTGCACTGCCCTGCTGTAATCGAGATGTAAACTGCGTCTACGAACGTATTTTCGTTGTAATATTGCATGCGCTCAGTTTCACAATTTTGAACCTTTTATTAAGTATAACTTTTGTAATAGTAACAACAATATGTTTTCTTTCCCTAGGAATGGCAACTGAATGATTTCACCGGGCAGTTGAATCCATTATACGGAGATGTCAGTGACGAGGAAAGCATACTTTCTGTGTTCAAATGGATTGCTGATACCTTGGGAGGCGTCGACATTCTCGTCAACTGCGCGGGATTGTGTCGCAACTGCAGCTTGATTTGTGAGTGACGAATATTCTCTGTTAGTGTACGAAGTGGATACACGAGTAAAAATCAATCTGTGTTTTGGATAACTTAGCAACTAAAAAAGTTGTTTGATATTGATATAGAAATCGTAAAATGTTAAGGTTAGATCCTGTTGAAAGATGTGTGAGTATAAGAAGTAAGAATCGTGCAGGGCCCCCGCGAGCACGCAGAAGTGCCGCAACACGACGTGGCGCGCAGCCGACTAATGTCTGAAGTAGTGATGGAGGGAATTGACGCCATGAACCCTGCAGGACAGTCCATAAATCCATAAGAGTAGGAGAGGGTGGAGATCTCTTCTGAACAGCACGTTTCTAGGCATCCCAGATATGCTCAATAATGTTCATGTCTGAGGAGTTTGGTGACCAGCGGGATTGTTTAAACTCAGAAGAGTGTTCCTCGAGCTACTCTGTAGCAATTCTGGACATGTGGGGCGTCGCATTGTCCTTCTGGAATTCCACACGTCCACCGGAATGCACGATGGACATGAAAGGATGCAGGTGATCAGACAGGATGCTTACGTACGTGTCACCTGTCAGAGTCGAATCTAGACTATCAGAGCGCCCATATCACTCCAATGGCACACGCCCCACACCATTACAGAGGCTTCACCAGCTTGAACAGTCCGCTGCTGACATGCAGGGTCCGTAGATTCATCAGGTTGCCTCTATACCCGTACGCGTCCATCCACTCGATACAATTTGAAACGAGACTCGTCCGACCAGGCAACATGTTTCCGGCGTCAACGTCTAATATCGGTGTTGACGGTGTTGACGGGCCCAGGCGGGGCGTAGAGCTTTGTGTTGTGCAGTTATCAAGAGGGCCTTCGGCTCCGAAACCCCATATAGATGTCGTTTCGTTGAGTGGTTGACTTGGTGACACTTGTTGATGGCCCAGCATTGAACTCCGAAACAATTTGTGGAAGGGTTGTACTCCTGTCACGTTGAACGATTCTCTTCAATTGTCGTTGGTCCTGTTCTTGCATGATCTTTTTCCGGCCGCAGCGATGTTGGAGATTTGATGTTTGACCGAATTCCTAATATTTATGGTATAGTCGTGAAATGGTCGAATTGGAATCTCAGACCCACTTAAATCTTGATAACCTGCCATTGCAGCAGCAGAAAACGATCTAATAACTGTGGTAGACGTATTGAATAGGCGTTGCCGACCGCAGCGCCGTATTCTGCCTGTTTACAAATCTCTGTTCTTGAATACCAGTTTCTTTGGGGCTTCAATGTATTATAAGCGAGGCGGAGAAGAAAGTTTGGAGATTCAATGTTAATGATAGAAAAGGAGTTAACTCCATTAAAACTTTGGTGCGCCCCTGATCTGCAGTATGTGACATCCCACCACAAACTGTACATCCTGACGTTACAGGTAACTGTAAACTATCCCATTACGTCCATCAGCCATCCCATCGGAAGATTTATCAGAAAGTCGTAGGGAGTTCCGGTCATAAGTGAAGTCAATGAACGGTCTCTCGTGGATCCGTCTTCGTTGAAACAGAAGACAGCAGACAGAAGAGTAACCGCAGCCATGGTCTCCGAGCTGATAGTCCATGCTGCTGCAAACGTCGTCGAACTGTTCGTGCAGATGGTTGTTGTCTTGCAAACGTCCCCATCTGTTGACTCAGGGATCGAGACGTGGCTGCACGTTCCGTTACAGCCATGCGGATAAGATGCCTGTCATCTCGACTGTTAGTGATACGAGATCGCTGGGATCCAGCACGGCGTTCCGTATTACACTCCTGAACCCACCGATTCCAAGTTCTGCTAACAGTCATTGGATCTCGACCAACGCGAGCAGCAATTTGGCGATACGATAAACCGCAATCGCGATAGGCTACAATCCGACATTTATCAAAGTCGGAAACGTGATGGTACGCATTTTTCCTCCTTACACGAGGCATCACAGTAACGTTTCACCAGGCAACGCCGGTCAACTACTGTTTCAGCAATCGGTGCTACAGACGCGAAATTTAACTGACAGGAAGATGCTGTGATATGCAAATGAATAGCATTTCATTCACACAAGGTTGGCGCTGGTGGCGACACATACAATGTGCTGACATGAGGAAAGTTTCCAACCGATTTTCATACACAAACAGCAGTTGACCGGCGTTGCCTGGTGAAACGTTGTTGTGATGACTCGTGTAAGGAGGAGAAATGCGTACCATCAAGTTTCAGCCTTTGATAAAGGTCGGATTGTGGCCCATCGCGATTGCGGTTTATCGTATCGCGACATTGCTGCTCGCATTGGTCGAGATCCAATGACTATTATCAGAATATGGAATCGGTTGGTTCAGGAGGCTAATACGAAACGCCGTGCTGGACCCCAACGTCCTCGTATCACTAGCAGTCGAGATGAGAGGCATCTTATCATCATGGCTGTAACGGATCGTGCAGCCACGTCTCGATCCCATTTGTCAACAGATGGGGACGTTTGCAAGACAACAACCAACTGCACGAACAGTTCGACGACGTTTGCAGCACTATCAGCTCGGAGACCATGGCTGCAGTTACCCTTGACACTGCATCACAGAGAGGAGAGCCTGCGATGGTGTACTCAACGACGAACCTGGGTGCACGAATGCTAAAACGTCATATTTTTGGATGAATCCAGGTTCTGTTTACAGCATCAAGATGGTCGCATCCGTGTTTGGTGACATCGCGGTGAATGCACATTGGAAGCGTATATTCGTCATCGCCATACTGGGGCGTATCACCCGGCGTGATGGTATGGGGTGCCATTGGTTGCACGTCTCGGTCACCTCTTGTTCGCATTGACAGCACTTTGAACGGTGGACGTTACATTTCAGATGTGTTATGATCCGTGGGTCTACCCTTCATTGGATCCCTGTGAAACCTACATTTCAGCAGGATTATGCACGACCGCATGTTGCAGGTCCTGTACGGGTCTTTCTGGATACAGAACTTGTTCGACTGCTGCCCTGGCTAGCACATTCTCCAGATCTCTCACCAATTGAAAACGTCTGGTCAATGGTGGCCGAGCAACTGGCTTGTCACAATACGACAGTTACTACTCTTGATGAACTGTGGTATCGTGTTGAAGCTGCATGGGCAGCTGTACCTGTACACGCTATCCAAGCTCTGTTTGACTCAATGCCCAGGCGTATCAACGCCGTTATTACGGCCAGAAGTGGTTTTTCTGCGTACTGATTTCTCGGGATCTATGCACCCAAATGTAATGAAATGAAAATGTAATCACATGTTAGTTCTAGTATAATATATTTGTCCAATGAATACCCGTTTATCATCTGCATTTCTTGCTGGTGTAGCAATTTTAATGGCCAGTAGTGTATGTGTGTGCAAAGTACGCAGTGTGACCGATCGTGTTGCGAAAATTGGCGCCCCAGATCGTGGGCTAAGGTGATGCATGCAGAAACACAGTAATTTATGTGTTTGCCCAGCTGCCTACAAGATGAAGGTAAAGCATGTGTATACTCTACAGCGCTAGCTGAGCAGTGTATCATTTCGTGACATATCAGGCTATAACACGACAAGACAATGTGTAAATACATCACTGAATAAGTTGATGTTTAGAGACGGGATGATATGTATTTGCACGTTGCATATACATTTGCATATTTGGCTCCATTTCACTGGTTATTGCATATTTTAACTAAAAGCTAGTGACGATTCATATTTTCGAGCTATGTTTACAATATTTTAAAAGTTTTGACGGGCTGTCTCTAGCTCGATCTAGTTCGGATGTCTCACAGATTGACCGCGACCTAGACCTGCGTGCAATCGCTAACCGAGAGGCCGCTGCCTAGTGAAATCATCATACAAGAGGAACAGGAACAGGCAGACAGACAATGTTCCTTGGCCCGCGCCGGTTAATCCCCTCCGCTGTCATTCCGTATGCGTCTCCAAAAATTAAACTACGGATGGTTCTAGTCGCACGTCCATTGTTTCAGTTCAGCTTTCTATTTACTTGTACACAGTTGAACGTGTCTACGACGTGTAGAATGTAACATGTTGTGCGCCATGCCGCCCGAAAAAAACATTTCGTGGGTAACTGACCACCGTGTAACATTTACCACTCCGTCTACAGGCCACAAGTGGCCCATCGGGACTATTCGACCGCCGTGTCATCCTCAGAGGAGGATGCAGATAGGAGGGGCGTGTGGTCAGCACAACGCTCTCCCGGTCGTTATGATGGTATTCTCGACCGAAGCCGCTACTATTCGGTCGAGTAGCTCCTCAATTGGCATCACGAAGCTGAGTGCACCCAGAAAAAGGGCAACAGCGCATGGCGGCCTGGATGGGCACCCATCCAAGTGCCGACCACGCCCGACAGCGCTTAACTTTGGTGATCTCACGGGAGCCGGTGTATCCACTGTGGCAAGGCCGTTGCCCCTGGAACATTTACATATGACGGAATTGTTTTATATTGTCGAGTTTGCGAGAAAAACGTTTCGTACAAAAAAATGTTACAAATAGACCAGCATGTCAAGACAAGTCTTCATATCGCAGGAATGCAGAAGAAAGGACCACGACAAATTCTGGCAACAGCAAGATGCAGTAGCAGGGCTTTGTCAGAAGGTAACCAACAAGTCGGTTTAACATGGATCTATGTGAAGCATTCATTGCAAATAATATTCCTCTTCATAAACTTACAAATCCTATCCTCAAAGGCTTCCTGCGTAAATATCGCTTGAATCAAAATATACCAGATGAATCAACATTGCGTAAAGATTATATACCGACAATATACGTAAATGTTCTGGAAGAAATACGCAATGAATTCAAGGACAGCATTATCTGGATTTAAGTTGACAAAACTACAGACACTTGTACCGTTACGTCGCAAATTTAATTGTTGGTGCTTTAAAAGAAGAGCCTTCTTCTTCCTAGCTAGCGGCGTGCAAAGAACTTGAAAAAGTATATCATTCTACGATCGCCAGATTTGTGAATGGGAGTATTAGAAAATATTTCCAGGATATTCTGGAGGTGAAAGGGTGTTCGAGTTTATTTCAGATCGTGCCCCCTATATGATCAAAGCAGGAAAAGCCCTCGGAGTATTTTAGCCCAATTTGATTCATGTGACGTGCTTTGCTCATGGAGTACATCGCCTTGCTGAAAAAGTACGTTCCACGTTTGTCAGTGTAAATAAACTGATTTCATCCACAAAGAAAGTGTTTCTAAAGGCTCCTGCTCGCATCAAGACCTACAAAGGAAAACTGATAAATGTGCCTTTAACTCCCGAACCAGTGGTAACTCGTTGGGGTACGTGGGTCGAAGCTGCGTTGTTTTACAATGAACATTTCGAGGCCCTTAGAGGGGTAGTAAAGACTTCGACAGTGCAGGGGCTTTTGCAGTTTTTCAGTGCAAGGAAGCTTTTAATGATTCCGGTATTAAAAAAGACATTTCTGTGATTACCACTCATTTTCCCATATACCTGCAAGTATTAAAAAGCTTGAAACTCAAGATCACGCGCTGAATGACTCTATTCAGTTAATGAATAAAGTTGTTCTAGTGAACTACTCATTGCCGGAGGTATTGCCAAGAAAATTTAAAGAGAAGTTTGAAAACATTTTAAACAATAACCCAGGCTTTGAAGTCATGTGCCATATTGAACATACAGCGAAATTTGTATGAGTCACAGTTGAGAGCATCAAGATGGGAAAATTGTATATGGTTCAGCACATCACTATCATAAAGGCTTTCCTCGAATAAATAACAATAAAATGACGATGGGACAACGTAAATTTCATTTTTGACTGGAAACAGCAGCTAATTTCAGTATGTGAATTTTCAATTTGTCTCGTAAAGCGGCGGTTTTATTTAGTTTCATGTATGTAAGGTTACCGGTACTAGGGTCTGTTAAAGCTATCATGTGTTAGTTGTAAATCGTACACTGGATAAGAGTAGGAGGATCTTGAATTATTGTCGATATTAAACTGTCTGTCGCAGTTGTATTTCTGTCCTATAAATAAGAGTATCGTTTAATGAAAACCAGAGTGTGAGACTTGTTAAAATTGCTATCAGTGGATATATGTGAGAAGATAATTAATAAATGCAGATGTAAGATGAACAGAGGGTATGCAGGCATGATATTATAAAATGAGTACATAACGACTAAAAAGAATGAGTGATCTCACGAATGCAGTGTGAAACGGTACAGTAGTTTCCGCTCTATAAGCAGCAGGTTTCGCTGCTCGCTCGCACTGGAAAACAGAAACAGAGGCGGCTCCGCAGCCAATTTTATTACACGACGCGGCCGGCCGCGGGTGCAACAGAACCCATGTGGATGGGTGGAAAGAAATGTGTCAGGCTTCATAATACGTATTTATATATGTCGTGTATTATGCATTTCTTGTATGTGGATGTGAATCTGCACATGAACTTTCCTAATCGTCCTCACACCTTTCCGTAAAGCGTGGCCAAATCTTTGTTGGGAAGTAGTTCCCTAGTATAGTAGTGCCAGCCTTACTCCTGGCTTGGGGATCAGAGAGACAGCACAGGCAGGTAAAAGACAAGGACTTTCCAGTGTCACAAGATTTGGGGTGGAGAGGTTGGTCACCCCCTCCACCGGAGCCCAGAAGGACCTCCGGGTGCCCGCCAGATTCCAGGAGTGTTACAGAAGACGGGTAAGTGAGCAGACGTGCCCTCAGTGCGTCTGTCTCAATGTTCACGCATGGAAGAGAGGTATTTGAATATCTGTACTAATTTTTTTATTTCCAGCTTCGAATTGTGTAAGGAAATGAATGTTCTCGTTTAATTTCGGAAATTTGACCCCCTGTGTTGCATCTGGTCCCCAGTTAGCCCGTTATCCTCCTCACATAGTGGATGTCCTATGTAAAATATTGGGAGACTTTGGTGGTATACCTTTGGCCAACGCAATTCCATCTTGCCCGTAGAAATGTGCGTGCAGACTAGTATATAATATACCCGAGCTATAAGTTGTAAAATTGTAATATCTATAAACTCAAAACAGTTGCTGAAATCGCTGTAAAGTCGAGTGATAATGTTTAAAATAAATAGGTAATCAACTGTCATCAATCTTTAACATACCTTAAAAATCACAAAGAAGTCAAGTTAAAGGAATTTATTTAAAATAAAAGATATAGAATGCAGGGACCCACACATCAGCGAGTGAGCCCTCCAGCCCCTTGCCTAGTATCGTACAGAAAGGGCACGCTATCTAGGTAGCGCTCTCAAGGTCCCCTCCCCAGTTATCCGTTGTGCAATTTTGATTCAGGGCTTGACGACATCAGCCTTCATCTGGCGTCCCTAGGCAAGGTTACAAGACGGTAACCTTTCAAGTGAAGCACCATAAATATGAGTGAAGAGCAAAGGAGAATGATGCAATTTTAGTGGAGTCTTGTGGCAACGTGAGGAAGTCTATGTGTACAACATAGTTATGGATATCTGGATTTTTAAAGTTATTTTAATTGTCCTTAGCTGATGGAAAGAGTTGCATTCTAGCTATAGGTTTTTTTTGTTTTCACTAAATGAGGGTCGAGAGTGCGAGATGAAGTTTGAGTTAGATAACTAATATCCACACAAAAGAATACATCAGGAGCGATGTGCGAAGAGAGCGTAGTGTTGTAGTTTCGTAGCAGATTGGTTCAACGTCAGGTGCAGGTGTGGACACAAGTATCATGTTGTCGGGGACATTTTCTTGTATTTTTGTTTGGGTACGTACGATGCAGGTATTAGTTATTGTAAGCAATTTTTTGGCTTCCTTGGTTAAAAAGGACAATTATAAAACCGAGGGAGGTGGCGCAGTCATCAGCACACTGGACTCGCATTCGGGAGGACGACGGTTCAATCCCACGTCCGCTCATCCTGATTTAGGATTTCCGCGATTTCCCTACATCGATCCAGGCAAATGCTGGGATGGTTCCTTTGAAAGGGCACGATCGACTTCGTTGCCCGTCCTTCCCTTAACCGATGAGACCGATGACCTCGCAGTTTGGTCTCTTCCCCCAAAACAACCCAACCAACAATTATAAATCAAGAACTTTGTAGTATGCTAAACTAGCTTATCGACGAACAACTGTCAATACAAAAACCTAATGGTGACAATGAATAGTAACTGGAAAAGAAGAGCATCTAAATAATTATTGTATTTTTTGTTTAAGCAGTCAAGATAATTCATAAGAATAGCAGTCAACAAAAGGAAGGATGGAACAAGATCACATTATTCATACACAAGGAAAAATATTGGCAAATATAAAAAAAAAACGAGAAGAAAGGGGAAAGAAGCAGTAATCGCTACAGGCAATGTGGTAACATTATTTAAACATCTGTTGTCCCACACGTCGAATTAGAAGAAAATTTGTTTTTCTTTGTGCTGTGCATTGTAGCAAGTTATGTTTCAGTTTTGTTCACATGGTGGTGCATGCCAAAGATCACAAAATCGATTACTCAAATCACTGAGGAAAGTAGGGTGTTCTAAACAAGGAGAGACGACAGACAAGGATGAACAAAAGGAAAGGAGGCGACGGATTAATATGAAACATAGGATGGTGACAGTTTATGTTTCTCTTCTTCAGTTTATTGGCACTGTTAGTGGGTGATGGTCATAACAAAGATGAGAATCTTTTAGAAGAATAAACAGAATATGACCAATTGCATGGAGGGAGAAATGGATTACGCATGCTGTAATAAACACTAACTACTGATAACTTCTAACGAGTGTGTATGTGTATGTGTGTGTGTGTGTGTGTGTGTGTGCGTCTTTGCGTGTGTGATGTCTAAATTTTTTTTGATATTTTCAGTAACGAAACATGCAACAACAGTTTTCAAGCAAATAATAACGAACAATAAATAAGGCAAAGATGATGCAATACGTGCATACTAAATGCAGCAATTTCTTCTTATGTATGTCATATAATATAACATTAGGATTGTTGTTGTTGTTGTTGTTGTTGTTGTTGTTGTTGTGGTCTTCAGTCCTGAGACTGGTTTGATGCAGCTCACCATGCTACCCTATCCTGTGCAAGCTTCTTCATCTCCCAGTACTTACTGCAACCTACATCCTTCTGAATCTGCTTAGTGTATTCATCTCTTGGTCTCCCTCTGCGATTTTTACCCTCCACGCTGCCCTCCAAAGCTAAATTTGTGATACCTTGATGCCTCAGAACATGTCCTACCAACCAGTCCCTTCTTCTTGTCAAGTTGTGCCACAAACTCCTCTTCTCCCCAATTCTAATCAATACCTCCTCATTAGTTATGTGATCTACCCATCTAATCTTCAGCATTCTTCTGTAGCAGCACATTTCGAAAGCTTCTATTCTCTTCTTGTCCAAACTATTTATTGTCCATGTTTCACTTCCATACATGGCTACACTCCATACTAATACTTTCAGAAACGACTTACCGACTCTTAAATCTGTACTCGATGTTAATTTCTCTTCTTCAGAAACGCTATCCTTGCCATTGCCAGTCTACATTTTATATCTTCTCTACTTCGACCATCATCAGTTATTTTGCTCCCCAAATAGCAGAACTCCTTTACCACTTTAAGTGTCTCATTTCCTAATGTAATTCCCGCAGCATCACCCGATTTAATTCGACTACATTCCATTACCCTCGTTTTGCTTTTGTTGATGAACATTAACGTGGAAGTTGTTATGCACTTGCTCATGAAGTACAGAGAGTGGACGTTTATTTTCAACTCTGTTCATGTCGATCAGTTGTGCACTGCATAAGTAAAACCATAGCATCGTTCTTCTCAAGACAATTACATTAGGCAGACCAACGCAAGAAATACTTTGCCCAAATATATTTTAGCATTCTGCATTAGGATAAGTCAGTAATTTATGACCTTTTAGGACTGTGCAGAGGCATTTCAAAAGGCAGCAACGGAAACAGTAGGGCACACAATGGAAAGGGTTCGCAGCTCGTGGCGGCCACGGCTTTTCTGAGTACGTGGTTGTCGTCAAGTCAGACCTGAGAGGGAGCGAGACGAACAAGAGAGAGACACAGCGAGAGCAGCTTGGCAGACAGGCCTTTCTTACGTTCACCTTCGCTCCAGCGCAGGGTGGAGAAACCGCCTCGAAAGGCCGTCTGCGAAAACAAGTTTTGGCAGCCGGTAGAGGCAACGCACAGTAGGGACGCGACTTCACCGCAGCAGCAATGCTGTTGACGAACACACTTTCCCTCAACATCAGTTTATGTACACAAAATATGGGAACAGCGAAGACGTGGAAGCTGTTGTGCACTTGCTCATGAAGTACAGAGATTGGACATTTATTTGCAACTCTTTTCATGTCGATCAGTTGTGCACTGCATAATTAAAACCATAGCATCCTTCAACTCAAGAAAATTACGTTAGCCAGACCAACACAAGAAGTACTTGCCGAAAATATACACCACTGGCCATTAAATTGCTACACCACGGAGATGACGTGCTACAGACGCGAAATTTAACCAACAGGAAGAAGATGCTGTGATATGCAAATGATTAGCTTTTCAGAGCATCCACACAAGGTTGGCACCAGTGGCGACACCTACAACGTGCTGACATGAGGAAAGTTTCCAACCGAATTCTCATACACAAACAGCAGTTGACCGGCGTTGCCTGGTGAAACGTTTTTGTGATGCCTCGTGTAACGAGGAGATATGCGTGCCATCACGTTTCCCACTTTGATAAGGGTCGGATTGTAGCCTATCGCGATTGCGGTTTATCGTATCGCGACATTGTTGCTCGCGTTGGTCGAGATCCAACGACTCTTAGCACAATATGGAATCAGTGGGTTCAACAGGGTAATACGGAACGCCGTGCAGGACCCCAACGGCCTCGTATCACTAGCAGTCGAGATAACAGGCATCTTATCCGCATGGCTGTAACGGATCGTGCAGCCACGTCTCGATCCCTGAGTTAACAGATGGGGACGTTTGCAAGACAACAACCATCTGCACGAACAGTTCGACGACGTTCGCAGCACCATGGACTATCAGCTCGGAGACCACGGCTGTGGTTACCCTTGACGCTGCATCACAGACAGGAGCACCTGCGATGGTGTACACAACGACGAACCTGGGTGCACGAATGGCAAAACGTCATATTTTCGAATGAATCCAGGTTCTGTTTACAGCATCATGATGGTCGCATCCGTGTTTGGCGACATCGCGGTGAATGCACATTGGAAGCATGTATTCGTCATCGCCATACAGGCGTATGGGGTGCCATTGGTTACACGTCTCGGTCACCTCTTGTTCGCACTGACGGCACTTTGAACAGTGGACGTTACATTTCAGATGTGTTACGACCCGTGTCTCTACCCTTCATTCGATAGCTGCGAAACCCTACATTTCAGCAGGATAATGCACGACCGCATGTTGCAGATCCTGTACGGCCCTTTCTGGATACAGAAAATGTTCGTCTGCTGCCCTGGCCAGCACATTCTCTAGATCTCTCACCAACTGAAAACGTCTGGTCAATGTTGGTCGAGCAACTGGCTCGTCACAATACGCCAGTCATTCCTCTTGAGCAACTGTGGTATCTTGTTGAAGCTGCATGGGTAGCTGTACCTGTGCATGCCATCCAAGCTCCAATGCCCAGGCGTATCGAGGCCGTTATTACGGCCAGAAGTGGTTGTTCTGGGTACTGATTTCTCAGGATCTATGCGCCCAAATTGCGTAAGAATGTAATCACATGTCAGTTCTAGTATAATATATTTGTCCAATGAATACCAGTTTATCATCTGCATTTCATCGCCGACCGGAGTGGCTGTGCGGTTCTGGGCGCTACAGTCTGGAGCCGAGCGAGCGCTATGGCCGCAGGTTCGAATCCTGCCTCGGGCATGGATGTGTGTGATGTCCTTAGGTTAGTTAGGTGTAATTAGTTCTAAGTTCTAGGCGACTAATGACCGCAGAAGTTAAGTCGCATAGTGCTCAGAGCCATTTGAATCATTTTGCATTTCTTCTTGGTGTAGCAATTTTAATTGCCGGTAATGTATTATTGTACATCTATGTCAACCAGTCAAGTAACAGGCTTGCTTCTTCTCACTTTGTTATATGTAAATCCAATTAATAATTCAACGAATCTTGTTCAGATCCTTCGAACATTTCTCGGATTTAGTAAGAGAATAATAGCAGTATTTTTAAGGTCAGGTCACCTTCTCATTGTCTGATTAGCAATCCGTCTTACGTAGAGGTTGCACTTCAATAGTGTAAGGCAGTCCTGGTGGAACAGTGAGAGCGGAATGCGGACAATGTGCCAGTAAACGCCCGGCTCAGTGACACACAGTGGGTTAGCGCCCA
Organism: Schistocerca cancellata; assembly: GCF_023864275.1. Taxonomy (NCBI): domain Eukaryota; kingdom Metazoa; phylum Arthropoda; class Insecta; order Orthoptera; family Acrididae; genus Schistocerca; species Schistocerca cancellata. The sequence goes on from NC_064627.1 coordinate 99,297,552, forward strand.
CCTCCAGAACGCGCCAACAAAAAGCAGTGTTGTGTAAAGGGGATGGGGAGGGGGGGGGGGAGAGACGCTCTAATGTAATATTGCTTTCAAGGTACTCTTTCCCCATAGGTGGGCGATGACTTCAATACGTATAACGAACTCGATTCCGGCTCGCCAATTTCAACTACGTTCTCACAGCTAAAGGTGCCGGTAAAGTCCTTTTATATGTTTGTCTCTTACAAATATGACTTTTTCTTGTGTTGAGTGACACCAGCATGAAGGATATACCATATCCCTTACAAGTCATCATCATCAAAATTACTGAACACGAATCGTTCGTGCCGGTAAAGGAAGAAATCGCAGGTGCTTGTGCAAGAGATGAATCGGCTAATCACTCGCAATGCGTGTTAATTGATTTCACGCACACAGCAACATCTCCCGGAAGACTGTTCCTCCTCTCCCCCACTCCCTCGGTCTCGCCATCACCAGAGCTACCAACATCCGCTTAGCTCCTGACTCCTACGTTACCGCCGTTGACCCTGAAAATGTTCACCGAGGCTTCTGCGACCCTCAACTGTAAATAAGTTAGCATGTTGTTGTTTTCAGAATTTTTTTGACACGGTGTCCATGTCAGTAATTACACTGCCAACAGCTGCTCCAACGTCGGACTGGAAACTGATGCTAGATGTGAACTTGCTGGGGCTAAGCATGTGTACCAGGGAGGCCGTGCAGGACATGTTCAAGAGAGGTGTCGACGACGGCTTCATCGTGCACATTTGCAGGTAAGAGAGCGCCGATGTTTACACGACTGTCGAAAAATAACTCTACTTCTTTTTTTGAGTCATCAGTCTTATAATTATGTTTAATGTGGCCCGCTACGACTTTCTCTCTTGTGCCAACCTCCTCATTTCAAGTAGCAATTGCACTCTACATCATCAATTATCAGTTGGACGAATTGTAATCTCCGTCTTCCCCTACAGTTTTTACCATCTACAGCCCCCTCTCCTACCGTAGAAGTTATTCCTTGGTGTTTTAACATTTGTACTATCATCCCGTTCGTTCTTCTTGTCGATTTTACGGAGACCTTGCTCATTCCTTGTCATTCTACCTAACTTTCAAAATACTTCTTCTGTACCAGCTACTCAAACGCTTCGATTCTCTTATTTTCCCGTTTTCCCGCAGTCAGTGATTCATTATCATACAAGACGGCGCTCCAGACGCGCAGTCTCAGAAATTTCTTCATGTTGAGGCCTATATTTGATACTAGCAGAAATGGTCAGGATGTCTACTTTGCCTGTGCCTGTCTGAGTGCTCCATGCTCCTTTCTTCGTTTTCTATGCGTTTTTTGTGGCAAAATTCCCTACCTCCGGACTCTACACCGTGGTCTCCAATTTTGATGGTAAGGTTCTTACTAACCTCACTTCTGGTAGTCCTCATTAGGCCTACTTTCCTCTTCCTTCAGATTACTCTCAGTCCATAGTCTGTACTCATTAGAGGATTCATTTCATCCTATATATACTGAAATTCTTCTTCACTTTGACTGGGGATAGCAATGCCATCACCGAATCTTATAACTGACATCCTCCAGCCCTAGTTTTTAATCCCACTCTAGAACATTTCTTTTATATCCGTTATTGGTTCTTCGATGCATAGACTCAATAGTAGGGGCGAAAGACTGCCTCCTTGTCTTATTCCCTTACTGATCTGAGCACTTGATTCTTGAACTTCTGGTCTTATTTTCCCCCATTTGGCTCTTGTAGATGTTGGATACCATCCGATTTTTCCTTATAGCTTATTCCTATTTTTCTCATTTTTTAGGACCTTATTCCTATTTTTCCCATATTTTAGAACATCTTGTACCATTTCACATTGTCGAACCCACTTTCAAAGTCGACAGTTCGTATGTAGATATATTTTTCTTTAGTTTTACTTCCGTGAACAATTTCAACGTCAGAACTGCGTCACTGGTGCCTTTACCTGTCCGAAAGCTACACTAATCGTCATCTATTAGACTTTTCCATTCTTCTGAACATTATTCGTGTCAGAAGCTTGGTGCATGAGCCGTTAAGCTGATTGTGCGGCGGTTTTCGTACATATCTGCTCTTACTATAAGCGAGATTGTGTTGATGATATTATTTCGAAAGCCTGGAGTGCCTCCAATGTCATAGATACCACACACCAACTTGAATAGTCGCTTACTTGCCACCTTCACCGATGCTTTCAGAAATTCCGATGGAATTTTATCGATCTCTTCTGCCTAATTTGATCATATATATAACGAGAAAATTATTACGACGACTTTACATCTCGTTACAACAGCGACTCAGTATTAAAAAAAGTTATTAATAAAGCTCACAGTTGCATGGCCGCATCCGCCCTTATAATGTGTTGAAACTTGCAAAACATTAAAGTAATTATGAAAAAACAGATTGTGGTTGCTCAGCCATAAGAATATTATGTAACAATCGGGGACACTCATGCTGCCTTCACAGTACATGTATCTATTGAGAATTTATAGTAATGGCAAAAACTGCATATCAGCTTAGTAACTCATCTATAATTATTCATACAGATGACTGATTATAAACGTAGTTCATTATGAAGATTTCTGATGTCAGCTTTAATATGGCATATCATATGAATACATTGCTCAAATGGCTCATCTGTTACTAATTTTTTAAACTGTTTACCTAAAATAATTATAACTTTTAAAATGTTGGGTCTAGAATTATGCTTAAAGTTGAAGCGGCCTCGACTCAATGACGTGACTTTTATGGTATGTTTAAGTTTTTCTGTAGCACGTCTGTATAGTACGTAACGTAATTTTAATAGAAATCTAATATTCACTCTCTCATTTCAACCATCTGTATCCTCCATAGTCCTGCCTCCCCTTGCAGGAGAGCTAGCTTGCTCCCGCATCCCAGAGCAACCCATATCCCGTCACTCAGCCACCAGCGCTACCTGAACGCCTGTCTCTTCCCGCTTGCCTCGACTGGCTGGCAATATGTCGGCCAGCTATCGATTGAACACCATTGCCACTTCCCCTGCGAGCCAGACTGTCCTTAACGTCACAACATGTCAATAGCTCTCCTCCAGCGAAAGCAATATTATGCGACCTTCCTGTCAAGAAATCATCAATCCAGTCACATACTTCATTTGATACTCCATAAAGTCATACTTTCGTTAGTAAGCGTTTCTGTGGTACTGAGTAAAATGCTTTCTGGAAGTCAAGAAATACTGTTTTTATCCATTGGCTTTCAGGATATCATGTGAGAAAAACGAGACAGGGCTCAGTGTTCAAACGTAATGAAATATAGTAACACTCTACAAGAGATGGATGTGTAGAATTCTGGACGGTAATTTTGTGGACCACTTTTCTTACCTTTCCTGTAGGCTGGTCAGACATTTTCTTTCTGCGAACTACTCGACACAGTTTTTCATTTGAGGGACCTACAGTATACAATAGTTAAGAGGGGCTAATTCGTCTGCATATTACGTGTAGAATCTGATAGACAATCCAAAACTCTCTGAAGTCAAATGTTCAGTTTTACTGATATCAGTTGTTCCTCACTGCCAGTGACACCAATATTCATCTCACTCATATTCGCAGTTGTGTAGGAATTAAACTGGGCTAGTGTTCTTGGCTCCTTCGACACCCATGAGTGTCTTGAGACTAGCTTTGGTGGCACTTACAGCCTCCAAATACGATAAAAATTTATTGGGCTTGGTAAGAAGTTTTTCGTTAAGATTCTGCTACCTGTACCGACTGAAGGCGTCACGCTTTGTCCTTTTGAGAGCCACGCCTGTCATTCAGGATCCCTATCTATAGGACTTTGCCTGGCTTTACACCTGTTGTGTTACGTGATTCGTCTGAATTTTTTGCTTTGACTATTACAAAGGTCTATGCCTCTCTGTTTGCTAGTATCGCCGGTCACGTGCCAATACATGACACTGAGTACTCCATGTACTATGCCAGCAAGATAGCTGTGAAGACGCTGCTTGAAGGACTAAGAAAGGACTTGGTTGCCAGGAAGAGCAATATACGAGTTGGAGTAAGTACACTTCACTGATTCATATTGTAAATACTGTAGCTTAAAAGAATTATATGAATTAATGCCTTTTGCCCTATTCGCCGTCACAGCAGTTAATTAACAGGAGTAGAAAATAATCGACATCAGGTAATCGCTATCTCCCTTTAGCACCATTTAATGATTTGCAATTTCTTAATAGATATAATGGAATGCTCCCTTTCTCTATGTGCTCAAAGAACGGTCTTTTTATCGTTTTGTAAATATGTCTACAGCTGGTGTGAAAACAGAATTATGATGTTTATAGAAAAAGAGAAGCTAAAAGGGCTCCTTGGTACTTCGAAACATTAAAATAATTATACAGCTCTCGGCTAGCAAAAAGCTTTGGGTATGGGGTAACTGACAGGAAGCCCTGTAATCCCGTTCCATTTCAGAATATAGTGCATCCATCAATGTGGTACCACTAGAATTGTCTAGAAATCCGTTCCATTTTAGAAAACAGAACATCTCCAACAGTAGCATCAGTACACTAATATACCACTGAATGAAATTTATGGAATTTATTGATACCTATTTTTGTTCACAAACGTTTCTTCATGTCGATTTTTGTGGCATGAAATCACCCTATTACACTAAAATTTTCACGTGCAGTCCTCTGCTTTTAGAAATGAAATGGCGTTTTGTTTTACTCTGGTTGGTAGTAAAATTGTAAGTGAATTATCGTTTTCTAATATTAAATAACAGACTTATTCCAAATCTCACGAACTGATCGGTTGTGTATTATTGTGTTGTTCAAATGACAGTTTAACTCTGTATACTGGTTTTTAGACTAATAATCATGAGAAAAGGGTAGTAATACTCAGTATGATATTTTAAAAATACTTTCTCTTGTGTGTACTTTGCCCTAGACAATACAGCTTGACACATTGTTTAAGAGACATTTGATTTCTATGAGTAATCTATATCTTTCTCACAAAGCTGGTATGAATATTGCAAATTAAAGAAAAGGAACCATGCTTAAATTGAACAGTATATAATAACCTTCTGGCAAAAGGTACTAAGTGCCCAAAACAGGTAAAAAAATTAAATTTATTTTATGCAACTAAATTATTTCATTACATAAATGTTTACTTTACCTTGTTTCCAACGTAATGAGATACATTTATGTATTTACACTTATGTAAAACCGAACTTTTGCAATATATATATATATATATATATATATATATATATATATATATATATATGTGTGTGTGTGTGTGTGTGTGTGTGTGTGTGTGTGTGTGTGTGTGTGTGTGTGTGTGTTGGGGCTTACTGGGGCTCAACGCTGAGGGTATCAGCGCCATTTTTGCACATACATACATCAACAGTTCTTTTATGACCCCTGAAAGCTTTCTACTTTTGAATAATTTAGAATACTCATTTACAATTGTGCACTATTATTTCATAGATTTCTAGGTCTTCTTTCGAGACTGCAGATAATCTTTTTGTAAAATACTACCCATTGATCTTTATGTAAAACATTTTTATATGCTTCTTTTCCCTTCTATGTTCAACATACGCCAGAAGAGAATTTGGATCAGTAAAACTTTGATTTTGACACACCTGACAACTCTTACCTATTTATCTTACCTTCCATTATTTTCCATTGTACAATTTCTTTGCAAACTTTGTTATTCTATTTTACTGCTTTTTAATTTTACTTTTGAATATTTTAGAAACTTTGTGATCTGAATGATTATTTTCCTACTCTTTTTAGCTCCTTATTCAGTAAGGTGGTAACAAATTGTATATTAATTCTGTATATCCTTACTAGAAGGAGTTTACTGTGGTACAGAAACAGTCATTTCTGAAATGAATTTATTTCTCAATTATGATCTATGGTTAACTTTCACAACATACTTGAATGATCTGGAATAAGTCAATATACAGGTCATTAACTTATTTTGTATCTGAAAATGGCTAAATGCTGTAATTTACAGATGAGTTCACGCAATGGGAAGAGGTTTGATAAATATGTAATATTTTTGCTCTAAATTAGCTACAAGTTTCTAAACAAAAATCCTTATGTGGAATAAAAAAATATGTAGTGTACTTCACAATTTAACTGTGCATTATGGTATGTATATAGAATCACTGCCTAAATGATCGAAGATTTCAGCTCAGAAAACGATGGTAGTACTACTACCACTCTCAGTTTTAATGAAGAGTACTGAAGGCAATTTTTCTTCTTGTAAGTGTAATTTTTCTTCTCATACTGTAACAATGGACAACATTTTCTTTTCTGGACTCTAATGCATTACTTACAACAAATAATGTTAGACGAAATATGTACCCTGATGCTTGTTAGATAGTTGTCTGCAAGTTGATCATAGGCGAGAACAATTTACTTTTTTCACAGCATCCATCTGCAGAATGGAAACCTTAAAAAACATGAATTAGCCCATAATATAATTCATTATCACACTGATGAATGAAAGCAGAAAAATATATTAACTTACTGACTGTGCCATTATCACTTTTAGAGAAAGCTGTATTGCATCTGAGTTGCTTAAGTAGCTCGACAACACATTTTTTTCTCAAATTTAAATGCTCATCAAAAAGTTTTGAAGTTTAAGATTTATTTCTTAACTCTTGTCCACCCTTTAAGTTTATCATAAATGTTGTACACTTTAATTAAGAGAAACACCATTTATAGGAAACCAGTCAATTGTTATTTTAAACAAATTATTTTTACAATTTCCTGTGATGGTATTCATCTACTAGAATTGATTATACAGTCTATCATCTGAAAAAAGTGGTAATTCAGCTTTTTGTATATAAATGGGAAATCAGCTGTGTAGAGAATGAACAGATAAAACTTTGGAGGTTGATTAGTGACATTTTCTATGTACTCTCACTGTCGATTCTACCTACAACTCTCTTACCTTACAGTTGTACAGTGATATACTGTCACTGTCATCTACTTGTATCTTCACTGAAACATTTTTCAATTCATATGATCAGTAAGGAAATTACAGTTGAGTGATCTCCGTTTGGCCATGTTTATTTATGTATATTTTATACGTGTAAATGAATTCTTCACTTCCATTTTGTTGTAGGCTACAAAATCTCTTTTATGTTTACTGCCCAGTGGATTTCTGTCAATATTTGGTATGAACACCTACTTTGACTATAATGACGACTTCAAGCCGTTTGTGAGGTACGGCGTAAAAAACTTTCTGGGAATCTAGAAATACGGAATCAAGTTGAAATCCCTTGTCGATAGCCATCAACACTTCATATGAGTAAAGAGTTAGTTGTGTTTCAAAACAACGATGTTTTCTAAATCCGTGTTGACTGTGTGCCAGTAGACCAGTCTCTTCGAGGTAATTCGTAATGTTCGAACACAATATATGTTCGACGATCCTGCTGCATATCCATGTTAATGATATGGTCCTGTGGTTTGATACTACAGTCCTCAAAACCCGTGCGCCAACGTCTCAAAAACGAGCACCAACTAATATATGAGTTGTTGTATTTTGTAATTGACATTTGATAAGATCATTCTTCGGCTGTTCCGATTAGTGTTTTTCTGCTGATGTGTTGGAAGTATGAATGCAGAATACTTTCTTGTGAGGAGCTTAGTATTTGTTTGGTTAAATGAGTCTTTAAAAAATACCATACCTGAAACTTAGCATATCAGAGGTTCATGGTAACTTGGAGAATGGGAGAGGGAGACCCAAATATATGTGACTATTTTAAAACAACGGACTTGAAATCTAAAGACCTAAATTTGATTGGTGTCGCTTCAGGTACAGTTCGTTTATCAACAGAATTTTAGATACTCACTCTCCTACAAACATGTAAGTGCTCGCGTAAATTTCATTATAGTCTGCAAAAAACAACCTGAGCAGGTTGTTTGCAGATCATACTGTCGTTTATCATCCAGTAAAGTCACCAGAAGACCAAAACCAATTGCAAGACGGTTTAGAGAAGATATCTGTTTGGTCCGAGAATCGGCAATTCACGCTAAATTATGAAAAATGTGCGTTCATCCACGTGACTGCTAAAAGGAATCCGTTAATCTTCGGTTTCACGATAAATCAATCTAATATAAAAACCTTAAATTCAATTAAATACCAAGGAATTACAATTACAAACATCTTACACTGGGAAGAACTCAAAGAAAATGTTGTGGAGAAGGTGAACCAAAGACGGCGTTTTCTTGGTAGAACACTTAGAAGACGAAACAAATCTACTAAACTGAGTGCATACACTACGCTTGACCGTCGTCTTTCGGAGTGCTGTTGCGCGATGTGAGATCCTTACCAGACAGGATTAACAGAGTGCATCGAAAAAGTTCAAAGAAGGGCAGCACGTTTTGCATTATCGAGAAATAGGGAAGACACTGTCACCGATATGGTACAGGATATATGAGGACATCACTAAAACAAAAGCCTATCTCGTTGCGGTGGGATCTTCTCACGAAATTTCAATCTCCATCTTTTTCCGCCAGATGCGAAAATATTTTGTTGACGCCGGCCTACGTAGGGAGAAACAATCATCACAATGAGATAACGGAAATAACAGAGAATTATTGTGAAGGTGGTTCTTCTGCCAGGCATGTAAGTGTGATTTGCAGAGTAGCCATGTGAGTGCAGGTGTAGATACAGATGAAGGTTTCTAAAAAGACCACTGTTATGTGTGCAAGATTTCTATCTTCACAACGTACGAAAAGTAAAATTAGTAAAGAATCTTAGCTCATTCTCTGTGTTACTTTATGCTACAACAACCTCCAACCAGATTCTTTTTTCTTTTTTCATCAGTCTTCTGACTGGTTTGATGCGGCCCATCAAGAATTCCTTTCCTGTGCCAAAAAACTCTTTACCTCACAGTAGCACTTGTAACCTAAGTTCCTAGTTATTTTCTGGATCTATTCTAATCTCTGTCTGCCTCTACAATTTTTATCCTTTACAGCTCTCTCTAGTGCCATGGAAGTCATTTCCTGTTGTCTTAACAGGTGTCCTACCATCTTGTCCCTTTCTCTTGTCAGTGTGTTCCATATAGCCCTTTCCTCAGCGATTCTGTGGACAACCTCCTCATTCCTTGCCGTATCAGTCCACCTAATTTTCAATGTTGCTCTGTAGCACCAAATCTCAGATGCTTCTCTTTTCTGTTGCGGTTTTCCCACAGTCCATATTTCACTGCCATACAATTCTATACTCCAGACGTACATTCTCAGAAATTTCTTCCTCAAATTGGGGCCTATGTTTGATTCTAGCAGACTTCTCTTGGCCAGGAATGCCCTTTTGGCCATTGCTAGTCTGCTTTTTATGTCCTCCTTGCTTCGTAAGTCATGGGTTATTTTGCTGCCAAGGTAGCAGAATTCCCAATTTTTCTCAGAATTTCAAACATCTTGCACCATTTTACATAGTTGAACGCTTTTTCGAGTTCGATAAATCCGATGAACGTGTCTAGATTTTTCTTTAGTCTTTCTTCCATTATAAACCACAATGTCAGAATTGCCTCTCTGGTGCCTTTACCTTTCCTAAAGTCAAACTGATCGTCATCTAACACATCCTCAGTTTTCTTTTCCATTCTTCTGCATATTATTCTGGTCAGCAGTTTAAATGCATGAACTTTTAAGCTGACTGTGAGATAATTCTCGCACTTGTCAACTCTTGCAGTCTTCGGTATTGTGTGGATGATGTTTCTCCGAAAGTCAGATGGTATATCAACAGACTCATACATTCTACACACGAACGTGAATAGTCGTTTTGTTGCTACTTCCCCCAAATGATTTTAAAAATCCAGATGGAATATTACATATCCCCTCTGTTTTATTCGATCTTAAGTCATTCTGAACTGTTTTAAAGTATTATCCTAATACTGGATCCCCTATCTCTTCTAAATCGACTCTCTTTCTTCTTCTATCACGTCAGATAGTTCGATGAATCTTCTACCAGGCACTTCTGTGTAATATCCATGTAGATGTAGACAGACAAATATTCCCCCTCATAGAAGCCCTTAATGTGCTCTTTCCATACGCCCTCTTCTCTGCATTTAACAGCGGAATTCCCTTGCACTCATAATGTTACCACCCCTGCTTTTAATTTCAGCGAAGGTTGTTTTAACTTTGCTGTATGCTGCATCAGTCCTTCCGATAATCATTTCTTTTTCTACATCCTCATACTTTTCATGCACCCATTTCGCCTTAACTTCCCAGCAATTCCTATTTATTTCATTCCTCAGCGACTTGTAATTTTGTATTCCTGAATTTCCCTGAACATTCTTGTTCTTCCTTCTCTCAGCGATCAACTGAAGTATATCTTCTGATAGTCATGATTTATTGACAGCTATCTTCTTTGAATCTGTGTTTTTGTTTCTGACTTCTGTGATAGCCTTTTTTAGAGATATCCATTCCTCTTCAACTGTATTGCCTGCTGAGCTATTGATTATTGCAGTATCTGTAGCTTTACAGAAATTCAAGCACATCTCTTCATTCCTTAGTACTTACGAATACCACTTCTTTGCCTATTGATTCTTCCTGATTAATCTCTTTACCTTCAACATGCTCTTCATTATATTGTGATCTGAGTCTGTATCTGCTCCCAGTTACGACTTACAACCCAGTATCTAATTTTGGAATCTCTGTCAGTCCATGATATATCTAACTGAAATCATCCCCAGGCCTTTTCCAAGTATATCTCCTCCTCTTGTGATACTTGGACAGAGTATTCGCTATTACTAGATGATATTTATTGCAGAAGTCAATGACTCATTCTCCTCTGTCATTCCTAAGGCGAAGCCAATATTCTCCCAAACGCTTTCTTCTACTGCTTACCCTACAACCGCTATCCAGTCCCCCGTGACTCTCTGATATTCGTCTCCATTTATGTACTGAATTCCCTGTTAAGTATCTCATACACTTTCTCTATCCCTCCATCTTCAGCTTGATACGTCGGCAGGTATGTCTGAACTGTTGTTGTCAGCGTCGGTTTGCTGTCGATTCTGATTAGAATAATCCTATCACTGAACTGTTCACAGTAGCACTCTCTGTGTCCACATACGTATTCATAATGAACCCTACTCCCATTATAACATTCTCTGCTGCTGTTGATACTAATCTATGCTCATCTGACCAGAATCCTTGTCTTCTTTCCACTTCACTTCACTGAGCTCCACTATATCTGAACTGAGCCTTTGCATTTCCCTTTTCAGATTTTCTAGCTTCCTTATCACGTTCAAACCTCTGACATTCCACGCCCCAACTCGTAGAACGTTATATCCTTTCTTTTGCTATTCAATATTTTTCTCGTGGTCACCTCACCCTTGGCAGTCCCCTCCCGGAGATCCGAAAGGGAGCTAGTCCGGAATATTTAGCCAGTGTAGAGATCATCATGACACTTTTTCAGTTACAGGTCACTGTGGTGTGCGTACTGTAAGACCTTCGGTACACTCACCATCAGATTATTTGACTTGTCGCTCTAGCGAAGTAAGCAAGTGTCAGCAATATGTCTCGTGGCCTTATCGTGGCATGTTTATCTTCTGCCGTTAGGTCAGACGATAGAAATGCCACTTGCACGCTTAGAGTAGCAGATTGACGGTGACCAACTTTAAACAGAACTTGATTAATTTTCACACACATTTATTAAAATAATACAAATCATAAACCTTACTTAACTTGATTCTGGATGCTATTCACAATTGACAATCTGAAGTTCGTTTGGTCTTGGTATGTTAATCTTATTCTCACATATCTCTGATACTTGACAAAGTGTCTATACATTTCTCTTCATGGCTATGTACAGGAATATGATAATCTTATTAGGCGCAGACTGAAACTTGACTATAGACTAATGCAGACTGACTAATCGGAGGTCTGTACACTCATTATAATACCTCGAGCGTTCAGGTATCACTGCGCGAGTGTGATCCGCGAGGAGAAAAGGTTCTACGTTAGCAGCAATCTCATTGGCTGCGTTACATATTAATACGCGGATTGGCGGAAGCAGAATTTGGTCCATCTCTAAGGCAGCGCCATCTTGTAGTGCGGAGACGGACGAGCGCTGCGCCTGCGCTGTTGTGCTTAGCGGGGCGCGCTCTAGTGGGAAAGTTGTGTACGCTCTGACTACGCGGAAATATGTACACAACAGTCACATATCTTGTGGAAACGCATTATACGCCTTCTGCATCCTCACGCCGCAGATCATTGCTGATTCTTTCGCCTTTAGAGGCAGTTTTCCCTCCCTAAAGGCAATAGAGTACTTTGAACGTGTATCCGCTCCTCTGCCCTCTTTGACAAGGCCGTTGGATGAAAGAGGTTGACTTCTTATGCAGGAAGTCTTCGGCCACCAATGTTAATAATTATTCAAAATTTAAGAGATTGTGGGTTTCGAACAGAGAACCGAAGTCATTATGATTACTAATTAAATACACTACCCATAGCCCACCAGATATTCGCGCGAACGATTGAACGATTGAAGAATGTCATGTAGCAAATTTAATGTATCTGCATGATTCATGCCGGCCGGAGTGACCGAGCGGTTCTAGGCGTTTCAGTCTGGAACCGCGCGACCGCTACGTCGCAGGTTCGAATCCTGCCGCGGGCATGGATGTGTGTGAGTCCTTAGATTAGTTAGGTTTAAGTAGTTCTAAGTTCTAGGGGACGGATGACCTCAGATGTTAAGTCCCATAGTGCTCGGAGCCAAGCCATTTTTGCATGATTCACTTCAACTTGAGATTTTATTTTCAGGTGTTTTACTACAAATTTGTACCCATTCGTGTCATTTAAATTTTGTTGGTTCCATAACATTTTAAACACATTGGCCACAGCAATATATAATTAGCAATAATATAAATGTTTCTGGTAAAAGTTAGCGAAGTCATAGTGTTATAACACAACTGAAACACGAATAATTTGTGCGGTACTACTATGTTTTTGAGATGCTGGATTGATTTGAGGTGATATATCCGAATTTAAGGGATTTATTCACGAAAGAAGATTTCCTTTTGAACATAAAAGACGTAATTTTTCTGTGGCATTAGCGTTGTCTAAACTGAGACTTCTACTGTTTATGAGGAAATGCTGCTGAGGACAAGTCGTCGTATATATCGGGCTAGCGAGCAGCTGTAAAACGATAATTCATCTCCTTGACGCAGATGAATTGCACTCTAAAAGCTACGCTGCAGCAAGATAAAAATAAGCTTCCGACGTTGGCACTCTGCAAACAAGACAACGAGCGTACCTATGTACAAAGGACTGTGCTTGTCATTCAAGCGAATATCGCTCACTTCATATGCGTGGCAGACCAGAACAATAAAACGCAGCAATTCTCTTTTGGAATAAGCCTTTACTCCATCCTCACAGCAAGTTTGAATTAGAACAGAAGGGAGTAATGTTTGACTTCCTTGTTAAAGTTTTCGTGCATTCATAGGGGAGGACGTGACAGGTTGCGAAGAATTTTCTACGATAAAATGTGATAAAGATCGTTGTCATACGTCGTCTCGTCGGAGAGTGTTCGTCAGAGAGTAACACAGGGAAGTATGATAGGACCATGGTGTACGGTAAGGTGTGGAATTTGGGTGACTGTTGGAGGATACAAGATGACTTAGACAACATTTACAGTTGGTGTGATGAATGGCAGCTTGCTCTAAACGTAGCGAAATGGAAGTTAATGCAGATGACGGCAAAGCAGTCCTGTAATGTTCGAATGCAGCGCTAGTAGAGTGACGCTTGTCGCAGTCCTGGCCATTAAATATCTAGGAATAGCGTTGCAGAGCGATATGTAACATAATGAGCACGTTAAGGACTGTAGTAAGGAAGGCGAATGATCGACTTCGATTTACTGGGAGAGGTTTAGAAAACCGTGGTTCGTCTGTATAAGGAGATCCGTTCTTGACTACTGTTCCGAGTGTATGGAATCCCCTCCAGGTCGATAAGCCTGATGTTATCTTCGGGTGAATATGATATGAAAAGGAATTTGTTCTTCCATAGCTTTTTAATAGTTGAATCGTACCATTCCAGACTCGATGACTTTGTTTTCTAAACATTCTAAATACCTTAATTAAAAAATTACTTTTCTCTCCCTTGCTTGTTACATTTGTGTTCTTTGCGTCAGTATGGTTCGCGTGGCTTAAACATTCACAGAATATACAAGTATCATAGTCAAGTTTTGTTTCTACATGCCTGAGGTATATGTATAAGAGGTTTTCATGACAAGAAAATATCTTCTTCCCTGCTGTTGAAATGTGGAAAATTACTTAACAATGCAAGTCCCTGATTGACTTCAAATTATTATAGCACACTCTCCTAACAGTTATATTTTATCAACCGTTGTGTGAAGACGCAGTTCATGTATTTATCGTAGCAATTTCTGTATGCTTATCATGTTAAGGGGGGTAGGACGTCAAACGGGCTGACGGAGCAGGAGAGTCACCACAGGACATTTTAATTTCTACTGTCTATACTTTTACAAATAAATTCATAAAACTTTATCACCATGACCAGGAAAGATTGAGGACTCACACTCATCGCAATGGAAGTTCAAAAACGTAGCAAAATACCTTTTTTTTTTACATGTGAAATTTCATCATTTTTCACTTATTACTGGCTGCATTTGTTGCTATAGGTACACTTTTATTCCTAAGTAAGAGAGATTCTTCGATGAATTTTTCATTGCATACAAACAGTAGTTACAGGTGTATGAAACTCTAGAATTTTCCAAATCTATTAAAAAACTGTGGAAAAAATGAGATAATTAACTATAAAACTTGAATTTTTTCTAAACATGAAGTTTAAAATGTAACAATTCATTCATTTTTTCATAAATTAAATACCTTCTAGAGTTTCATACACCTGTAACTAAGGTTTGTATGCTGTGCAAAAGTCAGCGAAGAATCTCTCTTACTTAGGAAGAAAAGTGTACCTATAGCAACAAATGCAGCCAGTAGTAAGTGAAAAATGATGAAATTTCAAATGTAAAAAAATGTGTTTTGTTACGTTTTTGAGCTTCCACTGCTATGAGTATGAATCCTTTCTGGTCATGCTGTTAAAGTTTCGTGAATTTATTTGTAAAAGTATAGACAGTGGAAATTAAAATGTCCTGTGGTGACTCTCCTGCTCCAAGTCGGCCCGTTTGACGTCCCACCCCCCTTAAAACGATTCTTTCCGATGGAAGCATTAGTAGATGTTTCTGACAGGTGAGGATACTATTTCTGAAGCAGAAAATCACAACAGTGATAACAACATTCATCCTTCACCTGATTCAGAAGACATTTCAAGAAAGTAATACCTCAAATAACAATGTGCAAGCTGTTCAACTGATTCAGTCTAAAGAAAAATATAAAATCACGTCGAACTTACAATCCTTTCCGCAGACTGGAGCAACATGTAGTGCAAACATTATAAAACGGACTCTTTGTCCAATAAGTTACTCTATCGTCAAAGTAAGTGATATAAAGTCATCTCTTCAATCTATGATGCACGATAATATAAGTATTGTGATGGAAACGCCTAACATTGATGGTCGAAGAGTTTATGGGTATAGCCGGCAAGCATTAGACAAAATTACACTTGAAGCCTATACTGTCCTGTTATTACTGCCTGGTGTGTATAAATCATATGGTAAAGCAACAAAGAGGCTGTGGGGTCCAGAAACAGAAAGAGCCACCTTCCCTGTCGTACTGCCGCTGAAACGGTTCCGTTACCACTGACGTGTGTTACGTTTCGATGACAAATCTGGTCGAAGAGCACGAAAAGTAAATGACAAACTGGCACGTATAAGAGGTCTTTGGGGTACGTGGGTGGAAGTACACTCGAAACTGTATAATCTTGGCACAAATGTAATTGTGGAGGACCAGCTTGCGTCTTTCCGACGATGTTGTTCATTCACACAGTATTATTATATCCAGGAATACTCCACAAATGTATCATCGTTCTACAGTTTATTAACACTACCCTGATACAAATAATTCTGTCACCAAGCGTCCAGTGGTAGGTGAACACTTTACTAAAATGATATAAATGGATGGCGTTATACAAATTTCCGGGAACTGCAAGCGGAATGTGGAATTCCGCTGGAAACCACAAGTCCGTTGACATACCAAGGCAGTGATCGGTGAAGTCCAGCGTGCAGCATGGCACCCAGATTCTAAGTCCAGAGCACAGCCAAGTCTACAATGAGCAATAGGTAAACAGTCCACGAGACGAAGCAGTCCACTGCAAGAGTAGCACTTCCGAGTTATGCAGTGGAACATAGCACGATGAGAAGTGGCTTGTAGACTCGGTGGCAGCGTTAAATAAGGCTCCATAGTTAATGAAACCGGCGGCTGGGGTCGCTGTATATTATGGGAGGCCAATCGCTGTATGGTCTGGGTGGCGAATAGCTGTGGATTGGAGCGCGCGCGCGCGAACGCGGCCTGTGATGCTAACAGGTGGCCGCGCGTGGAGAAATGCGGCCAACGATGGGTTTCTCGGCCGCACGTAATGGAGCGCCCCTTTGCCCCTTTGCCCGGTGAGGAGCAACTGGCTTGTCGGAAAACTTCCCAATCCGGAAGCTGCACCCCGAAGACTTTCCGGCCCCACGGCTGGACGATGGTTCCTGGAATCCATGCTGCTTGCCGGCCATATCCTTTCGGCCACACCATAGCCCCGGAGTGGAACTTGGAAGTGGGCAGCGGTTGAGCTCAAGGAGGACCAGGGGCTGCCGTCCGTACAGAAGTTCCGCTGGACTTTCGTCTCCGATAGGTGTGGATCTGTAACAGCTGATAAAAAAAGTTAGTGAGGCATCAGTGGAGTGATCCTGCAGGTACTTCTGCGTCTGTGTTTTGAAAGTGCGGACAATCCTCTCGGTTTCTCCATTTAACCTGCAGATGGAAGGGTGACGTTCTGACGTGCTGAAAGCCATGCTGGGCACAGTGTAATCCCTGACACAGTACTCGTTAAAGCCTGTGCTATGGTAAGTGAGCGGGATTCACCTTATGAGAAAGGATTTTCGTATAGTTATCGACCGCGTGTACCTGAATGGTGGCAAATCAGACTTACATCCACTCTGTAATATAATGATCCGTCAAGTAAGTTCGAAATGCAATTATTCGTCAGGATGGATCAAAAGCAACCCAGAAGATGTTACCAATTAGATAATAATACGGTCGCCAGCCTAATTAGGCATTAACTGAGTTTCTTCCCTATACAAGTTGGTATATATTCAAGCAAAACAACAAGTTGTAACACTGCATAATATAGTCGAATTTTAGAACCAGAAAATCTATTGAACTGATAGTTTCACGTTCTGTATTGATATGGATGAACACATAACACTACCTCTAATGTGTACTACAAAACTTTATACTGTCTATTAATCTGATTAAAATCGGGCATAGGTTACCCTAGAAATTGCACTTTCGTGTCACACACAAAATGTCAATTTTGATAAAGATAAAACATTGACAAATTTTGACTTTTATATTTTCACTTTTGCTGGTCAAAGCAATTTAGAACACTTCAGAATTCAAATGAATGAGGGGGGACCCTGAAAGAGTTATGATCGCTGTATTTAAAAAATTGATTACTGACTTTATTATGCATTCAAGAATTCCACTATATAATTTACTACTCTTTTCATCTTACTTACTGCTCATCTAAATGCCTTTAAATCTGTCTCGAAATAATAAACTTCATTACTATATCAATACTAAAGTTATCTTTAAACTCGTTAGACCTTCGTTATTCATTTACTGGTTCATTAACAAAACATTTCTTTAAACACCAGTCTAACATAGCTTGTTCTGCAAATAATTATTATTAACACAAATTTTAATTTTCATTTCGGGACACTCGGATTGCACAACATTTGGAAAGGACCCTAGGTTAGTTGTGAGGATAATTAAATGATAGGAAAGTTCTGGTAAAATTTAGGTTACTATTGCACCAAACAAACACAGTTCACTCTCTGATCCACACGAATACAGTACTAAAAGTTTCAACCTGCTAGTATCGATGCGGCGGTTGGCGGACGGCGAGATGGCGAGGCACAGAGCACACATACAACCACAGCTATGGCTCTTGATGTATCAGCACTTTAATTCTTCTTAGCGTCGCAATACTTTTCCATTTAGTGCCTATGGAATTTTGCCATGCTGTGTGGGCGTTGGAACGGCATACCCGAGGCTCAGTGAAGCTATGTCTTCCAGGAGAGCCTCCTCGCTCCAGAAGGTGTTGCTCAAACCAGTGCCAAACTCCAACAACTACTGAGCCCGCTGTGCCGTGCAGTGCCCGTGCGCATTTTCCCGCGCTCGCCTGCCATCCACCTTTTACCGCTCCTTTACAGATAGGGTATTCACCCGAGGTTTTGCATTCGAGATATCCTAACACATTGCCTACGTATGGACCAGACGCACAGTTACAATTTTAAACATCTTACAACAGTCTCAACATTTGTTACATTTCAATTATATTACAATATTACTTGGCATTTGACATAAACATTAATATTCACATTGAAACTTGTTTACAGTTTGCTTAACACAATGGCATGAAACAAAAAAAATTGAAATCAGAACAGAATCAGATGGGAAGAATTACTTATATGTACAGTATTACAGAGTCGTTGTTGTTACAACAGGAAACACGTAACTCCTCGCTAAGGAATTGTCAGATACGAGCACTTCCTGCAGACCTTCAATCGCAAATTTCTTTTCTAAAGCTGCGATGAGTGTTGGTGGTTGACGTGGCATTACATCGGACCATGTACAGAAATTTGAAGTAAACGTCAACCACTATGAACAACATGGCGTCAAACACTGGAACAGCAACATTAATGTGTACCCATTCCCAAGGGCGAGCACGTGGTGGCCAAGAAGAACATGAATGTCGTGGAGATGCCTACTGGCTTTGGTAGGACGGACATATTCGTGTGAGTCATTGAATCTCCTGGTTCAAGTCGGGGCAGTAAGTGAACCTGCTAGCCAGAAGTTTAGTTCAGGATATCCCCCAGTGAACTTGGTCCAGTAGTTGCAGGATGTTCTGACGAAGAGAATGAGAGTGACTACCCGTGGGTGTCCCTTGTCGGAAACGAGTTGAATTTGTCGATCAACATCAGCTGATGGCAGGCATTAAAGAACTGACGGAGTGCCACGGACGTCCTGGGAGGTTGTCCTTCGTGACATCCATGAAGTATGCGTAGTTTCTTTTGTATCCCGCCTGGGAGGCGGCGCGTGGGTAGGAACGGGAAAAGGGAAATTACGTCGGTACTGCCAATACAGTTAAAGCACCTTTACTAGTGGATAAAAATATGCAAACATATTACATAACTTGCAAGGTGGTGCGAAGTTGAACCGAAGTGTCCTTACTGTCTGCACCTGATGAAATGGGCTGAAGCAGTCGCGGAGCTCGTAGACCTCGACAGCACCGGCTAGAGGCTGCTGTCATCAGTGTCTCTTGTAGAGCCAACTTAGCAGAGCGGACCTACGTTGTGGCATCGTAGCTATCGATACCACAGTTTTTGGTGTACCTCGTCGTTGCCGGTTGCGTCTGCTACAGGGAGCTGGTAATGGGAAATAAATCTATGAGTGCTTACGTTTCTTTGTTGATGTGAAAACACAGAATTTCTTCGTCATTTTTTCTGTTTTCCGTCTTTCCTTAGTTGGTTTAAATTCGTGGAGGTATGTTCCGTGTTTGCAAGTAATCGAAGGCACTCACATTTATGAGTGAAAGAACGCCAGAAATCGGCCAAATTGCCTCCAATTATTTACACAGAGGTAACATATCTCCACGAACAGAATTTCTTCTTTATCGAACTCCAGATCGGGTTCCCATGGAAAGCGCGAGAGGGCATCAGCGTTGGCATGCTCAGTCGTGTCGCGGAGGTGAAACTCGTACTGGTCGCACGCCAAAAGTAAAGCGCAGCGCTGGAGGTGGTGAGCAGTCCTGTCTGGTGCTGCATTGAGTAACGACGTGAGAGGTTTACGATCCGAGACGAGGTGAAACTTTGCGCCGTACACAAAAACAAGGAATTTCTATAACGTGAAGACGGTGTCGAGCGCTTCTTGTTCTGTTTGGGAGCCCCTGCGTTGTGTGTCAGTCAATGTTTTCGATGCATAGGACGCTCAGAGCCATGCCCCTCGTTGTGTGCCAGGACCTGTCCAAAGCGTGAACCAGACGCGTCTGTTACAATAACTATCTGCTTTGTTGGATCAAAACGTGCGAGTCACAGGACCGTCGACAACTAGAATTTTAATCGAAATTAGAATTATATTAATACCTTCAGCTGCTAACTGGCGTTGTTATATAGCAACGAGAACAGGTGAAAATGCAGGCCCCTACCAGGACTCGAACCCGGGATCTCCTGCTTACATGTCAGACGCTCTATCCACCTGAGCCGCCGAGGGCACAGAGGATGGCGCGATTGCAGGGACTATCTCGCGCACGCCTCCCGTGAAACCCACATTCTCACCTTGTGTGTCCACACACTACATTCGTAGTGTCCCACCCCAACACACTCATTACTCGTGGAAGACATTCTTACCGAGTCCCGTAAGAGTTTGGGGAATATGTGAGCATCCGCACAGAAGAACAAGGTCATGGCCGGTGTTGCCAGAAGTATATACTTATATGGATATGGTGTCTGTTCTTTCGGACATGTCCGAAAGAACAGACACCGTACCCATATAAGGATTTAAATCAGTGGAAGGCGCGCTCTCAAGTTGGTGTACACTGGAAAGGCACCACTCTTTTGCATAACGGAGACATGGAGGCGGATTATGTTGCTGCTGCGAGTAAGTACTTTCGACATCTTCCCAGAAGCACCGGAGTTACTTAAGCGTTGTTGATATGGGGAATTTGGTTAGGACTTCGACATGTTTATTCAGTGGACGGATGCCAGAAGCTGGAAATGATGTGGCCGAGGTACCCAGTCCCAGTTTGGAAGAAACAACATTTGTCTTTCCTGCATTTTAGGACAACCTCCCTTTAGACGCTGAATAAAGATCTCGGATTGAGAAGGCGTTCCTCTGCGGTTCTCCATTACAATGATGTCGTCTAAATAGTTAATGCGACCATCGACTTTGAGTACTAATCGTTCCAAACACCGTTGCAAAATGGCGGTAGCACTTGCAATACCAAACAGTAAGCGTTTCAAACGATGTAACCCGTGCGGCGTGTTAAATGTAAGAAACTGTTGCATCAAAGGGAAGTTGGTAGTATGCATCCGCTAGGTCTGTTTTAGAGAAGAAGTTTCCACCTTTTAATCTGGACAGTGGTTTTTCCTGCTTCGGAATAGGGCATGTCTCAATTTCTGGGCGTTGACGGCTACTTTAAAACCGCCGCACAGGTGGACCTTCTCTGGTGGCTTTCGCACTATGACTAATGGTGTTGTCAATTGACTAGAAGTAAAAGGTTCTACAACTTCAACTGCAGTTAGGCGATCCAACTCGTACTTGGTACCTGAGAGATAATGGAACGGGGCCGCGCGGGATTAGCCGAGCGGTCTGGGGCGCTGCAGTCATGGAGTGTGCGGCTGGTCCCGGCGGAGGTCGGAGTCCTCCCTCACGCATGTGTGTGTATGTTTGTTCTTAGGGTAATTTGGGTTAAGTAGTGTGTAAGCTTAGGGACTGATGACCTTGGCAGTTAAGTCCCATAAGTTTTCACACACATTTGTTTTGGAACGGGGCGGGCTCGGAAGTACCGAGGCCATGCATTGCGTCTCACTGCGATATGTGCCTCAAAATCCTTTGCGATGCCGTGTTCCGGGGTGAACAGGTCCTCATAATACAGGCAAAATGCCTCTAGGTCCGAGTACGGAACGCCATCGGAAACTGAATTCACAGAATCGTCTATCGAAAATCAAAATTTCTGAAAAGGTAATCGGAATGGAGTCACTGTTAACTACTAAGAATGCGAGTGAAATTACAATATGTTTTTGGCAGTGCGACTACGTACTGGAATGGTATGACTATCGTACGTCATTAGACGTCTTTTTGTTTCTTGCAACGAAGTAGCTCCAAGTATCAAACAGGTAGCGTAATTCAAGATGCCCAGGGTTTCTCTGCAATTTGTATTTCTGTGAAAAGCTTACAGGAGGTCAGTTGATGGTCTATAGTGGCTACCAGATTAACATCCTTCTGTTTGCAGGAGGTTGTCTTGGCTGACGGGACTTGTGACACACAGAAGCTATTTGACCGTCGGAAGTCCTCGCTTTTATGTTTTTGAAAACAATCCGGGCATGAAGGCGAACTTTTCGGTACCCAAGATCGGTTTGGATGGGCTCGAGCGGGACGTTATTGGTTAATGGTACAGCGCCCCGCCTGTACTGTTGCTGCGTCCAAATTGCTACTGGCTGCCGGCTCCGATGTATTTACATTAACGGCTGCTGCGTCGATAAACGACTTAAGTTTCTTGCCTGCTGCTCACGTCACTTCGAAGCTTTGTGCTATCTACGAATATTTGTCTAATGATGAGTCTTGGGTTGGACTGCCTCATCCTGAAAATCCCTGTCTGGAGTATCCGCATCATCATGTCCCTGATCATTTCTTCTCCACAGGGCTCCTTATTTTTAGGCGTAACAAGAGGACATTTTCGCCCTAAGTCTTGCAACTCCGCTACTCATTCTCCATGAGTCTGGTTTGGCGGTTTCTTGCATTGGTAAAAGACTACACGGGATGAAATAACAAGGATATGCCGCTGGTAAGACTTAGTGAGCAACGAGCGATTATTTGAAAAGTGAACTCCGAAGGCTTAGATACGTAGCCCATAAATCTCAGGTTTTGACGAAGACAAAAAACAAAGATTTCATGAGGCTGGTATCAGTTATCTAGCATGTGTGGAAGTGCTCCAGTAATCGTGATTCATAGGCTTCCCAAACCTCCAATGCCTCATCAACCGAAGGAAAAGCTGGCACCTGCTGTGTTACTTGCGTCTGCAGGAAACCTTTAGGAAGTGATTGGAGGCTTCTGCTTCTGGTTCTCGACCAGCTGCTGAATAAGTTGCGCGAGAAGAGCTTCCAGTATAGATGGTTGCTGGCTCGTCGCCATTTTTATTGTGTTATAACCAGGAATAAAACAACAAATGTTCTACAGTTTATTAACACAAAACTGATACAAATAATTCTGTCACCAAGCAGCACCAAGTGGCAGGCGAACACTTTATGAAAATAGTACAAGTCGATGGTGGTTATGCCAATGTCCAGGAGGTTCAAGTGGAATGTGCAATTCCGGCGGAAATCACAAGTCCGTTGACTAATAAACCTAGTGAAGAAGTCCAAGTTCCAGTGTGGCAGCAAGATTCTAACTCCAGTGCGTGGCCAAGTCGACATCCAGCAGCAGGTACACCAGTCCAAGAGACGAACCGCAGCGTAGCATTTCCGAGCTGTGGAGTAGAACATAGCGCGATAAGAAATGGCTTGTAAACGTCGGTGGCGGCGTTAATAAGGTTCCAGAGTTAATGGAGACGCTGTATATTCTTGGCGACCAGTGGCTGCACATCTGAAGATGGTCATTACCGATCGAAATCCGTAGTCTTAGGACCTAACATGTTGTTATCATAGTTGGAAGTAAAGATTTATTCTACACTTTTTGGATCACTGTTCGATTCACAACTATGTCGGAACTTGTCGTACAGGATCTGGTTGGAGGCTGTCCCGAACATTCCCGCTCGGACGTGTAGTCTTTTCTCTGATGAACGTTTTATTTACTGGAGTACGCGGGATAGATACATCTTCAAAGAAAAACCCACCCCGCCCAAAGTAAGACATGCGGAGCGCATGTCTTACTTTGGGCAGAGAGGACTGAAGAGCATATCTTTGATCCGTACTTGTTTGACGATACCGTGATCTATGATACTTACTTGAAGATGTTCCATGACTGGCTTTCTTCAAGGCTATAGAATTTGGGCATCAACAGCAAGGTTATTCACCGACACCAGGGGACTCCGCAACGTTGCAATTGCTGTTCGTGAACGGCTCGCTGCTCTGTTTTCTGGCCAGGACACGAGTCTGACCTACGAAGCCCTTACGTTAGGCGCCTCGAAAGCTGGACCTCAAGACTAAACCAAACGTTCTGTAGGGGATCATCAAATCATTTTATCAGTAAAAAGTGGAACAGGAATATTTATGCGTTGCGGGCAAGTGTGTTCAAAGAGACAGCAGCTGCTAACGTGAAAGAGTAGGATGGCGTAGAACAGGAATAATGGTGGTGCACATACTGACATTTTGGAGAAATAAATGCTATTAAACTTACAATGAAATAGTTTCACACCTAAAGGTTCTTTCTGGGCACCTTGCAATTCGATGTTCCACAGATCATTTTGAAAGATAACTGAACACTAACTCAGGAGAAGTCCTCACCTTGAAACCACCGTAGTACGATAAGATAAAAGTTAGCAAAAAGGCCTTCTTGGTGTAAACTGGTAAGTAGTACTTTCTTAAGTTACTCAACGACTACTTTGCGTTGCAGTTTCGTAAAAATATTACGCTATAGCAAGACTGTAGTTTGAAAATAAAATTTCTGTCTTCAAAATCGTCGTAAATTTAACAAAACGAAGCACAGAAGCACGTTACTTAACGTTATCTGTCATCCAAAACGTGGCTTATGCCACTTGTTTTCCATGTATTGCTCACTTTAGTTGTAATTATTCACGCTGCTGTATTTATCCAACAGCAGATCTGTCCGGGAACGGTGAGGACGGAGCTCTTTAACCAGCTGACCGGCCTGCCGGACGATTTTTGGGAGGGTCTTTTCCTGGAGCCTGAAGACATTGCAGAGGCAGTCGTCTTCATGCTGTCACAGCACCCTCGCGTGCAGGTGAGTCCCTGTCCTGTACAATCAGTTTGAAAGATAGAAACTTGACATAGTCTCTAACATGAAGTTAACAGCGAATCAAATGAAATCAGACTGGAACTGCGCTGATTTTGAATGCTTACAACATCACCCTGAAATCAAGGTGTACGCCAAAAATAAGCTCTAAATCGGCTAAATAGCTGATCGGTGCGCTGTGATCCACACAGTTAGCGTGCCACAGGGATCTGGTCTGCCCCAGTTGTTTTTCTTGGTATATATTTACTTGTGAGCCGAAACAGTGTGACTGCAGCCCGTCGACAGCCTGTGGCTAAGCGGACACATGATGCGGTAAAAATACACTCCTGGAAATTGAAATAAGAACACCAAGAATTCATTGTCCCAGGAAGGGGAAACTTTATTGACACATTCCTGGGGTCAGATACATCACATGATCACACTGACAGAACCACAGGCACATAGACACAGGCAACAGAGCATGCACAATGTCGGCACTAGTACAGTGTATATCCACCTTTCGCAGCAATGCAGGCTGCTATTCTCCGATGGAGACGATCGTAGAGATGCTGGATGTAGTCCTGTGGAACGGCTTGCCATGCGATTTCCACCTGGCGCCTCAGTTGGACCAGCGTTCGTGCTGGACGTGCAGACCGCGTGAGACTACGCTTCATCCAGTCCCAAACATGCTCAATGGGGGACATATCCGGAGATCTTGCTGGCCAGGGTAGTTGACTTACACCTTCTAGAGCACGTTGGGTGGCACGGGATACATGCGGACGTGCATTGTCCTGTTGGAACAGCAAGTTCCCTTGCCGGTCTAGGAATAGTAGAACGATGGGTTCGATGACGGTTTGGATGTACCGTGCACTATTCAGTGTCCCCTCGACGATCACCAGTGGTGTACGGCCAATGTAGGAGATCGCTCCCCACACCATGATGCCGGGTGTTGGCCCTGTGTGCCTCGGTCGTATGCAGTCCTGATTGTGGCGCTCACCTGCACGGCGCCAAACACGCACACGACCATCATTGGCACCAAGGCAGAAGCGACTCTCATCGCTGAAGACGACACGTCTCCATTCGTCCCTCCATTCACGCCTGTCGCGACACCACTGGAGGCGGGCTGCACGATGTTGGGGCGTGAGCGGAAGACGGCCTAACGGTGTGCGGGACCGTAGCCCAGCTTCATGGAGACGGTTGCGAATGGTCCTCGCCGATACCCCAGGAGCAACAGTGTCGCTAATTTGCTGGGAAGTGGCGGTGCGGTCCCCTACGGCACTGCGTAGGATCCTACGGTCTTGGCGTGCATCCGTGCGTCGCTGCGGTCCGGTCCCAGGTCGACGGGCACGTGCACCTTCCGCCGACCACTGGCGACAACATCGATGTACTGTGGAGACCTCACGCCCCACGTGTTGAGCAATTCGGCGGTACGTCCACCCGGCCTCCCGCATGCCCACTATACGCCCTCGCTCAAAGTCCGTCAACTGCACATACGGTTCACGTCCACGCTGTCGCGGCATGCTACCAGTGTTAAAGACTGCGATGGAGCTCCGTATGCCACGGCAAACTGGCTGACACTGACGGCGGCGGTGCACAAATGCTGCGCAGCTAGCGCCATTCGACGGCCAACACCGCGGTTCCTGGTGTGTCCGCTGTGCCGTGCGTGTGATCATTGCTTATACAGCCCTCTCGCAGTGTCCGGAGCAAGTATGGTGGGTCTGACACACCGGTGTCAATGTGTTCTTTTTTCCATTTCCAGGAGTGTATATAATAGAGGCAGAGACGCTCTCGAGGGCCAGCTTCACGTTCACAAACCACCTGTTGTACAGGGTCCGGCATAAAAAACTCCCCGATTACAAAGTAACTTGCAGCGGACAGTAGAAGGAGCAGAGTGGTGGGGGGCGCGTCGTTACGTAGCTGCCTACGTGCCGTTTTCAGTGTACGCCATGGCGTGGTCTGGTGAACATCGTGCCTTCGTGGTGGAAGATTTTATTCAAAATGGCGAATCGCCTATTAATACTCAACGTGCTTTTCGCGTTCGCTTTGCGCTCGGACGACGGGACCCTGTTCCCGATAAGAAAACAATTTATTCTTGGGTTGCTAACTTTCGTGAGACAGGTTCCGCATTAAAAAGGAAACCACCTGGACGACCACGGACTGCAACAGGCCCCGGAAATGTTGATGCAGTTAGAGCTTCAGTTCAACAATCTCCTCGACGATCCGCTAAAAAGCATGCGGCAGCATTACGGATATCTGATCGAAGTGTGAGAAGAATCTTGCATCGAGATCTTAAAATGCATCCTTACAAACTTGTAACTACGCAGGAACTGAGTGAACGAGACTGTGGTGTCCGTGTAAGTTTGTGCCAAGACCTTCTTCGGAACATTCGTCCCAACGATATTGTGATTTTTTCTGATGAAGCACACTTTCACCTTGCTGGAACAGTGAACAGCCAAAATTGCAGGTACTGGTGTGAACACAATCCCCAAGAACTTCATCAACGACCACGTCATAGCCCTAAAGTAACAGTATGGTGTGCTGTTTACAATTCCGGAGTGATCGGTCCTTACTTTTTCGAAGAAACTGACAGGAATTTAACCGTCAACAGTGAACGCTATTGTGCCATGCTCCGCGACTTTCTCCAACCGCAACTAAGGGAGCTTTTTGGTGAAATAGAGAACGTGTGGTTCCAGCAAGATGGTGTTACAGCCCACACAGCGCGGCAGTCACTGGCATTGGTGAAGGAAATGTTTCCTGGACATGTGATCTCGTTGCGTGGAGACATTGGCTGGCCCCCACGATCGCCGGACTTAACGCCCTGTGATTTCTTTCTTTGGGGCTATTTAAAAGCAAAAGTTTATGAACAACGTCCACAATCTTTACGAGCCCTGAAAGAAGCAATTACACAAGAGGTTGAAGCTATTCCACCTGAAATGACTCAAAGAGTAATGAATAACTTCAGGGAAAGACTCAATCAGTGTGTCGACAGTGCAGGAAGCCATTTAAGGGATGTTTTATTTAAAAAGTAAGACCATAAGAGTATTTT
The DNA here is from genome assembly GCF_023864275.1 of Schistocerca cancellata. Taxonomy (NCBI): domain Eukaryota; kingdom Metazoa; phylum Arthropoda; class Insecta; order Orthoptera; family Acrididae; genus Schistocerca; species Schistocerca cancellata. The sequence goes on from NC_064627.1 coordinate 99,325,374, forward strand.
CTAAAATGGCATAATATGTACTTTTATTTAGTATAAATAAAATTGTTCTACATTATTTGGTTTTGTTTTTATTAGCTTTCCTTAAAGGGGAGGTTTTTCTGCCGGACCTTGTATTTTCTTTAGCCGCTTTTATGCCGTCTCATTGTCTCTGTAGAGCTGTACCATCAGAAGCAAGAGAGGATGTTGGTTAGTGGCCGGTATCCTCGTTCTATAACACAAACTGCACGCAATAAATAACTGGGTGCTTTATTTATAAACAAAGAGCTACTCAAGTTTCCATGTGCTGTGGTATAAGCTCTCTTCTGCATAGTTCATGTAGCCTCAATTCTATATTCACTATAAGATTGCTATGTGCTGTCTGTTTCGGTGCTAGAGGCTAAGTCTGCAGCTCGGTCACGGTGAAACACTGGAATTCCATGGCGTACAGACGCGATCACCAGCTGGGGTACCCGAGCAGCTCTAGGCGCTTCAGTTTGGAACCACATGAACGCTACAGTCGCATGTTTGAATCCTGCCTCGGGCATGGATGTGTGTGATGTCCTTAGGTTAGTTAGGTTTAAGTAGTTCTAAGTTCTAGGGGACTGATGACCTCAAATGTTAAGTCCCATAGTGCTCAGAGCCATTTGAACCATTTGAACAGACGCGAACCAACTGACGTACCAGGCTCTGAGTAAGTGGCTAAACTCGAACTGGCTAGCTAACTGGCCCTCCGGTTCGCGGCGGCGATCCTATATACTGGCGGCTGAGAGGGCGCTGGCGGCGTGTTTCCACATCTCTATGCCGGTTGGTGTGCGGGCGCCAGCGTACGCCAGTGCACCACCTGCCCATAATTTACCGCACATCGTGACTTGTGCATACGCATCTGGTGCCATACACCTCCGGAAACCTACTGAGGACTTGTCGAGCCCATGCCAAGCCCAATCGCTGCTGTATTGTGTTCCAGCAGTGGACTAACCGACCATTAAGCAAATGAAATACCACTGTTTCAGGAATTTACTGGTCTTGTAAAGATATATTTTTATGTGGAAATTTGTACCAAGACTGGGAACCGAACCCCAGTCTCTTGTTTACTAGGCTGGTGCATTAGCCACTAAGCCACTTTGGCACAGAATTTCACACCACTGCACGGATTACCCTGGCATGCCTCCCCACTCGATCCAAATTCTCACTGCAGCCCCAGTCTACGTTAAAATCCCCCATTACACACGGACAGAATTATCGAGGATTTCCATGTTCTACAGTAGCACCTCAGCAGCGAACGTAAATTGGGGATGTACCCTGAAACCCAGGAGCAGGTACTTATACAGATGAAATGATGTATCTGTATGAGACCAGTAAAGTCACTGAAACTGTCATTTCATTTGTATAAGCAGCTGCTCCTGTGTTTCAGGTTGGATCCCCCATTTAAGTTCGATGCTGAGGTGCTATTTCATAAATGGAGAACCTCGGCAATTCTATTCATGTGTAAGGGTAATTTAATGTATACTGGGACAGCAGTGAGAATTTGGATCGAGGAGGGAGGCATGCCAGGGTAAGCCGTATAGTGGTGTTAACTGCTGTACCAAGGTGGCTTAGTGGCTAAAGCACCTGCCTAGTAACCAGGAGACCCCAGTTCGATTCCCGGATTTTGTAAAAATGTTCGCTCAGCGCGTCAGCCTATATGCATAACGCCATTAAGCAGTTGGTCAGTTGGTCATAATGTTTTGGCGCCTAGTGTATTTACTTCGTGCAGACAGGAGTTGTTCGTAGGTATCTACAAGGCGATTTTACGATTTCTGCCCTCCGAGTTGATTATTCTTATCCACAGTTTCCGTTTTAATTTGCTGAATATGCTATCACTATCTCCATTTCATTTTCAGCGAACTGTGGAAACCTGACGCTACCCTAAACTGTCGTTCAAAATTTCGTAAGATATACAGTTGCAGTCGGTGAACCATTTTCAGTCAAAATTTAGTTTACAAAAACTGCTACGCTGTAAGTCTGCGACGAGTACATTATCGTCAGTGTTTGTAGACGTTAATTACCGTTAAGTGAAATGGCAAATACAGGGTATCCCAGGAGGAATGCACAGTATTCACGAACATGACAGGAACGATAATTTAAAGAAAAAAAAATCTAGTAAAATCTAGTAAACATCGGCTCCAAAATGCATACTTAAAGAGCTATGAGTATTTCTTCATCTTCGATACTTTGAGAGAAATGTCTTCTACTGCAAGCTCCTTGCTTCCCATGTTTTCAGAAGAGGTAGTATGGACCAAAACGAGACAAACTTGTCTAGCGAACATGAGCTCTAAAATGCATACCTCACGAGCTATCAGTGCCTGTTCCGTAGAAGACGTGTTTCACAGCAGCGAAGATGAACAAGTGCTCATAGCTTTTATGGTATGCACTTTAGAGTCATCCTGGGGCAGCCTGCGTAAGTCTAAATGCTTACCGAGCGAAGTGGCGCAGTGATTAGCACACTGGACTCGCATTCTGGAGAACGACGGTTAAATCCCGCGTCCGGACATCCTGATTTAGGTTTTCCGTGATTTCCCTAAATCACTCCAGGCAAATTCCGGGATGGTTCCTTTGAAGGGGCACGATCGACTTCGTTGCCCGTCCTTCCCTAAACCGATGTGGCCGATGGCCTCGTAGTTTGGTCTCTTCCCCCAAACAATCCAATCCGATCAAAACGCTTCTAGACGTATCATATCTCCATGTGCAAAGAATGTGCCATGCAATCGGTATCCAGAACGGCAAAACAGTTTGCAAGAGACCGTGCACGCATCACACTAGCCGAAAGAGAATTTTTTTGTCATCATTCTTTTGAGCAGTTTGATGCGGTCTGCAAAAATTCATCTCCTGTGCCAACCTCTATTTCCACTTTATTCGACGTCCTTACCTATTTGTTGCAGTCCCTGTCCTCCTTTACAATTTTTACCCTCTACAGCTCCCTATGGTACCAATAATTGTTCTTTAATGTTTAAGCATGTGTCCTACTAACCTGTCCCTCCTGTCAATGTTTTCCTCAAGTTCCTCTCCTCGCTGACACTTATCCTATCAGTCCCCTAATTTCCAACATCCTTTTGTAGTACCAAAATTCAAGCGCTTTGAGTTTCTTGTAATCGGGTTTTAAAACATGGTCCACGACTGTCTTTCATACAACACTGTGCTCCAAAGGTAGATTGTCAGAAATTTCTTCCTCAAATTAAGGTCTGTGTGTGTGCTCATCAGACTGTTCATTCCACTCCTGCAGTACTTTCTCACCTCCACTGAGAAAAGTGATGTAATCAGCGAATCTTATTAGTCACACCCCGCTCATCCTGAATGTTATTACCACTCTTGAACTCATGTTTTATTTCCATCACTGCTTTTTCTATGTGTAGACTAAGCAGTAGGGTCGAAAGTCTACATCCCCGTCCCTTCATCCGAACACTTCATGTTTGGTCTTCCGTACTCATTTTTCCCAATTGGTTATTGTACATAGCATATACTAGTAAACCCTGCAATGCTTCCCATTTACTAAATATGTATTGAAATTGGACATACATCCCGATCTCTTCCTGCCCCTAGCCCGGCCCATCACCTCCATTGTCCACCGCCTCCTCCTCCCACCTGCCTGCACCTCCTCCTCCCTCCTCTGTCTTCATCTTCTCCATTCCCTCCTCCCCCCAGCTCTCTTCATTTCCACTTCTCCCCTCTCGCTGACCCTCTTCAGCGTCGTTTATTGTTAAAGCCAACGATACCCTCTTTGGGAATTGAAGTCGCTTAAAATGAACGAGTAAATCAGTTGAGAGCACTGGTATATGGGGTACGAGAGACCTGTCCTACTGCTGGATCTGGGAGGATAGAAGGTTCATTGACAGATTTCGCATAGTTTTAATCTGAAAACGGCAAGGATTACAAAGTCTCTGACGCTTCGTGTTCCCTATTAGTACTGTAATCATAAGTCCATGAGCCATAAATATAACTTTATTTATTTCTGTTGAAACCAACGACGAGGAAGAAAACAAAACAGCACATAACTATGTACAACTTTTGTTTCTAATCACACACATTGGAAAGACAACTTGTCTAATGGTTTAAATGCCCTGTTAGCGTAGTTAAAACTATGAGAAAGAAAACGAAACCGCTCACTTTTACGGAGCAGCATTTCCTTTCTCGCGGTCGGTTTTGTCAGAAAACCTGTATATTATTGTTTGAAAAAAGTTTATATACTATTTGAATGTTTATTCGAATATCGTGCAAAAATTTAAAGTACGTCGGTCAAGAACATTTCGAGATTAATTCTAGAAACTTTTCCGTATACATCCAAATGTTCATTACGGTTCTGTTGAAAATAGAGTTGGGCAAACTGAAACACTTAACTGTTTCGAAACAAATGAAATAGTACAATGTAATGTTTCGATACGCTATTTCGAAATAGTGAAACAGTTTGTGTTTTGTAATCTAATAATTGTACACATTTAATCATCTGGAATGTCTACTGTATAAGTATGTCCATATAAACACAAATTAGGTGCGAGAGCGTTAATCATTTCGCAGAAAGTATGAAACTATCCCCCCCCCCCCCCCCCCATGAACCATGGACCTTGCCGTTCGTGGGGAGGCTTGCGTGCCTCAGCGATACAGATAGCCGTACCGTGGGTACAACCACAACGGAGGGGTATCTGTTGAGAGGCCAGACAAACGTGTGGTTCCTGAAGAGGGGCAGCAGCCTTTTCAGTAGTTGCAAGGGCAACAGTCTGGATGATTGACTGATCTGGCCTTGTAACAATAACCAAAACGGCCTTGCTGTGCTGGTACTGCGAACGGCTGAAAGCAAGGGGAAACTACGGCCGTAATTTTTCCCGAGGGCATGCAGCTTCACTGTATGATTAAATGATGATGACGTCCTCTTGGGTAAAATATTCCGGAGGTAAAATAGTCCCCCATTCGGATCTCCGGGCGGGGACTACTCAAGAGGATGTCGTTATCAGGAGAAAGAAAACTGGCGTTCTACGGATCGGAGCGTGGAATGTCAGATCCCTTAATCGGGCAGGTAGGTTAGAAAATTTAAAAAGGGAAATGGATAGGTTAAAGTTAGATATAGTGGGAATTAGTGAAGTTCGGTGGCAGGAGGAACAAGACTTCTGGTCAGGTGACTACAGGGTTATAAACACAAAGTCAAATAGGGGGAATGCAGGAGTAGGTTTAATAATGAATAGGAAAATAGGAATGCGGGTATGCTACTACAAACAGCATAGTGAACGCATTATTGTGGCCAAGGTAGATACGAAGCCCACACCTACTACAGTAGTAGAAAGTTTATATGCCAACTAGCTCTGCAGATGACGAAGAGATTGAAGAAATGTATGATGAAATAAAAGAAATTATTCAGACAGTGAAGGGAGACGAAAATTTAATAGTCATGGGTGACTGGAATTCGAGGGTAGGAAAAGGGAGAGAAGGAAACGTAGTAGGTGAATATGGATTGGGCCTAAGAAATGAAAGAGGAAGCCGCCTGATAGAATTTTGCACAGAGCACAACTTAATCATAGCTAACACTTGGTTTAAGAATCATGATAGAAGGTTGTATACATGGAAGAACCCTGGAGATACTAAAAGGTATCAGATAGATTATATAATGGTAAGACAGAGATTTAGGAACCAGGTTTTAAATTGTAAGACATTTCCAGGGGCAGATGTGGACTCTGACCACAATCTATTGGTTATGACCTGTAGATTAAAACTGAAGAAACTGCAACAAGGTGGGAATTTAAGGAGATGGGACCTGGATAAACTGAAAGAACCAGAGGTTGTACAGAGTTTCAGGGAGAGCATAAGGGAACAATTGAAAGGAATGGGGGAAAGAAGTACAGTAGAAGAAGAATGGGTAGCTCTGAGGGATGAAGTAGTAAAGGCAGCAGAGGATCAAGTAGGTAAAAAGAAGAGGGTTAGTAGAAATCCTTGGGTAACAGAAGAAATATTGAATTTAATTGATGAAAGGAGAAAATATAAAAATGCAGTAAATGAAGCAGGTAGAAAGGAATACAAACGTCTAAAAAATGAGATCGACAGGAAGTGCAAAATGGCTAAGCAGGGATGGCTAGAGGACAAATGTAAGGATGTAGAGGCTTATCTCACTAGGGGTAAGATAGATACTGCCTACAGGAAAATTAAAGAGACCTTTGGAGATAAGAGAACCACATGTATGAACATCAAGAGCTCAGATGGAAACCCAGTTCTAAGCAAAGAAGGGAAAGCAGAAAGGTGGAAAGAGTATATAGAGGGTCTATTCAAGAACGATGCACTTGAGGACAATATTATGGAAATGGAAGAGGGTGTAGATGAAGATGAAATGGGAGATACGATACTGCGTGAAGAGTTTGACAGAGCACTGAAAGACCTGAGTCGAAACAAGGCCCCCGGAGTAGACAACATTCCATTGGAACTACTGACGGCCTTGGGAGAGCCAGTCCTGACAAAAAACTCTACCACCTGGTGAGCAAGATGTATGAAACAGGCGAAATACCCTCAGACTTCAAGAAGAATATAATAATTCCAATTCCAAAGAAAGCAGGTGTTGACAGATGTGAAAATTACCGAACAATCAGTTTAATAAGCCACAGCTGCAAAATACTAACACGAATTCTTTACAGACGAATGGAAAAACTAGTAGAAGCCGACATCGGGGAAGATCAGTTTGGATTCCGTAGAAATACTGGAACACGTGAGGCAATACTGACCTTACGACTTATCTTAGAAGAAAGATTAAGGAAAGGCAAACCTACGTGTCTAGCATTTGTAGACTTAGAGAAAGCTTTTGATAATGTTGACTGGAATACTCTCTTTCAAATTCTAAAGGTGGCAGGGGTAAAATACAGGGAGCGAAAGGCTATTTACAACTTGTACAGAAACCAGATGGCAGTTATAAGAGTTGAGGGACATGAAAGGGAAGCAGTGGTTGGTAAGGGAGTAAGACAGGGTTGTAGCCTCTCCCCGATGTTATTCAATCTCTATATTGAGCAAGCAGTAAAGGAAACAAAAGAAAAATTTGGAGTAGGTATTAAAATCCATGGAGAAGAAATAAAAACTTTGAGGTTCGCCGATGACATTGTAATTCTGTCAGAGACAGCAAAGGACTTGGAAGAGCAGTTGAACGGAATGGATGGTGTCTTGAAGGGAGGATATAAGATGAACATCAACAAAAGCAAAACAAGCATAATGGAATGTAGTCGAATTAAGTCGGGTGATGCTGAGGGTATTAGATTAGGAAATGAGACACTTAAAGTAGTAAAGGAGTTTTGCTATTTGGGGAGCAAAATAACTGATGATGGACGAAGTAGAGAGGATATAAAATGTAGACTGGCAACGGCAAGGAAAGCGTTTCTGAAGAAGAGAAATTTGTTAACATCGAGTATAGATTTAAGTGTCAGGAAGTCATTTCTGAAAGTATTTGTATGGAGTGTAGCCATGTATGGAAGTGAAACATGGACGGTAAATAGTTTGGACAAGAAGAGAATAGAAGCTTTTGAAATGTGGTGCTACAGAAAAATGCTGAAGATTAGATGGGTAGATCACATAACTAATGAGGAAGTATTGAATAGGATTGGGGAGAAGAGAAGTTTGTGGCACAACTTGACCAGAAGAAGGGATCGGTTGGTAGGACATGTTCTGAGGCATCAAGGGATCACAAATTTAGTATTGGTGGGCAGCGTGGAGGGTAAAAATCATAGGGGGAGACCAAGAGATGAATACACTAAGCAGATTCAGAAGGATGTAGGTTGCAGTAGGTACTGGGAGATGAAGAAGCTTGCACAGGATAGAGTAGCATGGAGAGCTGCATCAAACCAGTCTCAGGACTGAAGACCACAACAACAACATGAAACTATCATCTGGGTGTCTTGGCAGTTTCGTATTTCCTGCAGCAAATGCGCTGCTTTCGTGTTGTGTGACTTTCATACTTTTCAATTGGCTGAGGACAGCCATAGCTGAAGACAGAAGAACCACCACGAACGGAACTGGAGGTAGGAGCAAACTGCAGAAACAACGGATATGCTACTGGGATTCCCACATTCCGTTAGTATGGATAATATACCCATCCTGCAAATTTCCATGCACACAAAGGGAATCATTGTGGATAATAGGCACAGTGACTATAGGCTCACAAATAACGCCAAATAATTCGAATAAATAACAAAATATAACAGAAAAAAATTTTGTCTTTCAAGGTGATTTCGAACCTTTACAATAAAGTCACCACGCTTCCCAGCCCTTCCCGTTCACCATTACACTATCAGTGATATGTCAAACAGATTGCTTGCAACTATACCTAGATCAAATTTATGTATACGTCTAATAACTGTCACTCTAAGCCCTTTTTTATTCAAAATGTTGCAGGCTTACTTGCGTTTCTTAATACGATTACTGTACATGAAAAGAGAAGCATATGTTATAAAAAAAGTGTAATTTAATAGAATGATTTTCACATATTTATTATTTTGAATGGGAATAGTATGTGTTGTTTCATTGTTTGGTTAGTGTTTATAAAGCAGATGTTACGCCATTTCGTAATAGGACAGTCAGCTAGAAACGAAGCTTTATTTTCAGATATCTTAAGCTTCATTCTATTGCTTGTCAAAAAGAATTCGACACTCTTGAAAGTGTTTCATGAAGTCTTATGTTGTGTTTCAGTATCTGTGCCGAGCCCGAATCTCGTACGACACAAAGCGGAATGAAACATCACTGTTTCGATACAATTAGTCCGTTCCAAGCGCAGGTGGACTGAAACAGCCTTATTTTGAAACAACGATACAGTTTCTGTGACTGGCCCGAGATCGAATCTGGTGCGGTTATCCGAAACAGGGGCGGAATGAAACACCACTGTTTCGAAACAGTGAACCACAGCCGTTCCGAAACACTGAAACAGTTCCACGTATCGATACACTGTATCGAAACATAGAAACAGTGGCCAAGTCTAGTTGAAAAATTTGAAGTGAATCGGTCAAGAAGTTATATATAGGAGCAATATTGTTCTACCTCCCTCCCTCCCTCCCTCCCTCCCTCCCATATATATATATATATATATATATATATATATGTACGCACCACCGTTCGAAGATTTTTTGGAGTATCGTGTAAAAATTTAACGTAAGTCGGCCAAGTACATTTCGAAATTTTTGGGAACAACCAGAAACAACGACTTGTCTTTATGTGGTAGTATATAGATCACCTGTCTTGTTCAAAAGCTTACAACAATTTACCAAAGAATTTCGAATATCTTGCACCACTTCATATTGTCGAACGTTTCTCTGTATCGACACAGTCCATAAACTTGTCTTTTTTTCCTAAGACTTTTTAACATTAAGTGCAGAGTTAAAAGGCCCTCTTTTGTAGCCTTCCTGCTCTATAGTGAAACTGATCGCCATCTAATAGATCATCAGTAACCTTTTCCCTTCTTCTGTTGTCAGCAACTTGGATGCATTAGCTGTTAAGCTGAGTGTGTGATTGTTCCGACACTTATATGCCTTTACTATCTTCGTGATTGGATGGTCAATATTATTCTGCAAGTCTGGTGGTATGTTTCCAGGCTCATAGCTTCTTCACACCAACTTGAATAATCGTTTTGTTGCCACTGATCTTAGAAATTCCGATGGGGTGTCATCTATGCCCCCGGCCCCATTCGATCGTAAGTCTTCCAAAGCACTGTTAAAATCTGACATTTATACTGGATACCCTATATCTTCCATATCGGCTCCCATTTCTTCTCCTATCACGTCATCAGACAGTTCCTTCCGTTCGTAGAGGCCTCACGTTTGCTCCCTCCACCCACCCGCTCTCTCCTCTGCGTTTACTTGTAGAATTCCAATGTAGCCGCCTTTGTCTTTGTCTTTTCTACGTGCTGAATCAGTCCTTCAGTCTTTTTCGATTTCTCCACATTACTCCTGTAACCATTTCGCCTTTCTATTTACGTCATTCTAAGTGTCTTATATTGCTGTGTTCCCGTCTTTTTTTAAATTTTTTCATGCTTCTTGTTTCGTCGATTAACAGAAATACTATTTCTGTTACCCAAGGTTTCTTCACTGTTACCTTCCATGTACCTAAATTTTTCTGCCCAATCTCCGTAACTGCCGTTTCTGAGATGTCCATTCCCTTTCAGATGCTTATTTTGGTATTTGTTACTGCAGTGTCTTCAGCCATATATAACTTCAAACGCAGCTCATTAGTCCTCTGTACTTAAGTATCCCACTTCTTTGCACAATGGTCTTCCAGACGAATATCTTCAAGTTCAGTTTTTTTTTTTTTTTGTATTTACAAAACTGTGACCTGAGCATATATCTGCTCCTGCTTACAGCTTACATCCCATTACCTGATTACGGAATTTCTCTGTGGTCATAATGTAATCTGGCTGGAACGGGGAAAGGGAACCTACAGTTTAAGGTAGGATTGAACCACGTGTTGTTTCTGGGAACTTCTCAGATCATTATGATGGGAGAGCCAGCTTAAGAAGAAGACTGAAAAAAATCTCTCAGTTCACAGTCACACACTTTACCAGTAGACCACTGAATCTGACATGAATATAAAAAACCTATCCTTACGTTTTCACGAATCAGTTTTAGAGTATCAAAATACTTGACATATATGTCCGTATCTTTTGACTGCACCGGCTTAGAAGCTTAAATAATTTCCATCGCTTAGGTACCACAGACCTTAGTACCTCACAATAATGTCAACTTGTTATCTTGTGTTAACAGTCCGACAGACGCGGGACGAACTGACCAACAACAAAGTGATGCTATTAGGATTCCGTTTTTACCAATTGAGGTACGGATCCCTAAAAATGGAGCCGTTTCTGTACATTATTGAATCGTGGGATACGCAGAGCTATCCCTCCTTAGGCGGCAGACTGGTTGTCGATCAAATCGGATTATCAATGTAATGTCAAAGTAATGCCGTCAGAGTGTGCGCTGTTCTGTCAACTCTACTAAGTATACTTTTACTGACATGTCAAAATTTAAATTCGTTCTTTATAAAAGTATCCTATTCTCATAGCACAACAAACGAAAATTACAAGTATAAGCTATGAAATTAATAAAATATACAGCTGCATCCGTAATAAAATGCAGGCTCCCGCTTTCGAGAAAATGCTTTGATATGCTTGATTTTCCGCGAAATGACCGCCATGTCGCGAGCTATTTACAACGGTAACGAAGTTGCTTTTCTAAATTTTAATTACATTAAAGAACGTGACTGCGCAACATGTGCCTTCGCACACTGCTTTCAGCACAAAAGTAAAAATCAAACAAAAACTGATATACTAGAATTTAAATGTTTTCATTTTCAATTAATTTTAGTTACATAACGCTGTATAAGATGCTTTCTTGCTTTCGCTTGCGCTTTTGTACCGCAGTTTTCTTGCAGGGTCGGCATGGTACAGCGGATTTGGTAAGGTTAGTTAAAGGGATGGTCGGATGCCCTTCCTGCCGCCATTCCATACCCTCCAGGACAGAATCAGTGTACCCCAGCTGTCTGTGTCTAGTGTAAATCGTGAAATAGAGCGAAAGTGTTACAAATATCTGCGAGTCGTGTAACTGAGGCGGGATGTGGGGACCAGCCCGTTATTCACCTAGCACCTACCCGAGTCCAGCAAGCGGCGCATTAGCGCTCTCGCCTAACCTGGCGAGTCGTAACGATGTATAAGATATGAGACGATAAAATCTAATTTTAACAATATTTAAAAAGCTTACTTTTTTTGTAAATAATTTCATTACATTTTACGATGACGCAAAAGCATTAACGTCACTGATCTCACATACTTTAGTGACAGCAAAAGGAAAAAAATAATACCTTAATACAGGATTTAATTCTGGAACGCAAAAATTCGAACTTGTGCTGTTAGCTGCGCGCTTACTATAACAACATGCAGTAGCGTTAAAATTCTGACTGCCACTTTCTCCTAAACTATCGAGCTTACGTCTCTAACACAAAGGAAGTGTCCATTTATTTTCCCCCTACTTCCACCAAGCGATGTTTCGACTGTGTCGGAGAGCGACCTGTTGTGGCTCCTCCTTGTAAGATATGTCAGGAAACGCCACGCCCACACATGGAACATTAAGATTGTAAGAGGTATGTGCTATCTGCGATATGTAAGCTATAATAGAATCTGAGACCAAAGAGCAGTGTTGACTGCAGTACGAAGTGTGTAGCAGTAGCAGTTAAGTTGTTGGTAGCGAGCAGTCGCCTGTCTGCTCTGTCTGGTGTATCATGTTGGCTGGGCCGGTCGCGGTGCAGCGATGCCGAAGCCTGAGTATTATTGTATAAGGTAAAAAGCAGCCTCGCGCGTATCTAGTAATGTTATGTAAAGTGCCATGTAAATCTTTCAAAAATGTCCTAATAATAATCTTCGTGATATAAAGTAATTTAAAAAAAACATTCATTTCAATTTAAAGAATTTACTAATTTCTTCAATCCATGATCATTCCTATTGTTACAAAAGAAAAATCAGTTGCTTCCTTTCATAAATGACAAATCTATCGGCCAGCATTGCACTGAGCTGTCCCGGAAAATTTTTATATAAGAGCAGATATATTCGCCTTTTTTATTGAGGTAAGAATTTTTCCTTTTTTTATTCAGAATGATCTTACAGGGCCATGATGCAGCGCTGCTGTCCTCCAAATTCTACTAGGTTACTGAGTTTATTTTTTATTACGAGATTTAAGAATTTCTCTGTTTCGAGCTTACATTAAATGGGAAACAAATTTTGTGGGAACATTAAATGTGAATGCATTTCTGTAGGGAGGTTACAAATGTGAAAGGAATGAATTTTGTGGGGACGTTACACTTAAATTAGAATCATTAACCCAATAATATTCATTTATATTTTTTGTGTGGGGAGGTTACACTTGGCGACAACCGGCCAGGATCGTATTTCTTTGTGAATCTCTGAGAAGTAGTCATATATGTGCTCTTATTTACTTAAATGTAGTTTGCATCTGGCGCAACGCATTTACTAACTTGTCACTTTTTCTTTCACAGATCATCGGCAAGTTATTGCTCTTTGTTGTACTTGTGTTTGTTCCATTTTTGCTTTGTCTTTGTTTCATTTTCGTGCTTAATTTTGATTTGTGAAAAATGCTGCGAAAAACTGTTAACAGTACATCGCGATGTGCAATGAGTGAAAAAACTGACTCGAATAATTTGATCGGTAATACTAGCGACACTCAGTGTCTTAATGATAGTCCTCCATTTACAGACAATCATTGCCTACCGACCACTAATAATGATTTTAATGCTTACGATGAGCAAACAAATTCAATTGTGTCCTCTGTTAATTTAACGACAAATGATGACGCGGCACGTTCTGATACAATGAACGCTGCCCAGTTTGACACATCCGGTTTGCAAAATTTGAATTGTGAACAGATAAACTTTTCTCACGAAGATGAACAGTGTAGTCAAAATATGCCAGATTTATTTGATTCCGAGGTAGTGATCCACAGTGCACATCCGATTGGCAAACCTTTTCGAGAATCACAGAGTGACCAAATGGTTACACAAAACGTGACAATTGCAGGTACGCCATCAAACAGTACAGAGAATAGGGTAGGTAATATTGGCTGGGATCAAGTTATGGCACTATTGCTACAAATTAATGAATCGTACAACAAAGTAATAAAAATCTCGAACAGTTGAATGAAAAACTAAACAACAATTTCAAACAACTTAATGAAAAACAAGACAACAATTCCAAACAGTTGAATGAAAAACACGACAACCATTTTAAACAACTTAATGAATCGTGCAAACAACTCAATGAAAAATACGACAAACTTAATGAATCGTACAAACAACGTAATGAAAAATTCGGCAACCATTTCAAACAACTTAATGAAAAACTAGACAACAATTCCAAAGAGTTGAATGAAAGTTTCAAACAGTCGAATGGAAAACACGACAACCTTAACGAACAGAACAAACAACTTAATGAACAGATTACAGCCGTTACCGTGCAACGTCACGATACTAAAGAACAAATACGTGAGGAAATTAAGGCTTGTGGTAGGAACAGTAGTGAAGAAATTAGATCTGTGGCACAAGAATTAAATAATACACATGTAGCCACAACTAAATTACTTAGAGACGAAATCAGTGCAGTCGCTAAACAATGTTCTGAGAACGCAACACAGTTACGCGACGAGTTTAAATTAATGTCAGCAGAAGTTTCACGCACTCGGGATACGGAAGTCGATAAGAAATTTGAACAATAGATCAGCCAAATTGACGAACGTAACAAAGTGACAGAAATGAAAAATGTTTCAATCACAAACACGTCACAGCATACGCCACATTCCAAACATTTGTCACACTCACACAGCCAGTGTAATTTAGATAATTTACAGAGACCACGCGACTAAGAATCCGAAAAGACACAGACAAACAGATTCTCATGCAATCCTGAACCTGTTCAGACATACAGACGATAATTTTGATTACAAGCATTTTCTATCCGTGAGAAAATTTAAGGTACTTAATAATGACAGAACACAGATTCGCGCTTTTGACTGGATACGACAATTTGCTTTTGTATTTTTATCAGCTTGGCCTGTAATGCAGAAACTACACCTGGCCTGGATACAAAAATTAATTTTTGAATTCTCACCGGCATTGCCTGTAACGCAGAAACTAAAATTTATTTGTAGCGCGTAATTGACCTCAGGGGATTCATTACACTTCTATGAATATGTGCCGTAGCGTGCACAGGGCCCCGAGCCGTAGTAGTGCTATTTCATCTTTAGTTTTCTGCACTGCTGCCTTCTCTTCTACTATCCTTTATATCTATCAAAACAGCTCTTCAACTATCGATCTATCTATGATTAAGAATGAGTAAAGAAAACCCGATACGATAAGTTTTACCGAAAGTGACAATTTTCATTAGACACTCCAGAACTACCAGCGTAATTTTAATGAAAGACAGAAGTGTAATCATCAGTATGTACAAAATTTTCAGCTATCGCAGACACATTTTGGTAACAATAGAGGTTTTTCCCCACGACAGCAACAAACCAACCGGTTAGCATACCTAACCAACAATGCAGTCTGCAAGGTCAACCAAGCTTTAATGTTTCGCCGCCTACACGCATAGCGTCGGCTCCACCAAATAGTAACGCACAGCAACAAAGACATAACTACGTACAGAAAACACATCATTTCAATTCCTATCGCAACGCGCCATACAGCAACGACTATCATGACAGACGTAAAAGTAATGAGCACAATTTTCAGCGTACGTTTAATAACAGTCGGTCTTATCAGCAGCAAAATCATCCGCAACAACATATTATCATGAATGAACCAGACAGTAGATATCATCCCGAACGTAATACGTCAGGAATAAATAATAGGACAGTACAAATAGTGGAAATGCCACAGCATCCTCCCGAAAATAATGGCACATCAGATAGAATTTGACTAGATACAGTACAGGTTGCATCTTCCAGCAACACAAGCGGTACTTCAGATACGCAGAATCTTGTTCACGAAAATGTTATTACTTTTGACGACATCCGAGACACACTTTTGCATGAAAAACCAGTTATTCAAAAAACCATTTCACACCCTGACAGCTAGAGTACATACATACTAAGTACACATTTCATTACCTGTTAATTCGAAGTTCACTACTTTTCAGCATAATATGCGTTTCTTCTTTCAGCTTAATAATCCATTTTGTATTTTTTCCAGGAGAAGCTATTCATGAAATTAATGTACTATAAGCAGTTACCCATTAAACCTGTTCTAGTACTTGCATTTTTTTTACCCATTTGTGTGTGTCATTCATGAATGTGATCACATATACTCGTTTCATAACCTTGCTACAGCTGACTCATGACGAATGACGTTACCTATCCTCATTTGTAGCAATAAGTCAAGAGCAAATATTTTCATGCCCCAGCAATTAATTATCAATCTCAACGCAATGCATTGCTAGCACAAAAAATGTATTACCAGTCTCAAATAATGCTACCAGTTTAAGAGAGTTCTGAGTAATGCTGAATGATGTTTTCTAACCACAGACCTTGAGTAACAGTTACAGTATGTTACATTTTCACTATGTCCTATGTCACTTGAAGGATGAGTTCTGAGTAATAGTGAATGATATTTTGTAATAATGCATACATGCTATGCCAATAATTTCTGTAAATAATATTTTTGTTATACTCTATAAATGGTATGCCAATAATTAACTCTCATTTTGAATGATGACTTCTGATGGTTTGTCACTGGCCAAAGAGTGCCAATAATTATTTTAAATATGTCATATGTCACTTGAATGATGAAAAATATTTTGTAATATTCAATACTTGCTATATGTTTAGTCAGTGGCCAAAGAGAGCCAATAATTATTTTAGATATGTCATATGTCACTTGAATGATGAAAAATGTTTTGTAATATTCAATACTTGCTATATGTTTAGTATCTGGCCAATGAATGCCACTGTTTCTTATATTTTAAATTTGTATTATGTTACCTACATGCTATTATATATGAATACCAGTAGCTTGATGCTACACTCGTTAGCTCCTGTTTTGAATGATCACTTCTGATGGTTTGTAACTGGCCAATGAGTGCCAATGATTACTATAACTAGGTGAATTATGTTAATACTATGCCATTCATTAGCTCCTGTTTTGAATGATGACTTCTGATGGTTTGTCACTGGCCATAGAGTGCCAATAATTATTTTACATATGTCGTATGTCACTTGAATGATGAAAAATGTTTTGTAATATTCAATACTTGCTATATGTTTAGTCACTGGCCAAAGAGTGCCAATAACTATTTTAAATATGTCATATGTCACTTGAATGATGAAAAATGTTTTGTAATATTCAATACTTGCTATATGTTTAGTCATTGGCCAAAGAGTGCCAACAATTACTTTAAATATTTCATATGTCACTTGAATGATGAAAAATGTTTTGTAATATTCAATACTTGCTATACGTTTAGTAACTGGCCAATGAGTGCCAATGATTACTATAACTACGTGAATTATGTTAATACTACGCCATTCATTAGCTCCTGTTTTGAATGATGACTTCTGATGGTTTGTCACAGGTCAAAGAGTGCCAATAATTATTTTAAATATGTCGTATGTCACTTGAATAATGAAAAATGTTTTGTAATATTCAATACTTGCTATATGTTTAGTCACTGGCCAAAGAGTGCCAATAATTATTTTAAATATGTCGTATGTCACTTGAATGATGAAAATTGTTTTGTAATATTCAATACTTGCTATATGTTTAGTCATTGGCCAAAGCATGACAACAATTATTTTAAATATCTCATATGTCACTTGAATGATGAAAAATGTTTTGTAATATTCAATACTTGCTATACGTTTAGTAACAGGCCAATGAGTGCCAATGATTGCTATAACTAGGTGAATTATGTTAATACTATGCCATTCATTAGCTCCTGTTTTGAATGATCACTTCTGATGGTTTGTAAATGGCCAATGAGTGCCAATGATTACTATAACTAGATGAATTATGTAAATGGTATGCCATTAATTAACTCTTGCTCTGAATGATCACTTTTAAATAATGTATAAAAATGGTTTGTAACTGGCCAATGAGTGCTGATGTTCACTGTAATCAGATGATTTATGAACATTATTCTGTAATACTTCATGCATAGTACAGAAGTGTTCAGTAACTACGCAATGAGTGCCAACAATCAGTCAAATCGATTGACAGACTAGTGTAATTCTCAATGATGACTAGCATGAGACTTAATGTCCTTCACCTTTTGACCTAATTACCAGAAATTACTGCAATATACGTTTGTCCTGTCTATCCTTATGATCATGGAGCACTATATTTGGTTTCTGCACTAATTCTACATTGGTGAATGAGTGTGGTGTTGACACATCATGGTGTCCACCACCTTGAACAATGGAGATGTTATTATGGTTCCACTGTTTGGTGTACCTACTGTACTACCAAAATGATAACACGGAATATTAATACGACATTTGAGTGTTTTGGCTACACTGATTAATACTTCAGGGAAGAGAACTTCAGATTGTCACACTTGGTGTTGTGCTTCTGTAGAAAGATATGGACTTTCAGTGCAGCTACGTGCAACCTAATGTGCTACAACCATGATGCAATTCTTCCCTTTCCTATCCTAGTTCTAGTAAAATGGTAAAAAAATACTACAGTGCATATGCACTTTATGTCATTTGTTAATATGATTTGTACTCATTGCGTATACATTTTGTCATTGCTTGATATGTTCTGTACTCAGTGCATGTGCACTATTTTTCTATTCATGTTATGCACTTATATATATGTATATACTCTGTGACTGTAAACTTAGTTAATTAAGAAAAATTGCGTATATATTTTGTGATTTCTTAATATGTTCTGTACTCAGTGCATGTGCACTCTATTTCATTTTATGTTCTGTATTTATATATACGTATATACTCTGTGACTGTCAACTTAGTTAATAAGTAGATTTTAGAAAAATTTGTTGCTCATGGCAAGTCCAATTGACTCACCATCGCTCCCAAATTTTTGCCCCCCCCCCCAGTGGAGGGTTATGTAAGAGGTATGTGCTGCCTGCAATATGTAAGCTATAATATAATCTGAGACCAAAGAGCAGTGTTGACTGCAGTACGAAGTGTGTAGCAGTAGCAGTAAGTTGTTGGTAGCGAGCAGTCGCCTGTCTGCTCTGTCTGGTGTATCATGTTGGCTGGGCCGGTCACGGTGCAGCGATGCTGAAGCCTGAGTATTATTGAATAAGATAGAAAGCAGCCTCGAGCGTATCTAGTAATGTTATGTAAAGTGCCATGTAAATCTTTTAAAAATGTCCTAATAATAATCTTCGTGATATAAAGTAATTTAAGAAAAAACATTCATTTCAATTTAAAGAATTTACTAATTTTTTCAATCCATGATCATTCCTATTGTTACAAAAGAAAAATCAGTTGCTTCCTTTCATAAATGACAAATCTATCGGCCAGCATTGCACTGAGCTGTCCTGGAAAATTTTTATATAAGAGCAGATATATTCGCCGTTTTTATTGAGGTAAGAATTTTTCCTTTTTTTATTCAAAATGATCTTACAGGGCCATGATGCAGCGCTGCTGTCCTCCAAATTCTACTAGGTTACTGAGTTTATTTTTTATTACGAGGTTTAAGAATTTCTCTGTTTCGAGCTTACATTAAATGGGAAACAAATTTTGTGGGAACATTAAATGTGAATGCATTTCTGTAGGGAGGTTACAAATGTGAAAGGAATGAATTTTGTGGGGACGTTACACTTAAATTAGAGTCATTAACCCAATAATATTCATTTATATTTTTTGTGTGGGGGGGTTACATGATCTTGCAATATTTCTCCACCAGAAATAAAGATCGGCGAGTCCCTACAGACCCCAAAAGTCAGTCTTGGAAAACTAATACACAGTCGAAATTAACCATCATCCCTCTGGACTACAGTGATGTAACTACGTTTCTTAAAGTAAGAAAGTTAGGCAGTTATAAGAGTCGAGGGACATGAAAGGGAAGCAGTGGTTGGGAAGGGAGTGAGATAGAGTTGTAGCTTATCCCCCATGTATATTGAGCAAGCAGTAAGGGAAACAAAAGAAAAATTCGGAGTGGGTATTAAAATCCATGGAGAAGAAATAAAAACTTTGAGATCTGACAATAAGTGCCGTAATATTTACAATAGCAGAAAGTGCACCTTACCTTGTCATTTAACTTGAGAATACTCTTGGCCATTGTTGGGACAGCAAGAGAAGGAAGATTGACGCAGTTGTATGTTAGTTTAGCGACAAAGTGTTCGCCTTTCAAGCGGAAGAGTGCATTAGTTATCGGTTCTAATCTCGCCGGAGCCAAGATGTTTACCTCTTCTGTTAAAGAGGCACTACCAACAGCACTGAATGGTTTGTTAGCTGGATTTCGTTAGGTATATATACGTACTGCTACATTTATACAATCTCGTAGTAGCCCCTCATGTAACGCTACTTCATAGACTGTGGACTGAACGTAGAGACAGACCATTTCGAAGCCGAAAGCGCGTTTTGTCCTGGTAGTTCGTGACAATTTGGGATGCTTTCTTCTATGGAAAAACCAGTTTTAAGTAACAGTATTGTGATCAGTTGTAATTGATTTGCATTAGTATCGTGCGTGTTTTCATTGGTATATTCAACACAAAAGATAAAATATCAAAGACAAATGAATCAGTAGCAATATAGTCACCCACACTGTCTAAAAGAGTCAAACAATGTTCGGAGAGGTTTTTTTTCGATTTCACGTCTATAGACAACATGTTCGTAGCAATCTCCTTGCATGTTATGCTGTGTTAACAGACATCAAGGTTGCCCAGTTCAGGCCAACGTTGAGGAAAGAGGTCTGGCTAATTCTGTCACCGACTATACATGTCATTATCTGCAGAGAACTCGTTCAGAAAGAAACGTAAAACAAAATTCGAATTCTTGTATAGAACGGATTACAATACATTGTACATTTATAGAAGATACCCCAGATCAGTTTTTCCCGGCGGGGTCAGCGATTTTCTCTGCCTCGTGATGACTGGGTGTTGGGTGATGACCTTAGGTTAGTTAGGTTTAAGTAGTTCTAAGTTCTAGGGGACTGATGACCATAGATGTTAAGTCCCATAGTGCTCAGAGCCAGATCAGTTTGAAATTGGCAGTCATCGATATAAGAATTTCAGAGGTGACACCTACAGTTGGCTGTATCAGTTTTTGCACACTGCTGTAGTAACCAGATTCTCGCCAGACAGCATAAACTTATCATCTCACACAGCTGCAGAGTGTGGTGTATCGAGGAAAAAAGATACCGAGTGTGAACTGTTGATAACAGTGACACATATCTGTAGAATGAAATATAGCATAAAATGATTAAAGCGTGGTACAAAATTTAGAATAAATGTTATCCCTGTCTCATGATACTGGCCACTTACAAAAAAAAAAGCCTTATGAGCCAATAGCGATCAGACTAGGTTTCTGTGTGTCAATTCTTTTCTTTATTCCTCGTGATAATAAGCTACCAGATAGCAGATGGTTAAATTACGCTGCTGAATGTAAAGGACTAAATGAGCTGTGCAAAGTCTGAATCATCATATTTACAATAATCTGGAGATGACGTCTCGAGCAGCGAGTGAGATTTACAGAATCAAGTGCCTCCTAAATTCCTCTAAACTCGAGATACTAGAGTGCTTGGTTCAGGTACGTAATGTGTAGTCATAAATAACACACACGAGGGAAAGATTCTGTAATATAATTATACTGGTTTGTTTTGTTATCATATAACTTAAATGCTTATCAATCGTCATAGTTCTAACGTGTAGAGCAATGCGGAACTAACTATCTACAATGTGATATGTTACAGGTACATGACATCATCATCCGAGCAACAGGATCCGACGTCTAAACGATCAGTTAGGCAGAACAATCAATTTCAATAGTATGACCATTTACGGTGTCGGTAAGAGATGGTTCTCTGACGTTTGTATTCTTGGATAGTTTAAATAAAGTTTTATCACCACGATATTTGTGATATGTTTTGGTTTGCTGCAAATGCGTGGCATACTTTCATAAATGCCTTAACAGCTATGATGACAAAATTTTCAGGAAATACTCTGCCATGATTTGGGTGTACGACGTGGCACCAACAGTGTCGTCAAATCTTTGTCATGTATGTTGTTTTACGCTGCTATCTGCACATCAGTGGCCAAGAATTCTGCAGGCGTGCAGTGATCTTGCTCGCGTGCAGAGTTCGTCGCCTGGCTGTGTGCATTTCCCCCACTGTAACGCCACGTTGTCTGTGTGGGAAGAGGGGAAACCGCAAACATACCACATTTGGATGGCAAATGCAGTCGCACAAAGGACACTGAACGCCTGCATGTGGCTTCATTTCATACTTTATAACAAATTAGATCACAAAGAAATTCAATATTATGTAACTATTTTTGGCGCACTGTAAACACAATAAAATTGGTATCTGGTACAAACTGTTTGCTTACAGACTGATAAAGACAACTTTGCAGATTTTTGTCACTCAGTTACTTACATAATTTTTGAGACTCAATTGATTTCATAATTGGAAAAAGCCTTTCATGCTCATACGTTGGTCGAAACATTATCACGTTTGCAGCTTCCTTATGGATACTTTGAAACTCTTCCCAACAAAAAAATGTAGAAGTCTTAAACAGTTTTGTCGCAAAAAAATGTCTTTTAAACGGTAATTGCAGCACAAATAGATTGGTTCCGTATGCACATTCAAAGAGATGCTTTGAATTGGAACGGCAAATGGTCTCAAAACAGTTCAAAAACAGGATGGGAGAATTGCTGTTTCCTCAAAATGTTTAGACTACTATTCCTGAAATTCTTTCAGCGCCACGACGAATTCTTCAAAATTCGCGTTTTCTCTGACGCCACTGGCAGTTTATTGTCAGAAATTGTACCTTCTACAATGCGATTTTCTTTTTAAATGAATCCGCATCAAATCAGAAACAAGCGCTCGCCTTTAGGAGCGTGCAGTCAAGTCAAATTAGTCCACTTAAAGACGAGGTCTGCAATCAATTGTGGATGTTCCACTTCTCATTCCTGCTTTCCTTTTTCCTACAGAAACTCAGCAATAGTGGGTCTTAAATCACAAAATCGTTTCAGGTACGCCCCTTGACTTAAATAATGTTATTTGTAGTAACATATAACGTCTCCATACTCTTTATTCAGTTTCATTAAAAACTGTTGCAACTGATTATAATAATTTTTAACATTTTTATGCAGTGACAGCAACTGATATTGTTTATATAAGAATATACAGCCCTCAGTTAAACTGCAACTGAGGGCTGTATGTTCTCATATAAACAATATCAGTTGCTGTCGCTGCATAAAAATGTTAAAAATGAAATTCGTGCCAGCCGAGGCCCAGAAAGCAGCTAATAAGTATGTAGATGTTATCCATAAGATCTGCAAAACAGGTATGGCCATCACTTTTATTAAACAATGTAAATTTTGCAACGTAATCCCGGAATTTGTTAAAGGTTTTTTAAACAGTAATATGTGCAATAAGTCGCCTAGTCTTAAACGGAAATTGATACAGCAAATATTAGTTGAAAGAACGGCGGAACTTTACACGAAAAAAGATAAGCTCAACGCTGAAGCATATGAACTCCAATTATTTTTGTCTAAAACATTTAGAGATAACTACAATTTTCAGATAGTTGGGTTCTGGTTACATGTCAACTTATGGTTAGATAATCGTAAAATGAAAATTGCTCAACGACATGACAAAAAGTTAAAGAAATTAGTTAGTCGAGTTAATTCCGGTGTATCCTAAAATGCGCGCAAAAGGGAGGCTACCCAGTCTGTGTTTCATCAGCACGGTGTAAATAAAACAGATATTATTTTCACAGAGGACGAAAATAAATTGTTAAGTAAAGGCTTCATATATAATGTAGAACCTAGTTTAACCCCTCAAAATCTTCGGAAGTTGGTAGTGGATCTTAAGGTTGGCCTTGATAGCGGTGAAGTAGATAAAAGTATCCAAACGAGGCTTGCTTACGATGCTTGCAAAATAATACAAAAAGAGTGTCTAGGTAGTAATACGTTCACGAAAAATACGCGCAATCTTAAAAACATTAACGAAAAACTAAGAAATAATGAAGCCCTAATAACTAAGGCCGATAAGGGGAACACGATTATCGTTTCTACAAAAAAAGAATATATTCAGAAAACGGAAATGTTCTTTGAAGAGACTGGCATCGTCCCACTAGAGATAGACCCAACGCCCGCCATACAGAGGGATATTAGAGCGAGTCTTTGCAATACTAAGAAATTGATCCGAGAATTTAGAAAAAAGGCATTGATAAACATGAACCCCAAGGCCCCGACGCTAAGGAGTCAGTTTAAGCTCCACAAAATTTCCCATCCGATCCGCCCTATTGTGGATGGCACCAATAGTGCTTAACATAAATTAGCGAGACATTTACATTGTAAAATTAAAGAATATTTCGTGTTTTCGATTAAAAATTCAGTGGACCTAGCCAACATGTTCCGAAAACACCAAACTGGTGTCATTTGACATCATTAGCTTGTACACAAACGTACCAGTGGATCAGACCTTGAACATTATAGAACAAAACTTAAACTACCACAAAAAATTATCCACCATAGAAATTGATGAGCTAATGTTACTTCTTAGAACGACTCTTAGAAACAATTACTTTTCATTCAATAAAAAATTATATTCACAGCCATGTGGCCTAGCTATGGGGAGTCCACTTGCATGTATCATGTCTGAAATTTTTATAAAGTCTGTGGAATTGTTTTTTTTCCGAAATTAGCCGGAATTAGTGAACAACATCATCTTTTATGCGAGATACGTGGATGACATTCTTCTACTGGTTAATAATTCTCCAGAAGGAATAAAGCAAATTTTCGTAACGTTTAACAGTCTACATGAAAAAATAAAATTCACACAAGAATTGGAATCAGCTGATAGATCACTAAATTATCTTGATTTAACGTTGACTTACCTTACCTTAAAGATGCTAAAATAGAGTTCAACACATTCCGGAAGGTAACATATTCAGACATCATCCCGGCCGATTCAACCCACCCCCAAGCGCATAAAATGGCGTTTTTCTATTCTAGCAGGCGCGACTCGTAATTAAAGGCTCTGAGGCGGAGCCGCCCCAAAATAAATGTTAAAGTAAATTTCGCAAGAACATATTACAAAATTTAAATTATCAGGACGAATTTCGCACATTTCCCATTCCGACTAAAATAACGACGGTCAACGTTCTTGGAACTGTTTGTATCGATAGATGTTTTCCGAACGGTTAGTAGTGTTTAGGCTGCGCCTTGGAACGTCCGTAAGCTGCATGTAGTAGCGGTTTGGGGGGCGTGGCTTCTACATAGTACTGCTCTTTATGGGTGACCCGAAGGCTCAGAGCTTGCAGCCTAAGGGTGTCATACCAACCACCACACGTTTTTCACGTTCCACTATCTATGTAATGAAGGAATGCAGAGTGGCCGAAACTTCGCTATCCAATCTCTGTCTCTGCACATCTCTACTACGCTTCGATGCGTCATTAATCCACGTTTAGTACTATTGTTTTGATAATTTTTTACATAGTTGTCTTGTTTCTACCATTGGCTATTTTATCCACATTTAGAATAAGTTTGCAAATATCCCGCCAGAGTGCACTAGACTACCGTAACTACAGGCTCTCTAACCGTAACAACAGTACTGCCATCTAGCGAGAGTTTCATAAGTGATTAGAGGACAAAGCGCGCGAAATTTGTCCCGTGACTTTACTTTCCTTGCTTGCTGATGCTGACTGATTTTGTTGATATCATGTGATATAGCAAATTTCTTGTTCGGAGTGTATTTTGCAAGATTTTAGTGAGTTTTACTTGCTTGTGAATGTCTGCGACATACCGCGAGTGTGAAACCAGCGCAATATGAATTCAGTGTGCAATTTAATAGGTAAAAACTTGGAACACGGCCATAGGATGCAAGTGAAAGAACTTGGTGCACCCAGACCCGATCTAACGATCAATCAAGAACAGAAACAGTGCAAATCTAGGCAAGGATACAAACGCAGTTTTAATAGAGCAATGTACGATGCAGCTGAGTGGTTGTGTAGTTGTGAAGTGAAAAATGCATTTGTCTGTTTCACCTGTCTTCGTACAAATAGTACTGATAGTGCCTGGACTGAAACTGGTATCACTGACTTAAAGAATTTTCACGCAAAGGTGAAAAAACATAATTCCAGTGAAAAACATTTAACTTCGAGCCTTGGAGGTAAACTATAATAAACGCCTTAAATTTAGAACTGAAAACACCAAAAATATTAAGCAGTTCCAAAGTTAACATTCATCGCATTAAAGGCCTCTCCGAAACGCGTCTTTTCATATGATTTGCTGCAAAGTGTCAGAAAATGTAATGATGACGTATATAAACACTAACCAAAGATTTTAACTCGAAGTTAGTTTCTAATGATATTTAATAAATACCTGATTATAGAAGACACAATACGTAAAATTATGGATAGAGAGTGATCTGCCCACCCCCCTCCCCCTGAATTCTTAGTTGTTTATCTCAGACTAATCTGTAACGTAACCAGAGGTCTATAATGGCTCCTATTGATAAATGCCGCAGCCTTCCCCAGTATACAAACCACGAGCCGCGCCTGTATTCTAGTATCCATCGGGCGATTTCTATTCCGTTGTCAGATGTCAACCTCGAAAAAGAAATACGAATTCTCGAGAGTATTGCACAGAATAATGGCTATGATCCAAAGACAGTGAGGCAGTTATATAATAAGAAAACACGAAAAAGGACAACGACTTTAATAATCACAAATACTCAAACCCAAGATCAGACCAAGAAATGGTTGTCGGTTCCTTACATAGGTAATGTCTCCTACAAGATAGGGCGCCTGTTGAAAAATTCAAGTTTTAAAATTTCCTTCTCGACGAGTAATAGTTTAAAGCAGAGGTCTCCAAACTACGGCCCGCGGGCCGAAACCGACCCGCAAGGGCCGGCAAACCGGTCCGCGTTAGCTGGCCGGACATCCCCGGCATCTGGCCCGCCAAATATTTGAGGTGGTACCTGTACTGCCAACAATTGAGTTTCGAGGCCTATCGCGACCAATACACCGCGACATTGTCGCAGCTCTATCTTTACAAAGCGGAAGGTCATGGTTAAACTTGTGGCTATGCACAATAAACAGACAGGCCATTCTCCGTGCGATAGAGAAAAAAAAGGACGGTTAACAGACTAGTTTGGCGAAAAGATTTTAAGTAAAAAAATTCTTTGCATTTTATTCTCTTCACGAGTGTGGTCCAAGTCTTTCAAATGGACGCCACTTCGGCGACTAGCCTTAGTAATCAATCATTATGGAAGACGCTTCTTAAACGAGGTTTCACTTTCTTTTGATTACGTTGTAAAATACACATAGCAAGTAAATCGTATAAAATGTTATTATTTAAAGGCAATTTAAAGAAAATACAATACCTTGTGTACATAATGATATTGGATATTTTAGTTGTAACTGATGTATAAAAATAGCTGTAATTAATTTATATCTTGAAAACTCACAGTGTTGGAGTATTCACGTAAAGAAATTTAACATCTTAGTGATAATTAGTGACTTTTAGGTAGCTGTAACTTTCCTTTCATAATTTCCTCCAGTCGTGGATCAAGTCTACTGGTAGAAATAATCATCAGCGATTTCAAATGCTCATCACTTAATTTTGATCTGTAAATACTTTTTGCATGTTTCATTTTGGAGAAAGTTTGTCACACAGTTAAGTAGTGCCAAAAGCGTAAAAAAAGCCACACGCAAATTTACGTAAATTTGGAAACTGTGTGGATGGAAGACACTTACAAAATTCCAGTAATGTTGACTTTGAACGTTTGAATGATTATTGCAAATCAATAATGTCAAACTGAAGTTCTGCAGGTAACGCTTCTATATCGACGTCAAAGGGATTTTGAAATATCTTGATATCGTTTGAATTTGCATCGATATCTGAAAAACGTGATTCAAAATTAATTTTTAAAGCACCCAAAGCTTCAATTGCGAAAGTTATAGGAAACGGAATCTCAGTTTGCTGACTGAATGTTTGGCATGTATTAAAATGCGTGAAGCATACTTTGTTCAAATGAGATTGAAACAAAGCAATCTTTTGCCGAAAGGACTTAACATGCGTGTATAAATCAGGCAGAAGCTGGTTTTCACCTTGCAATTTTAAATTAAGGTCATTCAGATGTTTAGTTAAGTCCGTATAAAATGCTGGCTTCCATAACCACTCACCGTTCCGTAACTCAGCCAGCGGGCGATGCCTTTCGTTCAAAATAATTGCAATTACTGTTCGGAGTTAAAAAAAACGGGTCAGAACTTTACCGCAGCTAAGCCAGCGCACTGCAGTATAATATGGCAAGTCGCTTTCCTCAATATCTTCAAGAAACTCGCGGAACTGGCGATGACTGAGTGCATGGGATCTGATATAATTAACAACTGAAATAATTGGCTTTAAAACTTCTGACATATCTAAATGTTCTCCACACAAAGACTGTTGGTGAATAATACAATGGACTACTAATGGTTTTGAGCCACCGTCATTTTCTACGGCGTTAGAAAGGAGAGCAACAACACCTTTATTTTTCCCACACATGTTTTTGCCACCATCAGTTGTAATACATCTTAATTTCTTCCATTGAAGATTATTTTTCTGAACTGCCCATTCAACTCCTTTAAAAATATCTTTGCCAGTGGTCGTCCCGTGAATACTGTGAACATCAAGGAACTCTTCATACACTTCATTTTTGTCAATCCCTCGAATAAAAAGTAGTACTTGAGCAGTATCTGATACATCTGTTGACTCATCCACAGCCAAAGAGAACCAGTCCTAAGTCTTGATTTTTGTCACGCAGTTGTGCTCATATATTTTGTGGCTATACACAATGAACAGACAGACCATTCTCCGAGCGACAGAGAAAAAAAAGGACGGTTAACAGACTAGTTTGGCGAAAAGATTTTAAGTAAAAAAATTCTTTGCATTTTATTCTCTTCACGAGTGTGGTCCAAGTCTTTCAAATGGACGCCACTTCGGCGACTAGCCTTAGTAATCAATCATTATGGAAGATGCTTCTTAAACGAGGTTTCACTTTCTTTTGATTACGTTGTAAAATACACATGTCATCTATTCTTCGAGCCACAGCATTTGCCGACAAACTTATGTTTTTAAATAAATTAACTTTTTCTGGGCACATTTCTTCTGCTGTTGCAATAATGCACTTCTTAATTAATTCACCATCGGTAAATGGCTTACACTGTTTCGCTACTAAATGAGCTACACGAAAACTAGCACAAGTTGCTGCATGTTGTTCAGCATTTACTTTCTTAAACAGCGACTGCTGGGTTTTTAGCTGGCGTTTCAGATACTCACACATTTATAATCGTTCACATCCTGTAAACTTGGAGTAATTCTGAGAGCGCTTAGTCTCATAATGTTTTATATTGTATTCTTTGAAGACTGATATTGCTTCATTCCAAATAATACACATTGGTTTGTTGCTTGACTCCACCACGAAATATTGACATCACCACTGCTCTTTAAAAATTCTACATTGGCTGTCAGCTTTTCATTTCTTTTCCATATTTGTACAGAACTTCACAAAAGATTGTAACCTGAAAATAAATTTGTGCTATTTAATACTAATAAAACTAGGGAGTAGTCTGTCTAAATAAAATGCAATGAATTTATTTTTAAGGTACTTTAATTACTAAATTAAATGCTATTACACTATAGTTCCACTAAAAAATACAGTGAAAAAATACTCAAGTCGTGCTATACATATTTCGATTTTCAGATTTTCCTTGTCTCTTCGAATTCTGACTTTGATTTGCCCTACACTTCGTCGTCTCACCTGCTAGCATAGCGCATAAAACACTAAAAAACTCGTGAGACACTCGCAACATAGACACGATTACGCAACAGAAGTACTAAATATATGCTCTGGCTCTGCTACTCGGTACAAGACTACATAACTAAACTTATTGTTGCGCCGCTTGAAATAACAATGCGTTGACATACTCTACCTCTGTTACGTCTTGCAGTAATAGTGTCGATAACAATGATTTTGAGATTTCGTTAACTTTGCAGGACGCTTCCGAGAAGAATGTGCAGTGACATACTTTTTTGTCGGTGAAATTCGCCAGAATAAAATAAGCCAGAATTTCGGTCAGGTACGTCCACCAATCAAAATTATGTAATTAAATAAAAATCGTAGTTCGTTTCAGTGCTAGGTATTCCCACAACCTTAGATTTTTGCCACTTCATCTTTCCTTTAGCCTTACATTACGGTGATCTTGGAGTGCTAGCGTGCTTTAATCCCGCTAGGTAGATCTTGGCCCTTATTACTTCGTGTAGGAGCCAATGTGGCCCGCGGACTAAAAAGTTTGGAGACCCCTGGTTTAAAGCAAAAGTTGGTTCATTCCCTTGAGAAAGACTGCGATAAGTCACCGAAATCAGGCGTATATAAGAATATGTGTGATGATTGCCCATGTTATTACATAGGTCAAACAGGCAGAGCTACAGCAGTAAGGTTTAAAGAACATCTTCCAGTAAAGGGCGTAGGAACACGGGGGTCAGTCTCTGCGGAACATCTGGTGCAAATGGCTCATACACCTAAACCTTTACGTGACATAGAGCTACTACATCATGTAGTTAAGGGATATAGACTCGACACGCTTGAGGAACTACAAATTTATGCACACCTAATTACAGATAGAGGCAACTTACTGAACGATCAACTGTATCTAATAATTGGGCGTACTTCGAAGGCTTCTGGCCTGTATTAGGTTTACAATAATTCATAATGCATGTGACCATTACAGTTTCTACAGACGTTCATACGAGATTTGTTGGTCAGTTCATAAGGCTCTGTAGTAGAATGTAAAACGTAGTCATGCTGGATACTGTAATTAACTTACAATAGTAAAGTATAAAATTAATTCATAGCAAAAGTGTTATCTGACGCGTGCGTAATAAGAGTTTGATTCTATACGTCTCGCGCATGAGCGCCGCCCTCTGTGAGGCAGACCGCGGTCCGCAGTCTTTAGTCACACGACGAGGCCCACACAACGGGCTTAAAGTGAATGTGCTACAGCTTGTGTAATAGAAGTGACAAAACCTTATAGTTATGCATCAAGTTTTATAAACTTGACTTAGGACATGGCTTGTCTTAGGCAAACATTTAAATAATATTTTATGTAAGTACTACACGTTGCATCCTGTAGGATGACCATATCTAATATAATTTACTAGCACATTACAATATTAACCTTTTTGCAGGTTCTGAAGAAGACGTTATTACTAACGTTGAAACCTAGGTAAACGATAAAGTTAACCCGCAACTGAGGGCTGTATATTCTTATATAGATTATAATAATGTGCGTATATGACTTTAGGAAATTTAGCATTCGTACCACCAACTTCCTCAAGTGCTCCACATCTGCTAATTGAACACAAAATGCTTCTTGATGTAGAGAACAATGAATCTTGGAGAAATCGTCCGTTCATTGTTGTAATTTTTTGCTCTTTTATCATCAGTTAAATCCTTCAGTTATTTCTGCATTGCGTAGTAAAGCCATTCCATAGCAAATTTTCAGCACCCGTCGATTATGCGACTATATAATAGATAATGAGAATTCTCACCTTTCCTTTCTGTGATTCGTATTCATTTTTTAAGGGTAGGATGATATAAGGGGAGGTCAAAAAGAAACGAGCCAAAGGCATAATTACAGAAACCAGTAGCTGTATTTTAGAAGTATTGACCCTGGCTGTTCAGACACTTGTCCCACTGTGACACAAGGCGGTGAATGGCTGACTCATAAAATTCCCCGGGCTGCGATGTTAACCATTTCCACACGTACAGTAGGACATCGTTGTCCGAGGTGAATCGTTTGCCCCTCAGAACATTTTTAAGGGGAGAAAAAATGGCGTAATCACAGGGAGAGAGTCCGGACTGTATGGAGGGTGGCGACTGTGTTGGCCGTATGAGGCTTTGCATTGTCGTGCAGTAGAATGACCCCACAGGTGAGATTGCCTGGTCGTTTTGATTTATCGCTTGGCGAAGGGTGGTCAAGGTTTGCGACTAACGCTGGGCATTCACTGTTGTCCCGTGCTGCAGGAAGTGGATCAGAAGGGGGCCATATTGATCAAAGAAGAACGTCATCATAACCTTCCCTGCGCTCGTGTGGACGACAACGTCCAGCTGTACTTGCGGAACTGGTTAACATCGCAGACCCGGCATTTTATGAGACAGCCATTCACCGCCTTGTGTCACAGTGGGACAAGTGTCTCAATAGCCAGGGTCAATACTTCTGACATACAGGTACTGGTTTCTGTAATTATGCCTCCGGCTCGTTTCTCTATGAACGTCCCTTACAGGTCGCGTGACTGACTCTTTGTGCTAAGCCGCCCGGGGTAGCCGTGCGGTCTAAGGCGTCTTATCACGGTTCGCGCGGTTCCCCCCGTCGGAGGTTCGAGCCCTCACTTGGGCATGGGCGTGTGTGTTGTCCTTAGCGTAAGTTAGTTTAATTAGTTGCTACAGAAGAATGCTGAAGATTATATGGGTAGATCATATAACTAATGAGGAGGTATTGAATAGGATTGAGGAGAAGAGAAGTTTGTGGCACAACTTGACTAGAAGAAGGGATCGGTTTGTAGGACATGTTCTGAGGCATCAAGGGATCACCAATTTAGTATTGGAGGGCAGCGTGGAGGGTAAAAATCGTAGAGGGAGACCAAGAGATGAATACACTAAGCAGATTCAGAAGGATGTAGGTTGCAGTAGGTACTGGGAGATGAAGAAGCTTGCACGGGATAGAGTAACATGGAGAGCTGAATCAAACCAGTGTCAGGACTGAAGACCACAACAACAACAATAGGAATACGATGGGTTGCCGCCATGACCGACTTCAGGGATGTGCTGGCGCCAGAGTGATCTTCCTTCACCGCAACATCACACATAGCGAAGTAGTTCTACCACATCTATAGGACATGGAAAAGAACGTCACTACAGTTTGGAGTGGCCCGCCCGCTTGGCCATGCCGTCTAACTCACGGCTTTCTGGGCGGGAAGGAGCGCCTGGTCCCTGGCACGAATGTGCCCGGCGGATTTGTGTCGAGGTCCGGTCAACCGGCCAATCTGTGGATGCTTTTTAGGCGGTTTTCCATCTGCTTTTTTTGCTTTATTTTGAGTGCTGAATTGAGACACGATCTGTGAATACACGTTAATTGGGATTAATATCGTCTGTCAAGTCATAATAAAATTCAAGGAGGTATGTTCTGTCTTTGAAACTAAATCAAAGGCAATTTGGTTTTTGCCACATGCGTTTCGCTTCTTTTATTTATGAAACATCTTCAGCGGTTTGTAATACATGTTTGTTTTTATGTGAATAATACGTGCATTGTGTAGTAATTACAAGTATGTTAATCTGCTACATTTTCTCATCTCACTCTCTTGTTTATCGGCTTGTTTGCAGCACAATTTTCGTGAGATTATGTTATCGTTTGGTGTTACTTACGATTTCCAATGTTGTTAGTTACAACACTTCAGTTGCACTGTTCACTGTGTGTTGAACATGTGTGTGTTTATAGTGTGTAGTGTTGCTGACTGTCGCTGTGGGTTTAACTTTCGTCTTTTGTTTATGTTGTGTATTTGTAGTTTGACATTTGCTGATTTGTTGTGTCTGTGGGGGCGAGTTGTTTTGTTATGGGTGAGTGTGCTATTCTCATGTGAGTGTGTGTGTGTGTGTGTGTGTGTGTGTGTGAGAGAGAGAGAGAGAGAGAGTGAGGGTGAACAAATGAACAAATATCAAACCACAAATACACAGGACAAACAAAAGACTAAACACCCAGCCACAGTTGGCAACACAAACACGTCCAACACACAGTGCAAAGTGCATGTGAAATTGTGTAATAAATACAACCGAGAAAATGACAAAAGCCGGTTATCTGGGTTATAGAGACCGAGTAACACATCTCCAGCGTGGCACACATGAACTAACAACATTGAAAATCGTAACGATAATTTAAACTCCCTAAACTTGTGCTGCAGAAGTTGCTTGTAACCTGAAAAGTAAACACAACACACTAACATACTTGGAACTACTACATAATGCACGTTTTATGCATATAAAAACAAACATGTACAACAACCCATTGAATATGCTTCATAAACAAAAGAAGCGCATGGTATCGATAGCTACGATGCCACGGCGTAGGTAAAAGTTCTTAGGTTGGCACTAGGACAAAGACACCGACGACAGCGCCCTCTAGCCGACGCTGTGCAGCTCTACGAGCGACGCACCAGATTCTACCCATTTGATTCCGAGTAGACGACTAAAGCAACATTGTTTCTGTATCATAGTGGGCGAGCCACTACAGATTTTGTCTTTGTAACTTATAGTTGATGTTAGCTTTGATTCATGTACTGCTTCGCACCTACGTGCTCATCTCAGCCAAAGTTAAGTAATAATTTATGTATTCATATTCTTCCTACATTAGGTGCTTTAAATTTACACGCAGTACCGAAGTACTTCACCTTATTCCTACTCCTACTCGCGTCCTTCACTCTCGGCCTATTTTGCAGAAGCAGTTCACAGGAGCAGATCCACGCGCCGCCTATCCAGACAGGATACAAGAAAGCGAAACGCATATCGCAAAAAGACAAACTGCCTTTAGTTTAGTCGTAAAGGCGGAACGTACCTACATGAATTCTGAGCAACTAGGGAACGACGAAAAACCAAAAAAGTTACGATGATATCAAAAACTGCATATGGACCTCTCTTCGTGGTTCTTTTCCGCTGACAGTGTTCGCAAGAGCGACATTCAGTTCCGCAGATCCTTTTGCAGCTTAGTTTTCGTCACTATCCTCGTCAATGACCGTCTGTCACGATCACATGGCACACGCTTTCGTCCGCGTTGTAACTTGGTAGATGATGAACTTCCCGGCAGATTAAAACTGTGTGCCGGACCGAGACTCGAACCCGGGACCTTTGCCTTTCGCGGGCAAGTGCTCTACCAACTGAGTTACCCAAGCACGATTCACGCCCGTCCTCACAGCTTTACTGCTGCCAATACCTCGTCTCCTACTTTCCAAACTTAACAGAAGCTCTCCTGCAAGTTCGAGTCTCGGTCCGGCACACAGTTTTAATCTGCCAGGAAGTTTCATATCAGCGCACGCTCCACTGCAGAGTGAAAATCTCATTTTCGTAGATGATGTTATTCTGCTTTTCCCCACACACGTTCCGGCATAGCCAGGCATACAGGGGTATACCAAAGTATGCAAACACCAAAAGCACATCACATTAGCATGCCTGAAACGTTGTAAATTTTCGATACGACGCGTCTTGGAACATCAAACATTTCATGTACCTTCGTTACGAAAGCATCCATCACATGAGCACCAACAGTATTTGCTAAGTTCGAATGCACTGAGCTCCGACATAATGCACTTACAACTCGGTACTGAAAACATTGCATAGGTGGCGTTCGTGGTCAATATAACAGTTCAACCTCCCCTGCTTGGCTAGCATCTGTATTTATTTCTTGTGGTGATGCCATAAGCCTGTACACCTGATGTAGCTGTACAGACAAACTGGATGTTGTGTATCAGCAAAATTGTATAAATCAGAAAGATTGTACAGTTGGTCGCAGGAGAACGAAGCTGTGTAGAAAGGTAAGGTGTAGTATATGAGGTGTTCAAAAAGGAGTTCTGTTGTTTGCATTTTGTTGATTTGCAGTGCAGTCACTAGTGACCCGTTGTGCAGCTCGTCCGTTGTGGTGCGCTACGTAGTACGCACCAACCATATCAGTGTACTCACTCCAGGTGTATTGCTCTATTAGTAAACAGAGACAATGCTCTACTACACTGGTGGACAGCAGTTGCCTACAACTGAAGAGCGTAATACGCCCTCAAACAACTGAAGATCGTAATACGGCCTCCATCGGTTTAAATACTCCTCATAGGAAAAAATGACATTAGGGAAAAATATTTGTTTTGATACCCCCTACAACCTCCCAGAGTTTGTCGGTTTAAATACTTTTCACCATGTATAACTACTGTCCAAATTAGAGAATCTGTGTGAATCGAAAGTCAAGTACACTGACAAAGCAGATCTACAAATAGCAGTGAAAGACTTATGGACGTGGAACTCCCATACTTCTGAAAATCAAACAACAAGCGATGCTTTCGTGGCGCGAAGAATGGAACTAAAGACAAAAAGCAACATGTAAAAGCTACGCAAGTATACACCCGTTCGTTCCAAGCCACCAAAGTTTGTAAATTCCAGACACTCAAGGAAAATAACAGCATTCATTAACAGAATGCGTTTGAATCATGGATCTTTCCCCAACGTTTACACAGAAGACGTGAAACCCTACTGTCGATGTGATGACTAACAGCTGGTGATGTAAATCACACCATACTGTCAATGTGATTACGTAACAATTGGTGATGTAAATCACATCCTATTTAAGTTCAAGCGCTACGAGAGAGGCAAGTCAAATGTTTAGAGGAGCTCTAGAGACTTGGTTGCTGCACTATCACGGATCGCGGAGTGTTTATGATGCCTTAGCCACGTTGTTAGCGCAAGCAGAAATCTAAAAGGAATGGTAGTCATTGGAGTTAATTCACGAATTACAATTGCCTGCTGTAGCCCTCGCGATTTCAGGGCGAAGGGAGGGTGGGGTGCTTTGTGCTCACCTTTTGGAAATAAAGCAATGTGGTCTGGTATCTTATATTTCAAAAATCTGAAAAAAATATTTGTAGTTTTTAATGATTTCTTATGTCATATTCCGCAAATGTTTAAATCTTTGTATCCCGCCTGGAAGGCGGCGCGTGGGTAGGAGCAGGAAAAATACGTCGGTATTGCATGTAAGTAAACGTGGTTTACTGGAGCCTGAATAAATACAGAGGGATACATAACTTTGTACAGATGAGCACAGTCTCAAGATAAGGCGAAGTCTACTCTTGATAAAGTGGGTTGAAACTACAGTGGTGCTCGTAGAGCTGAACAGCGCCTGCTAGAGGGCGCTGTCGTCGTTGTCTGTCGTAGCGCCAACTTAACTGGCAGCTACGGCGTGGCATCCTAACTATCGATGCCACATAATTTTTTCTGTAAAACTTAAAACTTTCGGGGTTAGTAGTGAATATGACTTTCGCAACAAATGTTACAGGTATATTTTCAGGTTCAGGACTCCTGTTAAACATTGTAAGGTGTCAGGCAAATCCAACACCTTCCATGAAAACCCTGACATGAATAGCAAATCCGGCAGTATGTCACATAGCTCCGAATAAGTCCTGACATTAACTTAACCAAAGTAATACGATCAGCGAGTGAGCAAATGGAATACCACAGACTAACACAAGAACGCCTAAATGCATGTCACACTTCCCCACCGTGAAACAGACGCAGTTCCGAGAGGAGAAATGAGAACAGAAGCCGAGAGCAGAATCGTGTATGCTAGGAGGCCCCACGATAGGGGACGGACACCAGCTGCAAGTTTTAGCGTGAGACTTTTTCGCGTCTCTGTTACGTTGCAAACGTTAAAAACATTGCCCCACCACGAAAAGTATAACGTTTCTCAGTGGATAGACAGAATTTTGTAGGCGGAGCTTAAGGTTAACAATGAGAACCTCATTGGTCAGTTGAAAACACAGCCAGATAGATTTTTTAAAACCAACTTCGGTAAATTGTAGTAAGGAGAAGTTAGGGGAGAGTTGCTTCCGAGACAGCGAGGTGTGTGGAGCTGTGCCGCCCGCCGCCCCCTGACGCTGCCTAAACACCGACAAGGTAATGAACGCACACGATGCCGCATTTTTTAGTGCATAAGGCTTCACTCAGAACTGCAGAAGTCTCATCTACATCTACATGATTACTCTGCAATTCACATTTAAGTGCTTGGCAGGGGGTTCATAGAACCACAATCATACTGTCTCTCTAGCATTCCACTCCCGAACTGCGCGCAGGGAAAACGAACACCTAAACCTTTCTGTTCGAGCTCTGATTTCTCTTATTTTATTTTGATGATCATTCCTACCTATGTAGGTTGGGCTCAACAAAATATTTTCGCATTCGGTAGTGAAAGTTGGTGACTGAAATTTCGTAAATAGATCTCGCCGCGACGAAAAACGTCTTTGCTTTAATGACTTCCATCCCAACTCGCATACTCTGCCACACTCTCTCCCCTATTACGTGATAATACAAAACGAGCTGCCCTTTTTTGCACCCTTTCGATGTCCTCCATCAATCCCACCTGGTAAGGATCCCACACTGTGCAGCAATATTCTAACAGAGGACGAACTAGCGTAGTGTAAGCTGTCTCTTTAGTGGACTTGTTGCATCTTTTAAGTGTCCTGCCAATGAAACGCAACCTTTGGCTCGCCTTCTCCACAATATTATCTATATGGTCTTTCCAACTGAAGTTGTTCGTAATTTTAAAACCCAGGTACTTAGTTGAATTGACAGCCTTGAGAATTGTACTATTTATCGAGTAATCGAATTCCAACGGATTTCTTTTGTAACTCATGTGGATCACCTCACACTTTTCGTTATTTAGCGTCAACTGCCACCTGCCACACCATACAACAATCTTTTCTAAATCGCTTTGCAACTGATATTGGTCTTCGGATGACCTTACTAGACGGTAAATTACAGCATCATCTGCGAACAACCTAAGAGAACTGCTCAGATTGTCACCCAGGTCATTTATATAGATCAGGAACAGCAGAGGTCCCAGGACGCTTCCCTGGGGAACACCTGATATCACTTCAATTTTACTCGATGATTTGCGACCTTCCTGACAGGAAATCACGAATCCAGTCGCACAACTGAGACGATACCCCATAGGCCCGCAGCTTGATTAGAAGTCGCTTGTGAGGAACGGTGTCAAAAGCTTTCCGGAAATCCAGAAATACGGAATCAACCTGAGATCCCCTGTCGATAGCTGCCATTACTTCGTGCGAATAAAGAGCTAGCTGCGTTGCACAAGAACGATATTTTCTGAAACCATGCTGATTACGTATCAATAGATCTTTCCCTTCGAAGTGATTCATAATGTTTGAATACAGTATATGCTCCAAAACCCTACTGCAAACCGACGTCAATGATATAGGTCTGTAGTTCGATGGATTACTCCTACTACCCTTCTTAAACACTGGTGCGACCTGCGCAATTTTCCAATCTGCAGATCTATCGGTGAGCGAGCGGTTGTATATGATTGCTAAGTAGGGAGCTATTGTATCAGCGTAATCTGAAAGGAACCTAATCGGTATACAATCTGGACCTGAAGACTTGCCCGTATCAAGCGATTCGAGTTGCTTCGCAACCCCTAAGGTATCTACTTCTAAGAAACTCATGCTAGCAGCTGTTCGTGTTTCAAATTCTGGCATATTCCATTCGTCTTCCCTGGTGAAGGAATTTCGGAAAACTGCGTTCAATAACTCACCTTTAGCCAAACAGTCGTCGGTAACAGTACCATCGGCACTGCGCAGCGAAGGTATTGACTGCGTCTTGCCGTTTGTGTACTTTACATACGACCAGAATTTCTTCGGATTTTCTACCAAATTTCGAGACAATGTTTCGTTGTGGAACCTGTTAAAGGCATCTCGCATTGAAGTCCGTGCCAAATTTCGCGCGTCTGTAAATTTTAGCGAATCTGTTACATCCCCTTTTTATGTAATACTAGTGTCGATCGTCAATTAAATCTCATGGTGTTCACATTTGCTACTTGAAGTAAAAATCTGAAACGCGATGATTTTTCTGTTATATAATTATTGAGAAGCCACATCAGCCACTGTAATTTACGACAAGTTAGATAAGTGATTAAAGATAATTGAGGGTCACTGTAGACCATTTTAATAGTTTTCTCTTTTATGAAACCCTAACTTAAATCTAGATTATAGATGCGATATGGCATAGGTCATCCTTCGATTCATTGTAGAACTTGGAAACCCATTCAGGGAATATTCGTTCACATTTTTGTTGAACGCAGCTGGTTTTTATCATCCTGTATTAAAATATTTCCTTTTATCAATAGTGCAATTTATAAACAATGTTTTGTGAGTAGAATAAAATTTCCAATGGTAAACTAAACTGCTTTTTCGACGTTACTTTACCAGATAACTAAAAATAGGAAAGCCTTGAACCCCTTCCACTAAATTTAGTTAGTATTAAGATTCTTTTACAGGGAGTGTAATGGAGCTGACGCTGATATCATTAAGTATTTGATTATATCATCACTAGTCTCACTGAACTCTTCTGAACTCTACATGTCATGTGTGGTCTGGCGTCTCCTTACCAGCAACAGGTCCCAGGTTCAAACTGGTCAATTCCCTAAAAAACACGCTCAGAGCGTCGTTGGGCGAAAGTGGTAGGGAGACACGACTTAGAACAAACAGACACCACGCAGAATGTTTGAACATCTGTATAACCTCGAGAAGTATGTTGTGAAATTTGTATTTTTTTAAGCTTTTTGTAGTGTTCATAAAGTACCGCTCCGCTCGTCGTAAACATAACGGAAAATGACTTGGTGTTACTAAGATTATTGTGCTTTAGGTTCTGTAGCCTACTTATACGTAACTACTTGTTTAAAAAGTACGTAGTAAATAAAGAGATTAATAAAAGTTACACAGTTCATGATTTTTTTTTTTTTTTTTTTTTTGTGGTGCCCCTTGGTATCTACTCGTTATGAAAACTGCGTAGGTATTGTGGTATTGCTAGGGTTAATATAAAGGAGTAGTTAGCTGTCAACCATTTTAGAAGTCTATCTGAATATACACAACATTTTCATTTTGAAGATAATTTACGAATGTATACCGTAAAATGAATATACCATGAAGCTTAAATGGTACTTTGATATGTGATGTTATTTTCCGCCCTTTCAATTTGTGATGGTTAAACAGTATGCATGCTCGATGCTAATAATAAATACTGAAACAAAAATCAGAGACGTTTTTCTTCTTTCTTTTCTGTTTAATACACAAGAATTGAACAAGAAACGACATCGTAAAAAAAACGCTTTACGAACGCCGCTTTGCATTATTGAAAAATACGTTTTGCTCTGTTCGCGAAGGTCACCGTGTAGGAAAATGTATCTGAAAAATGGCTGGAATAATAATGTAATTATTGCGCAACTACAAGTAGATACTAGAACATTTAATTGCCAAAATTAAAATTTATCTAAAATTACTCTTCAGATATTTCCCATCTTAATTTACTACAAATCGTGGATATGTTTTTCCGTAACATTGAATCTTGCGGTAGTTCTGTTTTGATGTGTTTTTAAAAGTGCAGTGTTTCATCTTCCCAACAATTTGATTAAAATCTTCCAAAACCGACACACACACACACACACACACACACACACACACACACACACTAGAAAGCGCGAAAGTGCACTGGTGGATCTGCGGAGGTGCTCTCGCGGCCAAGACATTTATGCGTATCAGCTGGTGAATTCGCAATCTAGAGGTTAAGAACTCCTGAACATTGCGTTGTAAATTACTTTGAAGAAAATTGTTGTATTTGTGAACTGAGTCTGTGCTAATAGTTTTAATATTTGGTATTAAGCAATTTTGTAGCATTTCCAGATACAAGTGAATCATGATATCCACTGAACGAAAGTACCAAATAGTGAATATTTGACTATTAGAGAATATTTTACTTCCAGTTTCCTGAATGAGGTACTCAAAGAAATAGAGCTTCAGTGTTCCTCTGATCAGCACACTGCGCTTGATCATATTCCCTTGAATGAAAAATAATGTTTTAATATCTTCACTGAATACAAATTTCTCTCTACAATTCGCTCGCCGCTATATAGGTGTCGTTGCTCAAAGCGCCTCACTCGTCATTACCTGTCAAGGCTCGAAGAACTGAAAGTATTGTGATTTCTGTTTTTTTTTTTTTGTGGGATATTTGAAACTGGCGATCGTTTTCGCTACTCCTCTCTCTCGGCATCGAAAAATTGCGCGTTTAGGGAGGAGGGATTGGGGGAGGGGGAGGGCGAAAAGAGGTACTGTTTCATCGACACAGAAGAATAAATCCACGTAGATTCCCTAAAACACATGTTTAAGAATTTGTACTTTGCCAAACGGAGGTATGCAACCTAATAAATGTGTGCAGGTACGTTAAGATCGCCTTATAACTGTAATTTCACCCGTCTCGGTAATTTGTGATCATCTTCAAATGTGCTTAATAGAAATTAATATAAACAGCTTCGTCATGATGCATAAAAATTCAGGTCATGCATTCTGAACATGACGAAAGAGTAAAAATATGTTAATGAATTACACGTCAAGTCTTCATATAGTAAAAACGACGGTCTCTTTGGTGAAGTTATGATGTATAATTAATTAACATATTTTATAATCCTTCACGATGTTCCATGGACATGACTTAAATTCTTATGTATTGTGACTATGTTGTTAGTAGATTAATCACATCTGAAAATGGCAATAAATTACCGCAGCCGGTAATGCGAAAATGTAGTTACAAAGCGATCTTGTCGTAATAAACTATTACATATACATTAGTCTACTTACATCGGATAAAACGTAGAACTTGAGTATAAACTGCGAACAAAATCTATGGTTGAGTGGGGCTTCAAAGCTAATAGCAAACTGAAAGAAGTATAGCACCTTTGCTAATAAAGGGACTGTACTTTCCAAAATAAGAAATAATATGATA
The DNA here is from genome assembly GCF_023864275.1 of Schistocerca cancellata. Lineage (NCBI taxonomy): Eukaryota > Metazoa > Arthropoda > Insecta > Orthoptera > Acrididae > Schistocerca > Schistocerca cancellata. The sequence goes on from NC_064627.1 coordinate 99,367,653, forward strand.
ATCTGAAGGAAGCAATAAGGAAAAGAAAACTTGAAATACAGGAAGCAGTACTTCGAGCTGTTAAGACCTCTGAATTTAGAAAATGTTCCTCTGAACTGCTGTTCAGATATCGAAAGTGATGACGACGATACCAGAGCTGGAGCAGAGACAAGTGAAAAATAATAATGATGACGAAAAGTTCACAAGTGAACTGCGGGAGTTCAATGTCCAGAGAGCACAAAATTTCGGTAAACGACCATGTTGCCATCATCAGATACGTTAACGACTTACACCAGGAGAAGCTGAAGAGTCACATTAATAATAGCCTTTTCCAAGAAACTGAAACGTCTTTGCACTTAGTCCTCCTTTCATCCTGCTTTTACTATGAAGAACACGTTTTTCTAAGTTTAAAACACTCATACCTTGTTAGTACCGCTAGAGTGTCGTCTGTAGAGGTTGTCATGAAACAAGAAGCTGAAATGTTACCTAACTCAGGTGTGTCCACTGAAGCGCGAAAGGTCAACGTGACAGGTGAACCTGTGCACGCTTACCTATACAGATGTGGCTACACGTGTGCGGTCGTCATTAAGAAATTAAGGCCTCCACTTCCGATAACAATGTCAGGTGTAGGTGCACAACAGAATTTGGGCGTGTATGCGGAGGAAAAACTGTGCAAGCTAACATGAATCAGCAGGATGGGAACGAAGCTAGTTTTCTATCAGTGCAGCTGTAGCATTTGAGACGTTTAAAAGTGAGTTATGTCGCTGTTTTCATTCTACTAATTTGTTCTGCTCTTAGCAGTGACCTTTGGTTCTCAGATTTAAAAAAATGCACTATCGGGTCCAGAAGACGATGCGATGCCCACCGTCAGGTGAGTCATCCGTTGTGGAGCGACATGGGATCAGCACAACACTCACAGAGCCGTTGTCGACTTGCAGACTTCTTCTCGTTGAAGTAGCTCCTGGATTGTCCTCGGAGGGAGAGCGCACCCTGTTCCACACCTCCTAACAAAGGTAAATCTCTGGCAGGAACGGGAATTGAATCCAGGCTCTCTGCATGAAAATCGGACGTGCTAACCACTCAGCTACGGAGATGACCGGTTTTCGGATAGCATATTCATTTACAAAGAGGGATACTTTGAGCTCGACATATCGTAAACTTGTTTGTGGAAATTTATAAAATGTCGATGCTGGGAATCTAAACATCGGTGCATTAATTTATATACCAAAGTTACTGAAGTGTCGTAATATCGACGATAAACACAAAATAATGGACCATCGATGTTGACAAACAAACCAAGCTGCTTATGAACATTATCAATAATTCGACGTCATTTTAACGATCGTTCTGTAAACCTGTCTCACAACTGATAACGACAGTAGCGTAGTGGTTGAGGAACATAACGACAGGACTGAAAATTTTTACAGCTGCGTCCAGTTATAAATAATATCAAAAACTCCAACGTTAGTGCGCCATCCATGCAGAAAGCCGCAGATATTATAGATCTGGCTGATGGTTGTGGTTTCTGCAGGCTTTGGATGTGGCTGCTCGTGCAATTTGCATAGGAAATTACGTTGTACATAATAAAGTAAACCCAATAATTAGTATGGAGAGAATATGAAGATTAAAATCATAACAGGATCAAAAAGCGCTTACTACCAACTGGGTACATCAACATATTGGCGCATTACTGTTGTTCGATCCTAGATTAACACACACTTTCAAGATGCTTTATCACGTTAGAAAGCAACGAAAACCACCAAGGAGCTTCTTGCAGCTGCTGATATGATTTTCAGTGAGGATGGGCAACATGTTGATATATTACGGGAAAACAGAGGAACCAAATTTCATTTCTGGAGTGAACGTTATAGAATAGCACAAGAAAAGAATACTTTACAAACAGGAATAGAAACGAATATAACATCACAATACTTTTACTGAGCTGAAGATCGTCTTCCATCTTAAACAAGATTCTTTAGAAGTCGTCATAGAAACTTCCTATATGAAGCTACAAGATACTGCACTTGAAGTATTTAATTTGCATAGCCGCATCGTTTGCTTCTGAAAGGCGGTTCTCGAAAGGATTATGTGCTATATGTCAACAGTGCAATTGACTGTAGCCGGAACTTTGCCCTAAAATTTTATTTCTTCGTTATGTATACAATATGCTGTGCAACATGGATTGCTAAGTAGTGTATTTATTGATTAATAAATGTGATCTTGGACATATTTGTATGTTACTGTTTATTTCATTCTACCAATTCGTCATGTGATATCTATGTTCTCAAGTCGACTATTATCGACGGTCCACGTTAACAGCAGACGAATTACAGTCGCGACACTGCTGTGAAAATTATTACCAGCTGACAGTCGGTGCAACACTAGCACCTCAAGCGTCGAGAAAGCAGCCGTAAAATTAAAGTTTGTTTTTGATTATATTTCTAGTTATTTAACGAAATAGTTACTAAATTTTTGCGTTCCTAGTATTATTAAATTATCAAGAGAAATGAATGATCATGAAAGACATGTAAAACAGCCGAATGTCCTTAAATCAGTGACATTAGCTACAACTTAATGGTGTTGAAATACTTTCGATTATGTGTATAACTGCGGCTTACTCCAATGAAAATAAAGAAATACAAACACATATTTCATGCATGAGAGAAATATATTTCTTTTGTAGTCTTTCTGTGTGTCATGACAGGCACTTTGCTTGACACGTAACAACTTTGTAGGGCTAGTAATATTTCGCACAGTGTTACACTTCACTCGACTTTCTAATGCATAACTATTTTTGTAAACATAATTGCTTCTGTTTCAAAAGTGAATGTGTTGAAGATTCTTTCCATTTGTGGCTCAGACGCAGCAATAATTGTGGATTGGGTTTCTTCCGCGTTGGGAAACATTTTTGTTACTTTTGTTCTTTTATTATTACATTTGTGTGGTTTTTCCTTCAGCTACAGTTGTCATAGCATATCTGCTACGTTAAATAATGTATGTATTGCATTCGGTACACGCTACCTATGTTCCACATTCGCTGATTTGACTGAAGTGTATCAAAGAAAACTTCGCGTTTTTGAGGAGATAGAGATAGAGAGAGAGAGAGAGAGATATTTTTGCAAAACGCCAGGCCTTCTGCTGTTTACCAAAAAAAATTTTGCCCTTAAAGAACATGACATTCTCCAGCAAATATCTGTAGGTTACAAGAAAATCGCAAATAAACTGTTTAGTAATGTAGCGGTTTACATTTCCTTAGGATCGTTAGAAAACCTAGAAGAAAACGACAAATGTCGTGTCTTCTTCTTGTTGTTGCTGCAATTTATTGCGCTATAGACGCTCCCGTTTGTGAAAACTATTCTGCTGACCAATATGAACAATCAGGATTCGCTTTCCCTTTCACAAGATCTAGCCGAAAACAGTAAAAGTTCCTGGACGGAAGGCGCCCTCCAGTCCCACTGTGTAACAAAGAAGCGATGGACTGTCACCGCTGTTATGTTATACTGTGACATGTACGCTGACTTCGATTCACAGTTCAAGTTTTCGCTACTAGATAGCGCTGCTATAGCGGCGCAGCACTCGCCTGTGATGGCGGGGAAAAAAAATGCAAGGCGAAGCTTACCACGTCCCCGTATGTATCAAATGACAAGCCCCCCAGCTCCTACCTATCAAGCGATAACCCGCTCTTCCTTACCTGTCAAGTGATCCTACACAGCTCCCCTTACCCTCCATCTCCCATCCCCCTCACCCCTACAGCCAATATGAGTGGAGTATTAAAACGAAACAATCGATCACACCGCAGTATTATAGTGGTCGGTAAATTTAAATCAGCAAGCAGCTCCGGAACATGTGTCTTGGCTTTGCTCAAAAGATTCCAAAATATCTTAATTCTTCGTGCTTTCTTTTCAAAATTGTTTATTCGAAACATTACATGAAGTGCGTAACGTGTAGTATTTCCATATCTAAAACGTCAGCAAAATACACAAACCCAAACGCGCGCGCGCGCGCGTGACACACACACAAATGGCGCCATGTTAGAAAAAAAAATTGCCAACTATGGTTTTAAACTTCGTTAAATAAATTGCTTATTCAAGTTCTCTACTGTCACGCCAGTAAATTTCATCTCACATCTGTAAATGTTTTAGGAAACTATTAACTGAGAATAACACTCTCAATAAATATTCAAAAAATCAGAGGTCACTTATGAAGTGTGGTTAAGCAATCGTTATACGAAGGCCGCGCACAGAATCACGGGGTGGGAATAGATGATGGTACTCGCTTCTTATTTGAGCTAGATACATGACGGATAAAGTTTTTGGGTTAACCATTCCTACAGCCATTCGAACCTCTCGTCACTGTAGATACGTTACAGTATATTACGCAAGGTTTGAACGAATGATCATGAGCTGGCTCCCAGGAATATTGTGCGAATCGATTACTTCCTTCTGCAAAAGATGTTACTTGGGCTGAAATTAATGTTCAACCAATGACATTATTTGTATGTCGACCGTTCGAAGTTTACTTGCAAATACGTGAAAAAAACACGTTTTTCTGGCTGGTTTTTGGGGCGCGCCTTTTCTTGCTTTAAACTTGTAAGAATCAGTTGAAACTTTATACTAAGGTTGACAAATGGATAAAGTCTAAACGAAATTTTTTATACAATAATCTTCATCCGTTGCCGTTGTACGGTGGTTGAAAGTCGAGATAAATGTACCACATAAAATTCATTCCAACGTGAACTGAATTCGCGGAAATGGTTTAAAATTACTCAAACAAATTAAAAAACGCATTCGCACGCATCACTTGATACGGCTGGGCATTGAGTCAAACAGAGCTTGGATGGCGTGTACAGGTACAGCTGCCCATGCAGCTTCAACACGATACCACAATTATCAAGAGTAGTGACTGGCGTATTGTGACAAGCCAGTTGCTCGGCCACCACTGACCAGACGTTTTCAGTTGGTGAGAGATCTCGAGAATGTGCTGGCCAGGGCAGCAGTCGAACATTTTCTGTATCCACAAAGGCCTGTAGGACCTGCAACATGCGGTAGTACATTATCCTGCTGAAAGGTAGGGTTTCGCAGGGATCGAATGAAGGATAGAGCTACGGGTCGTGGCACATCTGAAATGTAACGTCCACTGTTCAAAGTGCCGTCAATGCGAACAAGAAGTGACCGAGACATGTAACCAGTGGCACCCCATATCATCACGCCGGGTGATACGCCAGTATGGCGATGACGAATACGCGCTTCCAATGTGCGTTCACCGCGATGTCGCCAAACACGGATGCGACCATCATGATGCTGTAAACAGAACCTGGATTCATTCGAAAATATGACGTTTTGCCATTCGTTCACCCAGGTTTGTCGTTGAGTACACCATCGCAGGCGCTCCTGTCTGTGATGCAGCGTCAAAGGTAACCGCAGCCGTGGTCTTCGAGCTGATAGTCCATGGTGCTGCGAACGTCGTCGAACTGTTCGTGCAGATGGTTGTTGTCTTGCAAACGTCCCCATCTGTTGACAAATGGGATCGAGACGTGGCTGCACGATCCGTTACAGCCATGCGGATAAGATGCCTGTCATCACGACTGCTAGTGATACGAGGCCGTTGGGACCCAGCACGGCGTTCCGTATTACGCTCCTGAACCCACCGATTCCATATTCTGCTAAGTCATTGGATCTCGACAAACGCGAGCAGCCAGAGGTGGTTGTTCTGGGTACTAATTTCTCAGGATCTATGCATCCAAATTGCGTGTAAATGTAATCACATGTCAGTTCTAGTTTAATATATTTGTCCAATGAATACCCGTTTATCATCTGCATTTCTTCTTGGTGTAGCAATTTTAATGGCCAGTAGTGTATATGGCTGAAGAGCATACAAATAATACGGAAATAAGTTTTTCGGAGGGATAAAATTTCTGGGCGTAGATTTGTTCCTGGGGATGGGGGAGGATGACATCGTGTGTCAGGTTACTTTACCAGACACGACACATTATAGTACATGACACTGGTACTAACACAAACAAGTAAAAATGAAGGAATATGACAGGAAGTTTTGATTAAATTGTCTTTGAAGCTGCCAGCTAAGTCGAAAAGCTAGTCCCCTTCTTTCACATCGCTAACTCTGTCCAGGACATATTCGCCTTTCTGTGCTATGATAGCAAGATTTTTCATTCTTTTTCGAAAACTCGTATATACACTCCTGGAAATTGAAATAAGAACACCGTGAATTCATTGTCCCAGGAAGGGGAAACTTTATTGACACATTCCTGGGGTCAGATACATCACATGATCACACTGACAGAACCACAGGCACATAGACACAGGCAACAGAGCATGCACAATGTCGGCACTAGTACAGTGTATATCCACCTTTCGCAGCAATGCAGGCTGCTATTCTCCCATGGAGACGATCGTAGAGATGCTGGATGTAGTCCTGTGGAACGGCTTGCCATGCCATTTCCACCTGGCGCCTTAGTTGGACCAGCGTTCGTGCTGGACGTGCAGACCGCGTGAGACGACGCTTCATCCAGTCCCAAACATGCTCAATGGGGGACAGATCCGGAGATCTTGCTGGCCAGGGTAGTTGACTTACACCTTCTAGAGCACGTTGGGTGGCACGGGATACATGCGGACGTGCATTGTCCTGTTGGAACAGCAAGTTCCCTTGCCGGTCTAGGAATGGTAGAACGATGGGTTCGATGACGGTTTGGATGTACCGTGCACTATTCAGTGTCCCCTCGACGATCACCAGTGGTGTACGGCCAGTGTAGGAGATCGCTCCCCACACCATGATGCCGGGTGTTGGCCCTGTGTGCCTCGGTCGTATGCAGTCCTGATTGTGGTGCTCACCTGCACGGCGCCAAACACGCATACGACCATCATTGGCACCAAGGCAGAAGCGACTCTCATCGCTGAAGACGACACGTCTCCATTCGTCCCTCCATTCACGCCTGTCGCGACACCACTGGAGGCGGGCTGCACGATGTTGGGGCATGAGCGGAAGACGGCCTAACGGTGTGCGGGACCGTAGCCCAGCTTCATGGAGACGGTTGCGAATGGTCCTCGCCGATACCCCAGGAGCAACAGTGTCCCTAATTTGCTGGGAAGTGGCGGTGCGGTCCCCTACGGCACTGCGTAGGATCCTACGGTCTTGGCGTGCATCCGTGCGTCTCTGCGGTCCGGTCCCAGGTCGACGGGCACGTGCACCTTCCGCCGACCACTGGCGACAACATCGATGTACTGTGGAGACCTCACGCCCCACGTGTTGAGCAATTCGGCGGTACGTCCACCCGGCCTCCCGCATGCCCACTATACGCCCTCGCTCAGAGTCCGTCAACTGCACATACGGTTCACGTCCACGCTGTCGCGGCATGCTACCAGTGTTAAAGACTGCGATGGAGCTCCGTATGCCACGGTAAACTGGCTGACACTGACGGCGGCGGTGCACAAATGCTGCGCAGCTAGCGCCATTCGACGGCCAACACCGCGGTTCCTGGTGTGTCCGCTGTGCCGTGCGTGTGATCATTGCTCTCGCAGTGTCCGGAGCAAGTATGGTGGGTCTGACACACCGGTGTCAATGTGTTCTTTTTTCCATTTCCAGGAGTGTAGTTGCCAAAGATGAGTTTTGCTGTAACGACTGTTCTGAAAACATTTAACACGTGAAATAAAATCAATTTCTGCTTTATGTTCCTGTTGCTTGCCTTCGCCAACGGATGTCCATATGCGTAGATCGATTATTGTGCCATACATGATGTAATGTGCAACAGATTCTCGAATTAATTATTTTTCATGACTAAATTATTGTGCGATGCTTGGCAAGTGCCACAATGTTCATTCAATGTCTGCAGAATATATCAGCAATAGAAAATATGCTTGGTTAAGCTCAAATGTCTCACAATGTGATTTTCCACCCACGCTCCCGCTCTCTCTCTCTCTCTCTCTCTCTCTCTCTCTCTCTCTCTCTCTGTCTCACACACACACACACATACACACACACACACACACACACACACACACACAAACGTAAAATTTTTGAGGAAGACTGCAATATTTACCAAACGGAACTGTGATGCCTTGACTCTGTCTCTGTAATGCTTACTTTGATGAGGCAACAAAAGTATAATATATTACAGAGGGTATGAAAAGACTACAGTTTCCCTCAGTAGGTCACATTATCTCTCGGATTTATACAGCTCTGTAAATTTCCTATCTCTCCCTGTTCCTCTCTGTAATACTTACCTTAATGAAGCCACAACATTATATTACAAAAGGAATGAAAGGAACAGTGTCATTCGCAAGCTTAGACTGTGTATTAACAAATGATGACAACGTTTTGAACTGCTCTGTTCTCTATTCCTGACATGAGAGTACATATGTCAAATAGCCAACTCTGTTTCTTCACTCGCTGGATTAGTCTCCCCCTCCGTCTACCCTGACTTAGAATTTTTATAGTTTCCCTGATTCTGTTACGCCAATACCAAGAGAATTCTTTAGAAATGTACACCGCTAGTTTCCTGCTGAATCCTTGTCCTTATCGTAACTTGCCATCTGTTTCTACAAATCTCGTAGACAGTGGGACACTTTCCTTTTAATTCCTTGTATAGGCCAAACAGGATCACGTCACAATTTCGGTTCCTGTTCTACCGTTGTTTTTTTCTATTTTGCAGCCACTGCTTATGTCGGCTTCTCCTTCCTTCTCTACACGTTGTTACCAATTTCTTACTCATGCCTTGAAACCTTTCTAAATTTAGTATTTCATCCTTAAGAAGAATTCTCTCTGTTGTTTCCGAGTCTTTGATGTAGTTTCTTTCTAGCCTTTTCTTATTTTTGCAGTCCTTGATACTGTTGATTTTTTTAAACAGAAATGCAGGAACATTAGCTCCATTAGCCTGTTCCTTCATTCGGCAGAGGTATCAAAAGGAGATTAACCCTTCCATTACTTCAGACGTTCTCATTTATCAACCATCTGTAGTTTGTGTTGCACCCACCATTATTTTTCTAATACTCTTCTTTCTACCATATCCGTTCTGTTCACCTTACGGTTCATCGTCAAGCAAATATGCATATGAACATTCTGGTACAGTGTTTTAATTTTGTGTTAATACATATGTGTATATTGTTGTAGATATTTCTGTCGAGCCACAGGCTTTCTTTCAATTTATAACCTGTTACCTAAAAATCAGAGCAGCAGACTATAAACTGGAGGTCAACACGAACGAAACAGTTTTGCTGCTTTTCACCCAAAGTAACTTGAAATGACCCTTGATACCACACTATCTTTCAGGAAGCACCTCGTAAAACCTGCTTGGGAAATAAACTCAGGAAACAGTCTTATCTAGAAACTTTGCGATAATAACTAGGGTACATCAGCAGATAAGGCTTCCAACCTCTGCGTGCAATTTAGCGATCTTTTTCGAAGTTACAGTTACAGTACGTATTGGGTTCTCTGTAGCGGAATAGCCCTCACGTAAATAAGAGTGTTCTCCCATGATAATGCATAAAAACTACTCCACTATACTGACTTTCAATACTCAGCCACATATTCGTATCTCAAGACAATAAGTCCTGACGAAAGAGTATTCCTTAATAATAATGTTCCATTGTTCTTGTTGTCGTCTTCAGTCTTGAGACTGGTTTCATGCAGCTCTCCATGCTACTATATCCTGCGCAAGCTTCTTCATCTCCCAGTACCTACTGCAGCCTACATTCTTCTGAATCTGCTTAGTGTATTCATCTCTTGGTCTCCCTCTACGATTTTTACCTTCCACGCTGCCCTCCAGTACTAAATTGGTGATCCCTTGATGCCTTAAAACATGTCCTACCAACCGATCCCTTCTTCTAGTCAAGTTGTGCCATAAACTCCTCTGCTCCCCAATTCTATTCAATACCTCCTCATTAGTTATGTGATCTACCCATCTAATCTTCAGCATTCTTCTGTAGCACCACATTTCGAAAGCTTCTATTCTCTTCTTGTCCAAACTATTTACCGTCCATGTTTCACTTCCATACATGGCTACACTCCATACAAATACTTTCAGAAACGACTTCCTGACACTCAAATCTATACTCGATGTTAACAAATTTCTCTTCTTCAGAAACGCTTTCCTTGTCACTGCCAGTCTACATTTTATATCCTCTCTACTTCGACCATCATCAGTTATTTTGCTCCCCAAATAGCAAAACTCCTTTACTACTTTAAGGGACTCACTTCCTAATCTAATTCCCTCAGCGTCATTCGACTTAATTGGACTACATTCCATTATGCTTGTTTTGCTTTTGTTGATGTTCATCTTATACCCTCCTTTCAAGACACTGTCCATTCCGTTCAACTGCTCTTCCAAGTCCTTTGCTGTCTCTGACAGAATTACAATGTCATTGGCGAACCTCTAAGTTTTTATTTCTTCTCCCTGGACTTTAATACCTACTCAGAACTTTCCTTTTGTTTCCTTTACTGCTTGCACAATATACAGATTTAATAGCATCAGGGAGAGGCTACGACCCTGTCTCACTCCCTTCCCAACCACTGCTTCCCTTTCATGTCCCTCGACTCTTATAAGTGCCATCTGCTTTCTGTACAAATTGTAAATAGCCTTTCGCTCCCTGTATTTTACCCCTGCCACTTTCAGAATTTGAAAGTGAGTATTCCAGTCAACATTGTCAAAAGCTTTCTCTAAGTCTACAAATGCTAGAAACGTAGATTTGCCTTTCCTTAATCTTTCTTCTAAGATAAGTCGTAGGGTCAGTATTGCATCAAGTGTTCCAATATTTCTACATCTGTCAGCACCTGCTTTCTTTGGGATTGGAATTATTATATTCTTCTTGAAGTCTGAGGGAATTTCGCCTGTCTCATACATTTTGCTCACCAGATGGTTGAGTTTTGTCAGGACTGGCTCTCCCAAGGCTGTCAGTAGTTCTAATGGAATGTTGTCTACTGCCGGGGCCTTGTTTCGACTTAGATCTTTCCGTGCTCTGTCAAACTCTTCATCTACCTCCTCTTCCATTTCCATAATATTGTCCTCAAGAACACTGCCCCTGTATAGACCCTCTATATACTCCTTCCACCTTTATGCATTCCCTTCTTTGCTTAGAACTGGGTTTCTATCTGAGCTCTTGATATTCATGATACTGGTTCTCTTTTCTCCAAAGGTCTCTTTAATTTTCCTGTAGGCAGTATCTATCTCACCCCTAGTGAGATAAGCCTCTACATCCTTACATTTGTCCTTTAGCCATCCCTGCTTAGCCATTTTGGACTTCCTGTCGATCTCATTTTTGAGACGTTTGTATTCCTTTTTGCCTGCTTCACTTACTGCATTTTTATATTTTCTCATTCATCAATTAAATTCAGTATCTCTTCTGTTACCCAAGGATTCCTACTAGTCCTCGTCGTTTTACCTACTTGATCCTCTGCTGCCTTCACTATTTCATTCCTCAAAGCAACCCATTCTCCTTCTACTGTATTTATTTCCCCCATTCCTATCAATTGTTCCCTTATGCTCTCCCTGAAACTCTGTACTACCTCTGGTTCTTTCAGTTTATCCAGGTCCCATCTCCTTAAATTCCCACCTTTTTGCAGTTTCTTCAGTTTTAATCTACAGTTCATAACCAATAGATTGTGGCCAGAGTCCACATCTGCTCCTGGAAATGTCTTACAATTTAAAATCTGGTTCCTAAATCGCTGTCTTACCATTATATAATCTATCTGAAACCTTCTAGTATCTCCAGGGTTCTTCCGTGTATACAACCTACTTTCATGATTCTTGAACCAAGTGTCAGCTATGATTAAGTAATGCTCTGTGCAAAATTCTAACAGACGGCTTCCTCTTTCATTTCTTAGCCCCAATCCATATTCACCTACTATGTTTCCTTCTCTCCCTTTTCCTACTGTTGAATTCCAGTCACCCATGACTATTAAACTTTCGTCTCCCTTCACTACCTGAATAATTTCTTTTATCTCATCATACATTTCTTCAATTTCTTCGTCATCTGCAGAGCTAGTTGGCATATAAACTTGTACTACTGTAGTAGGCGTGGCCTTCGTGTCTATCTTGGCCACAATAATGCGTTCACTATGCTGTTTGTAGTAGCTTACCCGCACTCCTATTTTTTTTATTCATTATTAAACCTACTCCTGCATTACCCCTATTTGATTTTGTATTTATAACCCTATATTCACCAGACCAAAAGTCTTGTTCCTCCTGCCACCAAACTTCACTAATTCCCACTATAACTAACTTTAACCTATCCATTTCGCTTTTTAAATTTTGTAACCTACCTGCCCGATTAAGGGGTCTGACATTCCACGCTCCGATCCGTAGAACGCCAGTTTTCTTTCTCCTGATAACGACATCCTCTTCAGTAGCCCCCACCCGGAGATCCGAATGGAGGACTAGTTTACCTCCGGAATATTTTACCCAAGGGGACGCCATCATCATTTAATCATACAGTAAAGCTGCATGCCCTCGGGAAAAATTACGGCTGTAGTTTCCCCTTGTTTTCAGCCGTTCGCAGTACCCGCACAGCAAGGCCGTTTTGGTTAGTGTTACAAGGCCAGGTCAGTCAATCATCCAGATTGTTGTCCCTGCAACTACTGAAAAGGCTTCTGCCCCTCTTCAGGAACTACACGTTTGTCTGGCCTCTCAACAGATACTCCACCGTTGTGGTTGCACCTACGGTACGGCTATCTGTATCGTTGAGGAACGCAAGCCTCCCCACCAACGGCAAGGTCCATGGTTCATGGTTCATGTTCCATCCATGAAGATATTCCTGGGTTGACGATAAACAGACTCCACTCCAGAAATTCACCCCTCGGACTGATCCAACAGGTTTCTGACAGCAACTTCGCCATTGACAGCAAATGGCATGAAACCTAGTTTACGAATACTGTCTGAAGTGCATCTTACTGGCCCTGTATAGGCACAGAAGGGCTTTGAAATCCTTGGCACGAACAGAAGAGTATAAATCGTATACGAACAGGACACAGGACAACCTGAATAAGTAGGGTAAGCAGTCCAGCCCAAGCTGTGATAGTGGAGCAGCGAACCAGACCATCCGGCACATTAACGAGGAGTGTGATTTGAGAGCCTAACTGGGTAATTCAAACGACTTTTTCATAGCTATACCATCAAGCCTGGACTGAATAAGGAGGCTGGTCATTAGTATATAGCAACTGTTTGTTAGTTCAGTGTATTGTTTTTATTTATATCTTCCTTTTATTGTATTTTTATTGTATTTCATGTATAGTGTTATACGTTAAATAAATAAAGTCTTACAGCTACTGCAAATTTTATTATATTTCATATATTGTTGTTCCTTAGATCCCTGGTGAGGAGATGTATAGGTTATAAAATACGTCATAGAATAAGAGATAGGCCAGTGTTGCTTTCAAGCATCCTAGAATGACGCTACTTTGCCCATCTTCCTGCCGGCCGCTGTGACCAAGCGGTTCTAGGCGCTCCAGTCCGGAACCGCGCTGCCGCTACGGTCGGAGGTTCGAATCCTGCCTGTGGCGTGGATGTGTGTGAGTCCTTAGGTTAGTTAGGTTTAAGTAGTTCTAAGTCTCGGGAACTGATGACCTAAGATGTTAAGTCCCATAGTGTTCAGAGCCATTTGAACCGTTTCTTGCCTTCTTCCTTGCTGCCGGCCGAAGTGGCCGTGCGGTTAAAGGCGCTGCAGTCTGGAACCGCAAGACCGCTACGGTCGCAGGTTCGAATCCTGCCTCGGGCATGGATGTTTGTGATGTCCTTAGGTTAGTTAGGTTTAACTAGTTCTAAGTTCTAGGGGACTAATGATCTCAGCAGTTGAGTCCCATAGTGCTCAGAGCCATTTGAACCATTTCTCTTCCTTGCTCTAGCAGAATATCATGTTCATTAAATTTCCTTTTGTGAGTTAACCGAAGCTATTCCACATGGCCCAACGAATTATTGCTCGCGTCACGTAAGACGACGCTTCAGCACATAGGGGTGGAGCAGCGAAGGGATGAGAACTGCGGAGAGTCAACGTAGCCGAACTGCAATGCTGCGGACAACACTGAGGCTCATTTGCCTGCGGTACATCATATTATACGTTCAAATCTATGAGGGTAATTGTAAATATTAAAAGCAATTTCGATCAGTCGTCTTGAGAGAAATATTAGTTCACGTCTTGACGACGTTGCGTCCACTGCTCCACAGATTTACTCCGCGCGACATCGGGAGGCGAGAACAGCTGACACAGCTTTGTGAAGACGTCAAATACAATTTTCCTCAACATTACAATTGACTAACGACAAGATCATTGAAACTGCTTGCTATAATTATCATTTATTGCGATTTGAACTGTTTTATAAGTAAAAATTTTACACACAAATTTAACTTCAAGCACAAACCGAAATCATTATATCTGCTTGACAACTGATTATACTCAATAGAGTTTTTAAAAATGTGTATAAGGTGCGTGTGTTGATGCGTTTGACTGTAGTTCAGTGTAATCACTGCGCATAAAAAAGAAGTAGTGGTAGAAAAGACTAATGAAAAGACTATTGTAAAAATGATCAGTAAGTTGTCATATTTTTCGCGGTTAACGGGCATTATGAGTGTGAGAGGCCGCATTTATAATCCATTGAACAAGCAAACAATTAACCATCACATGCGAATAACTCCAGGGAATGATGACCGATAGCACAGAAAACGACCGATATCTCGACAAGATTTACTGCCATTGTAGGTCCTTATCCAATTCGTGCCTTGAAACTGACAGAGGTTTGCATGGAAATATCGGACTTTTCACGAATTTATCCAGCTGCATTCTAGCCTGTTATTAGAGCATACAGCATGGTGGGAGAAGCTTAACTTCTCCTTCGACGAAATATTGAACATTACAGTCTGCATAATTCAAAGGATACAAAGTCCTAATCAAAAAGGCTAATAAGTACTCATTATTATGTACGCAACTGATATGTTGACAAACAAATTTTTAAAACCACGGGTCTTTTAAACTAAGAAATATTATTGCTTTGTTCTAAAGTCTACATTGCAATACCACCGTCACTTCTATTCGAATCTGTTTCCGAACAATCTGATTGTAAATTTACGATGATAGGTTCAAGGCTTATATCCATCTTCACTTCCTTGTCAAATTATTCTTTCTGAAGCTTTTCAGCATGCCGCACAGACTGTGCCCACGCTACAGGTTGTAACATTATGTGCTTCCATAGACCGAATTTAACTGAATAAGTTCTCCAGAGAATGAAAGACTGAGTCAAGTTGTACCGCGGTGAAACAAAATACGAGATACAATGTGAAAACAAAATGTGTACTAAATCCTATACCGCTTATGTTTTGTCTGTCTGTGTGTGTAGACGCACGTTATTACAGTTCATTGTAATTTATATTTAAAAATAAGTAATGTGAGTAGTTTCGATGTGAAACGTCTCAAATATATCAAGAAGTATGACTATAAAAAAAGGCAATGGATATTTGCCTGTTTCTGAGGAATTGTAATTATTAGCACAAAAGCTGGTATATGTGGCATTGTCAGCCACGATAATGTGTGAAAAAATGTTTAAAGTAAGTTTCTCTTTAGCTTATTAAAAATTAATTCTAATCTGAATGCTGTTATGTGACTTGTTTAAATAGCGATCACCAGCTAATTTCTCATTCCCTATGTTTATAAATGTTTGTCATTTTAGTACAAGTGTTCACAGAAATCATCGACGGCTCCACAGGACGAAGGAACTTGAAAGAAGTTGTCGTAATCAGCAAACTACTATTCGTCACTGAATCGTAATTCGGTATACTTTATTTCCAAACGTAGGTCCCTTCGGTAATCTTGTTGAAATCCAGTCTCAAAAGCTGCGCGGTGAAAATTTGATTACAAACCCCATTTTTGTTTCCCAGGAAAGTGTATCAACATTACTGATCGCTTCTTTCAAGTATCCGACACGTCATTGCATGGAACAAGGTGCGCTTATGTCGAAATCCGCGCTTATGTCGAAATCCGGCGTACTCGCACGAGGCTGAAAAAACGACATCTTCTAAAACATCAGGTACCATAGTTAACAGTAAAATAATCTCTCCATTTCTCCCATTCAAAATATTTATAATAATATACTGGCGTCCGAACAGGGACGCAACCGAAATTTTTGCTTGCGAACTTGTTCTGAAACGCCACATATACAATTTATTCTAACAGTGGCTAGTGAAGAATTTCTAAGTCCTGTGGTATAATTTTGTCTTTTTATTTCATCCACAATATCAGCCCCTATGACAATACTGAACGGAGTCAGAAAAGCAGACACCAAACACGACGGACGAAAACGTGGAAAATTTTTAACTAAGTTAGCCGACCGTGTACGAAAACTACAGCGGTGAGTACTATTTTCAATTCCTGCAGTCGACCCTCATTAGTATCCAATAACGACCGTAACATCTGTGAATCCCATAAAATCCTACATCTACATCTACACTCCGCAAGCCACCCAACGGTGTGTGGCGGAGGGCACTTTACGTGCCACTGTCATTACCTCCCTTTCCTGTTCCAGTCGCGTATGGTCCGCGGGAAGAACGACTGTCTGAAAGCCTCCGTGCGCGCTCTAATATCTCTAATTTTACATTCGTGATCTCCTCTGGAGGTATAAGTAGGGGGAAGCAATATATTCGATACTTCATCCAGAAACGCACCCTCTCGAAAGCTGGCGAGCAAGCTACACCGCGATGCAGAGCGCCTCTCTTGCAGAGTCTGCCACTTGAGTTTGTTAAACATCTCCGTAACGCTATCACGGTTACCAAATAACCCTGTGACGAAACGCGCCGCTCTTCTTTGGATCTTCTCTATCTCCTCCGTCAACCCGATCTGGTACGGATCCCACACTGATGAACAATACTCAAGTATAGGTCGAACGAGTGTTTTGTAAGCCACCTCCTTTGTTGATGGACTACATTTTCTAAGGACTCTCCCAATGAATCTCAACCTGGTACCCGCCTTACCAACAATTAATTTTATATGATCATTCCACTTCAAATCGTTCCGCACGCATACTCCCAGATATTTTACAGAAGTAACTGCTACCAGTGTTTGTTCCGCTATCATATAATCATACAATAAAGGATCCTTCTTTCTATGTATTCGCAATACATTACATTTGTCTATGTTAAGGGTCAGTTGCCACTCCCTGCACCAAGTGCCTATCCGCTGCAGATCTTCCTGCATTTCGCTACAATTTTCTAATGCTGCAACTTCTCTGTATACTACAGCATCATCCGCGAAAAGCCGCATGGAACTTCCGACACTATCTACTAGGTCATTTATATATATTGTGAAAAGCAATGGTCCCATAACACTCCCCTGTGGCACGCCAGAGGTTACTTTAACGTCTGTAGACGTCTCTCCATTGATAACAACATGCTGTGTTCTGTTTCCTAAAAACTCTTCAATCCAGCCACACAGCTGGTCTGATATTCCGTAGGCTCTTACTTTGTTTATCAGGCGACAGTGCGGAACTGTATCGAAAGCCTTCCGGAAGTCAAGGAAAATAGCATCTATCTGGGAGCCTGTATCTAATATTTTCTGGGTCTCATGAACAAATAAAGCGAGTTGGGTCTCACACGATCGCTGTTTCCGGAATCCATGTTGATTCCTACATAGTAGATTCTGGGTTTCCAAAAACGACATGATACTCGAGCAAAAAACATGTTCTAAAATTCTACAACAGATCGACGTCAGAGATATAGGTCTATAGTTTTGCGCATCTGCTCGACGACCCTTCTTGAAGACTGGGACTACCTGTTCTCTTTTCCAATCATTTGGAACCTTCCGTTCCTCTAGAGACTTGCGGTACACGGCTCTTAGAAGGGGGGGCAAGTTCTTTCGCGTACTCTGTGTAGAATCGAATTGGTATCCCGTCAGGTCCAGTGGACTTTCCTGTGTTGAGTGATTCCAGTTGCTTTTCTATTCCTTGGACACTTATTTCGATGTCAGCCATTTTTTCGTTTGTGCGAGGATTTAGAGAAGGAACTGCAGTGTGGTCTTCCTCTGTGAAACAGCTTTGGAAAAAGGTGTTTAGTATTTCAGCTTTACGCGTGTCATCCTCTGTTTCAATACCTTCATCATCCCGGACTGTCTGGATATGCTGTTTCGAGCCACTTACTGATTTAACGTAAGACCAGAACTTCCTAGGATTTTCTGTCAAGTCGGTACATAGAATTTTACTTTCGAATTCACTGAACGCTTCACGCATAGCCCTCCTTCGCTAACTTTGACATCGTTTAGCTTCTGTTTGTCTGAGAGGTTTTGGCTGCGTTTAAACTTGCAGTGAAGCTCTCTTTGCTTTTGCAGTAGTTTCCTAACTTTGTTGTTGTATCACGGTGGGTTTTTCCCGTCCCTTACAGTTTTACTCGGCACGTATCTGTCTAAAACGCATTTTACGATTGCCTTGAACTTTTTCCATAAACACTCAACATTGTCAGTGTCGGAACAGAAATTTTCGTTTTGATCTGTTAGGTAGTCTGAAATCTGCCTTCTATTACTCTTGCTAAACAGATAAACCTTCCTCCCTTTTTTAATATTCCTATTAACTTCCATATTCAGGGATGCTGCAACGGCCTTATGATCACTGATTCCCTGTTCTGCACATACAGAGTCGAAAAGTTCGGGTCTGTTTGTTATCCTATTCTTTTTCACGTAATTTACAGCATAAAACCTGCTTTCAGTAGAAATTGGCATTGTAGAAGCATTAGATGCATTACGATAATATCTGTAAAATTTTCATGTTTAATTGTTGTCGTCCATATTCGTTCAGGGCGTTGTAAGCGGCGTTGGAATTCTTTTGTTTTATTTCTGGCGCATCCATGTTGTTTTCCCCACTAGTATCGGCAATTGTTTATATGACGTATAAGTTACGTAGACTGTCCCAGTAGGCGACAATGACCACGTGATAGCCTCCTTACCGCTTTGCTGACAACTGACGAATGCGCAGCGTTAAAATTCCTTGCCGCGCCGCATCGCTGTTTACAAACACTGACGCGATGCCAGACAATCGCATACCATTGACAGACGACGCTGACGATACGACCGACGTGCCTTACCACCTCATATCAAGACTTAAGACAGCACGGACTCACAGTTCTGAACGTACTGAGGAGATAGATACAAGACGAATCACGGAAATGAATCACATGACTGAAAAGATTCTAGCTCAAACTTCCGTAGTCGGTAGCCCACCTGTGCCGAATATACCGACTTCAGGGATCGACTCACCGCCCCCAATGAATCTTGGCTACAAGAAATGAAAGAAATAATGGCTAAATTAGCCACTGATCTGAATGCAAAGGCAAATGAAACTAAATCATATATGTCTAAATTAGCTGAAACTCAAGTGACAAAAGCAGACCTATTTAGTCTTGTTACAAAAGCTAAAATAGATAATCTGCTTCAGGCAACCTGTACGGAATTAGCAAACGAACTTCCGATAATTTTAGTAAAATATACCGCGATATTACTGACACAAACTCGAGTATTGAAATAACTGACCAGCACTTATACAGAGTCAACAACGACGTTGGTACTGTCCAAGAACAAGTAGACCACCTGACAGATGAAATTAAACAGTTATCATTGCATCCCGAAAAAAATAGAACATCTCAGTGAGAAAGTAAAAAGTATAGATGAAAAATACAAAAATTGGTTGTCATCTAAGGATGAAGATATCGCAAATAAATTACGAACCGATATACCGGAAGCAGTCCAAACACTGAATGTCTTAAATACACCTGGATCGTCAGGAGACACTATTGTGAGTGACTTGGGAATGATCAGACGTGTAGTGACTAACGAACTGCCAACATAGAAGAACCAAATAACGCAACGATTGCAAAACCTAAAGCAGCAAGCTCAATCGAAAGACAGAAGTCTCAGCGCCATCCACACTCTTTGCCGTCCGTAAGCGACATAGACGAGGAATCACAATACCACCAATACCCCACAGACAATAGACTCGATCATGCAAACACAAATGTAAACACATAGCCTCAAACAATAAATGAATCTGCATCATTGGTCCAACTAATGAAAGAAGAGAGTCTTCTTAAGGACAGAAACTTCCAGTCCTTTGACGTAGACAAATGGAATCTTTCACCTTATTGTATTTCTCAATCTTTCTGTGGTATTTTTCCGAATAGCTGGACGGACAGAGCGAATCCAATATGTCATAGGACATAATTATTACCGGCGAATCCGCAATATGGGGCACCGAGATGCTCGATCGATGCCATACTTATAGGGATATCGAACGGCATTTTTAGCCAAGTTTTGGTGCGAGGGCGTACAGAAGAGTCTAAGGAAAGACGTTTATCAGGCTGAACCATTTAATGAAAAGAATAGAGGCCTAAGCAAGTACTTTGGGAAGCATCTAGACAAGATTAGGTATTGTGATACCCCGATTTCGAGCAAAGATGTCATTCTGATATTGAAGTCGAAGTTTCCAGCAACCATACAAGAGAAATTAGTTAACGTATCGGAGGATGATAGGAAGGTTTCCTGTCTATATTAAACTCATTAGCTCTTATTCATGAGGAGATTAGCGCCAATAAGAAACACAGTTCAAATAACAACAGTTGGAAATCCCCGAATTACAATAACAGTAATTCTTGTCAGTCGGACAACAGAAAACGCAAGTACTACAAAAGCGACAACAACAGTAGCTATATCGGTAATTTTCAATGGAAAACAGACAATAACTACCCACACAAGCGAAACCGGAATAATAATCGGAATCGTTATAATCCTATGAATCACACTAATCGAAGGCAGTACGGAAATTAGCCTCCGTACCAGTCGGATGGCAATAATTCAAATAATCGCAGTTGACAGCGCGGCTATCAACAAACAGCGCAGCCGTGGAATGCAAGTCAACAACAATCGCCCATGTATTACCAACAGAGTCAAAATAATAATGCACCAAGAAACTTCAAAAATAGTCGCCAAAATTACAACACCTCTGAACAGAACTACAGTCCACAGCCTAACAATAATTTTTAGCCATCATTCAATCAACCGAATAACAACAGCAACAATCAAAACTACAAGCCCTGAATTTGACAAACAACAACAGTACTTCAAATAGCCAGCAGACGACGGAAAACTAGTTTCAGCATCTGACGACTCCCTTAAACGATGCTGACACACAACAAGAGGGTAATTACTTCCACCGACTTACTGATAACGTACTTGTTTTACAATATAATGACAAACAGGATATACGAGACGAACTGCTACATGAAAACGTCATTACTGAAACAGAAGACTCGGACGACAATCAAGTAGAGGCAGTAACATATATATGTTTAGAAGGAACTAGGACGACAGCTATTATTGACACAGGAGCAAATGTAAATGCCGTTTCCCTTTGTTTGTTGAAGGTGGCAGGGGTAAAATACAGGGAGCGAAAGGCTATTTACAATTTGTACAGAAAGTAGATGGCAGTTATAAAAGTTGAGGGACATGAAAGGGAAGCAGAGGTTGGGAAGGGAGTGAGACAGGGTTGTAGCCTCTCCCCGATGTTATTCAATCTGTATACTGAGCAAGCAGTAACGGAAACAAAAGAAAAGTTCGGAGTAGGCATTAAAATCCATGGAGAAGAAATAAAAACTTTAAGGTTTACCGAGGACATTGTAATTCTGTCAGAGGCAGCAAAGGACTTGGAAGAGCAGTTGAATGGAATGGACATTGTTTGTGTTTGTGAAGCACTTCACATTTATTGCCGTTACGTGACTTAGTATTAACCACACTTAAACACATGCAGATACGAATTCACTGCTATACTCCTACAAGAAAGAAAAAGAAAACAAAAATAACTTATTTGAATAAATAATTCGGTTGTCGAGAAGTACGGCAACAGTGCAGCATGTAGGAGCGTGATTCTCGTTGTTTAGCTGTAACTCGCAGCTAGTCGCGCGAAAAAAGATTGAATATTATTGGCTACCAGTGGCTAGTGGAGGGGGATGCGCAGAACGGCTGAAAATGGGACTTACATACACGCTGAACACCTTAACCATAAATTAATGCTGTGTAAATGGCCAGAAACAAAGGCTGTTGGTATTAAAATGAACATTCGACGTCCCCAGTCATTACTGGGACGTCTGCCGGCATAGTTCGCTTCCTATTTGGAGATTGCGAGTGGTCCGTGTCGATGCCAGGTGCAGAGAGCGCTAGAGTCGCTACGTGACGCATCGCTCCACACTGTGGTGTGGTAACAAACCCCAGTCTTGTGTACTACCGCAGTTCGGGCGCGTGGCCTTCGTTTCGCGTGGGAATCGTAGCAGCAGCAGCAGCCGCCGCCGGTTTCGTTGGTTACACGGGCATTCGTATTCTGCTAGCGGAATGTTCTGGGTGTGTCTCACATTGCTGTTTACTGTTTGACGCTGCACTTCTTGGTAAGTACAAACATTTTTTGCTAATGTCCTACAAAGCGCAATTGTGTTGGAGAAAATTGACTCGGTTAAGTGTGAGTTACTTTAATGTTCCGTGGATCATTTTGCGTCATAAATCATGATGTGGGACGAGTCACTTTGAATTCATATTGTGCATCTTTTTGTACTCTACACTTCACCATTTCTTTTATTCTTCTGGTGAGGTTCTCATGTTACTGATCGTGTAATAATTCTTTGTTTAACTCGTGGCTAGATTCCGAGTAATCTAAAGTCGTGCTGCCTAATGTGGCTTTCTGTAGTGAACCTTGCATTACTATAATTCCGAAGAGAATGTTACTTCCGTATTCGGAACAAAGGTAAAACGCAAGTTGTCGACATACTGGTGGTTACGTGGTTCAGAAATTTTTCTGAGACTAAGTTTCAGTTCCGAAATTGAGTATTGTTTTCGCATTACCCGCTGAGGCAACCCTATACCATGGTAGAATTTTTCACGCGTAGATTCAATTAAAAGAGCAACCACAGTTAGCAACGGTGTTGTACGTCGTGTGTGATATGCATTGTGTAATTGTTAGTTAACTAATGAAGATACAAGTTGAGACAGTTACAAACTGTACGAATAGGTATTACGTAGGGACCTGGACGTGCTAGTGTGTGTGTGTGTGTGTGTGTGTGTGTGTAGGGTGGGGGGGCTGGCGGTGTGCGTGCGTAAGATACCGGTGAAGTCGGACCTTCAGTACCTCGTTAATGACGTTGCTCCTGCAGTAACTTCACAAAATATTTTATGTTCAGGTTTTCTTCGTCAAATAGCTCGTTTTTTTCTAAATTTGAAATAAGTGAAGGGACTGATTACTGTAATGATTCTAATAGCGGGTACAATTCCGCTTTCGTAGAAGTACAGAACATAATGTATGAAGCCAGCCCCAAGGAGGCGGGATACGCTACGTCACACACGGCCCATCAAACCTTGGAAGATGAGTGTTTAACCCGTAACTGGTACACCTGGGTCCCAGGGACCCGAGCGAAATTTCTTTTTTCCAGCTCCGTGATGTGTGTGGTAGCACTGACTTCCCTCTCCCTGTACTCTCCTAACAATCAACTGGCTACCAGCCCACAACATTGTTGCAGGCGTTTCTTTGTTAGTTTTGTTTCTATAAAGGTGATCGGGTCCCGTGGACCCAGGTGTACCGTTAGTGAAAGTTTTCTTTTCGTGGCATTATTTCCGGTATCTTGGATTTACGGTGTAGTGCTTCAGAAAAATGAGCGAGGAAGATACTACAGATAATCTGAACGAACCATTGGACAGTGATATTGAAGACATAAGTGGAAGCGACAGTGACTATGAAATTAGTGAACATGAAACTGGAAGTGATGAAAGTGATGATGGAGACAGTAACAACGAACAATCTGGAACTAATTATATCTATGGAAGAAACAGATTCAAGTGGTCAACAACACCCAGCATACGTGGAAGAACCTCTCAAACCAACATCATTGCTCCAATTCACTTTCCTGGCATACGTAATGCAGCTAGACAGGTAACAGAAAAGACCCCTCTAGCATTTTGGGAACTACTTTTCAGCAAAGAAATGATTGCAGAGGTAGTACTCAGAACCAATGAAAAGATTATGTCATTGCCACCTGAGTCAAAAAAGAATTCTTTTTCAAATCTAACAGACAGTACTGAAATAAAAGCTGTCATAGGTCTTTGTTATTTGTGGGGAGCCTTCAAGTCAAACAACGAAGATCTGAATGGTTTATATGCTACAAACGGCACTGGTAGACCAATTTTTAGGGCAACTATGCCCTTGAAACGTTTGCTGTTTTTATTACGTTGCCTTCGTTTTGATGATGCAGCAACCCGTGACGCAAGGAAACTCACAGATAAACTGTACCACATCTCTTGGCTCTTCAATTCATTGATAGAAGCTTGTCAAGAAAACTATTCAGTCGGAGAGTACGTCACTGTTGACGAAATGCTTGTAGGATTCCGTGGTAGATGTCCATTTAGGATGTACATTCCATCCAAGCCACGGAAATACGGTATAAAAATATTTATTCTAGCTGATGCCAAAATGCACTACTGTTTGAATGCAGAGATATATTCGGGAAAATCAGCTGTAGCCATCCCGCGCCGTGTCCTCTTACCAACAGCTGTTGTCATGCGGTTGGTTGAACCAATCAAGGGAAGTAACAGAAATGTGACAGGGGACAACTGGTTCTCAAGTGTGGAGTTGGTCAATGAGTTGTCGAACTGTAATTTGACTTATATTGGCACCATGAGAAAGAACAAGGCTGAGCTACCACCAAGCTTTTCAACAGCAAAGGGCAGAAATGTGTCTTCTTCAATCTACGGATACTCTGGTTCTGTAACAATACTTTCACACGTCCCCAAAAAGAACAAGGTTGTCAACCTGATATCGACAATGCACCATGGAGAATGTATGGTGGAAAATAAGCCTGAAATAATCCATGACTACAATAAAACAAAAGGTGGAGTTGACGCACTTGACGAAAAGACGCATAATTACACGACTTCTAGAAGAACAAGGCGGTGGCCTATGGCAGTCTTCTACACTATGCTAGATATAGCAGGTGTAAATGCTTTTGTTTTGTACCATGGGAAAGAAGATACTGATGATGTGACACGCAGAGAATTCCTCATTGAACTAGGTACACAACTCATAAGTGATTGTATGAAAAGAAGATTGGATTCTCCATTTTTGAGAAAAGATATCCGAAATTCCATTTGTGATATTCTAGGCATGACCCCCTCCAAGGCATCAGGAACATCCCAGGTTCACAGTGAAGCTGGTGCTACTAAATCGAAGAGGAAAAGATGCTCAGTGTGCCCATCTAAAAAAGACAGGAAAGCATCCCGGGCGTGTGCCAGATGTCGAACACCATTATGTTTGGAATGTTCCACTGCTTTATGTCCAAACTGTTTCGGTAGTCTGGATGAATGAAATAACTGAAATGGACTGGTGAAGATGCTGTATAATTGAAACCTAATATTTTGTCATAATTTCTGCTATTTTCAAAGATCACATAGTCATTTAGCTGAGAAATGTACTAAAATTTATCCAAAAGTTGTGCCTGCAGAAATTTTTATATTGATTTTGAACTTTTCTTCTGGCTTACTGTTGTGAAGCATAGTACATTTTGTGTTTAAACGTGAAGTTTCAGTTGTCTATCTTACTATTTGTAACTGATGTGCAGGACTTTCCAAAAGTATATTTTTCACATTTCGTATTTTATGCAGTTTATTGTCCTTTTTTGTAACATCTTTAAGGTATGACCATAAATGAGGAATGTGGTTTTAAAACATTAGTAACAAAACATTAATAAAAGTTTCATATTTAAATTTCATTTAAATGTGTTTTTTTTACCAAAATATACTCAAAACTTGGGTGGGTCCCGAGGACCCAGATGTACCTTATGTGTTACAATTTATAGGTGTACCAGTTACGGGTTAAAGCTCGCGGCAAGTTGCTGCGTTGACCGCGCTGTAGGTCACGTTGGTGGTTTTGGTAACAGCTGTTTCTTTTGAAGTACTGCGAACATAAGTGCCAATGCTAGGTAGAGCGTGACATTTGTTCTTGCGACAGTCTGAGCTGCAGCGTAGCTCGAGGTCCAAATTAGGTTAAGACGTGATTTGGTTGACACCCACAAATGTGAATCTAACAGTAATGTGGTAACAACCTTGATCTCTGGTGTCGCTTAACGTTTACGTTAGTGCCATATGTCAAAGACTTCGCAATACTTAACGCAGGCAAGCTAAATTCAGAAAAATCAGATTCTGGAAAAGTAAGTCTTCCTGTGCATGTTATGCACCAAAACTGCATATCAACCACGGTTAATGAAATTCGTCTTCTCCATGTAAAATTTATGGAACTGCTAAACTAGCTTCTCATTCATGTGAAACAAGTAGAGTATGACATGGAAGTTCCTTGAAAAGACCGGAATCAGATTTTTATATTGTTTTGGGGAATGTTTGTAATTCCAGTTTCTGACCAGCATTACTAGGGTATTTCATGAAACTGATACGTAGAAAATGCTAGTATCCTGTCCTTACGTACAGTTGCGTTAAGTTTTCCGTTAAGTTAGTTGTAATAAAAAACATAATCTCGCCGATTCTAGTTTAAACAGTGGTAATGTCTCCACAACATTCAAGGCTTTAATACACTTGGACGGTAGCTAATTACTCATGCATCAAAATGAAAACGTCTTCGCTGGTATCCGATTGAGCAAGTTATTCTTATTGCCCTCCATGAATGTATTTTCGGTGCGAATGTTTACTTCATACCGAGTTGGCTGACAGAAATATCATTCGGTCCACGGTGTAATTTTACACGTAAAGACAGTTTTGTTTAACTTACATTTCGTGAGCGCAATACTTTCGTAATTAGTTTCAGGTACCATTACAATTTCTTATCAGCTGCAGCTATTGACACCAGTTTTTGTCAGAATGGTGAAAGATCCATTTTCACTGCTGCGTATTTACCAGGAACGTCATATTTGCCGTTGTAATTTGCACAAATAATGAAGTGGAGGTGAGATAACATACGTATCTCACTTCGTGCTTCCAGGGAAATACCATTGAAACATTTTGTATTGCCACGTAGAAAACTGAACCACTGAAGTTTGAGAATATTTTACTAAACTTAAATTTGACGATAAATGTCGTAGACAACAGAAATTTGTATTTCAAAGGAAACAGCCAGAACATTTTACTGGTGCTGGAGAAGAATTACTCGGGAAACGATTAGGTGTGTTACAACACTTTCGGGGAAGTGGCAAGAGTTGTTCCGAAGGAAAAACTTAGTCCTTTAGAGTTCCAGAAAGATGTGTTCAAACTTCCAGTGCGCCTCTTTGATGATGCTTCTTTTTAGGGCCTTATATGCTTGCACTGAAGAACCAAATCCACTTTTCTAGATAGTTTAGAATATGCTCTTCCTAATGACCATAGTTTAGAAGAGTTTGGAGAAAACGCTTTTTGAAAAATTTGACTAAAAATACCCATTTGTAGCACTTTTTGAAAAATCAACTTTACCCTAGATTTCTGAAATAACGGAAAGCAATAAGAGAATGAAATTTTTTCTGAGACCTTGTTTTGGTGAGTTATGGTGTGCAGTTTCATGTACATCCCACAGTTACTTTTGGAGATACAAAAAACTAAAGTTAGCATTTTTTAAAACAGCTATTTTTTCGCCCAACTTTTCTTCAAATTATCTATATGTAAATTGCTCAGAAATCCTTTACTTAATATTTTACTTCAAAGAGCTCTAAAAGTTGGCAAAGTTTTGTTTCTTTCATGCAAATACTTAGATATCTGATCTCTAAGTTGCTGAAAATTCAAGGAAGCACTATTGGAAGCTGTGCTATGGTTTCAAAGAGGTGACTAGATCTCTGCCAGTATTGAATTTCTGAAACTTTACCAGTGTTCATTGAGAACATGTGTGAATGTTCATACAAAATTTCATCAAAATCCATAATGGTCATGTGGGAACATTACTCGATATTAGACCACTTGGCACGAAATGGCCCTACTGCGTGTGGGAGGTGACTCATTTACTTTACTGCGAAAGAGATTGAAGGAAACAGCGATGGCATCTGAAGGTGAAAGAGGAAAAAGGTTTGGCGATAGTTCTGATAGGGAGCAGGGTACTACGCGGACCACCAACTGCTAGAGGTAGGTTATCTGCTGTGGCGTGTGCTTACGTTGCATACAATTTGTGAAACAATTGTCTGGATCGCAAGTACATAAGTTTCGGTTACGCTCTACATGAGTTGGACATAACCGAAACGTAATATAAAGTGTAGAGTTTTAAACAAATGTTTAACTCATCCGCCCCGTCAAGGCTATAACTGAAAGCTGAAGAGTTACACAATGCATCGAACAATAACCTGTTTCCTATTTTAAAATAAGAGCTTCAATGCTTGTCTCCGGATAGTCCTTCAGAGACAAAAAAGTAGCCAGTTTATGTTCATTCCTGTTCGCTACGGTTGCTAATTATTCCATTCCACTACCTACCGGTTCCGATCTCATTTTCAGCTAGTCGAATGATGCTAGTATGTCAAATTACTGCCCGTAACTATGGTGTCATGAATCACAGCAAAAAACTGGCACTGGAATGTAACGAAACAGTGTTTCGTACACCTGCCATCTGGATGTATCATACTGCGACTGGTAGCAAAATAAAATACTAGAAAGTTGGGCGCCAGTCGATTTACTTCTGAATTCACCTAAGGCACACGAAATGCGTAGAAGTGCTAACAGGTGTTGAGAGACGTGTGCAAAAAACTTAAAATGATCAATTAAAACCGGTTAGTATGGAGGCATTTAATTACGAAGCTGACTGCGTTATCAGGGGGTGACTTTCATTCGACGTTGGCTTAATGATCTCCTGCGAATCGTTTAAACAGCTGAGGCAGTTTAAATGAATTTAGACCTGGAGCTGTCAGCAGTTGCTGCAGCTGCTCTAGTGAACAGATGGGCAAAACAGTTCTTTGCAAGGGTCGTATCAGAACTACTCGACCTCAGTTTACGAAAATGTGAAAGATGACTTGCTCTTCAGTGTACAAACTTCACATGTTTCACATTTTCTAATGCGCCTTGAAAAACCTCTGATGAAAATGAGTCTAATTAGACAATCCCTGCAGGTCCTGGGTCATTACTTCCTTGGAGTTAACCGATTGTATAACTGAACTCCAAAATTGAGTCCTTCCCGTTATGGCTGTAACTAGCTGATAAGTCATTTTTAAATTTCCTTATATTTATCAGCCATATCCAAAAAAATACAACTGCTCTTTTGAAGTAAAGCTTCCTGTGCTGACTGCCGTATTCCACGATTTAAAGGTTCAAAAACATGTTTGAAACACTGCCTTCTACTGCGGCAGTGAATTTAAACTTCTGTTAAATTTGGTAATAAAAAGGTTTACCAAATTTGAAATACTTTCTTCAGTATATTTCTCCAGATTGCAGCCACTCGAAGGTACTGCTTAGTGTCCTCGCCAATGAAATACCCCGTTAGTCCCAAGAAACATGTTCAGCTAGTTTCCTTTGCGAGAGTCAGATTTAATCAGATAATTGTGAATTAGTTCAGTAACTTAATTTTGTAAATGTAGAAAACTAGAGGGCGAAGCATATTGACCTTACAAACGTTTACCTAGTGCTGTAATTCTAATGTAATCTGCTTTGACAGTGACAGATTAACTTCAGTGTTTCAAACTAAAATAGATTGGGCTGAGGTTGCACAAAATCTGTATCTGATAGGGAACCAAATGAGTCTCCATACATTGATTCTTTGAAAGGTAAATTTTGTAGGTGGTGACGGCCCAATTTCACGAATTTCTGCAGAAGAATAATCGGTTGATTGCTTTGACGTGACCAATATAGTTCTGTGGGACTGCCCTCGGTTGAGGACAAAGAACACGGCGGTACCTGCTGCTGGTAACGAGTTAAGCTTCTTGCTAAAAGAGAGCTTCAATCTCTTGTAGGCGAAAGCAACGTGATTGATCTAAGTTTGCAACATTGATAAATGTTAAATGTACAAATTAAAATGTGAGGACGCCCTTCGTAAACCGATAAAATTAAAAAGGAGTACAGGTACACACGCAATGTATTCTAAAATTGTTAATGCATTAATACATACGTAAAATTTAATAAGCTAACATATAAATACTATAGGCAAATTACTTTATCTGCAGCATGCACGTATTTAATCGTCAGCCAAATTTCAACCGCCTTTAGGCATCTCGAAAAAGTTAAATAAGTTCGCGATGACCTGTGCTAAACTTTCGAGAGCCAAAAACAACGAATTTTTTATACTTTTCGCTGATACCAAGAAAATGACGAATCCTGCATAAAGTTTCCGAAGCACGAAAACGGCACAAATTTCTCGTAGAATGGCCTACTTAAGTTTAAATCGGTTCAGACTTTCGGCCACAATCGATCGCCGAAGAACGGCAATTTTTACGAACTTGGTGGAAGAGTGAGCTATGCTACAGTTCAAACACTTGCAACTCAAACCTGGCTACTTAAATGAGAAGTGCAGTTAACGTAAGTAGATCTCAAATTGTGCGTATAAAGAGCTCCTGAATATTAAGATTGATACACACCTTCTGAAACAAATGAGAACGCGGAAGTATTAGAGAAGCGCTAAATTCCTGCTAGGACTTTAGCGTGAATTAAGATTAGTTTCGAAAGCCAAATCCTGCACATTCGTGTAAATACTCAAATTTACGGGAACCAGCCTACCTATACTCCATTCACCGAAACAAGACGTACTGTAAACACGGCAAGGCGCGTGACCACAGCGCTGCCGTCGAGGGGTGTACAAGGCTGGGGCGTCAGAAATTAAAAAATGAAAGTCGTGTTTTTTATAATTTGGCACCTGAACATGATAAAGTGATCCGAGAACTACCTTCCGACACCTTTATTTACATTACATTAAAATTTGTCACTCAAAAAGAGAAATATTTCAGCTTTCAGGAAAAGTTGTTTTTTCGTGTTACTCTGTATTTATCACGCCATATCTACTGAACTGTGTCGCACAGCAAAATAATTTTATAATTGCCTTCAGTGCTATATGTTGATGACGTCTGCAAATTTTCTGCCCAATAGTCAGTAATAGTGAAACAATGAATTAAAATCTCACGTCTGATATAGAACTTTTACCAAATCATCATCCGAAATATAGTAAGCGACAACCTTTTCCCTTTAAATTCTTTTGTGGGGGTGTAAGCGAGAAAAGTTTCAGAAAGGTATGAATTTAATTTTGTAGTTTGTTCGAATGTGATGGGTGCAACCGTTTGTCCTTTATGAACGATACATTGTGCGGTTCGCAGGCGCGGCGCTCAGTCAGTGTGGCCGCCTCAGTTGCATGTGTGAGCTCGTTAGTGGGTGTTGTAAAGCAGGTATTTCAGGATATCTTAAAGTACATCTGTTAAGACGCTTGAAAGACTAGTTGTTGATTATTAGAGTAAGTATATGTGTTTGTAGTCACGCTGAGCATTCACTGTTTATGTGCGCATCCAATAGCATCACATGGTTTCTTATTTTATATATTCATTTATTTCATTAGCATCACATACAGCTGTCCTTATTATGTCATCCACGGATTCAGCGAGCAAGGTCGACGTGTCAGTTTAGAGTCCACCAAAGAAGCGAGCAAAAAATTAATGATTAAGTTCTTCTGAGAAGCACATGGTCCTTAACGTGTATAAAACGAAACTTTTACATCCAGAGCAGTCGATGAGTGATATTGTTTCGAAAACAGCTGCAGCTACAGGTGTTGGACGTTCTTCAGTGTATCGTGTGATAAGTGAGTAGAACGCCCGGGTTCCCGGGTTCGATTCCCGGCGTGGTCAGGGATTTTCTCTGCCTCGTGATGGCTGGGTGTTTTGTGCTGTCCTTGGGTTAGTTAGGTTTAAGTAGTTCTAAGTTCTAGGGGACTGATGACCATAGATGTTAAGTCCCATAGTGCTCAGAGCCATTTGACTCATTTTTGATAAGTGAGTAGGAGACACACTCTTTGAAGTCTACCAAGAAAGGAAAATTACGACAGACTTTCTGAAAATGTTGATGACTTCGATAGAAATGCGATACGAAGGAAAGTACACGAATGTTTTTTTTTCGTAACGAATTGCCATCAATTGACAAAGTGGTTACAGTCGTGAACGAAGATGCAGATCTGGCCAATTTTCGGAGAACTACATTTTATAAGTTATTGAGAGAGATGAATTTCATATATGTCCGGCGTGCGCGCGATAGCATGCTAAGACAGGGATGACATCTTTTTATGGAGGCGGCGTTATCTTCGAACCATTAAACGGTTGAGAGATGTAGGCAGACACATTTACTATTTGGACGAGATGTGGGTGAACGCAGGACATACCCAAAGTTACGTCTGGGTAGATGACACTATAAATTCCTCAAAACGACCGTTTCTGCCCGGGTTATCCACCGGAAGCAAGAGCCCATCAGGTAAAGGGAAACGTGATTATCGTACACATTGGCAGCAAAGCAGGGTTCGTTGAAGGATGTTTGTGGACTTTCGAATCCAAGAAAAGTGGAGATTATCATGAGGCGATGTGCGCCGAAACCTTCGAGGAGTGGTTTCAAGATGTTCTTCCTCGGTTTCAGGAAAATCCAGTTATTGTTATTGATAACGCGCCGTACCATTCTCGGAGAAAAGAAAAAGTTCCCAATGCGAATTCCTATAAGCACGAAGTATCAGAGTGGCTAAAATCTAAAAACATCGATTTCGAAGACGGTATGTTGAAGAAAGAACTTTTAGATATAGTTAAAGATCACAGAACAGCGCACAACGAATACGCAATGGATGAAATGACGAATAATGCAGGGAAAACAGTTCTCATAATTCCTCCGTTCCACTGTGAATTAAACACCATCGAGTTAGTGTGGGCCAGAATCAAAGCCTATGTTGCAGCGAAAAGGAAAACATACAAAATGCCGGAAGTTAAAGTACTGCTAGAAGATGCAGTAAGAACAGTGACTGCAGAAGATAGGAACAAGTGCGTCTTCCATGTCGTAGAAAAAGTGGAAACTCAAATGTGGAAATTAGACTGCATTATAGAGAAGAGAGAGGAGCGGTTTGTTATAAATCTCAATGAAAACAGTTCAAGTTCGACAGAGTGAACCTCGTTTCGTCCTTTCTCATTATTATTACTGGTATTGTTATTAAAATTAACAATTGTGTTTTAATCGAGCGTTTTATTAGCAACCTGAATGAAAATAAATCTGCTTCGACAGAATGAACTCAGTTTAACATTATTTTAACATTATTGTTAAATTGATTTCGTACATTGTTGCCCAGGTTTCTCACGGTCCGCTGTGACAGCTCGGCAGCCAGCCGAACGCCGCCAGCTGCAAAGCGTGCGCCAAGTATTTTCCACACCCCTACATATCACGTGAACACCGAATGCTTTCTCTGGAAACGAGCGTAGTCGCTCACGTGACACTGTTTCGTCCCAGCTCTCGGTGAATAGACTTTAGGTAGTTGGTACTATGCATTACTACTATGCCAGTCCAAGACGATAAGAAACGTGTTTAAACATAAACAAATGAAAGGTTTGATTAACGGAAAAATATTTAAATTGTAAAATTTAAGATTTCAAACTTACCGAAGCTTTACTTTACATTTTTCTTGATTGTTTTCTGCATTTCGGGAATGGTGGTCACGAGGAGGAAACGCCATTCAATCCTTAGTCCTCCTCTGGCATAGGATCTACATAATTTCTTCCTCGAAGTCAGTACCGTAGGTTTGTGTCGTCTAATCAAGGATGATGTGTTAGGGAGTGAAGACAGCCTAGCAATTGCTGCATATAGCCGAGCACTTAATAGCTTCCTCAGTGACACAAGCTGCTTGGCACTGGTCCCCCCCCCCCCCCTACGCATGTGGTGGATGCGAGCTCTGTTCCTAGGACGGTCCTCCCTCTCTCCCTCTAGAACTGCACTTTCGTAGTTTCACTTCAATATCTTCCATGTGTCGTCCTTTCGTTAGACTCATTGCATGATTACAATAACCATGATACAATACGCTGTAAATAACCTACAGGAATAATTAATAAATACAGCTATGTACGTAGGTCGATAGGTATCTGTCAAGACTGCCCTGAAATTTGAAGATCTGGACGAATGTGGGTGACCTGTGGTCGAAAAGTAATTTGAGTAGACAGTCGTAACAGATATTCAGCGCTAAAGAAAGCAGGTGTTGACAGATGTGAAAATTACCTAACAATCACTTCAATAAGCCACAGCTGCAAAATACTAACACGAATTCTTTACAAACGAATGGAAAAACTAGTAGAAGCCGACCTCGGGGAAGGTTAGTTTGGATTCCGTAGAAATACTGGAACACGTGAGGCAATACTGACCTTAAGACTTATGTTAGAAGAAAGATTAAGGAAAGGCAAACCTACGTTTCTAGCATTTGTAGACTTTGAGAAAGCTTTTGACAATGTTGACTGGAATACTCTTTCAAATTCTAAAGGTGGCAGGGGTAAAATACAGGGAGCGAAAGGCTATTTACAATTTGTACAGAAACCAGATGGCAGTTATGAGTCGAGGGACATGAAAGGGAAGCAGTGGTTGGGAAGGGAATAAGACAGGGTTGTAGCCTCTCCCCGATGTTATTCAATCTGTATATTGAGCAAGCGGTAAAGGAAACAAAAGAAAAATTTGGAGTAGGTATTAAAATCCATAGAGAAGAAATAAAAACTTTAAGGTTCGCTGATGACATTGTAATTCTGTCAGACAGCAAAGGACTTGGAAGAGCAGTTGAACGTAATGGATGGTGTCTTGAAGGGAGGATATAAGATGAACATCAACAAAAGCAAAACGAGGATAATGGAATGTAGTCGAATTGTTGGGTGATGTTGAGGGTATTAGATTAGGAAATGACACTTAAAGTAGTGAACGAGTTTTGCTATTTGGGGAGCAAAATAACTGATGGTCGAAGTAGAGAGGATATAAAATGTAGACTGGCAATGGCAAGGAAAGCGTTTCTGAAGAAGAGAAATTTAACATCGAGTATAGATTTAAGTGTCAGGAAGTCATTTCTGAAAGTATTTGTATGGAGTGTAGCCATGTATGGAAGTGAAACATGGACGATAACTAGTATGGACAAGAAGAGAATAGAAGCTTTCGAAATGTGGTGCTACAGAAGAATGCTGAAGATTAGATGGGTAGATCACATAACTAATGAGGAAGTATTGAATAGGATTGGGGAGAAGAGAAGTTTGTTGCACAACTTGACCAGAAGAAGGGATCGGTTGGTAGGACATGGTCTGAGGCATAAAGGCATCACAAATTTACTATTGGAGGGCAGCGTGGAGGGTAAAAATCGTAGGGGGAGACAGATGAAAACGCTAAGCAGATTCAGAAGGATGTAGGTTGCAGTAGGTACTGGGAGATGAAGAAGCTTGCACAGGATAGAGTAGCATGGAGAGCTGCATGAAACCAGTCTCAGGACTGAAGACGACAACAACAAGCGAATATCGTTCTTTGCAAACGAGTGAATCCTAAAATTCAGTTAATTTGACGCACAATTTAATCCTCTAAAATTTCCATGAACAAATTTTCATTTGGAGCAGCAGTTTTTGTTACAGGCGATGGAACATGAACATAATTAACTTTGCCGCCTAGCTCGTAACAATTGCAGATTTTTGACTGGATTGTGGCTGAAAGTCCGAATAGATTTTAGTTTTCAAGTTGGTCATTCTAAGCGAAAGTTTATTCAGTTTCATTTTGATACGCCGAAAGTATTCTGTAGCATGCATCATTTCCAAGTCCTAAACGAAAGTCGGAAATTCCAAAACTTTATTGGTTTCCAGCCTCCAAAAGTGCAGATACCGTTGCAGACTCATTTAACTCTTACTTGGGATGGCACGTCAATTAAGATTAAGCATGCCCCCATTCATTAGCCAGCGCGTCTTTTTTAGGGTTAATTTTCCTGGGATAATAATTTTACTGTATTGAACGCAAACTCCTTGCAAGCTGTCCTTCCAAAACAAGAGATAAAAGGTCCGGTTATTGCGTTAACGTAGTGTTCTATTCTCTTCGTGGTTGATTAATGTTGCGCCTAACAGTAAAGCTGTCATCTCACGACGTGACGGAATATCATGTGGATGAGTTGATGACGTCAGTGTGGAATTTCACCCCTGCGGGTCCGGGGATTAGAATAGGCCCGAGGTATTCCTGCCTGTCGTAAGAGGCGACTAAAAGGAGTCCATCCCCCTCACGGGGGTAGTTAGCGCCTGCGTCCGGAGACGGACGGTTCCACGACCTATAATTGTGGTCTTTTTGGTATTTCACTTCTCGTTTCTTCCTTCCTTTTGTTGGTTCCTTTCTTTGCTCTTATACACCTCACTGTCTTCCTTACTCTTTACCTTGACTTCTCCTTGACTTCCATTGCCTTCTTCTCCTTGCCTTCTCCTCCTTGCCTTCTCATTGCCTTCTCATTGCCTTCTCCTCCTTGCCTTCTCATTGCCTTCTCCTCCTTGCCTTCTCATTGCCTTCTCCTCCTTGCCTTCTCATTGCCTTCTCCTCCTTGCCTTCTCATTGCCTTCTCCTCCTTGCCTTCTCATTGCCTTCTCCTCCTTGCCTTCTCATTGCCTTCTCCTCCTTGCCTTCTCATTGCCTTCTCCTCCTTGCCTTCTCATTGCCTTCTCCTCCTTGCCTTCTCATTGCCTTCTCCTCCTTGCCTTCTCATTGCCTTCTCCTCCTTGCCTTCTCATTGCCTTCTTCTCCTTGCCTTCTCATTGCCTTCTTCTCCTTGCCTTCTCATTGCCTTCTTCTCCTTGCCTTCTCATTGCCTTCTTCTCCTTGCCTTCTCATTGCCTTCTTCTCCTTGCCTTCTCATTGCCTTCTTCTCCTTGCCTTCTCATTGCCTTCTTCTCCTTGCCTTCTCATTGTCTTCTTCTCCTTGCCTTCTCATTGCCTTCTTCTCCTTGCCTTCTCATTGCCTTCTTCTCCTTGCCTTCTCATTGCCTTCTTCTCCTTGCCTTCTCATTGCCTTCTTCTCCTTGCCTTCTCATTGCCTTCTTCTCCTTGCCTTCTCATTGCCTTCTTCTCCTTGCCTTCTCATTGCCTTCTTCTCCTTGCCTTCTCATTGCCTTCTTCTCCTTGCCTTCTCATTGCCTTCTTCTCCTTGCCTTCTCATTGCCTTCTTCTCCTTGCCTTCTCATTGCCTTCTTCTCCTTGCCTTCTCATTGCCTTCTTCTCCTTGCCTTCTCATTGCCTTCTTCTCCTTGCCTTCTCATTGCCTTCTTCTCCTTGCCTTCTCATTGCCTTCTTCTCCTTGCCTTCTCATTGCCTTCTTCTCCTTGCCTTCTCATTGCCTTCTTCTCCTTGCCTTCTCATTGCCTTCTACTCCTTGCCTTCTCATTGCCTTCTACTCCTTGCCTCCTTCTCATTGCCTTCTCATTGCCTCCTTCTCCTTGCCTTCTCTGATCTCCGCCTCGGCGTTTGAGACAGTCTGTCCTCTTTCTCCCTCTCTCTTGTTTTTCCTCTTCTTCCTTCCAACCTGTGCGTGCCTGAAGGCCGACCCACGCGTTCGCACGCGTAGCCGGTGACGGGGTAACGCGTAAGTCCCCGCCCTGGGTAGACATGTAAGGCACGCGCGTACCCCCTGGTAAAGGCCAGGCCCGGGGAGGGGTGATTGCCTGAGCTGATAGCTTCTGACCATGCCGATTGGTCCCTCCGTCTGTTTCTCGACAGGTGTGACCTGAGGTGTAAACATTCACCTGAGGCGGGAGTGCCCTCTGAGAGGGTCCCCACAAGGAAGGAGCGCGCCATCGGAGACGCTGGCAATCATGGGGGATTCCTCCGCAATGGATTCTACTCCATCGCTTTCGACTTCTGCCGAAAAACGGAAACGTGACCAGCCACCAGTGACAAAAGTACTACCGCCTGCCCCACAGTTCCTCGTCGTTTCTCGATCTGAGGACGGAAAGGATTTTTCCTCTGTCAACCCTTTCGTTATTCAGAATGGCGTAGATGCAATAGCCGGATCTGTCAAATCTTGTACCAGGTTGCGTAACGGTACGTTATTACTAGAAACTGAGAGTGCCTTTCAGGCACAAAAACTGCTTCGGGCCACACTCCTGTACACGTTCCCTGTCTGGGTGGAGGCCCACCGAACTTTGAATTCGTCTCGTGGTGTAGTCTATACTAGCTCCCTCGACGGATTGACTGACGAGGAGCTTCAATCTTTCCTCGCTGAGCAGGGCGTGACGGCTGTCCATAGGGTCATGAAAAAGGTCAACAATGACCTTGTACCGACCCGGACACTTTTCTTGACCTTCGATAGTGTTAAGCTGCCATCGCGCATCAAGGCGGGCTACGAGGTTATTTCTGTTCGCCCCTATGTCCCGACACCTACGCGCTGCTACCAGTGTTAGCGTTTCAATCACACTCGACAGTCTTGTTCCAATGCGGCTAAATGTGTCACTTGGGGCAGGGATGCCCATGAGGGTGACTGTCCACCTCCGTCTCCTCGTTGTGTGAACTGTCAGGTTACCATGCCGCATCCTCCCGCGACTGTCCTGTCTATAAGGAAGAACGCTGTATCCAAGAAATTCGGGTCAAAGACAAAGTGTCCACCTCGGCTGCTCGCAAGCTATTGGCTAGTAGGAAGCCCGTGCTGCTCCCAGCGGGGAAATACAGTACTGTCCTCGCCTCTCCTCGGACTACCAGGGAGGTAGCAACCCAGACATGCGATCTGACCTTAAGCACTACGGTCGTCCGTTCGGCCAGTGCTAAGATCGCGCGGTCGACGTCTCCTCTTCCTCCCATCACCCCACAGACACCAGCCCCTTCATCAGCTTCTGCTAAGACGAAGACACCGAAGTCAGATGCACGGTCCTTCAAGAAGGAACCATCCCGTGCAGACTTCCTCCGTCCCTCGACCTCCCAGCCTTCGACAGATACTTCCACCAAACGTCCTTCCAAAAAGGCTCATAGGAAGCACAGTTCTCCTTCTCCGCCACGGCGCATTTCTTCTCCTGCGCCACCCAGCGGTTGCCGCCCCAGGCCGTCATCCGTTTCGCCTGGCCGCACCGCTGGTAGCCGTACATCTGGCCGTTCACTGACGGAGGAAGCTCCCCCTCACGTCCATCCTCCCGAGATGGCCGATGAACCTATAGACACAATGGACGATGACTGTCCGCCTACTGATAGCGGCGGCAGTGCTCGCTCGAAGCCAGGCCCTCAGCGGCCTTCGAGGTGACCCCTTCTTTCATCTTCCTTTTCTTACGATGGCACTTATTCACTGGAATATTCGCAGCATTCGCTCCAACCGAGAGGACTTGAAGTTGCTGATCCGCTTGCATCGTCCGCTCGTCGTAGCCC
This sequence comes from Schistocerca cancellata, assembly GCF_023864275.1. Taxonomy (NCBI): domain Eukaryota; kingdom Metazoa; phylum Arthropoda; class Insecta; order Orthoptera; family Acrididae; genus Schistocerca; species Schistocerca cancellata. The sequence continues at coordinate 99,406,904 of NC_064627.1, forward strand.
TCCAGGAAACGAAGCTACGCCCATGCGATCAAATTGCCTTGGCACACTACACCTCTGTGCGTTTTGACCTACCCCCTGTGGTAGGTATCCCAGCTCATGGAGGGGTTACGTTGCTGGTCCGGGATGATGTTCACTACGATCCCATCACGTTGCACACCGGCCTGCAGGCAGTTGCCATCCGCATTACTCTCCCCACTTTTACGTTTTCCTTTTGTACCGTTTACACTCCATCATCTGCCGTTACCAGGGCAGACGTGATGCAACTTACTGCTCAGCTACCTGCACCATTTTTGTTAACTGGAGACTTCAATGCCCACCATCCCCTTTGGGGCTCTCCAGCATCCTGCCCGAGGGGCTCCTTGTTAGCAGACCTTTTCAACCAGCTCGATCTTGTCTGCCTCAATACTGGCGCCCCTACTTTTCTTTCGGACACATCTCACACCTATTCCCATTTAGACCTCTCTATATGTACTCCCCAACTTGCACGCCGGTTTGAGTGGTATGCACTTTCTGATACATATTCGAGCGACCACTTCCCGTGTGTTATCCATCTCTTGCAGCATACCCCCTCTCCGTGCTCCTCTAGTTGGACCATCTCCAAGGCAGACTGGGGGCTCTTCTCTTCCAGGGCGACCTTTCAGGATCAAACCTTCACAAGCTGCGATCGTCAGGTCGCACACCTCACGGAAGTCATTCTCGCTGCTGCTGAATATTCCATCCCTCACCCTACTTCTTCTCCACGTCGCGTACCGGTCCCCTGGTGGACCGCAGCATGTACAGACGCTTTACGTGCTCGTCGACGTGCTTTACGCACATTTAAACGCCACCCTACAGTGGCGAATTGTATCAATTATAAACGATTACGTGCTCAGTGTCGTCGTATTATCAAAGACAGCAAGAAAGCCAGCTGGGCTGCTTTCACAAGCACCTTCAACAGTTTTACTCCTTCTGTTGTCTGAGGTAGCGTGCGCCGGCTATCTGGCACTAAGGTCCACTCCCCAGTTTCTGGCTTGAAGGTCGCGAATGACGTCCTTGTGGCCCCTGAGGATGTCTCCAATGCCTTCGGCCGCTTTTTCGCAGAGGTTTCGAGCTCCGCTCATTACCACCCTGCCTTCCTCCCCCGCAAACAGGCAGAGGAGGCTAGGCCACCGGACTTCCGCTCCTCGAATTGTGAAAGTTATAATGCCCCATTCACCATGCGGGAACTCGAAAACGCACTTGGCCGATCACGGTCCTCCGCTCCAGGGCCTGATTCTATTCATATTCGGATGCTGAAGAACCTTTCTCCTGCGGGTAAAGGTTTTCTTCTTCGTACATACAATCGCATCTGGATTGAGGGACATGTTCCCGCTCCCCCTGCGGGTTCGGGGGTTAGAATAGGCCCGCGGTATTCCTGCCTGTCGTACGAGGCGACTAAAAGGAGTCTCACATGTTTCGGCCTTATGTGATGGTCCCCTCTCGGGTTTGACCTCCATCTTTCTAAATTATTCCGAAGAGCGAGCCAATTGGGGAAGGGCGCCTTACGTGGTGCACTGTATCCGTCGTGCATTGAGACCTTTAGCCGGCTTTTTCGTCGTTGCAATGGTGTTCCGCTCGTTTTCCATCTCTTGGGCGAGGATACGTCCCTGGATGCGATTCCCACGCTGCACTCTGCAGTGTTTCTTTTAACTGCGACGACGACCTTGGACAGTTTTGCACCTAAGATCCAGCACGGTAGCCAGTCCGTTGTGGTGGGGCCGCCATGTACCCTCTTGGTTGTAGCCCCCTGACAACACAGGGATCGCTCTACTGATGCCTGCGCCGTTAACTCCCCACGTATGCCAAGGAGTAGATGCCCGTCTCCCTGGGGCATCAGGACTCCCGGCAATGGACATCCTGCCAGGTGGCTATTGCTGCGGCTGGGTGGCGCCCGTGGGGAGGGCCCTTGGTCGGAGTAGGTGGCATCAGGGCGGATGACCCGCAATGAAGCATGGTACATCATCTCTCGCTGGCGGCCAGCCGCCAGCAGTCTCTAAGCGTTCTCAGGCTCAATTTAATGCTGAAAAGTACAATCCGAAAACGTTCCCCTCTCTGGCCACGCCGTGGGAGGAGCGTAAGTCTCAGGATGGAGGTAATAGTTATTCGCCCCGATTCTTGGTTTGTACGAGAGCTGATGGGGAGTCTTTTCTCTCCACAAAGCCTCAGTTCTTCGTCGAGCATTTAGAGGACAAGTTTGGGGAGGCGGAGGGCTTGTCTAAAATGCGCTCTGGCTCAGTACTGATACAAACGGCATCCTCCGCCCAGTCACGCAGGTTACTTGCTTGTGACAAGTTGGGGGATGTTAACGTTACTATTACTCCACATAAGAGTTTAAATATGGTCCAGGGTGTTATTTTCCATAGGGACCTCCTTTTGCAGTCTGATGACGAGCTGCGCGCCAACTTAGAACGTAGAGGTGTTCATTTCGTCCGGCGCGTTCATCGGGGTCCGAGGGACAATCAGGTTGCTACCGGTGCCTTCATCTTGGCCTTCGAGGGTGATACGTTACCGGAAAAGGTCAAGGTGATGGTCTACCGATGTGACGTCAAGCCCTATATCCCTCCCCCGATGCGGTGCTTTAAGTGCTGGAAGTTCGGCCATATGTCTTCCCGCTGCACTTCCAGCCTCACATGTCGAGATTGCGGACGCCCATCTCATCCCGATACTCCATGTGCCCCGCCTCCCATCTGTGTCAACTGCGGGGAGCACCATTCACCTTGCTCGCCTGACTGCAAAGTCTTTCAGAAAGAGCGCAAAATTATGGAATATAAGACCCTGGACCGGCTGAGCTATACTGAGGCCAAAAGGAAATATGACAGACTCCATCCTGTGAGAATGACATCTTCTTATGCAGCTGCTACGACAACTGTGCTAGCCCCATCAGTTTCGAGACTTCCAGCCAGCTCGATAAGCAGTACGACTCCTCCTGCCCCCTTGCCTGTGGGGGGCTCTACCCAACCGGTTGCTCCTGCACCACCTACCTCAGGAGCAACCTCCTCCCACCCGTCGGGGACGTCCGTCCCCGCTTCTCAGCCGGAGAAGCGTCTAACTTCTTCGGCTACTCTCGCCCGTAAGAGTTCCCTTGGGACCCTCCCTTCCCAGGGTTCCACCAGCGGGAAGGATGACGGCCGCCAGTGGCATAAGTCCTCACCAGCGGCCGGGCGTAGGGCTTCACGATCCTCCTCTGTCCCGGAGACTGAATCGGTGAAGCCTTCCCAGCCGGTGCAACCCAAGGTTCAGCGAGAGAAGTCCAAGAGAAAGACCTCTAAGGCCAAAGAACTTGAGGTGGCGCCAACCCCACCGCACCTTTCGCGCTCTGCGTCTGAGGATGCAGTCGAGATTCTAGCGTCCGCTGAGGACCTTGATCTCGCTGGTCCCTCAGACGCCATGGATGCCTCTCGTACGGGTACTGAATCGGTGGCAGTGAGTGAACAAGCGGCGTAAATTGCCTTCCCAGTCCTTTCACGCCTTTCTCAGCCATGGACAATATCATCCTCCAGTGGAACTGCGGCGGTTTTTTCCACCATCTAGCTGAGCTCCAACAACTTATCAGCCGTCACCCTTTCTTCTGCATAGCTCTTCAGGAAACTTGGTTTCCAGCAATGCGAACCCCCGCCCTCCGTGGCTATCGGGGTTATTATAAGAACAGGGCAGCGTATGAAAGGGTGTCGGGTGGCGTCTGCCTCTATGTCCTTCACACTCTGCACAGCGAGTCTGTCCCTCTCCACACACCTTTAGAGGCTGTCGCTGTTCGGGTGTGGACGCCACAGGCTGTTACCGTCTGCAGTCTTTACCTTCCACCGGATGGTGATGTCTCGCAGCATGTCCTGGCTGCGCTGATAGCCCAATTGCCGCCACCTTTCTTGCTATTGGGCGACTTCAACGCCCATAACCCTCTGTGGGGTGGGTCAGTGGCAACAGGTCGAGGCGCCATCGTTGAGCATTTATTGTCGCAGCTCGATCTCTCGATTTTAAATGATGGTGCCTTCACACACTTCAGTGTGGCGCATGGCACATACTCCGCCATTGACCTTTCAATATGTAGCCCTAGCCTCTTACCGTCTCTCCAATGGAGTGTGCATGACGACCTGTGTGGTAGTGACCACTTTCCGATCTTTCTGTCACTACCACAGCGTCACTCTTCTGGGCGCCCTAGCAGATGGGCTATGAATAAGGCTCACTGGGACTTGTTCTCCTCCACTGCCGCTATTGAGCCTCTCTCTAGTGATGACATTGATGCGGTGGTTCAATCGGTCACCACCGGCATCGTTACTGCCGCCGAATCTGCCATTCCCCGTTCTTCTGGGTCCCCTCGGCGGAAGGCTGTGCCTTGGTGGTCGCCTGAAATCGCTGAAGCGATTAAAGATCGCCGGCGGGCGCTCCAGCGTCACAAGCGACATCCCTCCTTAGACCACCTTATCGCCTTCAAACGGCTGCGTGCGCGGGCCCGCCTCCTTATCCGCCAAGGCAAGAAGGAGTGCTGGGAGCGGTATGTGTCCACCATTGGCCTCCATGTCACTCCTTCGCAGGTCTGGGCCAAGATTCGACGCGTCTACGGCTATCGGACCCCTGCCAGCGTCCCTGCGCTCTCACTGAATGGAGCAGTTTGTACTGACTCCGACGTCATTGCAAACCGCTTAGCAGAGCATTTTGCTATGAGTTCCGCTTCTGCGAATTACCCCCAGGCCTTCCGCTCCATTAAAGAGCGGATGGAACGTCGGAGCCTTTCTTTTCGCACCGACGCTTCTGAACCCTACAACGCTCCATTCAGTGAGTGGGAATTTCAGAGTGCCCTTGCTGCTTGCCCTGATACCGCTCCCGGGCCAGATCGCATCCACTGTCAGATGCTGAAACACCTTTCAGTGGACTGCAAGCGACGCCTCCTCGACCTTTACAACCGTCTCTGGGTCGAGGGCGAGTTTCCGTCGCAATGGCGGGAAAGTATTGTCATCCCCATTTTGAAACCTGGAAAGAACCCTCTGGAGGTGGACAGCTACCGTCCCATTAGTCTCACCAACGTTCTTTGCAAGTTGCTTGAACGGATGGTGAGCCGGCGCTTAAATTGGGTACTGGAGTCTCGGGGCCTTCTGGCTCCGTCTCAGGGTGGGTTCCGGAAAGGCCGCTCCGCCGCCGACAATCTGGTGAGCCTGGAGTCGGCCATCCGTACTGCCTTTGCCCGCCGTCAGCACCTGGTCGCTGTCTTTTTCGACATGCGGAAGGCGTACGATACGACATGGCGTCATCACATCCTTTCTACGCTTCATGGATGGGGTCTTCGGGGCCCTCTGCCGATCTTTATCCGCAATTTCCTGTCGTATCGTACCTTCCGCGTGCAAGTCGCAGCCTCCTATAGTTCCACCCACGTCCAGGAGAACGGTGTGCCACAGGGTTCTGTTTTAAGTGTCTGCCTGTTTTTAATAGCCATTAACGGGCTCGCTGCGGCCGTGGGAAATTCTGTCTCTGCTTCCCTGTATGCTGACGACTTCTGCCTTTATTACAGCTCTACTGGCATTGCAGCTGTTGAACGTCAGCTACAGGGCGCTATCCGTAAGGCGCAGTCTTGGGCTGTAGAGCATGGGTTTCAGTTTTCGGCAGCCAAGACCCGCGTTATGCATTTCTGCCGGCGCCGAACAGTCCATCCTGGGCCGCGGCTTTATCTTGGCGACGAACTCCTTGCTGTGGTGGAAACCCACAGGTTTTTGGGGGTGGTTTTCGATGCCCGGTTGACTTGGCTGCCTCATATCCGGCAGCTTAAACAGACGTGTTGGCGGCATCTAAACGCTCTGAGATGCTTGAGCCACACCCACTGGGGCGCCGACCGCTCTACCCTGTTGCGGCTCTACCAGGCGTTAATCCAGTCTCGCCTGGATTATGGGTGCCTAGCTTATGGCTCAGCATCCCCATCTGCGTTGCGGGTGCTGGACCCAATTCTCCACAGCGGGATACGCCTTGCCACTGGTGCTTTCCGCACCAGCCCTGTGGACAGTGTACTAGTGGAGGCAGGTGTACCTCCACTGCGGTTCCGGCGCCAACGTTTGCTGGCCGCTTATGCGGCCCATGTTCTAAGCTTGCCCGGGCATCCCAATTATCGTGTCCTGTTCCCGCAGTCAGTCGTCCATCTGCCAGACCGTCGGCCCCGGTCGGGTTGTCCGATCGCCGTACGCGTCAAGGAGCTTCTCTGTGGGCTTGGGTTTTTCCCTGTTCCACCTCCTTTCCGGGCGCCTCTGCGTACACCCCCGTGGTGTGTTCCTCGCCCTTGCCTTCGGCTCGACTTGACACAGGGCTCGAAGGACTCGGTCCCTCCAGAGGCCTTCCGCTGCCGCTTTTATTCCATCCTGGCCACGTATCAGGGCTCTGGAATTGTTTACACCGACGGTTCGATGGTTGCTGGTCGTGTCGGGTATGCGCTAACTCTAGGGGACCATTCCGAACAACGGTCCTTGGCGGCTGGCTGCAGCGTTTACACTGCTGAGCTAGTCGCCATCTTTAGAGCCCTAGAGTATATCCGCTCCTGCTCAGGTGAGTCCTTCGTTATCTGTAGCGATTCCCTGAGCGGTTTACGAGCTCTCGACCAGTGTTTTCCTCGTTCTCGTCTGGTGATGGCTATCCATGAGTCCCTGCATACTCTTGCGCGTTGCGGCCGCTCTGTGGTCTTTGTGTGGACCCCCGGTCATGTCGGTATCCCGGGCAATGAACATGTTGACCGCCTGGCGAAAGAGGCCACGAGTAAACCATCTCTGGATGTTGGCCTCCCAGAGGCTGATTTGCGGGCGGTCCTCCGCCGAAAAGTTTTTGCGCTTTGGGACGCTGAATGGCGCGATCGGATTACACCCAATAAACTCCGTGCCATTAAGGAGACGACGACTGTGTGGCGGTCCTCCATGCGAGCCAACCGCAGGGACTCAGTCGTCCTTTGTCGGCTCCGCATTGGCCACTCCCGGCTAACACACAGTTATTTACTGCGTCGGGAGGACCCTCCTGTATGTCGCTGCGGGGCGGCTTTGACGGTGGCCCACATTCTGTTGGCCTGCCCCCTTTTAGCTGTGGTCAGGCAGACATTTGCGCTGCCTGATACGCTCCCTGCCGTTTTATCCGATGACCCTGTTATGGCTGCCTTAGTTTTACGTTTTATTAGGGCAGGGAGTTTTTATTCTTTCATCTGAGTGTTTCTGTTTTATTTTTTGTTTTGATTCTGGCCTTTGGCCTACGATTTTAAACTGATCTTTTAATGTGTTTCTAAGTGGTTGGCTTTTCCTTTTTTATTTCTATGGTCGGCCAACCACTGTCACACTCTGTGTGGTTTTAGTTCGTTTTGTCTTGTCCTTGTCTCCGTTTCTCTTGTTCTGTATCGTCTAAGATCTATTCTGTTCCTCGTTTTTATTCTCTGTGGATGTTCTTTGTCTTTGGAAAAAGGGACCGATGACCGTAGCAGTCTGGTCCCTTTCATCCCCCAAACCAACCAACCAACCAACCATGTTCCCGCATGCTGGCGCGCGTCTATTGTTGTCCCGATTCCTAAGCCGGGGAAGGACAAGCACTTGCCTTCCAGTTATCGACCTATCTCGCTTACCAGCTGTGTCTGTAAAGTAATGGAGCGAATGGTTAACTCTCGATTGGTTTGGCTGCTCGAGTCTCGACGCCTACTTACCAATGTCCAATGTGGATTTCGTAGGCGCCGCTCTGCTGTTGACCATCTGGTTACCTTGTCGACCTTCATTATGAATAACTTCTTGCGGAAGCGCCCGACCGCGGCTGTGTTCTTTGATTTGGAGAAGGCTTACGACACCTGTTGGAGGGCGGGCATTCTCCGCACCATGCATACATGGGGCCTTTGCGGTCGCCTCCCTCTTTTTATTCGTTCCTTTTTAATGGATCGACAGTTCAGGGTACGTGTGGGTTCTGTCCTGTCCGACACCTTTCGCCAGGAGAATGGGGTGCCACAGGGCTCAGTTTTGAGCGTCGCTCTGTTCGCCATCGCGATCAATCCAATAATGGATTGCCTCCCAGCTGATGTATCAGGCTCCCTTTTTGTGGACGATTTTACCATCTATTGCAGCGCGCAGTGTACACGTGTCCTGGAGCGCTGTCTTCAGCGTTCTCTTGACCGTCTTTACTCCTGGAGTGTCGCCAATGGCTTCCGTTTTTCTGCCGAGAAGACGGTCTGTATTAACTTCTGGCGCTACAAAGAGTTTCTCCCACCGTCCTTACGACTCGGTCCCGTTGCTCTCCCAATCGTGGAGACAACCAAATTTTTAGGCCTTACCTTTGACAGGAAACTTAGCTGGTCTCCACATGTCATATTTGGCCGCCCGTTGTACCCGTTCTTTAAATGTCCTCCGTGTTCTCAGTGGTATGTCGTGGGGAGCGGATCGAACCGTCCTACTTCGTCTATATCGGTCGATCGTCCGCTCCAAGCTGGATTATGGGAGCTTCGTATACTCTTCAGCACGGCCATCAATCTTACGCCGCCTCAACTCCATACAACATCGGGGTTTACGACTTGTGATCGGAGCATTTTATACCAGTCCCGTAGAGAGTCTTCATGCTGACGCTGGCGAATTGCCACTCACCTACCGGCGCGATATACTGCTTTGTCGGTATGCCTGTCGGCTACTGTCAATGCCCGACCATCCGTCTTATCGTTCCTTTTTTGACGACTCTCTTGACCGTCAATACGGGTTGTATGTCTCTGCCCTGCTACCCCCTGGAGTTCGCTTTCGTCGCCTCCTTCAACACCTTCATTTTTCACTCCCTGCAACCTTTCGAGTGGGCGAGAGCCACACGCCACCTTGGCTCCAGGCTCAGGTCCGCGTTCACCTTGACCTCAGCTCGCTCCCAAAAGATGTTACCCCCGGTTCGGTCTACCACTCCCGTTTTTTGGAACTTCGTTCGAAGTTCATCAACATGACTTTCATTTATACAGATAGCTCTAAGACCAATGACGGGGTCGGGTGTTCCTTTATTGTCGGGGCACAAAGTTTCAAGTATCGGCTCCATGAACATTGTTCGGTCTTCACAGCTGAGCTCTTTGCCCTCTACCAGGCTGTTCTTTACATCTGCCGCCACCGACATTCTGCTTATGTCATCTGCTCCGACTCCCTGAGCGCCATCCAGAGCCTCAGTGATCCGTACCCGGTTCACCCTTTCGTACACCGGATCCAACGCTCTCTTCAGCAGCTGGTGGACGTCGGTTCTCCGGTTAGCTTTATGTGGGTTCCTGGCCATGTCGGTATCCCTGGGAACGAAGCTGCAGATGCCGCGGCCAAGGCTGCGGTCCTCCAGCCTCGGACAGCTTCTTGTGTCCCTTCGTCCGATTTTAGCAGGGTCATTTGTCGGCGCATCTTATCGCTGTGGCATGCCGATTGGGCTGCACTTACCGACAACAAGCTTCGGGCCTTAAAACCTCTTCCCGTGGCTTGGACGTCCTCCTCACGCCCTTCTCGGCGGGAGGAGGTCGTTTTAGCCCGGTTAAGAATTGGACACTGCCGGTTCAGCCATCGCCATCTGCTGACGGCTGCGCCGGCGCCGTTCTGCCCATGTGGGCACTTGCTGACGGTTACACATTTTAATGTCCTGTCCAGATCTTAACACACTGCGCCTCGATCTTAACCTGCCTAATACTTTCGATGCCATTTTAGCGGATGACCCACGAGCAGCTGCTCGTGTTCTTTGTTTTATGAATTTGACAAACCTCGCTAAGGACATTTGATGATGTTTTTTTAATCCTATGCCTGTCAGTCTCTTTTATCGTGTTTTCCCTTTTAGTTGTTGTTGTCAACTTGTGCCTCGCGGTGCATTCTTAGAGTAGTCAGGGCGCTAATGACCATTGAAGTTGTGCGCCCTAAAACCACAAAAAAAAAGAATCGTACAGCGTGATCGACTGCTCAACATGGCGGATCGAACTTTAGTTTGTCACTAGCTGGCTACTACACATCGCCAAGCTGCCAGATGCCTCGTGCTGGTCTGGCACTGTCATCAGTGTCTCTTTCTTCGAGACTCGACGAGGAATCGTCAGAATTTATTTTACCATTTTCATCGTACTAGGAAGACGCCAGAAAATAGAGCACCAGCCCTTATTTTCCATTTCTTGCAATTCTAGGGGGATGGAACTTCAGAAAGAAGGCAAAAATATCTGCGGCCAGTTGATCAGTCTCGCACAACGACTCGAGCAGAGAGATCCATGGCAGGAACCAAAACGCTTGGCAGGTGGTAGCCGGTTGTCCGAAAATTGTTCATGCCGCAAAATGCTAACAGTTTAGCGAAAATTTCAGACTCTTAATTGTCTGGCGCTATCGGTGGTGACGCGGAGTTGGCAGCTAAACCGCGAAATCCAATGCGACACAGCGGCATGCGCCAAGGTTTCGACCGAGCTACTGTCTATTGGTACTGCTTTGGGCCAACGCGTGAATCTGTCGACGATGCTGAGCAGGTAGCGCTTGCCATTTAACGGCGGCAGCTGTCCGACGACGTCAGCGTGAATATCTGTGAATCTGTGTGGCGTCGGGGAAATCACGTACTACGCCATATTTGTGTCTCTGGCACTAGAGACACTACGTCCACTCAGCAATCCTTCTTTGCTCTAGACCACTTCAAGCGATGTAGAACCAGACGGAGCGTAGATCGCGTACCTGGGTGGCTCCGACCGTGGAGGGATTCGGAAGCTTGCTGTCGTAAGTTCGGAGGCTGGTGTGGACGTGACTTGGCTGTGGACCCACCGAAATACAGTGGGACGCTGGCACCTGGAGTGTCTACGGGTTGTAGTTGCAGTGACGTCCTTGCCTCTTCTAACAGGCCTTGCAGCTCGTTGTCTGACCTCCGTGTTTGTGCAAGTGCTGCATAGTGCAGTGTAGAGACGCTAATGACGCGAGAGACAGTGCGCTACGATGTTACCGACCCCGAAATCTGTTGCTTCCGCGAAGTGTTTACACTATCTCTCCAGAAGGCGAATATCAGCGGCTTGTGGTCCGTAAATATTGTGAAGGCGCGAACCTCGACATAAGGACGAAAGTATTAGCTTCCTACATCGCCAGCAGTTACCGGTCGTACGCGCTCCTTTTCCGAGGTTGTCAGCTTTTTTAGAAAAGAAAGCTAGCGACTGACAGGCTTCATCGACGCATTGTAGAAACACGCCGCCTCAGTAGGTGATTCTTGTTACTGAATACATTCGTGATCAAGAAAAAGAAATGTTGTTTATAAAAACACATGTATTTATTGCAACACCATATCCCATATCCGAATTTTCAGTTTTACTCCCATTCTGGGAATGTCGGGTGGTTCGGTGCAACAGCGGAACCCCTCCTCTCCCATCCCTCTCCCCATCACTCCCCCGCCCCTCCCAACTCCTCACAACAAATTTTGCAGCATGTAACACGGTCGTGCCAACTGCCGGACAAAAGATCGCCTTGTGTCACTGCGTGCAGCATTAAATTTCAACAGAAACTTTGCCCTTAAAATTTTCGTCCGCCTGGCATTTAAAGACTGCATATGTTTGTGGGACACGTGCGATTAGTATAGCAATATAGATTCAATAAATGCGCATTTTGATTCTTCAAAGAATCAATTATAGTTCTGAGTGGCATTTAGAGAGAACAACTCTAACTTCTGTATTTCTGTTCTTAGGTATGACTTCAGAGTGTTACCGGAAATGAAAACTAAGTTTGCATATGAGTCCGTTGTGCTATAAGCGATCGAAAGCCTTCTCATTTTTCAGAAACAGAGTTGCCGTAGCATTGTGGGTGGTGCAGATTCCTGTGTTCCACTATACATAGGGCTTCTTCCGTTGGAGCACAGTAGAATGGTGAAACCTGAAGTGGAATTTTTGCGGTTTCAGGGAGTTCTTGCTGATAAACTGCCTAGTGAGACGTTTGAGTACTAATTTTTCAACGCCTTTTGAACGTGCTAATCACTGCTGGTTCGATAATTCTGTGGGAAGGACTGGTCTTTCCTGTCTTCCTGGACTTTGTCCTTGGCCCTCTCCCTAACGCAGGGAAGTGTTAAAGCTGCAGGATGGCATTCGATACGCATGCCAAGTATTCTTATCGATACACACTTGTTACACTTCAGATAGAGATAACTAAACTTTCTTCATGTGTTATTAAGCCAGTGTTCGGTTTCCTAAAGTCGGGAAATACGTACAGAAAGCAGCAGGAGATGTCTTCTGTAAAGTCTGCTTTTTACAAAGTGGTTGAGGGTTGACTGCATACCTATCCGCTCGCAAGGTAACGAATTCGTTACGTGCAATAGCTTCGAATCGTGGGTATTGCTGATAGAGCTGAAAGGTTTGAGTCCAGTTATTTCACTTCGTCGCTCTTCAGCTCTATCAGCTTCCATTAAAACGTTTGGTATCCGGGAGCAAAAATACGCGGTTTAAGAACATAAATTACTGTAGCCGGTTAGTCACCAAGCTGAAAGCACTGTTCAGACAACTAAAGTTACGTTAGTTCATGTGTAGGGACCCTGACCGAAAAGAAAATTGCTAACTCGCTGATCTGTCAGTTTTCAGGGAAGTGCTGTCATCGTTCGACCCCACGACATGGGCACCCGGTTGTGTGCACCCACAACGTCGCTATAGGCTTAATAAACGTTCCCGCTTCTCTCGCCGTTATGAGACAGCAACAGCGTGAAGATTATTTGACGTATTTATCGGAACAGTTCCATTTTCAGGTACCAACACAAGCATCTTCGTCGCTATTGGAACGATTGCGTGGCTCTGAAAACTCATTTGATCCTACGTATACTTCGGAAAGCCGGCATCGTATACGCAAGTGGATGGTTTGATCGCCGGTGGGTAACCAGGTCAGTTGTGGATACTTCATTATGTGGGAACTAACTCACTCCCCATGCCGCTGCAGCCCGCGTGGGGCCTTGGCCTCCTGCACTATCCCCGCCCACTCTTCTCTCCGGCTGCCTTGCACCTCCAGCTTCTGACCCCCGTTCTTCTCAAGTCCTGTACCTGGCCTTTAACTGATTAATTGTATCAGTAGTGGATGATTTTTTCGAAAATATCGAATTCCACGCCGGAGCCCTATAGGGAAATATTCATATCCAAATAAGGTAACTTCCCTCCCTCTCTATATTATATGATGAACTGGACGTTTGCATGCAAACTATTCAACTCCACAAGGAAATCCCAACATTTTTTTTCGAATATCTATAGAATGATTAATCGAGATAGCTACACATCACAATGTTACCTTCATGCATCGGTAATACTTAAGACGTCATGATAGAGCTTGGTCATAAAAATATTTGTTAGGCAGTTCGCCAAAGGAGACCCCCCATACCCGCACCTTGTGTTTGAAAGCACATATGACGATAAACTTAGAGATAATCACGTGTAAGACTGAGTCCAGAATCAAAAGGATAAGGGTAACTTCACCTGCAGGCTGGCAACTGTGGGGGTCTTAAATTGTGGCAAATACCGTTCTGGACCACATGGACGGAAATGTTAGTGTAAATATACGAAACGTTGAAAGACGGCATGCATTTAGCCCAGGTCAGACATCTGTACCTTCTTAATCACCTGTTCCCTGTTCCCGATACAGATTAATTTGGTGAAGGAGATGCTCATATAAGTTGATTGGACTTTATCAATACCGTATTGCGCCCCCCCCCCCCCATTTCCATCCTTGTGGATTGCAATGTTAGCTTTTTTCTTTGCTTCAGATCATAAAGGAAAGACTTTCCTAGTCTTGAGAGCCTTTAACATAACTGCATGCTTGGTTGTAGGGTCCCTATTATACTGCTCAGTCTAATAGTCGAAAAATTGGACTTGGTCCACATACTGCCATCCATTTTTCCCTTGTCTTCCTGGACAATAGGTTTCTGGTTATCCACCAACTTCGTAGCTGAATACCTCAATAAAACTCTACCTCGGCATGAGTTCCTCCTACCGACTAAAGCCTATTCATGTTGTTACACCAAAATACATTCTGACCGCAGTAGCAACCTCATCACGCTCAGCAGTAGTCAGCTTCGCTCCGTCCAACGCAGAGATTTCATATGCGATCAACGAACTAATTGCCTACTGCGTGCTGTGGGGCCATGCACGTGCTGCAACAGTCCTTTTCCCACTCGTTTACTTTCACTGTCACTACATACTGTATCGATGTAATTACTCTCTTCTGTAAAATTAACATGACATCCCCTACTGTTTCTTCCGTCCGTCACATCATCAACGCCGCCTTCGACCCACCGTAGTATGGTGGATACGAGTAACCTTCTGGTTAATATTCCGGCGTAACATCAAGCGCTTGAACGTCGGCATGAAACGCATCTGCAAAGAAGGCTGTGAGACATCAGTCAATAGTATGCTGACCAGGACCGCACCACCACGACGGCAACGGCGGCCTCTATCCGAAAAGAATATAAGCGCCGCTACTGCAGCCTCTGAGACGCTGGAAGTGGGGGAGACGTCACAGTGCCTAACTGTTTAGATGAGACTTGTGCCGTATATTAGTTGTCAGCATGGAAATTGTATATAGCGATGGACATAGCCTTTTTTCAGAATGAAGTGTCGCAAGCAACTGACTACATGCAAATAATCAAAGTTAAGTATTGCCAATTACTGTAAGAAAATTAATATGATCTGGTTCTATGTTCTCTAGCTATCAGAGAAAATAACTTACTAGGCACCCTATGTTACACGAGTTGGCAGGATCCCACACTGAACACAACTTAAAAAGAAATAAATATACCCACCAGTCCACCTCCAATGTCATCGATTTAAAATCTACGTCAATTTTTTACTGCTCCAAATGGATTAGCCTCTTAATATGGCAATTTTTATAACTACTGAGAGTCTCAGAGGGAGCGACGGCTGGACTGGTGCCTGAAGGGCAACGAGGATCAGATTGCTCTGCTTCAGGGCCTCCCTGAATTCCTTCATTTCCATAACGAGGTTCATGGTCTGCACCATTACGCTTAACAACTTGTGTGTGTGTGTGTGTGTGTGTGTGTGTGTGTGTGTGTGTGTGTGTGTGTGTGTGTGTGTGTGAGGGGGGGGCCATAGAGCTTCCTGTCATGGTGGTCCTGGTCGTTGTTGCTGTGTGTTTCCCGGTGTTGATCTTGTGATAGTGTCTGGTGTTGTGGTGATTGGGCCACGCTTTCATGGTTCCTTGGAGGAGAAACCACTTCAGCATAACTGATCCTGTCGGTCACGCACCTTTGCAGCTGCTGGACCGCTTCCCGATTTTGGCGCCGACCAATCACGTGCCAGCGGAATCGCACCGGGCGTTTGGCACCACCGGCCGTGGTGGTGGTGGTGGTGGTACGCGCGTGCGAGCGTCGATTTCCGGTGTCTGTTCATATCAGCGCCGGCCGCGGTCCCCTTCGAACCGGAGCGTTCTTGCCGAATTTTCCTAATTCCGCCACCACGGACTGATCAAGCTGTCGAAGACGCATGTTCATGTTCCGTACAGCGCTCTGTAATGCAACGTTGCATGTGCCATATGTACATTCCACATCCGCATCCAATTCTATAAACACGCGGTTTCATTAATCCTAGTGGGTCTTTGGTCGATCCAAGAATATCTTTGATTTCCTTCGTTGCTTGGAAGACTGTTTTCTTGTGGTGATTGTTAAGCATCCTTGCGATCTCCTCTGTTGGTCCCCCATGTGGCAGAAACGCACAACCTCTTGTATCGATCTCTTCGGGTCTCTCCTCTCTTCTATTTGTTCATCAACGCTCTCCCTATTAATTTCTCGCTGTAGCCATTTCTTGTGAAGGTCTCCTTTAGATGTTGTAATTTACTCGGTAAGCTGCTCTTGTTGCAAATGGACCCCACCTTGTGTACCAAGGTGTTGAGTACAGAGCTGTGTTGCGCTGGATGGTGACGGCTCCTAGCGATGAGATATACATCCGTATGCGTTTCCTTCTTATATACCGAATGTCCCAGCGTGCTTCCTACGTTTATAGTAACTAGGAGGTCCAGGAAGGGTAGGCTTTCGTTTTTCTCTATCTCCATGGTAAACTTTATGTTCTCACGTATACCGTTGAGGTGCTGCAGGAACTTGAGTAGTTCACCTTTACCATGTGGCCATACCACAAAGGTGTCATCCACATATCTGTAAAATGATTGTGGTTTCAGTGGAGCAGAGTCCAATGCTACCTCGTCGAAGTATTCCATGTTTGGTGCTAAGGGGAACCCATGGCAACTCCATTTACTTGCTCGTAGAATTCCTCAAGACATTTGAAGTAGGTGGTGGCTAGGCAACCTCTTTCGGCGTGGACTATGTCCTCATCGAAATGTTCATTGAGCAGTGCTAGAGAATCTTGCAGTGCCACCCGTGTGAATAATGACGTCACATCGAAGCTGACTAAGAAATGCGCTTGGATGTAGAAGATACGTTACAGTACATTGACGAATTCCGCAGAGTTTTTCACATGGTGGGGGCAGTTCCCTAAGAGTGGTTTCGACAGCTCTGCCAGATGTTCGGCAATGCCATATGCCGGCGCGTTTGTGTTTAAAATCGGACTTAATGGAACCACCACTTCGTGAATTTCTGGTAGGCTGTACAGGCGCGGTGGTGCCGATGCCCTCGGGTAGTCTTCTGATAGTGTTCTTTTCTAGTCCTCAGTTTTTGAGAGCAACTCGATGGTCTTGCGTGTCACTGATGTAGTAGCGTCGTTTCCTACTTGCTTGTAAGCAGGATGTTGCAGGAGAGTGTCGATTTTCTGCCAGTAATGTTCTGACGTCATCAGCACCGTCGCATTCCCTTTGTCCGCTGTTAGGGCCACTACATCATTCTTCCCGAAGTACCTGTCGTGCCTTGTGGTCTGCAGCTGAAATGTTGTTCTTCGGCATTTCCCCTTCTCAAGTACTTCGCAAATGTCTCGTTATTTCTGCAGCCTCTGAGGGAAGTCCTCTAATGGTCTGTTCTACACAACTGAAGATTCCGCGTTCTGGCAACCTCTTTGGACCGTGGCGAAATTCAGGCCTTTTGACAGCACCGAAACAATTTGCTCATGCAGTTCTTTCCGTCAGATTAATGACCACCTTGTGAGCGCAAGTTTTAACTTGTCGTACACATGGAAGGCAAAGGAACTTGTTACACTGCTTTTCGGTGGCCTCCTCCTTGATCAGCTCACTATTAGCAAAAGTGTGTGCTGGAAGACAGGGAGCCATACATAGGTGGAGAGTGAACAGGCTCTTGGCGTTCTTGTCCAGTTCCAGCCTCGTGACCCGGATGTGTTCTCGTGCTAGGGCTGAACCAGCCCGCCGCAAAATGCGTCTCGTCTTGTTAGTGTTGACAGGATGCCGTAGGTTCGCGAACTGCAGCATCGCTTCCTTATCCCGACACCAAAGTAAGAAGGCTAGTCTGCTAAGCAGTTTCCCCTTCTTGATCCGTAACTTCTGCAGCGTCTTGTAGCTGCAGTCGCATATAACATTCTTAGCGTGTGCATAAATTATGAATTAGGGTTTGACGGCAGGCCTTCTGGTGTAGTTACTGCAGTTCTTACGATCAGTTGGCCTGGATGACATAGTGGTCACGTTATCTGCCTAGTAAGCAGGAGGCGCCGGTTCCAATAGCGGTCCGATACAAATCTTCAACTTTAGCCATTGATGTAAATCAGTGCCTACTTTCAGCGAGTGGCTGCAATTCCTTTGTGTTTGTACGTGTTCGCTGCGGAATCAAAATGGTGTCGGTCCTTCGGGGCATGACACACCACATACAATCTCAATATTCCGTTCAGGCAGTTTTCAGGTT
The DNA here is from genome assembly GCF_023864275.1 of Schistocerca cancellata. Lineage (NCBI taxonomy): Eukaryota > Metazoa > Arthropoda > Insecta > Orthoptera > Acrididae > Schistocerca > Schistocerca cancellata. The sequence goes on from NC_064627.1 coordinate 99,424,631, forward strand.
GGTTAAGTATGTGTATGTAATAGGTCAGACATGTTTATCTATGGACATTTCACATTTAAAGTAAGCCGAGATTAAACTCGGCAAACATTCGTAAAAAAAGTTCTGCACCATGCATGGGTTAGTCAGGGGGTTACAGATATTGCATGTTACATATATTAGTCATCGCCTGTCATTAGTTGGAATAATACTATATAGGAACATTTTAAAACCATGTCTCAATGCACCATTGAACTGGACCATGACAGAATTGTTACACCCTTCCCTTACTTCGTCTCAGTTAAACTACCTATGCTACGAACCAATGGTTAGATAGCAAGCCAAATGGCTTCTGTAACAACTTCCTGTACTTACCGTGCCGAAGCGACTGTCCGAAGCTTTGGTACTGTCAAACACAGTCGCAAATACTTCCAGAAGGTATCCGGTAGTGGACACAAACCTAAATAAATGAAGGGCTGGAGTCATTGAGGTTAGCGATATCATGGTGTGTTGCCCCATTAAATTGGATTCTCACCTGACGAAACGTCATTATGTAAGGTTCCTTGGGAAGAATGTTTGGACGGGCCATTGACGGAGGAGTGCTGTATGGCTTCCTGGAAACATTAGGTTCACAGCGGTGACTTCTCTCCGTGCAGTTCAATAATTCGAGCAATGCAGCTGAGGTTCGCCTGACTAGCGAGTATCACTTACGGAGGTTGCTCAAGGCTTACGTTAAATCCTCAACTTCTCGTAAGCACATGACGTCATTCCTAACGTACAACAAGCAGAATTAGTTGATGACGGCAATATTTGTAGCAAACATACATAAGAGAAGTGGAAAATGATGTTAAGTGTTATCGAGTGATTTTCCGTGAATCGTGTCACTCTCAATTTCAGAAAGGCAAGACATTGTACTCTCCATATCTAGAGCTATACACGAATATAACAAATTGTTACGAATTAATAACTAGGGTGGAAACGTCGAAATTTCGTAACTCCATAGAACAGAGTTTCGAACTCGTAAAACAAATTATTTTGGCCCCACATTCACGTCGAATTTTATCGAAAAATACTGGCGAGAGACCAGTGAATGAGTTGATATTTTGCGTATTTTCATTGTATATTGTTCTATGGAATAAAGTTCTGGGGTAACTGAACGTCAGGAAGGAAACGTATATATCCTCTTCAATTCAAAAGGAACACACAGACAATTATAATGCTGAGAGAAAGTCATTCATTACTCCACTTCAAGCATGTCTTCGCTTCAAAATAGGGGTGTAAAGTGCTGACAGCAAAATCTTCGCTCCCTTACGCGGACTCGTATACAATGCCTGAGGAACAGCTAGGTTAAATTTGAAAACGTAATGAGAAAGTTCGTCCTTTGCAATTCTTATACTGTGTCCCTGAGGGCTGGGTGGCCGTTTATACCACCATAGCCTCCATCATTTGTTCGTAATGCCACGTGAGCTGTCACGGTCTTCAGCTGACGTGCTGAAATAGACAAAGGTACGATCCACTGGTTCCCGCAGGGCTCTGCGTGAAAATGCCTGCCCATCAGTATGTAGTCCTAACACTAAACCGTTAAATAAGAGCACAGGTCTGTTATTTCTCGGTGAAGACCATTTCTAAAATTTGCACTCCTTCCCGCTCGAATGATTTCTGTACTCAGATTCCATGTGCAAACTCTTTCACACTCCACGAGTGCAACGGATTTGGTATTCGGTGAGTTAGGAGGCAGTATTGGTTATTCCATTGTCAGTGACGAGCCTTTGAAAACGTAGGCATTTAGTTTCAGGTTACACTGTGTATTAATCTGTCCTAGCATACATAGCATACAGAAAAACCTGGTAGGGCGATAACAGTGCTTCTAATCTTTCACCTTATATGTGAAGTTGAGTAGTGCGTCCATCACAGTTTTGGATCAATATACTCATTAAATTTTGTTCAGGTTCATAGAAAACACAGACGCAACATCACGATCAGACTTCATAAGCATGGCTGCAGATGTCTTGATTTCAGTGTCCAATTTCGATCTGTTCCCACACAAGCTTATTTCTGAGGGCGCTTGAATAATAAGGTAGACATTACGGCAACAACTTGAGATCGCTGCAAATCAGTTAGCCGATTGGTTCAATATTATCGTCTGTGGTCGATGTCGGTGACAGTATTTCCCGATCTGCATCATCCACGTTTCTGCGCCATTGGTCGCACCGTTCCACTACTGCTGGGTGTGACACTGCATTTCACCCATCTTTAGCCAGATTTTCACGTTGAATCTCATTCCTATTCCGACGATTTATCTACAAGAATCGTACTGTTCCGCTCCCTTCAGTTTTGGAGTAGGTCTCCAGTTACCGCTACACTACACTCGCACCCTGCGCTGCACCTGCAATGTAGCTGAACAGACGCTATGTCCTGACAATGCACCAGTCTCTTTGTGTGTTCCGTCTTGGACGATGTGTGTGTAAGTACAGTACGAGAATATAGTGACTTTCTAACAAGCTGTCTTCTGCCGGTCACATTGTAATAATGCATTTCGTATAGCACCTCGAACTGTGGACGTGCGGCAACTTCAATAAAATAGTTGTTAGTTGCTGTTGGCTTACGGTTCTTCAAGAACAGGCTCCTCCTCAATCACGGATCTCGCTTTCTGTAAGACTATTCAGGTCTCGTGGCAACCATCCAGGTTTATCTTCTTAATGAATCTCGTAAATGACAGAATGCAGATGGCTAAATTCATTTCAAATAAACCGTCTCGCTATGTTGCTTCCTTATTTTTTCCCCAAATAGACCTGCTATATCTAATAATATAATCATTATTGCGACAAGAGCTTAATTTGTCAGTAGGACAAAGTGGTAGTTGTTAAATAGCTTTCCCTGTAAGCTTTGTGATACATTAATGTATTAGGACTGTACAGATTTCATAAGGAGGCAGTTCCAAATTTCCTGAAACAAGTGTTGACCATAACTGAAGCTACGTACCGTATATTGAGCTCGGCTAGATCGCAAACTTACAGGTAGTATGTTTCCTCATTGTGCGACGTAACTTGCCTTGGGCTAACGTAAGAGTGTGTTCGTTAAAAACCTGCCTTGTAGATGACTCGCGTTCGAGCTGTACAGTGCTGCTCTGCGCTGTGATAATGTAATGACGATTCAGTTCATTTCACTGGTGATCCTGCGGTCAGATGTTTGAGGGCAGCGAATTAAGTTACTAAACGTAAATTCTCAGTGAAAGCACAGCAAGAATGTATGCTACTCTCTGATACCACCCTATTTACCACATACGGAGTATCGTGGAAACGTTATGCCACATTTGCGCAAGAGCTTGTTGTCTGTAACTGTTGTTAAAAAACGTTTCTACTCCTTTCTCTGCAGAACTTTAACAGCACGTTTAACTAGCAAGATGCGGCTACTGAATGGTCGGCCTTAATGACATAAAATGAGCTCACCTAATATGAATGACCCATTTGCAACTTAAATAGCAGCACAAGTGTAACGGTAGTCTCAAATTGCTAAATGCGTTCTTAAGCCAGTTCCTCTGACCTCACGCTCAAATGCCTAAACTAATCCACGTATAAGGAAATAGTCGCCTGGTCCGACAACCGAAGTCAAAATCGCGCAAGGAAATAGATTCTACCCATCAACTTACGAAAAGTGTCCAATCGGCTTGGGCAAACTTCCAGCGTCGCGGGCGCATATACGGCAGGTGTGGCTGCAACCTAGTGACACATGGAAAGTGGTCACTCGAGCGTGTATCAGCAAGGGCGAACCATTCGAAGCGCCGAGCTAGCGGAACAGTACCGACCGCAAGGTCCAAATGAGATAAATTTGTCGTGGAGGCAGACAAAAATGTGGGGACCCCAGTGTTGAGGCAAACTAGATCCGCTTGGTGGAAGACGTCTAGCAACAGAGCCACGTGGACAAGGATGTGGAGATCCCCAAAGCGGGTGGTGGGCATTGAAGTCCCCTACCAGCAAATAGGGGGGTGGAAGCTGACCAAGAAGATGATCAGCTCGTGTCATTGGTGTGGACGATGGAATGTATACAGTACAGAGAGAAGGTGTATCCAGAAAGGGAAAGACTAACAGCGACAGCTTGGAAGGAAGTGCTTAAGGGGATTGGGTGATAATGGAGAGTATCATGGAGAAGAATGAGTCGTCCTTGTGCTGGAGTGCCTTCAGCAGAGGGGAGATCAAACTGAACTGACTGAAAATGGTGGAGAACAAAGCGGTCGTGGGGACGCTTCTTTGTTTCCTGAAGACAAAAGATGACCAGCGAGTAGGATCGTAAGAGGATCGACAATTCATCCAGATTGGCTCGAATGCCGCGGATATTTCAATGGATAATGGACATAGGGTGGACAGAGAATGGAAGAATGTGACCAAGGTTGCTGTCAACTCAACGAATGCTCAGAGCTTGCGACCGACAGCGTGGAACGGCATTCAGCCGAAGACAAGAGATCCTGATCCATAGGTTGTTCAGGAGCAGCTCCTGCGACCAAAGATCGGCTGATTGATCAGCCGTCAACAATGCGCCTCGTCGACACGGACGGCTTCCGAGGGAGGCTACCGCCAGGTGGTGCTGTTGATGGGACACGCCGTGGCGGAGAAGGAAAGGAACTGGGTCTCTTATTAGCCTTCTTGGAAACAGGGTGTTTAGATGAAGGAGGAACTGATGGTTGTGAAGTTGGGGTACGTAAAAAATCTTCATGAGTAGGCTCTTTTTTCGAAGTCCGGGTGACTGACTTTCGGGCTTGAGACTTAGCAGAACCCAATGGAGGGTGAGCCATAGAGTGAGCAGGCGAGAGTGGGGAGGTTGAACGGGCGATCTTTGCGCTGGCCGATCTGACGACCGTGGCACTGAAGGTGAGACCACAGGTCTGTATGGCTGCCTCCTTTGTTGGACAAGGAGAGGCAAGGACACCGCTGTATTTACCTGTATAGGGCACAGTGGGCTTTCGACTGACGAATAACTTTCGAGCAGCAAAGGTAGACACCTTTTCCTTCACTCTGATTTCCTGAATCAGCTTTTTGTCTTTAAAAATGGGGCAGTCTCTAGAGGAAGTAGCGTGGTCACCCATACAGTTGATGCAACGAGGGGATGGAGGTAGACAAGCACCCTCATGGGCATCCTTGCCACACCTAACACATTTGGCCAGATTGGAACAGGACTGGCTGGTGTGACTGAACCACTGACACCGATAGCAATGCATAGGGTTTGGGATGTAAGGGCGAACAGAAATTATCTCATAGCCCGCTTTTATGTTTGATGGGAGTTGAAATCTGTCGAATGTCAAGAAGACCGTACAGGTTGAAACGATGTTCGTGTCAACCCCCCTCATGTTTCGAACAACCGTTACAGCCTGGTCAGACGGGTGGTGTTGAATTTCCTCGTTTGACAATCCGTCGAGGGAGCGTGTATAAACGACCCCACGTGAGGAATTTAAAGTGCCGTGTGCTTCCACCCGGACGGAAGTGTGTAGCAGTGAAGTATGCAGCAATTTTTGTTCCTGGAGGGCACTGAATGTTTCTGACAACAAGGTGCCATTTCGTAATCTGGAACAAGACTTTACAGGACCTGCAAAGAGAGGTCTGAAACTCCGCAGCGGAGAAAAGGGTAAAGAGAAGAGGTAAGTAAAAGGGAAGGACAAAGGAAGGACAAATACTTGCCAGCAGAGAAAGCGAAGGAGAGACACTGTTTAACTGTTTCGAGCGTCCGTCTCCGGATGTGGGCGCAAAACATACTCCCAGAGGGGGAGAAAGGGAATGAAAGAGGCGGATGGCGAAGATGGGGGATGGGGAAGGAATTTCGCAATAGTACTTTCATTTACACTGATGGCGCTCGGAATGTCTGTTCTAAGGTGCGCCTTCGTCAACGGCGCCAACGTATTCCAGTATCGGCTTCCAGGTAACGGCTCAGTATTTACAGCAGATCTCTGTGCCCTGTATGAGGCCACACAGTACATCCGGCATGTACGTCATCTGCTCAGACACTCTCAGCGCCCTTAGGAACCTGTGTGTGCTGCACGCCGTCCTACCTGTAGTTCAGTTGCTGCAGGATAGCTGTCACTTGGTATCTCCTGATGGAGCCGTTGTGATGTTTGTGGGTTTCTGGTCACGTCAGTCTCACAGGAAACGAGGCTGCTGATTCTGCTGTCAAGACTGCAGTCTTCGTGTTCCTGTCTGTTAACAGATAGACTTCCCTTCATGGTATCATGCTCTGGGAAATCCTCTCCTAGTGGCTTGCCAGACTTCCTCTCGGCCCTCTGGCTGCAAGATCATGTTAGCTAGGGTGCGTTTTGGGCACTACCTTTTTAGCTGTAACAGCCACCACTTTGCACTCCTTACCCTCAATCTCTGACAGTTCGCCATTTACTGACGCAATACCCTTCTTTTAACCACTTTCGTTCTCATTTACGTTCGCCATTTGAGTCGTCAGCCGTTTTACGTATGAGGAGCAGGCCATCGTTTGTATCCAGCCTGGAAGGAGGCGCGTGGGTAGGAGCAGGAAAAGGTAATACACGGCGGTACTGCAGTATGAATTTAAATCGCCTTTACTCCAGCAAAAAGAATACGTAACTTGGAATAAGGTGCGAAGCTGAAGCGAAATGTCCCGGCCGTCTGCCCTTGACCAAATGGGCAGAATCTGGAGCAGAGCTCTGGAGCTCTCCCGCTCTGGCTAGAGTGCGCTGACGTAAGGGTCTCATAGTGCCAACTTACGAAACTATGCCGTGGCATCGTTGCTATCGATACCACACTATCGACCGCGTTCTACCATTCAATTCTTACTTCAGGACCTCTGTTCCTCTGTGGCGTATTTTGTAGACCTTTCACCACGTTACTGTTTTCAGCTATCTTTCCTTCCGTCCATATGGCTTAACGGGTAGTAGATTCAACTCCATTTTCGTCTTTGTTGTGCGGTTCTGACATGGTTTGCTGTTCTTGGTTTTTTTTAGGGTGCCAAAACTAGGATCATTCGCTACCATCTTGATTCATGGAAGCTGTGAAATCAGTATTTAGTGTTAGTTCGTCACCTCTCCTCCAAATGGCCCCACGGTTGGACACACAACTCAAATTAATCTTTCATTAGCGTCATTCGAAACCGCATAACACGTGTTCCAAGGATTGAAAACCCTATAGCTAGTTGTTTGTAATGCTGTGATAACGTTTAATGACACTAACATGGGATGACTGAAGGTATACTAGAACCACTTAACATCACTGAGCCAACACAATGGAAGCCTTCCAGCGAATGCATTGAGTTATAATCATCAAAGCCCATCGTGCAACTAAAGTAATGAGTAAAGCAGCAAAAGGCAGGAAAGGGAAGCGTCTAGTCTTGCAGGGTGACGATACATACAGTGCTGCTTACGGGTCTGGCAATTCCTAGCAGGTGCCACGATACCATCTGAATCTTACAACTTGACTACCTGAAAGTGACTCCGTAGAAACATTTGATCGACTATCTCGGGAACTAAAATAATCCATAAAAACCTTTATTAAACTGTTACCTCTCAGCCTACTGCAGAAATTGAACGACAAAAGAAAGTAACACAAAATCAACTCGTAACAAAATAATGTATGTTATTAATCTGGGCTTATAAGTAGAAGTAATAAAATACTCCGTAAAAATTTCAGGTATTTCAGTTTCTGAGAAAATGGAACATCAGTATTACAACGTAATAGGTATAGGGCGTGCTTGCTCCCCGTAAGACAGAATAATCACCCAAACCACATTTATCATCAGCAAACAACATACGTGGAGTTGTTCAAATGAAGCGTCTCAGTCCAGGTCCAAACCAGGAACTGCCGGGAGTTTCCTCAGGTAGCTCGTTTTTGCCTTCCTTGCATATCGTGGCCAAAGGAGGAAAGATCTGTAGGTCACACTGAAACTTTCATACGAGGCTGGAGGGATTTCTGGAGCATCTAGACAACCAGCTGATACGCTTGGTTTTCACTGCGCTGGATATCGGTCAGTGCCTCCTGTCCTGGACGACAGCCCTACGCACACGAGCCAGTCCGTTATGTCAGCCTGGCTCGAAGTCCTTCGTCCAGAGTCCCGGTGTTCCTAGGACAGATACCTACTTCTCGGCATGCACGGAGACGAGAGACAGCGTATTTGTTGTTGTCAAAATGGCTCTAAGCACTATGGGACTTACCATCTGAGGTCATCAGTCCTCCAGACTCAGAACTAACCTATGGACATCACACACATCAATTCCCAAGGCAGGATTCGAACCTGTGACCTTAGCAGCAGCACGGTTCTGGACAGAAGCGCCTAAAACCGCTTTGTCACAGCGGCCGGCCCTGCGTTGTCAGAAGCGACGTCTTAGTAGGATCAGGTGTCAGCCTCCGTTTTCACAAGTACTGTCGTTGCACACAAGTTAGATGCCAGTACGGCTTCCATATTTCAAGAAAAAATGTGCCTTGTTCCTATGACCCAACCACCAGCTTAACCAAATTTATTATGAGCTGTTTCTGGCACTTCAACATTATGCGTAAATAAGTGAGACTAATATCTCGTTTTGAGGAGAGATTTTGGAGGAAACCCTAGCTACTGCTTTTATTTACTATAGTGATCTGGTATCATCTGTCACAAAACATGGTTTAAAAAAGATTTAACGGTTTGAAATGGATCATTATTTCATACAGTAGGCCCAGTCTCCAGACTGTATCCCAGGCTGCTAATAAATTAATGAAAGCGAAATGTTTCCATCGTCTTCAGAAAGTTTGCTTGAGTATGTGTTAATGATCTGGACGTGGCATGCACAGTTTAGTGTGGGATCGAAAGACGGCTTGTTACACATTTGTTTGACCAATGCTAGTTTGAGATTGTTGCTGCAGCGTGTCTGTAACAGTCGGTAGATAAATCTAACACTAAAGACAAATGTGTTGGGTTCTACTGTGTCTAGCACACCTTTGTAATTTGGCAGGAAGTTTATATTCCAGGCTGAGACACGACATGTCAGCGACTCAATTATTTAATGTCTCGATACCCTCAGGGTATATGCTTCTTTGCTGTTACGGTAACTGCACTCGCAAAGCTGTTGACGTTATCGGCAGGTAGATGAATCGAATGCAGGCATGCATCAAGGTTTTACACGAAGTCATTCCAATCAGCTGTTTTTAGGTTCCATTTGGACAGAAGAATTAACATCATTAATGGGATAGTTCCCAAGATTTCGACTGGAGCGAGGCAGTGTCAAATATGAGGGAAACCTGAAGCAATTTTGAATTGTCGTGACAAAGCGATGGTTTTCAGCAGCGTAAGTTAGCGTCGTTCCCTAGATCCAAGCTGCTTAAATGAAGGCACTGCAGTCTTGAGCATTGAAAACAAAATGGATGTTGTTTCCTACTGCCTAATCCACAAAAGCTGCACAGCTGGTACCAGTTCATGGATAAAGACATTGCATGTGGTAATGGCTGGGGCTCCTACAAAGACAGCAGGGCGTGAGTACGTTTGCACAACCTGTTGGCCAAGGAAAGAGATTGCAGATACTACTTCCCCAGTTTGGTGGTAACTTAGTAGTGTCATGAGTTGGTTAGCAGGTAAGCATTTCTATTCTGATCGTGTTGGCTATTCGGTAGTAACAGTTTTAAGTCGCACCAACAAAATCGTATCACTGCATTACCGTCTCTAGAGCGTAGTTGATATGTTATTTGTACAACTTCCCTGCAGGACAAGACATCGTTGCTTTTGGACAGTATGCTTTGTAGAATTTCTCTAATCCCCTCGATGTTCATTTGACATAAACACCTGCTCCCGTTTTCCTAGGTATGTGCCCCTGTAAAAGGAGTTTCTGATGTCATTCTTCCTCTGTTCTATAATGTCTTCGCATACATTGAAACGTGCAGCTATTGTCTAGCGGACAGTTGCTGGTTTCTGACACTGTGCAGGGTCATATGTAGGAAACTTCCAGGGAAAACCTAAAAATGTGAAGCTACATCGACCCCTGAAACAGCTGTCAATTGTGAAACTTTTAAGCTTCATCTTACTTCATGTAAGGTGTCCGATCACATGCTACTCAAAACAGCAGAATGAGTTGTAAGACACAATTGTGCTGTTTACTTTTGGAGCAGTATTCCATATGCTTTTGAGCCCAGTGGGAAGGAGATAAAGGTAGAGCAACATACTTAATATCTCCCCACAGCAGTGACAAGTTACGTAACTGTCATTCATTCATTTGATGTTGTCAGTCGTCCAGATTTTACAAGGCGTTTAGGTATTACGAATCTTACATGAGTTCGATTCATAATGAAAGTACAATACAGTATGAGATAGTCAGAAAAAATAATTCTCAGCAGCAGGCAGTTGCAGTAATCTGATGTACCAAAAACTAACAAAAAATATCTAACTTACTTATTCATGCCCCTGTCCATTCTGGTAAAGTGAAATGCATTTTGGAGACGAACCGAGCAGGTGGTTGTCATCGGAAAAGCCCACTTAAAAGGAATAACGTTTCGTTCCAGCCTTATCACTTTCTGCACTCTCTGTAATACAAACATGGCCAGGACTAAGGGTAAATGGCTAGACAATTTAACTGGGCTAGGCTGCGAGCCGGCAAGAAAAATAAAATTCTCCTCTAATGAAACGGCAATTGCCTGAAGCCATAGTGGGCGACACAGACGCTTCAGTGGGGAGATCCCCATTATATAAAAGCAATATGAGAACCTAAATTTCTAGATCTCTCTCTTGTATCGCGGTGGACCGCACAAGTGTGTGGAAAATAGCGAGGGTGTTGAGAGCTTTGCTTTCTGCGAAGTGTGGACGATACGCTTGGACTTCGACGGCATCAGGTAGCAAATAGGTAGTTAATTATTCATGCAGGACTTTTTGTGGGCAAAGAAACTGTGCACGTTGCTCCAATCCTTAGCAAGTGTGCAACAGCCATTATTTCGACTGGGGGAAAATTAATGTTCTGTGGAACGCACGAGAGTTGAGTCTTAGCGTTTCAGATACAGCACATACTCTGGCCTTGACTGAATTCACTAATTCCAGAGACAACGCTGTTGCAGATGCTACACTTTAAAGTACCATCACACATTAGGCCACAGTAAATGTTCAGTCGAAATTTTGCTCACGCCAGCTTGAGTACCCCCCCACCCCACCCCCCCCCACCCCTGCGGGTCTGGGGTAAGAATAGGCCCGAGGTATTCCTGCCTGTCGTAAGAGGCGACTAAAAGGAGTTTAAACCATTTCGGAATTCCATGTGATGGTCCCCCTTGGGGTTTGACCTCCTTTTTTCAAAATTATACATAAGTACGAGCCTTTTGGGAAGAACGCCTTACGGGGTGTATCACTGGTCCTCAGTGCACTAAGACCTTTGCACTCAGCATTGTAACGGCGTTGTAACCACACCCACTATTCCTCAAATTGGGCCTAAACGCCTGATGGGTTGCACAAGTTACGCCCATAGTGCGTCCCCATCTGCACCTACGATCATGGACTTTCCATGGCACCTGAAATCCAGCACGGTAGCCAGCCTGTTGTGGTGGGGTCGTCATGTACCCTCTAGGTTGTAGCCCCATGACAACACAGGGATCGTACTGCCGATACCTGAGCTGCACCCTGCCCACGTCGGCCAAGGAGTAGATGCTCGTCTCCTTGGGGCAACAGGACTCCCAGCAACAGTCATCCTGCCAGGTGGCCCTTGCTGAGGCTGGGTGGCGCCCATGGGGAGAGCCCCTGGTCGAAGTGGGTGGTATGGGGGCGGACGTTTCGCACATGAAACGTCAACATGTATCAGGTTGCTCTGCAGCCGAGTCTTTTAAAAAGAAAGGTACTGTCTCTGGTTCTAGATCTGGTTTTCCTGCCCTTTTCCCCTTGGCCACTCCCTGGGAGGAAGGACAGGCCCGCCGGCTTGGGGCGAAGTACTTCCCCCGCTATTTAGTCTGTTCTCGGACCGATGGGGTCAAGTTCGCCACCTCCAAGCTCATGTTCTTTGTCCGGCACATCGAGGACATCTTCGGGGAAATCGAGGCTCTCAGTAAAAGGCGTTCGGAGCCCGTTCTTATAAAGACCACCTCCGCCACACAGTCGGCGGCGCTCCAGGCGTGCGACCGACTAGGGAACATCCCAGTGTCCATTGTCTCGCATCTGGCACTGAATAGGACGCATGGGGTTATTTTTCATCGGGACCTTATGCTGCAATCTGATGAGGAGCTCAGGGCCAACCTGGAGCACCGAGGCGTGCATTTCGTCCGGCGAGTTCAGCGCGGCCCCAAAGACCATTCATAGACACAGGAGCCTTTATCCTCGCCTTCGAGGGAGACGTTATCCCGGAGAAGTTAAAGGTGATGGGCTACAGGTGCGACATGCGACCTTACGTCCCACCTCCAATGCGCTGCTTTCGGTGTTTGCGCTTTGGGCACATGTCGTCATGGTGTGAGGCTGAGCCCCTTTGTGGCGATTGTGGACGTCTTCTTAGTGAGGAACATACATGCACCCCACCACCTCGGTGCATCAATTGTCCTGGCATCCACTCGCCTAGAGCTTTAGACTGCCCTGCGTATCAGGAGAGAGAGATTAAAGAACTCAAAACTTTGGATCGTCTCTCTTATTCTGAGGCCAGGAAGAAGTATGACCCCCTCCATCCCGTGATGTTGACAACTTCGTTTGCCTCAGTCGTGTCCACTCCTTCCACAGTATCCTCACCCCTATCCTGTCCCCCCTCCACTTCCTCACCCCATCCGGGGTCTGCGCCTCCCTCGCAAATCCCTCCCTTCCCAATCCTCTCTTGCGGCCCCTGCCCCCTCTGCCCTGGGGGCCACCCTCCTCCTCTGCCTCCGCCTCCGCCTCCGCCTCCGCAGTAGCGATCCTCTTCTCAGGCGTCCATCGGGGTAACGTTCTGGACTCCGGCTTCCGAGATCCGGCGTTCCAAAAAAGACCCTGCGCGTGAGGACCTTCTTCGGGTCCAGCCCACCATCCCCGTGCCTCATAGGGCTTCCAAGAAGGCCTCCAACAAGAAGTCTTTATCCCCCTCTCCACCCCGGCGCGTTTCGTCTGACACTAGATCCGCGAGTCGCTGCTCCCGGCTCAGTTTAGCTGGGACGCTCTGCTGCCAGGCGCTCAGCTGGCCTCTCGTCGGCGAATGTTGCTGCCCCTCCTACGCAACCCGGGAAAGCGGCCGCCGCTGGCGACGATTCGATGGAACAGGATCCGCCTCCCGCCGGTTGTAGCGTTGTTCCCTCGAAACCTGGCCCTCCGTGGCCGTCGACGTGACCAGCTCATCACCCGTTTCGTTCCCCCTCTTTTCTGACTAGCGATGGCTTTGTTACATTGGAACATAAGGGGTATTCGATCTAATCGGGACGAATTAAAACTGCTCCTCCGCCTGCACTGTCCGCTTGTCTTTGGTCTCAAGGAAACCAAGTTGCGCCCAACTGACCGTATTGCTTTCACCCACTATACCCCGGAGCGGTCTGACCTATCATTGTGGTGGGATACTTGGTCCTCACTTCAAGGAAGCAAGCTCTGGGCAGTAAAACTGTTCCCAGCTGCTTGGACAACCTCCTCCCGACCATCTCGGCGAGAAGAGGTCCTTCTGACCAGGTTGCGGATTGGGCATTGCCGGTTTAGCCACCGCTACCTGCGTTCCGGTGACCCAGCCCCGCAGTGCCCTTGTGGTTATGCATTAACATTGCGCCATGTCGTGTCCCCGTTTTAGTCAATCTCGTGTTATCCTGTAAAGTAGATGGCAGAGACAGGACATTTTAGCTGATGACGCTCGAGCAGCTGCTTGTGTTCTTCGTTTCATTACTTTGTCTGGCTTCTCCAAAGACACCTTTCACTTATTTTATCTGCATCTTTGTAAGAACTTTCTGGTGTCGCCGCCCCCCCCCCCCCCTTGAGTTCTACTAGATTCTATGTGCTCTAACAATTGTGACTGGGCGCTAATGACCTCAGTAGTTGAGCGCCCTTAAACCCCAAACAAAAAAAAATACACCAGTCCTGAGCCACCGAAATGCAAGACAGATTTAAACAAACTAGAGGTATAGAAATGTATACTATAGGGATGCGCAAGCTGATGTACAGAACAAATCCATTGTCCTCCACAAGTAACACGATATTAATCCATAGGGAAGTCCAATAATCATCAGTAATCTCAGCCCAAATCCACAATTCCAGGAAGTCTTACCATGCAAGTAAGGACATACTGCAGTCATCATTGCCTTGTCACACTGGTCTCCACCACATGACTCATTGTTCCTCTTCTTCGATTCCCGTGTCGTCACCATTACAGGTCAAGGAGGCTATAATTGGCAGATGTCCCACTCATCTTCCTAACAGATATACTGTTAACACGCTAGTGTCATGTGCATACATAGTAAATCGCACTCTACACCATTCACTACTGCAGGCAGATGTTGAATGTTAAACAGACGAATATGGACACATTACAGAAGGCATTTTTTCCCCAAAACGTAATTCCACTGTTACTACTAACCAAATAGGTGACATGAATTACCAGTTTGGTCTTGCCTATCATGCAGCTTCTTGGGTCATCAGAAACGTAAATTTTTTAAATGCAGTCAATAATTATATGTAATACTGGAAATAAAATAGCTGTCACGATTTACTCGGTGAGAGGTACGATATTGCATCACAGGTTAAACATATGAAGAAAAGTGTTTGTCATAAATTGTGTGCAAAGTGGATCAGGAATCACAAAAACGACTATATTCATCCACTATATTCATCGTAGAGCATGTAGCTGCTTCCAACAAATATTAATTGCAAACCTTTGCTTAATGACAGACATTTAAAACATTGGCATTCGATTTAGGAAATTATCAGAAGTTCAAAGAAACGTCAATGTGTAAAAAACTTCAAATAATTGCAAGCTTAGTCAACAGAAACAATAACAGCAATTAGAAACGCAGTAGCAAAGGTTTATTTTCTCCTAATTTGAAAATGTTATTGGAGAAGGCCAAATACAAAGTTTGCTTAAGCTCTAATGAATCTTCTTCTATGAAAACTATATTATCAGTGTGAAATTTTATTTAACTTCCTTTCCTTTGAATTCCATGATATGTATTACATTTGTTGATTTAAGCCTTCATTTCAATTTCTTACCTGCTTTATGTCCTTTAGCCTTTTCATTACCACAGTTTGTGTTTTTTTGTGTGTTTGCATGCTGTTGAAACTTGAACATAGAAATCAGCTTAACATGTTCTGACACTTGTTACTATCCTATTAATAGGTTACAATTACGTACATGAAATGGTACTTTAAGCTTGGTTTCTTATTAATAATTTTAATGTCTACATTGTTACCTGAACCTTACATGCAGCTACACTGCACTTTTGAGCACTCTCTGAGAGTGTTTGTATCACAAATTCGTGATATTTGTATAATATATTTTCTTGTAAATATATTTCTGTGCAAACTTGTGTGATTCAGTTGCGGATAATTTCCTTTGCAGAGAATAATTGTGCATACAAAAATGTCAGAAGCACACTCAGTATGATCTGTAATACTGGTTGCCTGTTAATGTTCACGTTCCACCCCTTATCTCATGTACTACTGATACAATTGATCCATGGTTTCATTGTGAAGCACTTGTTGCTTTTTTGATGTGTTTGGCAATTTAATGTGATAGTAGATAAGCTTATGTAGGGATAGTTATTTGATAAACACATTGCCATCTCTTCATAACGTTATACAAAGTCAATGTTACACATCGTATGTTGCTTGATATGATTGTTGTATCAGACATCAGTATGTTTAGTGATTCTATGTATTGCGCACATTCATGCTCATTGTTTGTATGATCTTAAATATGTTACCTGCCACACTCATGAGAGGTTACTTTTGTAACACAGCTGGTTTTGGTCATTCTCGCCTGTCTGAGGAAGGAATTATTAGTTTAAGAAGCCATAGTTTTGTTAGTTCAATTTTTCTGTTAACATTATTACTTTTTTGATATGATTCTAACAGTGTGTATGGAATTCTCATGATATGTATCAAACAGTGTAAAATTCAATACTTTTTCATGTTAGTGGACTTCCTGAAAAAAATGAACTACTAGTATACACTGGCAGTTATCAAAGTAATTAATGAAATTGGAATTTCGATGCTTAGAGCCGGTTTCCTTCTCCAGAAACGCTCTTCAAAATATTTGTATTCGACAAATCTATAGGAATTTATATATGTCCTATGTCATTTAAATTTCCTCTCTTTCAAAGGAGGCATAAGTATTTCACAAAATGCCATTACTGCAGCTCTTACATTAGTGTTGGTTCCTGCAATCATAGTAAAAAAACTGTTCCAAATGTTTGAGTCCTCTAACTGGATTTCATGACATTCTGATTGGCACAATGTTTTATTTTGTACTCCCAGTATAGATATATCGATATTTGCAGATTTACGCACTAAACAATATTGTAGACCATTGATGTAGAAATTGTTGTTAACCTTCATGTAAGTTATGGCTAATATTTGTGTTGCATGTTCCATAATTTGAAAATACTTAAAACATTATTCCTCAGTTATGACATTTTTACCCAGCTAGATGTAAAACATCCATTGTTATCTTTAAAGGAGGATATTAAACTTTCAGTTATATGTTGTTAGGGTATAGACTGACGTGTATATTTTCAGTGTATCTTTGGCAGAAATGGGAACAACTAACTAGAACTTGACTCTGTACGTTGATGTTACTAGTACATTAATTGTGGTTTGCACATGATACAATGTGGTTCTGAAGTGAAAAGACAGAATCTTGATCATAAACTTAAATTGTCTACAGATATTCACGTACTTAAAATCCCTTGTATCAAATACAAACCAAAGAGAATTTATTAACCTGTATGGCTTCATATGTACATTGATAATTTTGTATGCCACATCTCATGTGACATTGCACACAAAGACAATACATTTTTAAATAAGGGCTGACAGTGCAAACTGAAATTCCGTTGTCATAACATTCTTGATTTCTGTAGAAAATATAAAAGTTACATATTACTCGGTGTTCGTAAGGTCTTTTCATAAGTGATAATCTAACTTGATATGCAGTAGGTAAAAAATGGTTAGCCCACATGTGTCGAGAATGTGTTAATAAGCTTGTAAATGTCGTTTTTAAAACTTTATTTAAAGAAATCCTCTAAGTAATTTAGTCACATAGGAACTTGGAAAAATATAGTTCACTCCGTTCTATAACCTATGTAATGAAATACAGTGGCTTTCTGTCTAGGTTGAAGCCAGTCATTACCCAAACTGCTGGCTGCTGTGGCCGAGCTGTTCTAGGCACTTCAGTTCAGAAGTGGTCTGCGGCTACGGTCACAGGTTCAAATCCTGCCTCGGGCATGGATGTGTGCGGTGTACTTCGGGTAGTTAGGTTCAAGTAGTTCCAAGTTCTAGGGGACTGATGACCTAAGATGTTGAGTCCCATAGTGCTCAGAGCCATCTGAACATATTTGAACCCAAACACACATTGGGTTACCACCATGAGAATAAATTTCGCATTGTAATATTTCAACTGATGGAGTCACATCACTCTAAAATGTGTGCTTTGTGCTAAACATTGAGTGTGTTACTGCTCAAAGATGATTTTGTAGAGATAGACATTTAATGTCTTGGTATGTTAGACAATGATTGTAAGATATTATTGCAACCATTTTAAATCGGTTGTAAAGAATATTATCTTTCGTATTATGAAAGTTCAAACATCATGCGTAGTTATTTCAACTATTATTAAAATTACGAAAGTATTTCCATGTCTAGTAGATATAATTTTTAGCTAAGGAGTAACCTGTGTGTAGCAGGTAAACGTACACAGCTGTCAATGTCTAATAGAATGTACCAAGTCTCTGTAAAGAGTCTGCATGTTGTAGAAATTACATTTATTGAATAACAGTGCTGTTACTGTTAAACCTTATTTTTTATGCAGATACAGAAAAAACGCTGTTGGTACAGTCAACAACCCATGTAAGCAAGCTGTAAGCAATATTTGTGATCTAACGCTTAATACAAGAATCTTTCCTCTCTTTGTGTCAAATTGCCATAGACGATCTTTCAGAAGATAATCTCACATCTGACTGCTCTGAAACTGCTTCCCCTTACTTCCAGACCTCTGTTTTTCTTTCCTGTCGGCCTCTCTTGGCCAACTCTTGATTTTTCGACCCCGACGGTATTAGGTTGCGAGGCCCGAGGGTGTCATTCATTTCCTTCCTCTAACCTTACATAACATCGGCAGGATGGCCTCCATAGATGTAGAGAAGTCAGCCCTCCTAGGGGTGCAATCCTGTAATAAAAAATGTGGTCCGCCAAACTGAGGGTTATGTGACTAGGCTGGTAATGAATACGTGCAAGAATCCTATTACTCACAAGCTTGAGGACAAGCCTTGGACATAAAGGCTAATGAAGAGATGGTGAGAACAGAATAGGCCATAATGGATTTGTAGACAGCAGTGTTCCTCTGATCGTTCACCCACTACTACTGTCATTTGGAAACAATGTGACCTGAAGTTGGGGACGCCTCTCTGCATCGAAAGTGAAGTGGGTGAGATACGTAAACCACATAAAATGGTAACTGTTGCTGCTCTTGAAAGTACCATCACCAAAAGAAATAATTGGAAACAGAGGAAAGTGGTGACCCCATATTGGAGCCATTACTACAGGGACAATCCTGAAGAGAAGCACAAAACTTCAACACTGCAGCGTGATAAGTGACGAACTGAGACAGAGGACGTTGGGGTTCCAAAATCCCTGTGACGTAACACATTGGGTTGGATGTTCCTGAGGGACAGAACGTAAGTACTGATGTCAGTGCCAGATGTGAGGAGAAGACCGAAGTGAAATCGACGAAACATTGTGGGGGACCGTTGCTGAAATTGAGGCACCAGTGTACTTCGTCCCAAAACACGCTCCATTACACAGCCTCAGAAGATACAGTGTATCGGAGTTGTCAGTCACTCCCAGACATCACGGACGTCTGCACTAATAGCCTTAAGTTGTATTTTTATGACCACTGCTAGAAGAAATATGACTTACTGAAGATGGTTTAGCACCATTGGTAACAGAGAGACGATAAGATGTCCACTCAGATTGACAAAAGGCCCGAAATATCTTCCTGTCGTCTTCCATTTGGGATAGGAACATAAGCTGCCCGTAGGCTAACATCGTTCCACAAAAGTGTTAAGTGTGACAAATAAGTTGTAGCTGCCAACCACCTGTCATGTACTTGATTCACCTTTTGCTGAAACCTCAAACAGAACAGCGAAGAAACCAAGATACGAAGAGCAGTCGACGACTACCTGTGACTACATGCTCTGGATTCTGACTTGATTGTACATCAGTCACTCGTAGCACATCATTGCATCTCAAAGAATCTTCAGCTGAACGCAGTCTTAAATGCCAGTGGACTATTACTTTAGTCTAACGTGAAAGCAGACAGCTTAGAATGAATGCAGTGCGAGACGCCAGCCGTAGTGGAAGTTCCATCCCGATGTTTCATGGGCCAACCAGTGAGATGTGGCAGGACTGTGGGTGTTCCATAAAAAGTTGAAAGAACAGTGGTATCTCTATGGGCAGCTGTTCCCAAGTTGGTCTGACACCGGACTTACATCCGAATATTTCTTGAAGACAGGATAATCTGCAGAGTGGAATGTGATTCGTGGTACAAGGAACAACTACCACCTGCCTTCCAAGATCTGTGACGACTTTAATTCTGGATAGTGTTACCTTGACGTCGTTCAGTGCAGTGATACGGGTTAACAGAGTGCGAAGAGACGTGTTATCGAGAGATAAATTTTCTGTCCCAATCACTTTTGTTGATCAGTCTTCAATGTAATATGTTACAGTTACCACTGGTGTGATGTATTGCAATGACATAAGCTGTGACCAGGAGGAGGACAAAAACGTCACACGAGCAGGGGCAGAA
Source organism: Schistocerca cancellata (assembly GCF_023864275.1). NCBI lineage: Eukaryota > Metazoa > Arthropoda > Insecta > Orthoptera > Acrididae > Schistocerca > Schistocerca cancellata. Next base: position 99,444,492 of record NC_064627.1, read on the forward strand.
TTAAAGGGAAAAAAAATAACTCGGAGCTTAGTTCCAGTTCTTCACAAGCTATTTATGGATGTGCCATTCCTGCAGCTTTACTATTCCTTTCCCCGTTCATTGTATTTAACCATGGAATACTCAGTAAATAAACATTCTATATGAGCATTATTCTCTGCCTCTCTTCAAGAATATTGCAGCAGAGAGCCTGTGGAAGATCCAACTGACGCAGGTGACGAAATGTGTGTTACATTACTTTAGATTGTAATGCTATTGCCTCGATGTTACTCTGTAATGTGCATATTGAAATGAATGTACTGGATAGGTTAGGTTAATTGACAGGTGTTATATAATAAACATACGAATATTTTACATACAATAGGTAGGCAGAATACAATGATTTTCGAATAAATGTTCTGAAAGAAATCACAAAGCCACTATAGTGGTCATTTATTTATGTAGTCATAAACGCTGAACCATTTTATTGTTCGGCTCGTTTTCAGTGATGACATATACATTAAATACATATCTATTTTGTAGTAAAAGAACCACACCAAGCTGTTAAACGTTGCTTTATTACTCTGCAGCTAGATTGTTGTGGTTGGTTTTCACTGGATGTGTTTTATACAATCTGTAATTCCTATTTTTAATGTTAAAATTAAGTCTTGCATAAACATTGTAAAGTGCAGTTATCCACTTCAGTTTTTAATCACAAAAATTAGGTCGCGACATTTGAATCTTATGTGTTGTAATGCACTCATTCGTTGTGACACTAGTCAAGCGACTCGTTATAAAACTGCCAAGCTATACAAGAATTGAAAATGAGTTGTAATTTTGTATTGATACATGAAGTACATAGAGAACATTTTGTGTAAAATTTCGAGAAAGCCAATTTGGCTGTTGCACATGTTCATTACGGATGTCTTACTGTTGTGTGTTTGCTCTCGCTTTTGTCCCATGTGTGGAGGGTGTTCAACGATTCCTAATACAGGCGTTGACGGGTTGTAGAGGAGACTGTACATTACTGGACACGAGCTCCTTATCAAACCTTCAGCGATTAAGCTTGTCTGTAACAGGAATCGTGAAATACCCTGTGTTTACTAATGGTCAGATTTATGCCAAATGTTTGTATTACTGAAGCTCAATAGTCTATGCAGTGTCTTGTGTATATATAGTTTTGAAACATGTGCTGCTACGCAGCAAGCAAAATTATGACCAAGTATTATATATAAAATTAGTCACGAAGTTAGCATCTAATTCCTCTGGTATTCCCAATGTTAATTGGGTTCTCCGTAAATTTGTGTTCGGAAGCTTGTTGTTAATAGAAAACTTAACATAGACAATAACACAGCGAAACAAGTTTGGAGGTTTGTATATTGTGAAAACTTTGTTGAGGAGAAACTTATTTGGCACTGCAAAAACGTGCTTGCACTTAACAAGCTTTCCTTCAGTCTTCCTTAATGAATCTCAGTATGCAGTAATAGAAATACCTTGTCATTCTGTGATGCCTATACAATTATCTGTTCAGGTTCCATTGTAGAAATATTACCAAAGTCTGTAAAATTTGTAGCAAAGTTCTCCATATGAATTAAACCAATGACTTCACTGATTATGACTGTGAACAAAACACTTGGTTTCTTCATAGTAATATTCGCACTCAGATAATGAACTAAGTAATGCTTTATTCAAATACTGGTTTGCAAAACACTTTCGTTCTCGTGCAAAAGACGAAGAACTTTGTTACAAGTTACTGCTACGTGGTATTTTATTTTCAATGCTAACTTATTACTGCAGTGATATTTCCATGTCGGTATAATGTATCTGAAAAGGATGTACCTCATAGAGGTCTTAACGATGTACCAGTAAACCCTGATGGTCTATAGAATCCCATGCATAAGATCTGCAGACTGATCGATTTGTAAATTGGTTAATGTGCTATTTGACTTGAAGCATGTAAACGAGAAATGTTAAGGAGTGGTTTGAGTTTGTTGGAAGTCAGTATGTGCTCACATTAGCCAACACTGGATGGATGAATTCCAGGCATACACACGGAATAAACGCTGAATCGACAAGCACGCAGTTGCTCTAGTTCCTAACTGTATTATTTGTCTTATTTCGTTCAACTTTCATTATGCCACAATTGACTCACGTCAATGCTGTCCTTGGAAGCTGTGACTTAGGCAACCTCAAATTGGTGTCAGGCTCTGGGATGGATAAGTAGTGACACACTCTTACAGTCACGAACAAGGACATAGAAGATATAATAGCTGTTCCCGTAACTGGTATTCCATTGTAATAATCGCCGTAGCTAAAATACTTGCATAACAAGAATGCAGTGTTAGTCACCATACAGACAGTCAGAGAATACTGCAAATGTATCACATTGTGAGACCTAGCTAATGATGTCACTGCGCTTTTATCTACGCTTCTTCCATGATTTCGTTAACCAAGCTATTGACTACAGGTTTTCCCCCTTCATATATATGTATTCATATAAGAAGGTATCCCCTCTGTGCAGATATTACCACCAGCAATGTAATAATGCCCTGCCCGAGCACAAAATCGTGGAACATTCCACATCCTTCTACCGAATCTCTTTACAGTTAAGTATTCATACACCCCTAGAAAGGGAAACAAACGTGGCTACAGCGGATGTGGAAAAGCTGACAATAGCTGCCGCCGCCCCCCCCCCCCCCCCACACACACACACAGAAAAACACGGTGACGGTGACTGTAGGTCATACAGGCTCCTCTCATTCGCTGCAACAGTTTCCACTAGTTTCTGTCACTATCACTGCCACTATCCCCTTTCTGTTCCAGTCAGCCTCTCGGCTACTCTCCTTCAACGCAAAAATAACGCAAATATGTTTCTCCTTAACTCACTTCCATGCAGTCACACAATGAACTCCCCCCCAGGGGGTCCACAACTCTTTTGTGGATACGTGCGTAGCGAGCACGGGACCCCGAGCTAATGTTGCCTCCCTTCCTTACCGGGCTGCATACCTTCCCTTTCCGCATCCTTCCCCATACCTCTCTTCGCCCCTCCCCCCCTCACCTCTGGCTCTTTCCTTCCCTTTCCGCATCCTTCCCCATCCCTCTCTTCGCCCCTCCCCCCCTCACCTCTGGCTCTTTCCTTCCCTTTCTCCCCATCTGGGAGTATGGTTTGTGCCTACGTCCGGAGACGGAAGCTCGTAAATGTACTGCATTCTTCGCCTTACTTGCTTTTGTCTTCTTCCTTCCTTTGTCCTTCTCTTTTCCTTACCTCTTCTCTTTACCCTTTTCTCCGCTGCGGCGTTTGAGACCTCTCTTCTTTCCTTTCCCTTTCTCTTTCTTCCTCCCTGTGCGTGTCTGAAGGCCGACCCACGCCTTTTGTGCGTAGCCGGTGACGGCGTAACGCGTAATTTCCCGCCCCGGGTAGACAGGTAGGACACGTACGTACCCCCTGGTAACGGCCAGGCCCAGGGAGGGGTGATTACCCGAGCTGATACCTTCCGAAAGTGCCGATTGGTCCCTCTGTCCGGTTGTCGGGAGATGTGATCTGAGGTGTGAACAATCACCTAAGGCGGGAGTGCCCTCAGAGAGGGCCCCCACAAGGGAGGAGCGCGCCATCGGAGACGCCGGTAATCATGGGGGATTCTTCCGCAATGGTTTCCTCACCTTCCACTAAGTCTGCTCACAAACGTAAGTATACTGAGTCTCAGCCGTAGACGATTCTTCCATCGTTGCCACAGTTCCTTGTTTCTCGGACTGATGAAGGTCACGACTTCTCCACAGTCAACCCTTTCATTATTCAGAAAGGTGTCGACGCAATTGCAGGTCCTGTAAAGTCTTGTTCCAGATTACGGAATGGCACCCTGTTGTTAGAAACACACAGTGCCCTCCAGGCACAAAAATTGCTGCGTACTTCTCTGCTCCACACCTTCCCTGTCCGGGTGGAACCGCACCGTACCTTACATTCCTCGCATGGAGTCGTTTATACACACTCCCTCGATGGTTTGTCTGACGAAGAAATTCAGCACTACCTGTCTGACCAGGGCGTAACGGCTGTTCATAGAGTAATGAAACGGGTTGACACGAGCATCATTCCAACCCGCACTGTCTTCTTGACATTTGACAAAGTTCAACTCCCATCGAAAATCAAAGCAGGCTATGAGATAATTTCCGTTCGCCCTTATGTCCCAAACCCTACGCGTTGCTATCGGTGTCAGCGGTTCAATCGCACCAGCCAGTCCTGTTCAAATCCGGCCAAATGTGTTACGTGTGGCAAGGATGCCCATGAGGGTGCTTGTCCACCTCCATCCCCTCGCTGCATAAACTGTATGGGTGACCACGCTGCTTCCTCTCGAGATTGCCCCATTTTTAAGGACGAAAAGCTCATCCAGGAAATCAGAGTGAAGGAAAAGGTCTCGACCTTTGCTGCTCGAAAATTATTCGCCAGTCGCAAGCCCACCGTGCCTCAGACAGGAAAATACAGCACTGTCCTTGCTTCTCCTCGGCCAACAAAGGAGGCGGCCACGCAGACTTGCGACCTCACCTTTAGTACCACGGTCGTCAGATCGGCCAGCGCAAAGATCGCTCGTTCAACCTCACCACTTTCACCTGTCCACTCTATGGCTCACCCTTCGTCGGGTTCTGCTACATCTCGAGCCCAAAAGTCAGACGTCAAGTCTTCGAAAAAAGAGCATACTCGTGAAGAATTTTTACGTACCGCAACTTCACAACCATCGGTTCCTCCTTCATCTAAACATCATACTTCCAAGAAGGCTACAAAGAAACCCAGTTCCTCTCCTTCTCCGCCAAGGCGTGCCCCATTACAGCACCACCTGGCGGAATTCGCCCTCGGCCGTCTTCTGTGTCGGCGAGGCGCACTGCTGGTGGCCGGTCAACCGGCCGATCGCTGGTGGCAGGGGCTGCTCCTGACCAACTTATGGATCAGGATCTTCTGCCTTCGGCTGAATGCCATTCCATGCGGTCGGTCGCAAGCTCTGAGCAGTCGTCGAGTTGACAGCACCCTTGGTCACATTCCTCCATTTTCTGTTCACCCTATGTCCATTATCCACTGGAATATCCGCGGCATTCGAGCCAATCGGGATGAATTGTCGGTCCTCTTAAGATCCTACTCGCCGGTCATCTTCTGTCTTCAGGAAACAAAGCTGCGTCCCCATGACCGCTTTGTTCTCCCTCATTTTCAGTCCGTCCGATATGATCTCCCCTCTGTTGAAGGCTCTCCAGCCCATGGAGGACTCATGATTCTTCTCCGTGATACTCTCCATTATCACCCAATCCCCTTAAACAGTTCCTTCCAAGCTGTCGCCGTCCGTCTTTCCCTTTCTGGATACACGTTCTCTCTTTGTACTGCATACATTCCATCATCCACACCAATGGCACGAGCTGATCTCCTTCATCTTCTTGGTCAGCTTCCACCCCCCTGTTTGCTGGTTGGGGACTTCAATGCCCACCACCCGCTTTGGGGATCTCCTCATCCTTGTCCACGTGGCTCTCTGTTGCTAGACGTCTTCCACCAAGCGGATCTAGTTTGCCTCAACACTGGGGTCCCCACATTTTTGTCTGCCTCCACGACAAATTTATCTCATTTGGACCTTGCGGTCGGTACTGTTCCGCTAGCTCGGCGCTTCGAATGGTTCGCCCTTGATGATACACTCTCGAGTGACCACTTTCCATGTGTCCTTAGACTGCAGCCTCCACTTCCATATAAGCGCTCGCGAGGCTGGAAATTTGCCCAAGCCGATTGGACACATTTTTCGTCTCTAGCTACATTCGATGACCATCGCTTTCCCAGCGTCGACGATGAGGTCACACATATTACCGACGTTATTCTTACAGCTGCGGAACGTTCAATACCACGCACCTCCGAATTGCCCCGGCGCTCCCCAGTTCCTTGGTGGAACGAGGCATGCCGTGACGCAATACGTGAGCGGCGACGTGCTCTTCGCATTTTCCGTCTCCATCCTACTTTGGCCAACTGTATCCGCTATAAGCAGCTCCGTGCGCGATGCCGTCGCGTCATCCGCGATAGCAAGAAGGCAAGCTGGAAATTCTTTATTAGCTCATTTAACACCTTCACTCCCTCATCGGAAGTTTGGAGTCGGCTTGGACGGTTCTCAGGCGCGCCTAGTTTCTCCCCGGTCTCTGGGCTCACTGTCGCGCATGATACCTTAGTGGACCCCGTCGCAATTTCTAACTCGTTGGGTCAGCACTTTGCAGACATTTCGAGCTCTTCAAATTACCTGCCAGCGTTTCTCCCGAAGAAACGTGCCGCAGAAGTGCGACATCTTGCCTTCTCCTCTCAAAATCACGAAAGCTACAATACTGTTTTCTCCATGCGGGAACTCCAACATGCCCTCTCTTCTTCTCGCTCCTCCGCCCCAGGACCGGATGGTATCCATGTCCAAATGTTGCTGCATTTATCAACCCATAGTCTGCCTTACCTCCTTCGCCTTTATAATCGAATTTGGACCGACAGTACCTTTCCCAGACGGTGGCGGGAAGCTATTGTCGTTCCCGTTCCGAAACCTGGAAAGGACAAACATCTCCCCTCTAGCTATCGCCCCACTTCTCTCACGAGTAATGTCTGTAAGGGTTTGGAGCGTATGGTGAATTACCGTTTAGCTTGGTGGCTGGAATCCCGCAGTCTTTTAACACCTGCTCAATGCGGATTCTGATAGCATCGTTATGCAGTTGACCATCTTGTTGCTCTCTCCACTTATATCATGAACGGTTTTCTCCGGAGGCGCCAAACGGTAGCAATATTTTTTGATCTGGAGAGATCATACGATACCTGTTGGAGGACAGGCATCCTCCGCACTCTGTTCTCTTGGGGCTTTCGAGGCCGGCTGCCCCTTTTTCTTCGCGAATTTATGGCAGAGCGCACTTTTAGGGTGCGGGTGAACACTACTCTCTCCCGTACTTTCTCCCAAGAAAACGGGGTACCCCAGGGATCCGTGCTGAGTGTTGTACTGTTTGCCATCGCCATAAATCCAATTATGGATTGTCTCCCTCCTGATGTCTTGGGCTCCCTCTTTGTGGACGATTTTGCGATCTACTACAGCTCTCAACGGACCAGCCATCTTGAACGACGTCTTCAAGGATGTCTCGATCGCCTCCACTCGTGGAGCATCGAAACCGGCTTCCGTTTCTCACCCAGTAAGACCGTTTGTGTCAATTTTTGGCGACGTAAGGAGTTTCTTCCGCCCTCCTTACATCTAGGTCCTGTCAACCTTCCGTTTTCAGACGTCGCTAAATTCTTGGGTCTTATGTTTGACAGAAAACTATGCTGGTCCTCCCACGTTTCCTATCTTTCGGCTCGCTGTCTGCGATCGGTTAACACCCTCCGTGTCCTGCATGGTACCTCCTGGGGAGCGGACCGAGTGGTCTTTCTCCGCCTCTATCGCGCCTTAGTGCGCTCGAAATTGGATTATGGAAGCATAGTCTACTCCTCTGCTCGGCCGTCTATTCTTCGGCGTCTCGATTCTATCCACCACCGTGGATGACGTTTGGTGTCTGGAGCTTTTTACACTAGCCCTGTGGAAAGCCTTTATGCTGAGACTGCTGAACCTCCGCTGTCCAACCGGCGAGCAGTCCTTCCGAGTCGTTATGCTAGCCATCTGTCTTCCATGCCTGCTAATCCAGCCCATGACCTTTTTTTCGACGCCTCCTTTGATGTAGGGTATGCAGGCCGCTCCTCCTCCCTACTACCCCCGGGAGTCCGCTTCCGTCAACTGCTCCATTCTCTTTCCTTCCGCTTTCCTAAAACCTTCTTGACAACTTAGGGTACAGCACCGCCTTGGCTCCGTCCCCGGATCTGCCTGCTCCGTGACCTTTGTAAATTTCCCAAGGATGGTACCCCTACACTTGTTTATCGTCGGGCATTTGCTGCTCTATGTGCAGAAATGACGGACGCCACATTTATTTACACCGACGGCTCGAAAACATCGTTAGGTGTAGGGAGTGCCTATATTGTTGGCGACACCTGAATCGCTTTCGCCTTCCCGACCAGTGTTCGGTTTATACTGCGCAGCTTTACGCTGTTCTCCAGGCTGTCCACTTCATCCGCCGCCATCAGCGGATACAGTACGTTATCTGCTCAGATTCTCTCAGCTCTCTCCTCAGTCTCCAAGCTCTTTACCCTGTGCACCCTCTGGTCCACCGGATTCAGGACTGTCTGCGCTTGCTCCACCTGGGGGCGTCTCGGTGGCGTTCCTCTGGCTCCCGGGACACGCTGGTATCTGTGGGAATGAGGCGGCCGATATAGCGGCCAAGGCTGCAGTCTCTCTTCCTCGGCCAGCTATTCAGTCGCTTCCCTTCACCGATCTACGGAGCGGTTTATGTCGCAAAGTTGCTCATTTATGGCATGCTCATTGGTCAACACTTCCCCGTAATAAATTGCGAGAAGTGAAAGCCCTTCCTTGCGCTTGGACCTCTTCCTCCCGAACGCGTCGTCGGGAGGAGGTAATTTTAGCTAGACACCGGATAGGGCACTGTCTTTTTAGCCATCGACATCTTTTAAGCGGTGATCCTCCCCGACTCTGTCCCCACTGCTCTCAGCTGTGGACGGTAAGACACCTTTTAATTGAATGCCCCTATTTTAATCCGTTACGCTCCCGTCTACAGCTATCGCCTGATCTATCGTCGATTTTAGCAGATGACACGCGCTCAGCCGACCGCGTTCTCCAGTTTATTAGTGACGGTGAAATGACGTCAGTCATTTGAAGCCTTTTTTGGGGACAACCACCCCCTTTCTGTAGTTGATTTTTAAGCATTCCTTCTACTTTTAGTTTCTCCAATTTTATGACTTTGTTCCCATTGCTGCTGGTCTTCAATTTCGGTTTTTTACTGTCTTAAGTCACGGGCTGGGCGCTAATGACCATAGAAGAAGTTTTGCGCCCTAAAACCACAAACCAAAAAAAAAAAAAAACCAGAAGGGCGTAGATGCCATAGCCGGATCTGTCAAATCTTGTACCAGGTTGCGTAACGGTACCTTATTACTAGAAACTGAGAATGCCTTTCAGGCACAAAAACTGCTTTGGGCCACACTCCTGTACACGTTCCCTGTCCGGGTGGAGGCCCACCGAACTTTGAATTCGTCTCGTGGTGTAGTCTATACTAGCTCCCTCGACGGATTGACTGACGAGGAGATTCAATCTTTCCTCGCTGAGCAGGGCGTGACGGCTGTCCATCGGGTCATGAAAAAGGTCAACAATGACCTTGTACCGACCTGGACACTTTTCTTGACACTTTTCTTGACACTTTTCTTAACACTTTTCTTGACACTTTTCTTGACACTTTTCTTGACACTTTTCTTGACACTTTTCTTGACACTTTTCTTGACACTTTTCTTGACACTTTTCTTGACACTTTTCTTGACACTTTTCTTGACACTTTTCTTGACACTTTTCTTGACACTTTTCTTGACACTTTTCTTGACACTTTTCTTGACACTTTTCTTGACACTTTTCTTGACACTTTTCTTGACACTTTTCTTGACACTTTTCTTGACACTTTTCTTGACACTTTTCTTGACACTTTTCTTGACACTTTTCTTGACACTTTTCTTGACACTTTTCTTGACACTTTTCTTGACACTTTTCTTGACACTTTTCTTGACACTTTTCTTGACACTTTTCTTGACACTTTTCTTGACACTTTTCTTGACACTTTTCTTGACACTTTTCTTGACACTTTTCTTGACACTTTTCTTGACACTTTTCTTGACACTTTTCTTGACACTTTTCTTGACACTTTTCTTGACACTTTTCTTGACACTTTTCTTGACACTTTTCTTGACACTTTTCTTGACACTTTTCTTGACACTTTTCTTGACACTTTTCTTGACACTTTTCTTGACACTTTTCTTGACACTTTTCTTGACACTTTTCTTGACACTTTTCTTGACACTTTTCTTGACACTTTTCTTGACACTTTTCTTGACACTTTTCTTGACACTTTTCTTGACACTTTTCTTGACACTTTTCTTGACACTTTTCTTGACACTTTTCTTGACACTTTTCTTGACACTTTTCTTGACACTTTTCTTGACACTTTTCTTGACACTTTTCTTGACACTTTTCTTGACACTTTTCTTGACACTTTTCTTGACACTTTTCTTGACACTTTTCTTGACACTTTTCTTGACACTTTTCTTGACACTTTTCTTGACACTTTTCTTGACACTTTTCTTGACACTTTTCTTGACACTTTTCTTGACACTTTTCTTGACACTTTTCTTGACACTTTTCTTGACACTTTTCTTGACACTTTTCTTGACACTTTTCTTGACACTTTTCTTGACACTTTTCTTGACACTTTTCTTGACACTTTTCTTGACACTTTTCTTGACACTTTTCTTGACACTTTTCTTGACACTTTTCTTGACACTTTTCTTGACACTTTTCTTGACACTTTTCTTGACACTTTTCTTGACACTTTTCTTGACACTTTTCTTGACACTTTTCTTGACACTTTTCTTGACACTTTTCTTGACACTTTTCTTGACACTTTTCTTGACACTTTTCTTGACACTTTTCTTGACACTTTTCTTGACACTTTTCTTGACACTTTTCTTGACACTTTTCTTGACACTTTTCTTGACACTTTTCTTGACACTTTTCTTGACACTTTTCTTGACACTTTTCTTGACACTTTTCTTGACACTTTTCTTGACACTTTTCTTGACACTTTTCTTGACACTTTTCTTGACACTTTTCTTGACACTTTTCTTGACACTTTTCTTGACACTTTTCTTGACACTTTTCTTGACACTTTTCTTGACACTTTTCTTGACACTTTTCTTGACACTTTTCTTGACACTTTTCTTGACACTTTTCTTGACACTTTTCTTGACACTTTTCTTGACACTTTTCTTGACACTTTTCTTGACACTTTTCTTGACACTTTTCTTGACACTTTTCTTGACACTTTTCTTGACACTTTTCTTGACACTTTTCTTGACACTTTTCTTGACACTTTTCTTGACACTTTTCTTGACACTTTTCTTGACACTTTTCTTGACACTTTTCTTGACACTTTTCTTGACACTTTTCTTGACACTTTTCTTGACACTTTTCTTGACACTTTTCTTGACACTTTTCTTGACACTTTTCTTGACACTTTTCTTGACACTTTTCTTGACACTTTTCTTGACACTTTTCTTGACACTTTTCTTGACACTTTTCTTGACACTTTTCTTGACACTTTTCTTGACACTTTTCTTGACACTTTTCTTGACACTTTTCTTGACACTTTTCTTGACACTTTTCTTGACACTTTTCTTGACACTTTTCTTGACACTTTTCTTGACACTTTTCTTGACACTTTTCTTGACACTTTTCTTGACACTTTTCTTGACACTTTTCTTGACACTTTTCTTGACACTTTTCTTGACACTTTTCTTGACACTTTTCTTGACACTTTTCTTGACACTTTTCTTGACACTTTTCTTGACACTTTTCTTGACACTTTTCTTGACACTTTTCTTGACACTTTTCTTGACACTTTTCTTGACACTTTTCTTGACACTTTTCTTGACACTTTTCTTGACACTTTTCTTGACACTTTTCTTGACACTTTTCTTGACACTTTTCTTGACACTTTTCTTGACACTTTTCTTGACACTTTTCTTGACACTTTTCTTGACACTTTTCTTGACACTTTTCTTGACACTTTTCTTGACACTTTTCTTGACACTTTTCTTGACACTTTTCTTGACACTTTTCTTGACACTTTTCTTGACACTTTTCTTGACACTTTTCTTGACACTTTTCTTGACACTTTTCTTGACACTTTTCTTGACACTTTTCTTGACACTTTTCTTGACACTTTTCTTGACACTTTTCTTGACACTTTTCTTGACACTTTTCTTGACACTTTTCTTGACACTTTTCTTGACACTTTTCTTGACACTTTTCTTGACACTTTTCTTGACACTTTTCTTGACACTTTTCTTGACACTTTTCTTGACACTTTTCTTGACACTTTTCTTGACACTTTTCTTGACACTTTTCTTGACACTTTTCTTGACACTTTTCTTGACACTTTTCTTGACACTTTTCTTGACACTTTTCTTGACACTTTTCTTGACACTTTTCTTGACACTTTTCTTGACACTTTTCTTGACACTTTTCTTGACACTTTTCTTGACACTTTTCTTGACACTTTTCTTGACACTTTTCTTGACACTTTTCTTGACACTTTTCTTGACACTTTTCTTGACACTTTTCTTGACACTTTTCTTGACACTTTTCTTGACACTTTTCTTGACACTTTTCTTGACACTTTTCTTGACACTTTTCTTGACACTTTTCTTGACACTTTTCTTGACACTTTTCTTGACACTTTTCTTGACACTTTTCTTGACACTTTTCTTGACACTTTTCTTGACACTTTTCTTGACACTTTTCTTGACACTTTTCTTGACACTTTTCTTGACACTTTTCTTGACACTTTTCTTGACACTTTTCTTGACACTTTTCTTGACACTTTTCTTGACACTTTTCTTGACACTTTTCTTGACACTTTTCTTGACACTTTTCTTGACACTTTTCTTGACACTTTTCTTGACACTTTTCTTGACACTTTTCTTGACACTTTTCTTGACACTTTTCTTGACACTTTTCTTGACACTTTTCTTGACACTTTTCTTGACACTTTTCTTGACACTTTTCTTGACACTTTTCTTGACACTTTTCTTGACACTTTTCTTGACACTTTTCTTGACACTTTTCTTGACACTTTTCTTGACACTTTTCTTGACACTTTTCTTGACACTTTTCTTGACACTTTTCTTGACACTTTTCTTGACACTTTTCTTGACACTTTTCTTGACACTTTTCTTGACACTTTTCTTGACACTTTTCTTGACACTTTTCTTGACACTTTTCTTGACACTTTTCTTGACACTTTTCTTGACACTTTTCTTGACACTTTTCTTGACACTTTTCTTGACACTTTTCTTGACACTTTTCTTGACACTTTTCTTGACACTTTTCTTGACACTTTTCTTGACACTTTTCTTGACACTTTTCTTGACACTTTTCTTGACACTTTTCTTGACACTTTTCTTGACACTTTTCTTGACACTTTTCTTGACACTTTTCTTGACACTTTTCTTGACACTTTTCTTGACACTTTTCTTGACACTTTTCTTGACACTTTTCTTGACACTTTTCTTGACACTTTTCTTGACACTTTTCTTGACACTTTTCTTGACACTTTTCTTGACACTTTTCTTGACACTTTTCTTGACACTTTTCTTGACACTTTTCTTGACACTTTTCTTGACACTTTTCTTGACACTTTTCTTGACACTTTTCTTGACACTTTTCTTGACACTTTTCTTGACACTTTTCTTGACACTTTTCTTGACACTTTTCTTGACACTTTTCTTGACACTTTTCTTGACACTTTTCTTGACACTTTTCTTGACACTTTTCTTGACACTTTTCTTGACACTTTTCTTGACACTTTTCTTGACACTTTTCTTGACACTTTTCTTGACACTTTTCTTGACACTTTTCTTGACACTTTTCTTGACACTTTTCTTGACACTTTTCTTGACACTTTTCTTGACACTTTTCTTGACACTTTTCTTGACACTTTTCTTGACACTTTTCTTGACACTTTTCTTGACACTTTTCTTGACACTTTTCTTGACACTTTTCTTGACACTTTTCTTGACACTTTTCTTGACACTTTTCTTGACACTTTTCTTGACACTTTTCTTGACACTTTTCTTGACACTTTTCTTGACACTTTTCTTGACACTTTTCTTGACACTTTTCTTGACACTTTTCTTGACACTTTTCTTGACACTTTTCTTGACACTTTTCTTGACACTTTTCTTGACACTTTTCTTGACACTTTTCTTGACACTTTTCTTGACACTTTTCTTGACACTTTTCTTGACACTTTTCTTGACACTTTTCTTGACACTTTTCTTGACACTTTTCTTGACACTTTTCTTGACACTTTTCTTGACACTTTTCTTGACACTTTTCTTGACACTTTTCTTGACACTTTTCTTGACACTTTTCTTGACACTTTTCTTGACACTTTTCTTGACACTTTTCTTGACACTTTTCTTGACACTTTTCTTGACACTTTTCTTGACACTTTTCTTGACACTTTTCTTGACACTTTTCTTGACACTTTTCTTGACACTTTTCTTGACACTTTTCTTGACACTTTTCTTGACACTTTTCTTGACACTTTTCTTGACACTTTTCTTGACACTTTTCTTGACACTTTTCTTGACACTTTTCTTGACACTTTTCTTGACACTTTTCTTGACACTTTTCTTGACACTTTTCTTGACACTTTTCTTGACACTTTTCTTGACACTTTTCTTGACACTTTTCTTGACACTTTTCTTGACACTTTTCTTGACACTTTTCTTGACACTTTTCTTGACACTTTTCTTGACACTTTTCTTGACACTTTTCTTGACACTTTTCTTGACACTTTTCTTGACACTTTTCTTGACACTTTTCTTGACACTTTTCTTGACACTTTTCTTGACACTTTTCTTGACACTTTTCTTGACACTTTTCTTGACACTTTTCTTGACACTTTTCTTGACACTTTTCTTGACACTTTTCTTGACACTTTTCTTGACACTTTTCTTGACACTTTTCTTGACACTTTTCTTGACACTTTTCTTGACACTTTTCTTGACACTTTTCTTGACACTTTTCTTGACACTTTTCTTGACACTTTTCTTGACACTTTTCTTGACACTTTTCTTGACACTTTGATAGTGTTAAGCTGCCATCGCGCATCAAGGCGGGCTACGAGGTTATTTCTGTTCGCCCCTATGTCCCGACTCCTACGCGCTGCTACCAGTGTCAGCGTTTCAATCACACTCGACAGTCTTGTTCCAATGCGGCTAAATGTGTCACTTGTGGCAGGGATGCCCATGAGGGTGACTGTCCACCTCCATCCCCTCGTTGTGTGAACTGTCAGGGTGACCATGCCGCATCCTCCCGCGACTGTCCTGTCTATAAGGAAGAACGCTGTATCCAAGAAATTCGGGTCAAAGAGAAAGTGTCCACCTCGGCTGCTCGCAAGCTATTGGCTAGTAGGAAGCCCGCGCTGCTCCCAGCGGGGAAATACAGTACTGTCCTCGCCTCTCCTCGGACTACCAGGGAGGTAGCAACCCAAACATGCGATCTGACCTTCAGCACCACGGTCGTCCGTTCGGCCAGTGCTAAGATCGAGCGGTCGACGTCTCCTCTTCCTCCCATCACCCCACAGACACCAGCCCCTTCCTCAGCTTCTGCTAAGTCGAAGACCCCGAAGTCAGATGCACGGGCCTTCAAGATGGAACCATCCCGTGCAGACTTCCTCCGTCCCTCGACCTCCCAGCCTTCGACCGGTACTTCCACCAAACGTCCTTCCAAAAAGGCGCATAGGAAGCACAGTTCTCCTTCTCCGCCACGGCGCATTTCTTCTCCTGCGCCACCCAGCGGTTGCCGCCCCAGGCCGTCTTCCGTTTCGCCTGGCCGCACCGCTGGTAGCCGTACATCTGGCCGTTCACCGGCGGAGGAAGCTCCCCCTCCCGGCCATCCTCCAGAGATGGCCGATGAACCTATGGACCCAATGGACGATGACTGTCCGCCTACTGATAGCGGCGGCGGTGCTCGCTCGAAGCCATGCCCTCAGCGGCCTTCGAGGTGACCCCTTTTTTTCATCTTCCTTTTCTTACGATGGCACTTATTCACTGGAATATTCGCAGCATTCGCTCCAACCGAAAGGACTTGAAGTTGCTGCTCCGCTTGCACCGTCCGCTCGTCGTAGCCCTCCAGGAAACGAAGCTACGCCCATGCGATCAAATTGCCTTGGCACACTACACCTCTGTGCGTTTTGACCTACCCCCTGTGGTAGGTGTCCCAGCTCATGGAGGGGTTATGTTGCTGGTCCGGGATGATATTTACTACGATCCCATCACGTTGCACACCGGCCTGCAGGCAGTTGCCATCCGCATTACTCTCCCCACTTTTACGTTTTCCTTTTGTACCGTTTACACTCCCTCGTCATCTGCCGTTACCAGGGCAGACATGATGCAACTTATTGCTCAGCTACCTGCACCATTTTTGTTAACTGGAGACTTCAATGCCCACCATCCCCTTTGGGGCTCTTCAGCATCCTGCCCAAGGGGCTCCTTGTTAGCAGACCTTTTCAACCAGCTCAATCTTGTCTGCCTCAATACTGGCGCCCCTACTTTCCTTTCGGACACATCTCACACCTATTCCCATTTAGACCTCTCTATATGTACTCCCCAACTTGCACGCCGGTTTGAGTGGTATGCACTTGCTGATACATATTCGAGCGACCACTTCCCGTGTGTTATCCATCTCCTGCAGCAAACCCCCTCTCCGTGCTCATCTAGTTGGAACATCTCCAAAGCAGACTGGGGGCTCTTCTCTTCCAGGGCGACCTTTCAGGACCAAACCTTCACAAGCTGCGATCGTCAGGTCGCACACCTCACGGAAGTCATTCTCGCTGCTGCTGAATATTCCATCCCTCACCCTACTTCTTCTCCACGTCGCGTACCGGTCCCCTGGTGGACCGCAGCATGTAGAGACGCTTTACGTACTCGTCGACGTGCTTTACGCACCTTTAAACGCCACCCCACAGTGGCGAATTGTATCAATTATAAACGATTACGTGCTCAGTGTCGTCGTATTATCAAAGAAAGCAAGAAAGCCAGCTGGGCTGCTTTCACAAGCACCTTAAACAGTTTTACTCCTTCTGTTGTCTGGGGTAGCCTGCGCCGGCTATCTGGCACTAAGGTCCACTCCCCAGTTTCTGGCTTGAAGGTCGCGAATGAAGTCCTTGTGGCCCCTGAGGCTGTCTCCAATGCCTTCGGCCGCTTTTTCGCAGAGGTTTCGAGCTCCGCTCATTACCACCCTGCATTCCTCCCCCGCAAACAGGCAGAGGAGGCTAGGCCACCTGACTTTTGCTCCTCGAATTGTGAAAGTTATAATGCCCCATTCACCATGCGGGAACTCGAAAACGCACTTGGCCGATCACGGTCCTCCGCTCCAGGGCCTGATTCTATTCATATTCAGATGCTGAAGAACCTTTCTCCTGCGGGTAAAGGTTTCCTTCTTCGTACATACAATCGCATCTGGATTGAGGGACATGTTCCCGCGTGCTGGCGCGAGTCTGTTGTTGCCCCGATTCCTAAGCCGGGGAAGGACAAGCACTTGCCTTCCAGTTATCGACCTATCTCGCTTACCAGCTGTGTCTGTAAAGTGATGGAGCGAATGGTTAACTCTCGATTGGTTTGGCTGCTCGAGTCTCGACGCCTACTTACCAATGTACAATGTGGATTTCGTAGGCGCCGCTCTGCTGTTGACCATCTGGTTACCGTGTCGACCTTCATTATGAATAACTTCTTGCGGAAGCGCCCGACCGCGGCTGTGTTCTTTGATTTGGAGAAGGCTTACGACACCTGTTGGAGGGCGGGCATTCTCCGCACCATGCATACATGGGGCCTTCGCGGTCGCCTCCCTCTTTTTATTCGTTCCTTTTTAATGGATCGACAGTTCAGGGTACGGGTGGGTTCTGTCCTGTCAGACACCTTCCGCCAGGAGAATGGGGTGCCACAGGGCTCAGTTTTGAGCGTCGCTCTCTTCGCCATCGCGATCAATCCAATAATGGATTGCCTCCCAGCTGATGTATCAGGCCCTCCTCTTGTGGACGATTTTACCATCTATTGCAGCGCGCAGCGTACACGTGTCCTGGAGCGCTGTCTCCAGCGTTCTCTTGACCGTCTTTACTCCTGGAGTGTTGCCAATGGCTTCCGTTTTTCTGCCGAGAAGACGGTCTGTATTAACTTCTGGCGCTACAAAGAGTTTCTCCCACCGTCCTTACGACTCGGTCCCGTTGCTCTCCCAATCGTGGAGACAACCAAATTTTTAGGCCTTACCTTTGACAGGAAACTTAGCTGGTCTCCACATGTGTCTTATTTGGCCGCCCGTTGTACCCGTTCTTTAAATGTCCTCCGTGTTCTCAGTGGTATGTCGTGGGGAGCGGATCGAACCGTCCTACTTCGTCTATATCGGTCGATCGTCCGCTCCAAGCTGGATTATGGGAGCTTCGTATACTCCTCTGCACGGCCATCCATCTTACGCCGCCTCAACTCCATACAACATCGGGGTTTACGACTTGCGATCGGAGCATTTTATACCAGTCCCGTAGAGAGTCTTCATGCTGACGCTGGCGAATTGCCACTCACTTACCGGCGCGATATACTGCTTTGTCGGTATGCCTGTCGGCTACTGTCAATGCCCGACCATCCGTCTTATCGTTCCTTTTTTGACGACTCTCTTGACCGTCCCCCCCAGGGGGTCCACAACTCTTTTGTGGATACGTGCGTAGCGCGCACGGGACCCCGAGCTAATGTGGCCTTCCTTCCTTTCCGGGCTGCATACCTTCCCATTCCGCATCCTTCCCCATCCCTATCTTCGCCCCTCCTCCCCTCACCTCTGGCTCTTTTCTTCCCTTTCTCCCCATCTGGGAGTATGGTTTGTGCCTACGTCCAGAGACGGACGCTCGTAAATGTACTGCATTCTTCGCCTTACTTGCTTTGTCTTCTTCCTTCCTTTGTCCTTCTCTTTTCCTTACCTCTTCTCTTTCCCTTTTCTCCGCTGCGGCGTTTGAGACCTCTCTTCTTTCCTTTCCCTTGATCTTTCTTCCTCCCTGTGCGTGTCTGAAGGCCGACCCACGCCCTTCGTGCGTAGCCGGTGACGGGGTAACGCGTAATTCCCCGCCCCGGGTAGACAGGTAGGACACGTACGTACCCCCTGGTAACGGCCAGGCCCAGGGAGGGGTTATTACCCGAGCTGATACCTTCCGAAAGTGCCGATTGGTCCCTCCGTCCGTTTGTCGGGAGGTGTGACCTGAGGTGTGAACAATCACCTAAGGCGGGAGTGCCCTCAGAGAGGGCCCCCACAAGGGAGCAGCGCGCCATCGGAGAAGCCGGTAATCATGGGGGATTCTTCCGCAATGGTTTCCTCACCTTCCACTAAGTCTGCTCATAAACGTAAGTATACTGAGTCTCAGCCACAGACGATTCTTCCATCGTTGCCACAGTTCCTTGTTGTTTCTCGGTCTGATGGTCACGACTTCTCCACGGTCAACCCTTTCATTATTCAGAAAGGTGTCGACGCAATAGCAGGTCCTGTAAAGTCTTGTTCCAGATTACGGAATGGCACCCTGTCGTTAGAAACACACAGTGCCCTCCAGGCACAAAAATTGCTGTGTACTTCTCTGCTCCACACCTTCCCTGTCCGGGTGGAACCGCCCCGTACCTTAAATTCCTCGCGTGGAGTCGTTTATACACGCTCCCTCGATGGATTGTCTGACGAAGAAATTCAGCACTATCTGTCTGACCAGGGCGTAACGGCAGTTCATAGAGTAATGAAACGGGTTGACACGAACATCATTCCAACCCGCACTGTCTTCTTGACATTTGACACAGTTCAACTCCCATCGAAAACCAAAGCAGGCTATGAGATAATTTCCGTTCGCCCTTACGTCCCAAACCCTACGCGTTGCTATCGATGTCAGCGGTTCAATCGCACCAGCCAGTCCTGTTCAAATCCGGCCAAATGTGTTACGTGTGGCAAGGATGCCCATGAGGGTGCTTGTCCACCTCCATCCCCTCGCTGCATAAACTGTATGGGTGACCACGCTGCTTCCTCTCGAGATTGCCCCATTTTTAAGGACGAAAAGCTCATCCAGGAAATCAGAGTGAAGGAAAAGGTCTCGACCTTTGCTGCTCGAAAATTATTCGCCAGTCGCAAGCCCACCGTGCCTCAGACAGGAAAATACAGCACTGTCCTTGCTTCTCCTCGGCCAACAAAGGAGGCGGCCACGCAGACTTGCGACCTCACCTTTAGTACCACGGTCGTCAGATCGGCCAGCGCAAAGATCGCTCGTTCAACCTCACCACTTTCGCCTGCCCACTCTATGGCTCACCCTTCGTCGGGTTCTGCTAAATCTCGAGCCTAAAAGTCGGACGCCAAGTCTTCGAAAAAAGAGCATACTCGTGAAGAGTTTCTACGTACCGCAACTTCGCAACCATCGGTTCCTCCTTCATCTAAACAACATTCTTCCAAGAAGGCTACAAAGAAACCCAGTTCCTCTCCTTCTCCGCCAAGGCGTGCCCCCTCTACAGCACCACCTGGCGGAAATCGCCCTCAGCCATCTTCTGTGTCGCCGAGGCGCACTGCTGGTGGCCGGTCAACCGGCCGATCGCTGGTGGCAGGGACTGCTCCTGACCAACTTATGGATCAGGATCTTCTGCCTTCGGCTGAATGCCATTCCATGCTGTCGGTTGCTAGCTCCGAGCAGTCTTTGAGTTGACAGCAACTTTGGTCACATTCCTCCATTTTCATTTCACCCCATGTCCATTATCCACTGGAATATCCGCGGCATTCGAGCCAATCGGGATGAATTGTCGGTCCTCTTACGCTCCTACTCCCCGGTCATCTTCTGTCTTCAGGAAACAAAGCTGCGTCCCCATGACTGCTTTGTTCTCCCTCATTTTCAGTCCGTCCGATATGACCTCCCCTCTGTTGAAGGCACTCCAGCCCATGGAGGACTCATGATTCTTCTCCATGATACTCTCCATTATCACCCAATCCCCTTAAACAGTTCCTTCCAAGCTGTCGCCGTCCGTCTTTCCCTTTCTGGATACACGTTCTCTCTTTGTACTGTATACATTCCATCATCCACACCAATGGCACGAGCTGATCTCCTTCATCTCCTTGGTCAGCTTCCACCCCCCCCCCCCCCTATTTGCTGGTTGGGGACTTCAATGCCCACCACCCGCTTTGGGGATCTCCTCATCCTTGTCCACGTGGCTCTCTATTGCTAGACGTCTTCCACCAAGCGGATCTAGTTTGCCTCAACACTGGGGTCCCCACATTTTTGTCTGCCTCCACGACAAATTTATCTCATTTGGACCTTGCGGTCGGTACTGTTCCGCTAGCTCGGCGCTTCGAATGGTTCGCCCTTCATGATACACACTCGAGTGACCACTTTCCATGTGTCCTTAGACTGCAGTCTCCACTTCCATATAAGCGCTCGCGACGCTGGAAATTTGCCCAAGCCGATTGGACACTTTTTTCGTCTCTCGCGACATTCGATGACCGTCGCTTTCCCAGCGTCGACGATGAGGTCACACATATTACCGACGTTATTCTTACAGCTGCGGAACGTTCAATACCACGCACCTCCGAATTGCCCCGGCGCCCCCCAGTTCCTTGGTGGAACGAGGCATGCCGTGACGCACTACGTGAGCGGCGACGTGCTCTACGCAATTTCCGTCACCATCCTACTTTGGCCAACTGTATCCGCTATAAACAGCTCAGTGCGCGATGCCGTCGCGTCATCCGCGATAGCAAGAAGGCAAGCTGGAAATTCTTTATTAGCTCATTTAACACCTTCACTCCCTCCTCGGAAGTTTGGAGTCGGCTTCGACGGTTCTCAGGCGCGCCTAGTTTCTCCCCAGTCTCTGGGCTCACTGTCGCGCATGATACCTTAGTGGACCCCGTCGCAATTTCTAACTCGTTGGGTCAGCTCTTTGCTGAGATTTCGAGCTCTTCAAATTACCCGCCAGCGTTTCTCCCAAAGAAACGTGCAGCGGAAGTGCGACCTCTTGCTTTCTCCTCTCAAAATCACGAAAGCTACAATACTGTTTTCTCCATGCGGGAACTCCAACATGCCCTCTCATCTTCTCGCTCCTCCGCCCCAGGACCGGATGGTATCCATGTCCAAATGTTGCTGCATTTATCAACCCCTAGTCTGCGTTACCGCCTTCGCCTTTATAATCGAATTTGGACCGACAGTACCTTTCCCAGACGGTGGCGGGAAGCTATTGTCGTTCCCGTTCCGAAACCTGGAAAGGACAAACATCTCCCCTCTAGCTATCGCCCCACTTCTCTCACGAGTAATGTCTGTAAGGGTTTGGAGCGTATGGTGAATTACCGTTTAGCTTGGTGGCTGGAATCCCGCAGTCTTTTAACACCAGCCCAATGCGGATTTCGGAAGCATCGTTCTGCAGTTGACCATCTTGTTGCTCTCTCCACTTACATCATGAACAATTTTCTCCGGAAACGCCAAACGGTAGCAATATTTTTTGATCTGGAGAGAGCATACGATACCTGTTGGAGGACAGGCATCCTCCGCACACTGTTCTCTTGGGGCTTTCGAGGCCGGCTGCCCCTTTTTCTTCGCGAATTTATGGCAGAGCGCACATTTAGGGTGCGGGTGAACACTACTCTCTCCCGTACTTTCTCCCAAGAGAACGGGGTACCCCAGGGTTCCGTGCTGAGTGTTGTACTGTTTGCCATCGCCATAAATCCAATTATGGATTGTCTCCCTCATGATGTCTCGGGCTCCCTCTTTGTGGACGATTTTGCGATCTACTACTGCTCTCAACGGACCGGCCATCTTGAACGACGTCTTCAAGGATGTCTCGATCGCCTCCACTCGTGGAGCATAGAAAC
Organism: Schistocerca cancellata; assembly: GCF_023864275.1. Lineage (NCBI taxonomy): Eukaryota > Metazoa > Arthropoda > Insecta > Orthoptera > Acrididae > Schistocerca > Schistocerca cancellata. The sequence continues at coordinate 99,467,006 of NC_064627.1, forward strand.
CGGCTTCCGTTTCTCACCCAGTAAGACCGTTTGTGTCAATTTTTGGCGACGTAAGGAGTTTCTTCCGCCCTCCTTACATCTAGGTCCTGTCAACCTTCCGTTTTCAGACGTCGCTAAATTCTTGGGTCTTATGTTTGACAGAAAACTATGCTGGTCCTCCCACGTTTCCTATCTTTCGGCTCGCTGTCTGCGATCGCTTAACACCCTCCGTGTCCTGAATGGTACCTCCTGGGGAGCGGACAGAATGGTCCTTCTCCGCCTCTATCGCGCCTTAGTGCGCTCGAAATTGGATTATGGAAGCATAGTCTACTCCTCTGCTCGGCCGTCTATTCTTCGGCGTCTCGATTCTATCCACCACCGTGGATTACGTTTAGTGTCTGGAGCTTTTTACACTAGCCCTGTGGAAAGCCTTTATGCTGAGACTGCTGAACCTCCGCTGTCCAATCGGCGAGCAGTCCTCCTGAGTCGTTATGCTAGCCATCTGTCTTCCATGCCTGCTAATCCAGCCCACGACCTTTTTTTCGACGCCTCCTTTGATGTAGGGTATGCAGGCCGCTCCTCCTCCCTACTACCCACGGGAGTCCGCTTCCGTCAACTACTCCATTCTCTTTCCTTCCGCTTTCCTAAAACCTTCTTGACAACTTAGGGTACAGCACCGCCTTGGCTCCGTCCCCGGATCTGCCTGCTCCGTGACCTTTGTCAATTTCCCAAGGATGGTACCCCTACACTTATTTATCGTCGGGCATTTGCTGCTCTATGTGCACAAATGACGGACGCCACATTTATTTACACCGACGGCTCGAAAACATCGTTAGGTGAAGGGAGTGCCTATATTGTTGGCGACACCCCAAATCGCTTTCGGCTTCCCGACCAATGTTCGGTTTATACTGCGGAGCTTTACGCTGTTCTCCAGGCTGTCCACTACATCCGCCGCCATCAGCGGATACAGTACGTTATCTGCTCAGATTCTCTCAGCTCTCTCCTCAGTCTCCAAGCTCTTTACCCTGTGCACCCTCTGGTCCACCGGATTCAGGACTGTCTGCGCTTGCTCCACCTGGGGGGCGTCTCGGTGGCGTTCCTCTGGCTCCCGGGACACGCTGGTATCTGTGGGAACGAGGCGGCCGATATAGCGGCCAAGGCTGCAGTCTCTCTTCCTCGGCCAGCTATTCAGTCGCTTCCCTTCACCGATATACGGAGCAGTTTATGTCGCCAAGTTGCTCAATTATGGCATGCGCATTGGTCGGCACTTCCCCGTAATAAATTGGGGGAAGTGAAAGCCCTTCCTTGCGCTTGGACCTCTTCCTCCCGAACGCGTCGTCGGGAGGAGGTAATTTTAGCTAGACTCCGGATAGGGCACTGTCGTTTTAAGTTACGTTGTGCAAGACGCGACAGTTGGCTGCGACTGCGACGCTGCCCCCTCCTCTTTTCCCACCCTGGCAGACGGCGGCACGGCCGCAAGACGACTGGAGTCGTCGCCGGTTTCCCAAGCTGCGGCCGGCGGCGGCGGATTCAAATACATAAGAAAAATAAGAATTCCGATTTTCTTGCTGTAAAAAATGCTGTATGTTAATGCAACAAAGTTACATCGGCTCCCAGAGTTAGTTTTTCGATACAGATTCTCCTTTTACTTTAAAAAATTGAAAAGTATCTCTTCCGGTTTTGCGTGTTTTTTTCGCTGTATATTACTTCCCTATGAATTGTGAGGAAAGTAAAAGGCACAAAAAATTGATGTTTGCGTATCTTAGTTTCACATCACAGCTTGATAATGAGGTGTCTATTTTTCCGATATTCGTCACAGTTATCCCGATACTTAATTTACAAGTAACCTACTACATAAAATTTGAATTGTGTACAGTGAAAAATGTGGTCGCTGGCTACTTTACGTATGGTTTACGTTAGGTCATACATCGTTGCCGATGAAAAGAAGCTAACATATTGAAATTATTTCTAACGAGAATCGTGTGGTCATCACACGATAGAGAATGCATTTGTTTTGTTTCGCTGACACATTTGGACCTAATGAAACCATTTTATGTCATATTTCTCCGGTATGAGTTACTAATATTTCTCCATATGCTCTTGACAATTTCATTTAAAATGCCACGAAATGTAGGTTTCTTAAACCCAAGTGATCAAGCAGAACCCATTTTCGTGGTTTTGCTGAGGCATCTGAACCTGTTTCAAGCTTTCTTTCTCGTTTATTTCTCTGATACGAGTCCCGAATATTCCTCCATCTGTTTTTGCACATTTCACCTAAAATTCCAATGAAAGATAAGTTTATTAACAATACCCGCACGCTTGCGTCATTGCATTGTTTCAAGTTCCTGACAAAAAGATAGGGTTACACCTTAAACATCTCTAGAATTTTCATTCTGAACGTCTACAGTATACACTGGCAGAAATGTGGAAGAAGTAATGTCCGTGCTTGTTCACAAAATTTCCCCAAATTACACTTGTCAGTTTCTCCCATGCAGAAACTTTTGGAACAAGCTAAGGCAACTTTCATAGCCGACTGAGTCTTTATTCCCATCCAAATTAACTTCCATATTCTTATATTCTGACAGCATACATCGTTATGGATGACATGAAGATTTAATCTTGCCAAGCTGCACTCAAAAGATGACTCCAGGATTTACAAAAGACGAATTTCAATTGTGAACTGTGTCAGACCAGAAGGGCCTTGTAAAACAGTAGTGCACTTTTGGCACAATTTTTTTGAGCACCATCTTCTACCAATGAATTGAAGCGAATGTGACAAATTACTTATTGCAGCATACTGTTTGCGCAATCTGTTGAGAAACGCCTTCCTCAAAAACGAGCATCTATTGATTAGAGAAAGCTGTACAACAATCTGGTGGTGGTTTTTCACAACTAGAAGGTATCATCAAGACACCGATCTACCGTTGCCTTTCAAAGTGAAGGCATTGTAAAATGTAACTTTCTCGTTGTTCTTTAGATTGTTCATTTTATAATGTACTTGCCGTTTTCAATTTTTATCGTCACAAAAAAGAGTAATGCGAAAATTGACCTTCAAGTTCATTTTCATCATTCTAATTCTACATCTGCATGGATTATACTGATTTTCATAACAGGCCTGAAAAATTTGCATTAATGGGAAAATATTATATATTTCACTCATCTGCCAGTTTCAACTGTGCACCAATTTCTTAGAAATTCTGTCTCTGAACATAGTGTCTCTATATTTAGGGTTCTTCAAATCGTAAAGGCAAGGATGTCGCGAGACCAGCTCACAGAGCATCACATCCTGTGGGTGGCTCATTTCAGTTTTCCTTGACTGGCTCGACATCTTTCTGGCAGCCGTACGTCTTTGTGTCGTGCGACTCCCGTCGCAACACTGCTCACTGGTGCAGTGCTGCGGCTGCTGTCGCAACAGCCGCGCGTCGCATCCCAAACTCGAACTGCGCATGCGCCAGCAAGCAACTTCTGACGTCACGTAGCGACCCGTCGCAGTCGCTAGTGTGCGTCGCGTCTTGGACAACGTACCTTTAGTCATCGACATCTTTTAAGCGGCGATCCTCCCCCACTCTGTCCCCACTGCTCTCAGCTGTGGACGGTAAGACACCTTTTAATTGAATGCCCCTATTTTAATCCGTTAAGCTCCCGTCTACAGCTATCGCCTGATTTATCGTCGATTTTAGCAGATGACACGCGCTCAGCCGACCGCGTTCTCCAGTTTATTAGTGACAGTGAAATGACGTCAGTCATTTGAAGCTTTTTTTTGGGGACAACCACCCCCTTTCTGTAGCAGATTTTTAAGCATTCTTCTATTTTTAGTTTCTCCAATTTTCTGACTTTGTTCCCATTGCTGCTGGTTTTCAATTTCGGTTTTTTACTGTCTTAAGTCACGGGCTGGGCGCTAATGACCATAGAAGTTTTGCGCCCCAAAAACCACAAACCAAAAAAAAAAATCTCTTGACCGTCAATACGGGTTGTATGTCTCTGCCCTGCTGCCCCCTGGAGTTCGCTTTCGTCGCCTCCTTCAACACCTTAATTTTTCACTCCCTGCAACCTTTCGAGTGGGCGAGAGCCACACGCCACCTTGGCTCCAGGCTCAGGTCCGCGTTCACCTTGACCTCAGCTCGCTCCCAAAAGAGGTTACCCCCAGTTCGGTCTACCACTCCCGTTTTTTGGAACTTCGTTCGAAGTTCATCAACATGACTTTCATTTATACAGATGGCTCTAAGACCAATGACGGGGTCGGGTGTTCCTTTATTGTCGGGGCACAAAGTTTCAAATACCGGCTCCATGGCCATTGTTCGGTCTTCACAGCTGAGCTCTTTGCCCTCTACCAGGCTGTTCTTTACATCTGCCGCCACCGACATTCTGCTTATGTCATCTGCTCCGACTCCCTGAGCGCCATCCAGAGCCTCAGTGATCCGTACCCGGTTCACCCTTTCGTACACCGGATCCAACGCTCTCTTCAGCAGCTGGTGGACGTCGGTTCTCCAGTTAGCTTTATGTGGGTTCCTGGCCATGTCGGTATCCCTGGGAACGAAGCTGCAGATGCCGCGGCCAAGGCTGCGGTCCTCCAGCCTCGGACAGCTTCTTGTTGTGTCCCTTCGTCCGATTTTAGCAGGGTCATTTGTCGGCGCATTGTGTCGCTGTGGCATGCCGATTGGGCTGCACTTACCGACAACAAGCTTCGGGCCTTAAAACCTCTTCCCGTGGCTTGGACGTCCTCCTCACGCCCTTCTCGGCGGGAGGAGGTCGTTTTAGCAAGGTTACGAATTGGACACTGCCGGTTCAGCCATCGCCATCTGCTGACGGCTGCGCCGGCGCCGTTCTGCCCATGTGGGCACTTGCTGACGGTTCGACACATTTTAATGTCCTGTCCATATTTTAACACACTGCGTCTAGATCTTAACCTGCCAAGTACTTTCGATGCCATTTTAGCGGATGACCCACGAGCAGTTGCTCGTGTTCTTCGTTTTATCAATTTGACAAACCTCTCTCAGGACATTTGATGATGCTGTTTTTTAATCCTATGCCTGTCAGTCTGTCTTTTATCGTGTTTTCCCTTTTAGTTGTTGTTGTCCACTTGTGCCTCGCGGTGCATTCTTAGAGTAGTCAGGGCGCTAATGACCATTGAAGTTGTGCGCCCTAAAACCACAAAAAAAGACGCCGTGAGGGAGCAATTTTATTTCCTGGAGACAGAGCAAGTGAATGTTGAGATTCCAACAGCAGCCATAATGACTCCTTGTTGGATCTAAGGCCACGAACGTCCCACTGGTGGGGGCTCATGAGGAGATTACGGAAAAAATAAGGGGGTATCACCTCGGTGGCTACTGAGTGCAAACCTTTGAAGACTCTCCGCTACAGGCGCAGAGGCTGCAGAATTCTCCATGAGTTTTACAGGGGTGTCAGCATTCTCCCTTGGTCGGTCTGCAGAATCCAGAGCAGAGAAATGGTGGTGCGAAATCGGTCGTACAGGTGAGGCTATCATGTAGCGACATAGAGGACGATCGCTTGATTTCGCGGTTGGCAGATATTTCTTGACTAGAGGGATGTAAATATTCACGGGAGTATTCCTTCTGTTCTTGCTTGCAGGTTATGTAGCAGGTGATTCCTCTGCATGAGGCAAAAAATTTGTGGCTTGTTGCAGAGGAGGAGGAGGAGCAGACAAGAATTCTACTGGTAAATTGTAAAACTGCGTTCCTGAATTTGAGTTCGCATGTATCTCACCATACAGCGAAGATGGGCTCAACAAAAACACTGTCACTTGCGTGTTTGAGTTGAGTCTGCGTCCGTCCGTCCGTCCGTCCGTCCGTGTGTCCGTGTGTGTGTGTGTGTGTGTGTGTGTGTGTGTGTGTGTGTGTGTGTGTGTGTCTGTCACCTATTTTTGAGAAAGGCCTTACTGGCCGAAAGCTTTATTTGTGAGAGTCTTTTTGTTGTGCCTATCTGCGACTCAGCGTCTCCGCTAGATGGTGAGTGGCAACTTGCCTGTTCATGACATTGAAAGGAAGCTGTGGTTGACAGGAGTGAGACAGGAGTCTCTCACAACCCAGTAAAAGTACAAAATGCTAGATTCGGTTACCACAGGCTAATTTGATACGCTGCCCATGTCGCCTTCACAGCCAAGAACAGATGTGTGTTCTTCTAGCCACATATCTGAAGATGAGACACAGTATCTGTGCATTATGTGGTGTTGACATCTCTTACCAGACAGACTGCTTTCCTGTTGCCAATGAACATTAATTGCAATCAGTTAAAGGTTATTAACACTAGAAGTACCCAAGCTCAAAAGTCTAAACCTGAATAAACGTGATTTCAGATTACTGCTAGGCGTCTGTGCTACCATCTGTCAAAATCATTTAGCCGTAAACTCACAATTTATGTGTAAGTGATCTTTGAACGCCCTGACTAAACACTACAGAAACAAGTCGCTGAAGGAACAATAGCACATAACAAATAATTGACAAGAAGATTCAGAAGCGTCATAAATGTGACACTATTCGGCCAAAAGCTAAACATATGTATTAATAATACATGCTGACACATGCGACATAAACGTACTGCTATTTCACAAAACAAAAGTTTGTGTTGTCATACGTGGTGTTTCAGTTAAGTAATGAAAGTGCAGTAGACCGTAACGGTATCCACACTTTGAGGGCAACGTGTGGACATGCAACATAATTTTAGGTGTATCTGCAATGCAGTATTCTAATATTAAACGCCACCGTGAACTATTTATCCAGTTCTTTGGCGTGTGCTCTTTCATCCTACTGTTTTTTTTTTTCAATAACTTCATTAGAACTTTACATTTAGGAATATACACGAGTCCTCCTCATAGCTTACACTGGAGCAGCAGGTGATGATCTCGTCCTTCAGTGCAACAAAATTCAGCCTTATTAGGCTCACCTTTCAGACATGCATCTCGCATTGGAATTTAGCGGACAGTCAGCTTGAGGCCGGCCCTGGTGGCCGAGCGGTTCTAGGCGCTTCAGTCCGGAACCGCAAGACTGCTACGGTCGCAGGTTCGAATCCTGCCTCGAGCATGGATGTATAAGAATTACTTAAACATAACTAACCTAAGGACATCGAAGTTCTAGGGGACTGGTGACCTCACACATGTTAGCTGGAGCACGAATATGAATTACATGAAAAAGCATGTTTGACCTGCTGCTTGAAGGTGTGTGGTTAGTGTGAGAGAATAAACACTGAGCGGCAACCCTTCACTGAGAGTAGCACTGCTCTGCTTTGGAGGTTAATAAGATAACAGGACTTCTCAGCTTCGCTGAATCAGTCAGTACATACCAATAAAATAGTAGCAACATTTGAAAAGAAACCGTCAGTGCCAGTGACAAATTCTGACAGGCGCTACATAAACTATCATGATTTCAGAGGAGACTCACAACCCGAACCCATAAACAGACTGTTGTTCGAATGGGGGAGTGAAAGAAGAAACTAACAGAATGTGTGTGCAGAACTATCATGCTACCTTTCAATTCCGGCAGCGTATGGCTTTCATTTTCTAAATCTAGACCGAATACGCTTGTCTTGCTCGCAACCCATGTTCTTTAAACCTCGTTTCGAACGCTCGTCCTGTTTCTCCCACGTAAAAACATTCACTTTATCTGCACATTAAGTTTTGTAAGACGGGAGTATAAAATAATCTGCACGGTTTCCGAAATGTGCCTCAACAGATTTCCGAAATTGACAACCGTTTAGAATCGTACCTGAACATTGAAATTCTGCACAATTTTGCAATCTTTTGCGTAAATGATCCAGAAAACGGTAACGCGATTTGTTTTACTTATTCTCTGCCTTCAATTTTCCTTGTGGCAACCATAGTAAAAACGTGCTCATTTGGCCTCCTAATATCAGCTTCATTGTACCCATTCGCGAGGGATCTGTACAATAGTACAGATTTCCTTATTTGTCGCATCCTTGTCCAATTAAAACTTTGCTAACCTTAAAATATAAATAGAAAAAGGACTTCGTTTTGGTTTTCAGGATGGCAAAAATTTATTGGTGTGATAAGATCTAATCCAGTTCGTTTCAGAAAAATACCAAGCTGTGAAATCTCCCAACTTCACAACCATTAGTTCCTCCTTCATCTAAACACCCTGTTTCCAAGAAGGCTAATAAGAGACCCAGTTCCTTTCCTTCTCCGCCACGGCGTGTCCCATCAACAGCACCACCTGGCGGTAGCCTCCCTCGGCCGCCGTCCGTGTCGACGAGGCGCATTGTTGGCGGCTGATCAGTCAGCCGATCGTTGGTCGCAGGAGCTGCTCCTGAACAACCAATGGATCAGGATCTCTTGTCTTCGGCTGAATGCCGTTCCACGCTGTCGGTCGCAAGCTCTGAGCAGTCGTTGAGTTGACGGCAACCTTGGTCACATTCTTCCATTCTCTGTCCACCCTATGACCATTATCCATTGGAATATCCGCGGCATTCGAGCCAATCTGGATGAATTGTCGATCCTCTTACGATCCTACTCGCCGGTCATCTTCTGTCTTCAGGAAACAAAGCTGCGTCCCCACGACCACTTTGTTCTCCACCATTTTCAGTCCAATTTGATCTCCCCTCTGTTGAAGGCACTCCAGCACATGGGGTACTCATGATTCTTCTCCATGATACTCTCCATTATCACCCAGTCGCCTTAAGCACTTCCTTCCAAGCTGTCGCTGTCAGTCTTTCCCTTTCTGGATACACCTTCTCTCTTTGTACTGTATACATTCCATCGTCCACACCAATGGCAAGAGCTGATCTCCTTCATCTTCTTGGTCAGCTTCCACCCCCCCCCCCTATTTGCTGGTTGGGGACTTCAATGCCCACCACCCGCTTTGGGGATCTCGACATCCTTGTCCACGTGGCTCTCTATTGCTAGACGTCTTCCACCAAGCGGATCTAGTTTGCCTCAACACTGGGGTCCCCACATTTTTGTCTGCCTCCACGACAAATTTATCTCATTTGGACCTTGCGGTCGGTACTGTTCCGCTAGCTCGGCGCTTCGAATGGTTCGCCCTTGATGATACACACTCGAGTGACCACTTTCCAATTGTCCTTAGACTGCAGCCTCAACTGCCATACATGCGCCCGCGACGATGGAAGTTTGCCCAAGCCGATTGGACACTTTTTTCGTCTCTAGCGACATTCGATGACCGTCGCTTTCCCAGCGTCGACGATGAGGTCACACATATTACCGACGTTATTCTTACAGCTGCGGAACGTTCAATACCACGGCCTATGATATTTTCTGTTCCTAAATATAACTATCACGAACTGGGAGAACACGGCATAAAAAAAGGCCGGAATTACAGACATGGAGCCAGTTTTGTTCGCTCTCGCGGTGAAGGGTGACTGTATGTACAGCATTTTAATAGCGTTCTTGAACTAGCAATGGCACAAACCTCTAGCATTTGTTCTGTAACCTCTCTCATCCCATTTGCAGCCTCACATCATGGACCACACATCATCCATCAAATAAGTCCACAGAATCTCTACCATTGTCCCCGTGTTGGAGCAATGAAGTACTGTCAGTTCTTCCAGGCCTCTTGTGCTAAGCTGAAGGTCCAGGAAAGATTCAGTGAGGTTTATAAAACCAAGATAGTAGCTAAGCTGGATTTGTTAGTGCCAGCATGGAAAATGGGTTCGGAGAAAAAGAAATGTATGTTCGAGCAGATTCCTCAGTGACAGCGCGAGGAGTGGCCGCGTGGTTTGAGGCGCCATGTCATGAATTGCGCGGCCCCTCCCGCCGGACGTTAGTCCTCCCTCGGCCGTGTGTGTGTGTGTGTGTGTGTGTGTGTGTGTGTGTGGCCGTGTGTGTGTGTGTGTGTGTGTGTGTGGCCGTGTGTGTGTGTGTGTGTGTGTGTGTGTGTGTGTTGTTCTTAACATACGTTAGTTCAAGTAGAGTGTAACTCTAGGGATCGATGACCTCAGCAGTTAGGAAGTCACACACGTTTCAACATTCCATTTCCTCACTGCCAACGAACTGCGGTAACGTACAAGCTTCTCTCCTGGTAATCCCAGAAGAGGAAGCGAACATATCAGATCTTCTGTTTGCTGCTTCCTAGAGACTCGGCTCCAGCTGTTGGACATACGGTGCTCTGGAGAGAGAGATAGTGCATCCAGGCAGATTATCCCAAGGCTCCAAGAGTCGATAGCCAGTTCAGTATTACGCAACGTAGTCACCAGTGAGAAAGGAGCTTCTCTACAACCAACAGTCAAGTTTAGGCGTGCACGGTCTGCATATTGTAATGATTTAAGTTCGCAAGAGAATATTTGTGTTAAAACAGGCGAAAGGTTGTTAGCGTATGAACTGAAGGTTGGCCTCGCAACCTGAAAGTGTTCAGCCATTAACATGAAGAGTATCAAGCTAAGAAGATACAGTGTGTGGAGGCCAACGAAAAGGGTACCGTATTTCACTAATCTAGGACTTATGATGTGGAAGAAGACTGCAGTAGGCATACCGAGACGAGGAAAAGCGATGAACGCTCTTTGGATTGGCCAGATGACCTACGGCAATCAACTACTACAGCCGCATCGAGTTAGCATTCCCCAAATCTGGAAACAATGCTGTACCGGTGCGTTAGCATGTGTGTTTTTGTTAAGTCATCAGTCTTCTGACTTGTTCACACTGACGCCAGGAATGACTAAAAATGAACATAAAGGACATACTAAGTATCAACTTCCCGCGACGTAGTAAATAGTCCATTAAATTTCGGGCATGCAGCCGCGCAAATAATTTCCTCCAGTTATTTCGGCCGCGTATCGTCCGGCCATCCTCAGTGTGTGTCAAAACACTGGCGACAAGATGTCAAGCGCGGCTTTATATGCTCCATCGTTGGGGTACTGCGCAGGCTAATCACAGATGCTGCTCGGCGGCAAAGAAATACGTTTACACATGTGCCGCCTGTGGCGAAGGCATACAGACATTCGATTCGCTTATCGATGTATGATCGGCGGCGGTGACATCATGACGACTTCTCTGCAGTTTAATTACCCCAAGAGCCGGATTACATGTTTTGTATAAATTAATAAATAGAGAACCGTTTTAAGTTATTAGCTCATCTAATCTCCATAGCTTCCTTGAAGACCGATTCCCAAAAGGAAGAGGCGGATGTTAAAATCTTCACATCACTAATTCATGAAATGGCCTGTATCGATACAATGTTCGGCCACAGCTGACATGTCTGGCTGTAATAAGCGTGTGTATCTTCGATGCTCCACACCTCTCATGAACGATGCGTGTTGTTCGATCCATGTACGACTTCTCACAATTTCCGCGAGGAATTTGATACCCGCTTTACGAAGCTGTAAATTGTCTTCAGAGCCGAGTAAAGCTGCAATATTCATAGAGTGAAAGGGGGCGGTGGGGGGGGGGTGGGGGCGGCGGCGGAGGAGGGTAACTTTAACACAGTGTTTCTCAAGAATAGGGCCAATCTTCGAGGAAAGAGCGCCCACATAGGAATTCCTTCAGAGCTAGTGCGTTTTTGCCCTATCTACTTCCCCATTACATACCTGAATTCTAGGTTCTGCATTGAATGCTCTACGAATTTGTTTGGGAGAAAATCCATTCGATTTAAAAATGCTCTTCAGCTATGTGAGCTCTTCTTGCAAATTGTCTTTATCGGATATGCAGTGCGCCCTATGCAATAAGGTATTAAGGACACCTATGGTCTGTGAAAGGTGCTGGCAGCTACTGGCATGAAGATATAGATTTGTGTCTGGCGGCACATAAGTACATGCCGTATATCGGAAACCATTAACTTTACGGCGAACGGCAACATCCAAAAAGGGGAGGCAGCCGTCTTTTTCTATTCCCTTAGTAAATTTGATGCCAGCATGGATGGAATTCAAATGCTCAAGAAATCTGTAGTGACTCATTGAGCGGTTTGCTCGCTATCGGCCAGTGTGAGGCGTAGCGCCGTACAACGATCCTGCCTTGGAGGCGGTTAAGTGACAGATGGTGACGTGAGACTGGACGTGCACGTAGTTCATGTATCAGCCGATAGAGGACAATATTAGACAATATTTGAAAATATAAGTGAGGCAACTGGCTGCACAATAGATATGCACCTAAATGCAAGGGAGCGGTTACTAACAGAATGAGAACATTAGATGCACGTTTAGTACAAACTTGAGAGCAGCGCTCCAAGTGAGAAAGACAGCAGTGTCGGAGCCTACCGAGGCTGGGCACGAGCCACACGGTCTCGACGCTCCAGCGATCTGACTGAGAGCCTCTTCTGCGTACAAAAACACAGGTTTTTAATGAATCTGGGCGGCCCAACATTGCTTCCCTTCTATAGTCGACCCACCAATCCACCGCCAGTAAAAAAGTTTCGGTCAATCTGGCGAGCCGCTCTGCACATCCAGGGCGCCTCTGGCCAGCCACATATAATTCCTCCTCTGCTCCTACCTGGTAGGGAGGAATGCCTTTGCATTTCACATTAAAAAACTATTAACTTCGGTACCAACAGCGGTCAGCTGAAAGCTGATCATCACCCCCATTGCTTTTATGGCCAGCAACGGCAGTGTTTTGCGTCACTTGGCCGCGCCCTGCGTTCTTTAGTGGCTGGGGACTGCTCTAGTAGCGCCCTAAACTGTCAACCCATTGACATCGCAGTGCACTGGTGCAAGTATCAAGCTTGCTGCCTCTGCTAAGGCGTGCCTTTTCGTGGCCATCTTCTACGCGGACGTCTTAAAACAACGTCTGAGCGGTGGATGGAGTTACCAGTTATTTCTGTCCCTGGGACAGCTGCCCAGAGCGCGTGCAATTTTCAGTGCTCTGGTGTTGCCTGTTCTCTGCATTGTCTCTAATATTTTTTTTTACGTTGGAGTGCCCTTGATGGCTCCAACAGCCTTAATCGCATCAACGTACGAGTAATTACGTCAATATCTGACAACTTACTTCACCGTGAAATTCCTTGTTACACTTTCAGATCCACGAGATCAGATTCTTCCCAAATCAATCCATTAACAAACGGATGGTCTTCTCCATTACAGCACTCGACATACCAATACCGCATAAAATTTGTTTTGAAGTGCATGATGCTGCTATCACGTGGCTCGGTTTATATCGATAGTAGGTCGGCTGCATACTCGGCCACGCTCTGAGGTCCTTCAAAGTTTCACAGACTTAAATGGATACCGCGCGACATACAAAATACGATAGATGGTAAAACTTTCCTCTGTGTGTTCGGATTTTTCATTCAGGTGCTACAGGTTTTGGTGACAATGCAGAGTCATCAGGCAGACAACGGAAAAATGCGATCGATAGCAAACTGCCCATACTTCCATGATTAGGGGACAAAATTAAACTCGTTTCGCAGATGTAGTCGTGGATGAGGGGGCTCGCTACGCACGTCAGTCGGAATGACATTGCTGTCGACACACAGTTTAGTCAGAGGCGTCCGGCAGTCTATCGTTTTTCGTCCCGCGAAAAAAAGTATGAAAGTAACATTCATCTATCTGAATCAGGCATCTTACTAATTCATAGTCGTAACTTAAAATGTGAGTAGGATAACAAAACCAACAGCAAATGCATATGTATTCCATAATACCGGCTATGATTAGTAGAAAATCCAGAATGGCAGACAGGTAAGACAGCGGCCGCCATATCAGAAAACAGAAGCCTCAAGAGGGTATGCTAAGACAGGACCAGACGACGTTGAGCCTCCCGACCCCCAAGCGTTTTCCATGGGGAGAGGTCAGAATTAAACATGATTTATGGTACAGTATTAAGGTTTCAATGAACTATTATCATTGTATAGCAAAGGTGTAGCGGAAGAAACGGTAAACAACGCGGAACCCTAGGCCACCTGTCATGACAGGGCTATCACCGCAAGAATACAACACCGTTGTGAAGATGAAAAGGTTAAACTTTAAAGTTCGTTATGTCCACTGTGAAGTGAACAATACGAGGAGTATCTGATTAGTTTCCTGGGAAATTGTTTTAGTTCGGTCTTTTTATGGGGGATACACGTAGGTGGATCTTAGGGGCCACTACATAACCTTCACTTTGTGAAACATCGGATTTCCATAGTAGACGGTCGGTGTCTCACGAATTATAGGAGTGATCAGTGCGAAAAGACGTTCCTGCCGTCCTCTGTAGGTCAACGTTCATTGCATCATGCACCAAAGATCTGCCCGCTGGACCTACATGAAACTTCTGATTTTTATAAATATCAGAATGACAAAAAGGGGGTAGGATGAGACCATTGGGTTGCACTTCCTTACTGAAGGGTTTATCTCACCACAAAGATCAACTTTACCTAACCTTTGTTCTAGTTGCTTCATTCTTGGTTTGATATCACGAAGATGGTGTAAAATGCTGAATTTCGACTTCATTGGAGGTAATACGTAAGTGAATCACAAGTGGTAGTGATAAGACACACTATTTTCCACGTTCTCGCAGCATTATTTACACAAAGTTCGTACTGCATGATTCTTCTTCGAAATGGTTCTAAATGAATTCACTTATTAGACAATTAACTTCCATTACCTCTTGTTGTAGCGGTATGTTCATTACCTAACTTGCTGGTAAATGAAAGTAAATCTTCTATTCTTAGCGAGATGACTTGACCAATTGCCAGCAACTGTCTGCTGCTCACGAAAAACGGCTGGAGTACGGAAAAACGTTCATTTCTTCTTAACCTTTCCGTCAACACCGGGAGTTGACACAGCTAAAACAGTCTTACTCCCATCTAGGAAGAGATCTTCTGTTGTCCTACCGAGACTGTTTCTAGATGATCTCCTGTTTACAGAGCTGTGGTACATAACTGTTTGTGATGGGCCAGTCGTGGAACTTTGGTGTTAAAAGTTCCTGCAGTGTAGTACTGAAGAGCATGAACTTCCTGGTTGACAAGAACGAATGTCTTATGTGATGTGCATGATCCACTCCTCACTCGAATTGCTTGACGTAATCTCCTGAGCGTTTGATGTTGCTGACGTAGATCTTAGGAGCAAACCCTCCAGGGTAAATGTTTTATGTGCTGTGGGAGTCCTCCAGAAACGGTTGAAGCACGCTCGCTCTTCCACTGGAGTACGAGAGGAAGAAATGACCATAAGATATATGCGCAAATTCACAATTCCACTGGCAAAGTTTCACATCGGTTTGAATGAACGCGATCGATGTTCTGCTTGTAGGTTAGCGGGCCGCGGTTCTACGCGAGTTAGTGTGGAATCCTGCCCACTCGTCTAATGCAGGCTGCCTAGGAAGCTGTTTCCCCTGACCGACAACATTCTAGCAATTCTTATTAATGGAGTTCATTACAGTAAATTTACAATATTCAAGTTAGCGGATGTACAATGGTGTGTCGCAAGCAATTGGCGACATGCAAATAATCAATATCCTTCGATGTATACAATTTGCATGCAAGTCAGGACTGAAGAATTGGGCTGACCGCTCTTCTTTTCGTGCGGCCGTAGGTAGATGAGCGGCGCTTACATTCCCTTCGTATAGGTGGAGCTCCTGTCGTGATGCAGTTGTAGACAGCGTTACTATTGGCTGACATCGTCTCACAGCCTTCTCGGCTGTTACCTTCCAGGCCGACGTGCCGACGCTTGATGTCACGCCTGAATATTCCTCCCTCCCTCCCAAAGCGACGGACCGTCGCCGTGGAGGGAGAGCGCCAACGGCGGGGGAGAAGAGAGGGTGGGCGCTGCGCTGGACCGGAAGCTATGCCTGCTGACGTCCAGCTTCATGTCGTACCCTGCTATCCAGCCTCCAGCCTTCGGTCTGGCGGAAATGTTCCCTGGAAAACGACGAGAAGGGTACGGATCCACCTCCGGAGGCCAGTAACCAGATGCGGAAGGTGTCGCCTGCTGCAGTGTGGGCGGGTTCAGCTCCTTCGGTAGGACGAGACAAGGCGAAGGCTCCGTCTCAATGGGGTCATCCCTCGGTGTCGTGATGACACCCTCTCGCGGCTGCTATGGCCGCGTTGTCCTCGGGATCGAGGAGACAGAAAGATCATCGTGCAAAGGACAGTGGCGAATTTGATTGTGGTGTCCGCGCTGCAAGCCATCTGGACCTGAAATAAGATACATGCAAGCGCAAAGTCGACGGACGATTTCGCTTGGCGCCCACCGTCTGCTGCCGCTAAAAACTCTGTAAAAGGCTTTCCTTCTGCAGTGGATGCTGAGGAGGGTGGAGCAGATAGGGCAGGGCCCGATGGCGGCGGCTGTGAAGGAATTGCGCCGGCGACGGTCCATCTCGTGGGTGCGAACGATAGGAGGCGAGAAACAGTTTCAATGCTCGATCCCTGGTGTGTGAGGAGCGAAGTTCCGCTATCTGCTGCTGGAAGGTTCTGACAAAACGTTCCGATTCGCCAGTTAACCGTGATTGCAACGGTGCACGAATTAGATACTGTATGCCACTGCGTTAACAGTATGTTTCAAATTCATTTGATGTGATCAGGGTCGTTGTCAGACACAATGCCTTCAGGCAAATCGAGGCAAAAAATTGAGGTCTACACCTCAACTGTGCTGCATGCCGTTGTCGAGTTCATTGATTGGCACAGCAAAAGGAAACTAGCTATGAGAGTCCACCACAATCAATCAACGAAAGTTCCACAAACGTCCCGCAAAGTCTCTGTGCACACGTTGCCATGGTGATGGCGACTTACGCCAAGGACAGATTTTTTTTTTTGTGGCGGAGCGGACTGGTCTTCCACACATGCGTCATCTGTTCTACTTCGTGCATTAACACTGGCGTCCATACCATGCCAAGCACAAACTGTTGCGTACGAACAATCCGCAGTGTCCTTGGTGAACCAAGCACAACACTTAGTTTTACAAAGCTTTAGGGATCAACAAACGTGACTGTCCATTGTCATTTTGAACAAGAACCACTGCTTTCTATACAGATAGGCTATGTTGACGTGCAAAACATCGACATACTGCAGAGTTCCTTACCGTATGCAGGGAACGAGGCGAAGATGTACGAATGTATCTTAGCAACATGATCAAACATGGATCAGCTTCAGTGACATGCGCAATTTTCCTACAGTTAAGCGTAAAAGATAGAAGCAATTAAGAATACTGAGCGTCGATGTGACAAGATAAAGCAGAAGCGTCAGTATCGGGGCCAATCGGAAGACGTGAAAGTGCGTCTGCATTACCAAGTTCAGCTGTCGGACGATAGACAGTTTCGTACTGGTACGACTGTCTGAAATTCTGTGAAATTCCGAGGAACTCGCAAATCTCGTGAGGTTAGCAAGAGCGACTAAAGAGGATGTACACTTCGACTGTTTCACATGACCAAGATACTGCAAATCAGGTTTAAATACAAATCACACTTTTCCAGTCTACTTTTTAGTCCTGCATCAGGTAACACACGAATCAAAGCACGTAAATTTGCAATATGCTCTGCAGGTGTACGACCTGCGACGACAATATGTCCAAATAGTTTGCTGAAGTACGAAACTGTTCAGTCAGCTGTTCCAAATACCGTTGGAAAACGGCGGGTGCGGAAGCACTGCTAAAAGACAAACGAAATATTTAAACTAGCCCAAACGAGTATTTACTGCACACACGTTTTGAGGTTCTTCATGGAGCGGTATTTTAAGACACGCGTCGCGTAAATAACTTTTGAAAAGTAGCGACCAGCGCCTCATGTGTCCAGGAGATCCTCTGGGTGTGGCAGTGGGCAAGTATGCCACAGTTCGTGGGTTAGCTGTACACGTAAGGTCAACACAGACGCGAAAGCGACCTAAACTTTTGGGGAGCAAAACCTGTGGGCCTGCCCATTGACTAGTTTGTATGGGCGCCACTACTCCGCATCTTGCAACTGTAGACCTTCAGCAGCGACTTTGCCAGGCCAGAAATGTTCCCATTGCATCAAAGGGCAAAGTTTCGGCTGACCAGTATCTTTCACAGTAATACGTGCAACAAAATTTTTAGCGTTGCATAAACCTTCAGAAGAGTTCTGGGGATTCTTTCAGCAAGATGTACTCTTTTGCATGGAATGCATACACTGACAACACAATGTCCTGAATGTTATAGCCAAACAAATAAACTGAATCAAGACGAAATATATTCGCACAATCACGTGATTCGTGCACTGTAAAAGTGTTTGCCTGCCATGTATCGCTCGCATATGCCAAGTAAATTTTCCGAGAATTGAAATGTTTTGTCCATTATAACCTGTCAACTTCTTGGTAATTTGAGACAGGGTCCCCACGCCCAACAGCTCATATGTGTGACGATTCAGCAATGTGACAGAGGCACCCTTATCCAACTGAAATTTCCCACGTTTCCCACTAATGAGTAAGTGAACGAAAAGTGAGACTGGCGTATTTCTCAAGAGACTGCATGCTTCCTAGTTCCAGATTTGGAATACACTGCCTTCATCACAAGTACTTAGTGACGACATTTTTTGGGAGATTGGTGAATTCTTAAGTTCGTTCCATTGCAAACGTACTTCCCACCACAAGCGTAACCCTGAGCTTGCTGACACTGGCAGTCATGGCGTTTGTGCCGTGAAGGACACTGAGGGCAAGACTTAATAGGCCACTACACTGGCGAACACAATTGAGTGAGCTGCTTAAGCGGCATGGCGAATGCAAGCTGCTGCTGAATGGGCTAGTTGCAAACAAGGGACTAAATCGAACAAATTGCTGGCTGCTCAAATTTATCAGCAGACAGGGCACTGAATCGTGCTGATCTAGTGCTTGCACTACCTGCTGAAATGATGGAACGCGCTGTTCAAAATCTGTTTTGAGAGTTTGACATCAGGTACACTTGATGCAATCACATCACGCATAATAACGTCGGAATATTAAGCACCACAATCACAGATGAGAATGCATGTCCTCGTCATACCCAACAAATCTAGTATCCACTCGGGATACGATTTTTCTGACAGTTTTTTACAAATAAAGAATTTACAATTAACTGCTACCACGTTCACTTTCAGGTCATAATAGTTAGCGAACCTACAACCTTATATTGAAGAATCCGCCTCAGTTGGGCGAATTTTCTGGTCTCCACCAGGTTTTGGCTAAACTAATCTAGCCTTCTTCAGAAGCATAAAATTACTATAACATGCCAGAGTAAGGCACAGTCAACATCAAAATTAAAACCCATAGTACCGTGGTACCATGTCGAATTAAAACTACGTAATTGAAGTCCACCCCCGCCGTCTCTTCACCACGCGGTTGGTTGGTAGCGGCAGCTACGTTGGCAGTGACGGTTGCACGCGGAACTGCACTGAGCACATAGCCAACCTTGCGCGTGCGCATACGGAGAGTCAAGGCTGTATATCATTGACTGTCTGTATATCACGTGTTCGTCTACATAATGCTTAGTTTGCTTACAGTTACGGTTGTCAGTTCCGAAGTCCCTATGTATATTAACTATACGCAAATTCTATCAAATGGTAGGAAAATTTACTTGGTTGGGTATATAAAGCTTAAGAATAACCTTTACACGATGACCATACGTGCTTTAAGTCGTAAAGTATCACCACCAAACATACCTACTGGCGAGCACCTTACTTGTCTCACTTATTTCAAACCTTAATCATCTGTTATTTAATTAGGGGTGTTTGCACGCCCAGTTACACCCTGTCATCACACTTAACTAGTATTGACCGACATAGGTCAAGTGTACTAATGTAAAATCTAAAATGTACCTTTGATGGGAGTATTCTTCCCCAGGTAACACTGTAAGAAATGCGATATGCCCGTAACGTTATCGTTATTGTTGAAAGGGGAAGTATTTAAAGCACTAGTTTCACTTACTGTGCTGCATAATTGTTAAATGTAACTATTATAGCGTCCAAATTCTCGTGAAAGAGTGGTGGGATAAACTTAGTGTAAAGGGAAGCGCGAGGCTTGTCTTGTAAGTAGGCCGTTTGTTTTCTTATCGGCAACGTTACGTAGCGCTCGGTATGAAAATCACTGGCTGTGCTGTGTGCTGTGTGCTGTGTGCAGTCTGAAGTTTGCATTTTTGTCTGCCATTGTACTGTTGGGCAGCGGCAGCTGGATGTCAACAGCGCGTAGCGTTGCGCAGTTGGTGAGCCGCCAGCAGTGGTGGATGTGGGGAGATAAATGGAGTTTTGAAATTTGTATGACTGGATGTCATGAACTGCTATGTATACTATGATTTTTCAACACTATTAAGGTAAATACATTGTTTGTTCTCTTAAAATTTTTCATTTGCTAACTATGCCTATCAGTAGTTGGTGCCTCCCGTAGTTTGAATCTTTCATTTAGCTGGCAGTAGTGGCGCTCGCTGTATTGCAGTAGTTTCAGTAA
The DNA here is from genome assembly GCF_023864275.1 of Schistocerca cancellata. Taxonomy (NCBI): domain Eukaryota; kingdom Metazoa; phylum Arthropoda; class Insecta; order Orthoptera; family Acrididae; genus Schistocerca; species Schistocerca cancellata. Next base: position 99,487,228 of record NC_064627.1, read on the forward strand.
CGAAGATTTTTGTGAGGTAAGTGATTTGTGAAAGGTATAGGTTAATGTTACTCAGGGCCATTCTTTTGTAGGGATTATTGAAAGTCAGATTGCGTTGCGCTAAAAATATTGTGTGTCAGTTTAAGCACAGTCTTGTATAAAATGTTCGAAGGGGACGTTTCAGTCTGAACATATGTGGCAACCAGGAGAGAAATATTGTGGTCGATGTAACAGGGATAAATTAAACCAAACGTACCAAAGATTGGAAACTTTCGAAAAAGTTTTTATTTCTCAGAAGCAGCTGATTGCTGAGAAGGGTTTCTTTATTGGATAGCAAGTGTTTAAAAATTTGCAGCTCCTCTAGAATACCTAGCGTTGTTCCTTTTTAGCTATCAGAGCAACAGCTCAGTATTAATTGAACGAGATGCTCGGCGAAAGTCTAACCCAGTGTGCCGTCCCCACTTCTCATTGGCAAATGCTCTTTATATCTTGGTGACAAAGCTCTCCCTGTTTAGGCCGATGTAAAAGTTAGGGCACGCACCGCATGTGATTTTATATAGCCCGGACAGACAGATTGTCTTTAACTGTTTTTAAAGAGTGGATTAAATTTTTCTTAAGGCTGTTATTGGTAGAATGTTGCCTTATAACCATGGTTCTGTAGAATTCGCCGTATTCTATGTGATGCTTTACCTGTAAAAGGAATTAAGATTACGTTCGCATGGTTATCACACGTGGTACCTAATATAATGAAGTCGTGCTTATCTTGTTATTTACTCTCTTGTTATAGAGTTGTCTTAAAATTTCTAGTTTATACCCATTATTTTCGGCAATCACTGCGAGTGTTAAAAATTCGTTCTCCAGTGCCTTAGCAGAAAGGGGAATAGCGAGCGGTCTATGTAAACAGGAATAAAAAGAGGACATTTTATGAGACTGCGAGTGCCCAGAGTCAGCTTTTGTGATATTGTCAGAGAAGGTACATTTTCTAACAAACTTAAATTCTAAACGATTGTGTACTATAGTGACAATTAGGTCCAGATAATTCAGCGTTCTTTTGGAAGATTCCATTGCAATAGTGAATTCGATCTTCTCGTGGAGTTCATTGAATGTTGAAAGTACCTGGTCTATATATTCCTGGGACCCATCAACTATGAGAAATTTATCAACGTATCTTGCGTAAAATGTGGTTTTACTTGATATCTGTGTATCACTTACAAAAAAATAATTACTTCTCCTTTAATGAAAAATATATTCACAGCCTTTCGGGTTAGCATTGGGAAGCCCGAAAGATACGTGAATGGGATGGAACCGTGCTTGAAGACTGTTAATAAATCCCATAATCTGACCATTTCTTGTGGAGGCGCAGGTTACGTTCCAAAACGCTCAATGTTTGGTGTACAGGCACGATGGTATAGACTTGTAAAATTAAGTGACGCAAGCTTTGACGTTTCCGAGCAGGTTCATGCTTTCACTTTATTAGCTGATTCTACTGAATTTTTAACTGAGTAGTTCTCTGCGAACACACAATTATCTTTCATCTTTTAGTGCAGGTATCTGGCTATTTTGTGGTATGCAGTATCAGTGCTGTCCACGATCGGTCGAATCGGATGATGGTTCTTGTCGACTTTAAATTGACTCATCAGGGTGGGTGGTTTTGGGTTCATGTTTGAGCCTTTTTTTCCGAAACACTATCAATTTTTTGGTTTTGTGGAGGCCCGCTCGTATTTCTTTTTGTAAGGCTAGGGTGCGATCTTTTAATACCATTTTCTGCAAGGAGTTTGTCTTTCCTATGTACTCTGCTTTAGAGGTAATCATCACGGAATTACCTTTGTCGGCTTAAGTGATTATGGCATCAGTACTTCTCAATTTACGTTCGATATTATTTATGGTTTTGTACGTACTAGCATCTGTTTGTGCATATGTCATCTCATTTTCTAAAATTTTACACGACTCATAGGCTATCCGCGTTTGAACGTTTTTTGTTTTCGCACATTCTAAGACTAGTACAAGGTCCACTATTAATTTATCTATAACGTGTCTTCGTAACGTCGGGTTTCATGTTAAATTTTAGCCCCTCTGAGAGTACCTTAATTTCACATCATTTGAAATATGTGTAATTTATTACTCGGTCATATCAAGGTGGGTTTGACTACTATTTCACTAAGGTTCCGTTGCTCGTCGCACTTTATAGCCCTATTAGATAAGCTGGATAATTTCTTAGCATGTCTAGCCGCGATTTCTTCCTTTCGCTTACAGATCCACTGCTTGGCCTGTGCTAAAAAAATTATCTATTTGGAAGTTACAGTATTCAGAGTACCATTTCGAAATTTCAAGATACAGCGTTCACGCTGTTTTATTTAAACTAACCTGCCTCGTGTATAGGTCAGCAATTATATTGTTGAGTATCTGTGCGTTGAACCTGTTTTTGAGGATGGGGATTTATGGCATAATTTTCCTAGATGCCCGTTAACAAATTTAGGGGTCAGCGTCGACCGTTTACACTGGTTAATAAATGAAATTATCATACTAGTTTTTGAAATAGTAAGCATGGTATCTAGATAATTGTCGGCTGCGTTTGACACCTTGGCAGGTAGAAACATACGAATTTTTAGCATATTGCAGCCCCGTCAGCAACTGTGAAAGAACGTTATATTGAAGAATCCGCATCACGCGCGCGAATTTTCTGGTCTTTAATAGTCTGTCACAGTTGCTGACGGGGCTGCAATATGCTAAAAATTTAAATATCTACGACCTGTTCATACGGTAGTTAACTCTTAGTGGTGTTAGGCAATAGGTTGTTTGTAAGCCGGAACACTGCACTGTCCACTGTGAAGAGAAAGTAATCTCTGCTAATCACCGACAACAGCAGCCCAACGCACGTTCGGCAGCCGCCGTAAATTGCTGCATTACACGTACGCCCCCGACAGTGTCGTCCTCTGAGCACCTGTATCGACTGAAGGCTTGGCAGGGCAGCCATTGACCCAGCACTTGCCGTACAGCATGTCGACAGTATGGGATTCCACATCCCGATTCTTGTGCCACAACTGTCGGTGCTCTCGGAATGCATGGATGAACCTGTCACGACATGCTGGAGAAGGAGGCGGAGCAGCAGTAGCGATGCCCACGGCAGCTGCAAGTGGAGCTCCAGCTGTGAGGCAAGTGGCAGCTGCACCAGCTGTGTGGCCAGCTGCGCCGACAGTGGTCGTGGCAGCACGAGTAGGGGCTGCACGTGGGTGTGGACCATCACAAGTGGCAGCAACTGACGGATTCCTCCGACAACCAGAGTCCAGGGCAGACTCGAACAGCGTGATCGACTGCTCCACATGGCGGATCAAACTTTCATTGGCCATCTGTAGTAACTGGCTAGTGACAAGCTGCCAGATGTCTGGTGCTGGCCTGGCACTGTGTCATCACATAGTATCTTCTTTCTTGGAGACTCGACGAGGAATCGTCAGAATTTATTTTCTGGCATCGTCGTAGGACGATGAAAATGATAAAATGAAGCACGAGCCCTTATTTTTCCCATTTTTCCCTTTCTTCCAATTTTAAGGAGATCGAACGTCAACTTGCCGCTGTCATTTTTGCCTGCTTTCTAATCACCGTCTCGCACGACGACTCGCGCAGAAAGATCCACGGCAGCAACGAAAACGCTTGCCAGGTGGTAGCCGGTTGTCCGAAAAATTGTTACTGCGGAAAATACTGAGTTTTGCGAACAATTCAGACTCTTAATTGTCTGCCGCTGTCGGTGACGTGGAGCTCGCAGCAAAACCGCGATATCCAATGCGACACAGGCATGCGCCAAGGTTTCGGCCGAGATATCTATTGGTACTGGTTTGGGCCAACGAGTGAGTTCAAGCTTCTGACATTCCACGCCCCGACTCGTAGAACGTTATCCTTTCGTTGATTATTCAATCTTTTTCTCATGGTAACCTCCCCCTTGGCAGTCCCCTCCCGGAGATCCGAATGGGGGACTATTCAGGAATCTTTTACCGAGCGAGGTGGCGCAGTGGTTAGCACACTGGACTCGCATTCGGGAGGACGACGGTTCAATCCCGTCTCCGGCCATCCTGATTTAGGTTTTCCGTGATTTCCCTAAATCGCTTCAGGCAAATGCCGGGATGGTTCCTTTGAAAGGGCACGGCCGATTTCCTTCCCCATCCTTCCCTCACCCGAGCTTGCGCTCCGTCTCTAATGACCTCGTTGTCGACGGGACGTTAAACACTAATCTCCTCCTCCTCAGGAATCTTTTGCCAATGGAGAGATCATCATGACACTATTTCAGTTACAGGCCACATGTCCTGTGGATACCCGTTACGTAATAGATGTAAGAACAAGAAAAGCGCTGATGCTTTAATGTTCACTGAATTCCTGACTATACACATGCATCGCGACTTCCCCGCCCTTAGTCAGCCTCTATCCCCTGTCCACAGAGGAGACCAGAGTTAAAGGGCGCGGAATGTGGCGCCCGACTTTCCGGCCAATGAGGCCTCGCAAAGTTGCCGCGTGGACAACGTGCTGCTCTGAGAGTTGGCGAGTCACGAGCCATCCTGCTGCATTCTGGCTAAAATTTGGGGAGAGTAATCTCTTTGAAACCTCCTGCAGGTTTGATTACGCAAAGATTCATACTGCTGAAACTTCCTGGCAGATTAAAACTGTGTGCCGGACCGAGACTCGAACTCGGGACCTTTGCCTTTCGCGGGCAAGTGCTCTACCAACTGAGCTACCGAAGCACGACTCACGTCCGGTACTCACAGCCTTACTTCTGCCAGTACCTCGTCTCCTACCTTCCAAACTTTACAGAAGCTCTCCTGCGAAACTTGCAGAACTAGCACTCCTGAAAGAAAGGATTCTTCTGTAAAGTTTGGAAGGTAGGAGACGAGGTACTGGCAGAAGTAAGGCTGTGAGTACCGGACGTGAGTCGTGCTTCGGTAGCTCAGTTGGTAGAGCACTTGCCCGCGAAAGGCAAAGGTCCCGAGTTCGAGTCTCGGTCGGGCACACAGTTTTAATCTGCCAGGAAGTTTCATATCAGCGCAAACTCCGCTGCAGAGTGAAAATCTCATTCTGGATTCATACTGCTGTTTGTCTGAATACCTAGTGTGGGCCATAGAAGTCCTTTTACTTATTCTCACAAACAAACAAACAAGCCATGCTTTCATGCCAAGCGGTCTAGTCGGGAAAATGACTATTACGGCTACTTCAGAGAAAGACTGCACTTTCAAGAAAATGGCACAGATATAGCTTGCTTCCATCGTCTTTGAAGTATTCGTATGTACCAACAGAGCATGACGTTGCTACATAGAAAAAAAGATATAGCACTGCACGATTAAATGTTCAAAGAGATATGAAAGGAGTGCGAGAAACGCAAGTCTTCCAATGTAATTTGTGAAACTACCTCACAGTAAAACCCTTATCGGGCACCAAGGTTCATTGCATTATTCCCCCAATTCTGCAGTCTAGCAAATTGAGGTGTCTCTTACAATAGTGTGATCTTTAAGCTTACTCCTGATACTGACTCAACTACACTTGATACTTTGGGTCAAAAAATCATATTATTACCATGTTCGGTGGACCTTTTATAGTTACCTATAACATGGTTGCTTCATATTCGTTGCACCTACTACGGTACAAAAGTTGTTACAAAGAAAATTTAGATAAACTGTATTCAGTTGACAGTTCACGAATTCAATCCACGCTGGTTCATTGTAAATCGTGGAACACACAAAGAGAATAATCGAGGTAGTTTAGGTGAAGGAAATGGGCCAATAGTCAGTTGAGAGAATTGCAAAAGTAGTAAAGTTGAAATTTAGTAAACATGCATGTCATCAAAGAAGGGTACAAGCAAAGTATAGACCAAAACACATTTATTTATTTCCATAGACGATACATGCAGTCCATCGGTTGTACAAAATTTATTGTAGTAAGCCTTGACCAGTTTTCAGTATCATGAAGGGTATCTCCTTCAGAACGAATAAAGCCATCTGTTATCTTCTAAACATATTCCAAAATAAACGTCTAAAACTAAGAAATATATTAAAACAGTGATTTAAAGTACATAGAAAAAACATTTACCCTAATACAGAATACGTAAAAAATGAGCTGAAACGCTTAAGTCCAAAAGCAGAAACCATAGATAGTCCTCCGTGAAAAGCAGGTACAGCTTATAATATGCACAGGTACTAAACGTGTAGCAACTGGTTACGATACCAAGTACACGTAGTGTAGAATGCGCCACGGCTGGACGTTAGTTGCATGACACTCGCTCAACCACATGAAACACGTAATTATAGCATTAATGCGTCAATATAATATACATCAATTTTAAGTAAAAAAAAAACTGTACGTGGTGTGAAAGCAAAAATGACAACGACACTACGTAGCACAAATTTAATTAAATGGTTGATAACAAAAATATGTGCTGATGAATTCCTGCTCTGTTTTAAACAAGATCTTATATATGCATAAAAGAAAAATGCTCTTCATGTGAAACCTGCATAACCGTAATAGTATCGTCCAGCTTGCTATCGGCAAGGAAATACAGAGCCCGCTAAGTAAATAGACAAACAAAGTATTCGAAATTTAAGAGAAAGGAAACATTCGTCAAAACGTTACGTAGTTGCGAGTAACAGCTAAAAGGCGTTAAACAGAAACTTATAGTTCTCAACTGCAGTTGAGATCTTTCGACATACAATCATTAATGATAGTGTCATTTAAGATGAAAAAGTTCTTCCAATACCTCATGTTTCGATCATTTCTTCTTTCTATGTAGAAACGCCATTTCGTCTACTTCTTTTGAATTCCGTGTCGATATTTATAACCTCTCGTCGAAAGAATAATTACGAAAATTGGTAGCCTTACTTTCTAACAGGTATTCTTGTACCTTATGTGAAAGGTCCTATCTGTCTATCTGTCTGTCTGTCTGATGTAAGACATTCTTCCACTCCTAAATTTCTTGTGTGTTCCGATTCACTCAGTGCCCTTCACTCATTGCAACGTTTGTAGTCGGAGGAGGGCATCCTGGATGGTCTGGACAATTTTGTCTGCCGGATACAGCGACTGGACAAGGTTGTAGATATCTGCTGGGAATGAAAGGGCAGATCTCGCAGCCAAGGAGGCGTGTCTCGCCCCCACAAGTATCTCAGTGTGCTATCCCCCTTGCACGCACTCACCTCGCTGTTGAGCTCACGGGTCATCCGTCGGTGGGAGGATGAGTGGCTGGAAGTGACTGACAATAAGCTCCGTATAGTCAAGCCCACAACGCGTGTGTGGTGTACTTCCTTTCAGCCCCATCGACGGGACGAGGTTCTCCTCACTCGGCTTCGAATAGGCCACAGCCCTATGACGCATGGCTTCCTGCTCCGGCGAGAGGACCCTCCAATGTGTGGTGCTTGTGGCGTCCAGGTAACTGTGCGCCATGTTTTATTGGATTGCGTTAGCGGGTCGCGGCTGACTCGCCAGCGGACCTGCCATCTCTTTTAGGCAACACTCGGACGAATGTGGTTAAAGTTTTAAAGTTCTGTGCCCTGTCAAATGTTTTTACAAAGATTTTAGGGAGAGGATTTTAATTTGCTCACTGTGTGACAAGCTCGCCCATATTTTATGTAAGTGGCCAGCCAATAACAATTTCCTGTGACATTCTTGTTGCTATGTTTCCCCTTTCCTTAGGTTTTACTATCTTATGTAGCATTTTCCTTCTTTTCCTGCTTTCTTCGGGTGTGTGCTTTAGTTTTCTTAGGTCTGTCCACATTCGTTCCTTTTAATCTGTGTCAGGGCGCTGATGACCTCGATGTTGAGCGCCCATAAGCCCCAACACACCACCACCACCACATCGGACACGTACCGCAAGCAGTACTGTAAACTTCTGAGCTATGTAACGGTCATTTTAAGTTTTGTTATGAAACAGAAGGTACAATTTGGTCGGTGCTTGTTACTTCAAGGAAAATCACCAAACCTTAACATGATATATCCTGATCAAACTGAGACCCAAAAAAATTAGCTCACGATTTTGATTTTTTAACTCCCAAGTGAAACAAATTTCCACATAAAGATTATTACACATTTATAGACCTGACTTACTTACTCCTTAGTTCCATTGCATACAATACTATCCACTTAACTCTAGTAAGACTGAATGTCTAATACTGTTCCAACATAACATACAAAAAGTGTTCTAGTACATTTATGTAAATACACTACTGGCCATTAAAATTGCTACACCAAGAAGAAATGCAGATGGTAAACAGGTATTCATTGGACAAATATATTATACTAGAACTGACATGTGATTACATTTTCACGCAATTTGGGTGCATAGATCCTGAGAAATCAGTACCCAGAACAACCACCTCTGGCCATAATAACGGCCTTGATATGCCTGGGCTTGGATGATGTGTACAGGCACATCCGCCCATGCAGCTTCAAAACAATACCACAGTTCATCAAGAGTAGTGACTGGCGTATTGTGACGAGGCAGTTGCTTGGCCACCATTGACCAGACGTTTTCAATTGGTGAGATATCTGGAGAATGTGCTGGCCAGGGCAGCAGTCGAACATTTTCTGTATCCAGAAAGACCCGTACAGGACCTGCAACATGCGGTCGTTCATTATCCTGCTGAAATGTAGTGTTACGACTCTTCATTCGATCCCTGCGAAACCCATCTGAAATGTAACGTCCCCTGTTTTAAGTGCCGTCAATGTGAACGAGAGGTGACAGAGACGTGTAACCAATGGCACCCCATTCCATCACGCCGGGTGATACGCCAGTATGGTGATGACGAATACACGTTTCCAATGTGCGTTCACCGCGATGTCGCTAAACACGGATGCGACCATCGTGATTCTGTAATCAGAACCTGGATTCATCCGAAGAAACGACGTTTTGCCACTCGTGCACCCAAGTTCGTCGTTGCGTACACCATCACAGGCGCTCCTGTCTGTGATGCAGCGTCAAGGGTAACCGCAGCCATGGTCACCGAGCAGATTGTCCATGCTGCTGCAAACGTCGTCGAACTGTTCGTGCAGATGGTTGTCGTCTTGCAAACATCCCTATCTGTTGCCGAAGGGATCGAGACGTGGCTGCACGGTCCGTTACAGCCATGCCGATAAGATGCCTGTCATCTCGACTGCTAGTGATACGAGGCCGTTGGGATCCAGCACGGCGTTCCGTATTACCCTCCTGAACGCACCGATTCCATATTCTGCTAACTGTCATTGGATCTCGACCAACGCGAGCAGCAATGTCGCGATACGTTAACCCGCATTCGCAATCGCGATGGGCTACAATCCGACCTATTCGAGGTCGGAAACGTGATGGTACGCATTTCTCCTCCTTACACAAGGCATCACAACAACGTTTCACCAGGCAACGCCGGTCAACTGCTGTTTGTGTATGGGAAATCGGTTGGAAACTTCCCTCATGTCAGCACGTGCATGCTCTGAAAAGCTAATCATTTGCATATCACAGCCTCTTCTTCCTGTCGGTTAAATTTCGCGTCTGTATCATTTCGTCTTCGTGGTGTAGCAATTTTAATGGCCAGTAGTGTATTATAAAGCTAACAGTCACCTACATTCACAAAACAGGAGACCCGCCCCTCCCATACTTCTCCCCCAAATTGCAGCTCATCAACCTCCACTGGCATCCCAGCCCCCCCCCCCCTCCACAAGTCCCCCATATACTTGACATACTCAGTACACACATTCCTATAAAAACAAAGCTAATCCAACACACTTCGCACATTCTCACGTCACATGTGTATCAAAATGTAAAGATGAACTATAACAAACTCGCCCGCATCTCGTGGTCGTGCGGTAGCGTTCTCGCTTCCCACGCCCGGGTTCCCGGGTTCGATTCCCGGCGGGGTCAGGGATTTTCTCTGCCTCGTGATGGCTGGGTGTTGTGTGCTGTCCCTAGGTTAGTTAGGTTTAAGTAGTTCTAAGTTCTAGGGGACTGATGACCATAGCTGTTAAGTCCCATAGTGCTCAGAGCCATTTGAACCATTTATAACAAACTCTTAAATAAAACGATCTCCCTCATGGTCTACCTAGACTTCCTGAACCAGAGGTGCGTCGTCGAACAGATCGCCAAACGCTATGTCAGTGACAACGCCACATACCTACGTCCTTTGTCCGACAAGCTGGGACTCCGGTCAACTTCAGAATCTCACTATACACACACACTTCATGCAGTCACAATCAAGAACAACTGCCTGCAAAAAACTGTGTGGTTGTCGTCGTATCACCGGCCACATCAACCTGGAGACAAGAACTATTTTTTGTCATCCATTCATAGAAAAAGCAGGAAAAACACTTCACGTATCAGTCCTTAAAAAGCCGATGACGCCAATTGTACAATAACATGAACGCACAACCATCCGAAACCATAAACCGAAGGAACTCAATAGCAACACAGCATACTTCTCTTACTACTGCTTCATAGAAGAATTACACAAAGTAAAATAAATCCCCTTGCAGAAAATGACCCCCCTCACCCTTCCCCTTATAGAAAATAAAATAGCGCTAAATCACAGTAACACTCAGCTTTTACAGTTTCCGACGCAATTCAACAATACCTAAAGTTTTAGCTTCACAGGAATCTGAACCGTACAGTTGCACCCATTCTAAGTGTTGATATAAATAGTAAACTGTCATGGAAAGCTCACGCTGAGGATCTTGTTTAGACTTACCGCTGCCATTTTTACTATTCCAACGGAATCAAAGCAAGTGATAATTCGACACGGAAAGTAGTTTAGTTTGATTATTTTCATTCGTTTATGACTTACCATGTTACATTTTGGGGTAACTCTCCCTATTCTAGGAGGACATTTTTTGCTCGGAAACGGACGGTTCGGTGAGTAAGCGGTATAATTCCGCTTACTTAATCCCTGTTCTTCTTAATATTGGCTTCTTAGTATATATCTATTCTTTACGCCGTTCTTTGTTAACGGTTTCAGCATATTTCCAAAAACTAGCAGCTTTCACTTAGTTAATATTAGGCAGAAATCCAGTCTGCATTTGGATCGCACTTCCTTGACTCTTCCGCAGTAATGCATGCGCTTCAAATCGAAACTTAAGAGCTTCCTCATGGGTCACTTCTTCTATTTTGTCGAGGATTTCCTTGAAAACTTAAGCTGATTCCTTTGCTACATTTTTGATTACGTTTAATTAAGTTTACTGTTTCCCTTTTTTGTGGGTTCATATACTTAAATTTTTTGTGTTGTAATTCCATGTACTGCCACGTTCGATGGCCTTAGATATTTGCTCCCCAATTTGGTCTACGGAACTGGACGTATAAAATTAAAAAGTAAAAGAAAACACGTAACATAACACATTCTTCAGACATAAACATCCACTAAAAGACCGCGCCACCGAATGCTAAAATGAGCAATCTTAAAACACGACCCGACTCCCGAGACACCACGCCACATAATTTTACACAGCAACACAAAACAGTGAGGTCACAGGGGAAAGCAGACTGGTAGAATCAGACGCTTCCCTCGACCGTAACGCTGCAACTTTATATCCGATTTCCACTTCTGAGATGGTAATCATTGCACCCTTAGCGGCAATATGCAGAATTTCAAGATGATTCCCTACGCCTTGTGTAGGACGTTTATTTTCAATAAAATGATCACCGACAGTAAGTATTTCTTTACTTGTCGCTGCACTATGTTCTTCAAAGCGGTAGGCTGCAATTGGCATGTATTTAAAGCTTAGCACTGACTTTCAGTTTTTGACACGGATGCTTAGGAAGCAAGCTTCACGACTACGTGACAGGCCACCTATATATTTTAAGGTTGCCCTTAATACCGTACGTTTCCCATTACGGAGAGAAAATAATAATTTGAGAGACATCTACACGATATTTGGATCGGCAACTGCTAAGGTCACATAATAGGCTCTTCTGTAAATTTAAAAATTGTATGCAGTTACATGAGATTAGATCAGTACTTGTTCCATAGATCATGAATACGACAGTTCGTAATGATGTGGAACGTGTCAGGTTAATAAAATGTATCTATACAAGATATTACATTAGACAAAATATTACATGACACTCAATGTCCTTAAATTTTTTGTGGGCGTTGGGAAATTACCCACTTACTACATCCAAAAATTCATCTAATGAATAGGAGTAGTTACCGTTAAGAAATTCTTTTAATTTCCTTGTAAATGCTATATAGCTGTGTGTCAGACTTTTGTGGCAGCATAATGTACCTCCTTCTGAACCAAAGTTAGATTTAACCTTGAGCAGTGAAGATCGTCCTTTCTCCTAGTGTTGTAGCCATGTACACTATTACTTTCGAATTCGTTCAGATTGTTAATAACAAATTTCATAAGTGAATATATACATTGAGGCTACAGGGAAAATTTCTAGCTCTTTAAATAAGTGTCTGCAGGATGATCGTGGATGAGCTCCAGCAATTATTCTGATTACATGCTTTTGTGCAATGAACACTCTTTTACTCAATGATGAGTTACCCCAGAATATGATGCCATACGAAAGCAGAGAATGAAAATAGGCGTGGTAAGCTAATTTACTCAGATATATATCACTAAAATTTGCAATGACCCTAATAGCATAAGTAGCTGAACCAAACGTTTCAGCAGATCCTCAGTGTTTTTTCTAGTTCAACCCCTCATAAATGCATACATCTAGAAATTTTGAATATTCTACCTTAGCTACCGATTTCTGATCGAAGTCTATTTTTATTAATGGGGTCATTCCATTTACTGTGTGGAACTGTATATACTGTGCAAATGGGCTCTAATTAAACTTTGACAAAACAGAGAACCACTTAATGATTTTCTGAAAGACAAGAATTAACTGGTGAAATTGTAAAAGATGTTTGTCAGGTGTGATAGCTATCATCGACAAAAAGTACCAGCTTTGCATCTTCGCGAATATAGAATGGCAAGTCATTAATATATATTAAGAACAGCAGAGGACTCAAGACCAAACCTTGCGGCACCCCATTCTTGATTGTTCCCCAGTTTGAGAAATCACCAGTTTTTTGCATATTATGTGAACTGTTTATTTAAACTTCCTGCACTCTTCCAGTTAGGTATGATTTAAACCAATTAAGCACTGTCCTAATCATACCACAGTACTTGAGCTTATCTAGAAGTATTCCGCGATTTACACAATCAAAAGCCTTTGATTGATCACAAAAAATTCCAATGGGTGACTTCCGGTTACTCAGAGCAATTCAAATATTTTAGTAGTGAAAGTATATATAGCATTTTCTGTAGGAAAACCCTCCTGGAAACCAAACTGTAAAAATAAAGTTTTAACAAAATGTCAAAGGTGTGAAGCTACTCTACAAAACGTTACTTTTTCAAGAATTTTGGATAAGGCAATCAGAAGAGAGATTGGGCAGTAGTTGCTGACATCAGTCGCATCCCCTTTTTTATGCAGTGGTTTAACAATGGCATACTTCAGTCTATCTGGGAAAATGCCCTGCTTCAGAGAGCTATTACATATGTGACTAAGAATCCCACTTATTTCTTGGGAACGAGCTTTCATTATCCTGCTGGAAATGCCATCAATTCCATGTGAGCTTTAAAAATTCTTGAGAGAGAGTTTATTGTTTTCCTAATTTCAGAAGGAGAGGTGGGTGGAATTTAAATTGCATCAAATGGTGTGGGTAAGGCCTCTTCCATTAACTGCCTTGCTTCTTCGAAACACCATTTAGATCCTATTATCTCTACAACATTTAAAAAATCATTATAAACAACAAGCTGGAAGTCTAAAACATTTTGAATAAAGTTTCCATTCGCTTTGATGGTGATACAGTCATCCTGTACTCTTGGTTGTCCTGACTACCTTGTAATAATATTCCAAATTGTTTTGATTTTGTTATCAGAGGTATTAATCTCAGACATGATGCACATGCTTCTGGACTTTTTAATAACGTTCCTTAATGTAGCACAGTAGTTTTCATAATATTGTATTTGGCTGTTTCTGTGTCATTACTCTTTCTTGTTGTTAGATACAGTTCCCTTTTGTGGTTACAATATATTTTTATTTCTTTAGTAAGCCAAGGTTTTTTGCATGGTGTCTTACAATTACATTTAACTACTTTCTTGGGGAAACAGTTTTCAAATTCTCTTACTAGTGTATCATGAAATAAGTTAAATTTTAAATTAGCATCGGGTTCCTTGTACACCTCATCCCAGTCTAACTACTGAAGATTTTCTCTGAAATTTGTAATTGTTCAGTAATTAATTGAATGCACAACTTTGGAGGGTAGTTTTCAATTACGGAATGGAGCTATGTCATATAATGTAATAGCTGAGCATCATGATCAGAAAGCCCATTCTCAACAGGACAAGAATTTATGTTTTTAAACCTATCTGGGTCTATAAAAGTATTACCTATCAATGTGCTGCTGTCCTTTACTACCCGGGTAGGAAAATTAAGGACGTCAAATTGAAAGAACCGAGCAAGACTTCCAGGTCATTCTTCCTATTACACACTTTCAGTAAATCAACATTAAAGTCCCCACAAATAATAATTCGCTTTCCCCCTATATGAGAGATAGCACACCAAGGCATCAAAGTTTTCCAGGAATAAACGAAAGTTTCCTGAAGGGGACCTATATACTGTTAAAATTATAAAAGCATGTGCCTGTCAACTTGAACTGAAGGAGGGCTCTTTTATATGTTGCTCTAGACAAAACTTTTTTGTATCTAAGCTTTCTTCACAGTGATAACTTTTGACATATATGGCAACTCCTCCCACCTTATGCTCTCTACTCATATGTGCAGCTAGTTTATAAAACCTGATATTTACCTTTCTGTATCAGACATAATGTGATGCTTAGACAGGCATAGTATATCTATTACATTAAAAGATTCAATGTCATCTAAAGAAACCAGGAGCTCAACTACTTTATTCTTCAATCCCGGAATATTTTGGTGAAAAATGGTAACATTATTTTTTACTTTCGTGAGAATCTTTTTTCTTTAATCCACCAATATTTTGGTTAAATATAGTAACATTATTATTTACTTTCCTGTTGTGAGAATTTTGTGAGTTTTGGACCTCTTTAGCATCTGCCTGCCTGAGCTTATCATTGGACACTGATATTAGTCTAAATAAGAGGTACATCCATGAGTACAAGTGTCCCCCCCCCTTATGGATTTCGCTGACAACCCTGCCAGTTTACCCTTCCCTTTCCAATTGAGATGTAGGCCATGCCTTGTGAAATCCCCCCCCCCCCCTATCAATAGCCTCAACAGGAACCAATCCAATGTCTGACAGAGTGGTTCAACTGGGGCTGATCATGCCGCACGAAAGCAGGCTCCAGCCCAGAATTGGTATGGGTCGTTGCCGAGGCTATTTTCACCAGGTCACACTCAATGCTGTAGCCCTGATCCCTCTCAATACTGTTTCCCACTCCACCCACTATCAGCCAGGTTCCTTGTGCAAGGGATTCACAAAGCAGGATCATGTGATAAGACTTGCACTTGGCTTGAAGAGGTTTGTGACCTGGTACCTGTCACCAAATTTTTCCTGCAAAATATGGCCCAAACCTCTTCCACGGCTGCTACTTAGCAACAGAACTTTTCTCTTGCTTTCTAAATTTTTTGAAACAGTTGGTTTCCTAGTGAGATTATGTTGCATCTTAACTACATCTACTTCTGCTGGAGCCTCTTCCTTACTTGTGGTATCAAGGCAAATCTATTGGTTGCACCAATTGTGATACTGTCAGACACTGTCCTCTTTCTGTGGCCCCTGTTCCCAGCTACCACTTCCCACCGCTGTTTGCCCCCCTCACCCCCTTAACCTCTTCAGTTCCTCCCTCGCTCTGACCAAATCAGCCTGAAGGGCTCTTATTTTTTCCTCGTGTTCAGCTATAATCCTATCTCTTGAGCAAACCCTGCAAGTGAGTGGAAGAGTCTCGTTTGCTTCCCCAATTCCCACGCCGCTAAAATTTCCCCAATGAAACCACCTGTCACAACAGATGGACAAAACCCCTGAACTAACTTTCCTACTGCAGCTCACACACTTAGTATCCATGGTAGTTTGGAAATAAGTGAAGAGATTTACTAAGCGATGACCATAATATATTAAATAGAGGCAAAAGGACACTAATATGTAAGTAAACTATTACCAAATGCACTGAAATTTGTTTTGGTTACATTCGGCTGTTTATGCCTAATTTTTTATCGTGCATATTTAGCATTATACCACAAACTTCTTTGGATAAGTGGAAGAATACGTAAATAAAAGAAAAACCTTTAATGGCAAGCTTGAAGAGCACACTAATGAATATATTTAATTAGTTACTCTATACCAAATGCACTTAAGATTGCGGTATAACGCTAAGTATGCACACTCGGAAAGTAAGACAAAGCCGCGAAATATAAACAAAACGAACTTTTCACAAATACTGGAACAATACGCAAATAAACAAAAACCATTAATGGTGAGCTTGAAAGGCACCCTAATGAACGTATTTAATTAGTTAAAAGTGTTCAATTACAATTAATTACAACCTAAATAACTTACCTTTCACGAGAGCTCTGTCTCCGTACGTGCGGCCTTGTGCAGGGCTACCAACCCGAAGTGAAGATACCTGCTGGAATTAATGATTAATTCGTTTATTTCGCAGATCGATTTTGATCACCTGTGTGACCATCTTCAGTGCTCGTATCATAACAGCACAACAATTTACATGAAGTGTAACATTTACGTTAAATATTTACTTCTGATGCTGCCATTTATCCAAAATATCTTGACAATAATACAGTCGTGGTACACACAGTCCGAGTGGAGTTATAAATACAAAAATTAACTATGTAGGACCCTATCGTTATAACGTCTGACCAGATTGGCCTGAGATTGTAACTGTCCAGTGAAACCGGTAGCCAGTAGGCAAAACAAAGAAGTGCGTCTGTGGACAACAGATAATTGTTTTTGAATATACTGGTCTCTGTTCCAACCGGCAGTCTACGCGAAGTGCCATATGAATTATGTATTTCCGACATTCTTCTTTTTTGATGAGCTGTCTGTTGTTTCGATCACCTTATTAAATGGTTCTAAAATACATAAGACTTTCCGAGGGGCAAACTGCATCCGCACAGGGGGTTTAGTGCCAGCCTGTTGCAGAGGAGACTTCCTGAACCTGCACAAGTGTGTTAATCAAGCAGATTGGTGTTTCTCTGTTAGTAGAAGAGATATATCCGTCTAATCCTGTTTCTTCTCCTACAGCTTTGGTTACGATGCCTGCCATACGGAAAGTAACAAGTGTTCGGGATCGCTCAGTAATCTGGTTGGCACTGGGATAATTCGTGCTTTCGTTTGTTTCAGAATTCAGGCATGAATATTACTGTACCTGGAACTTTTCCTATTTCGTCATGAGTAGTTCTCCTGCTCCTCCTCTGGCAGACGGTGTGGTTATGAAAATATTGGCGTATTAATTGTCTCCCGCCGAGTTGCATGTGAAGTTGGGTATCGTCTTGATCGTCGTCTTGAAGGAGTTTGATGGAGGCAAGAGAATACCTGCTTGGCAAAGGGTCACTCAACCATCTTCAATTTTCATTAAGTGTAGAGTGACTGGAGTTTGGATTCTCTCTGTCACTGTGTTCTACGTCTTAGTGCACACATCGGTCTTAAGTGATACTCAGGTATCTTCCCCATTGTCCCTGTTCCTACTTATCAAGCAGTTGTCGGTACTGGGACTTAAGACGTCTTTATTGGTCCAGTCGGGCTGCTTCAGTGGTCGCAGTAGGAGACCTCTAGTAGACACTTCCAGCTCGCCTTGTAGGCAATGTGATGTCTACCAGCTCAGATGATCATTACATATTCTGATGGCAGTTTTGGGGATACATTCAGGTTGCGTATTTTGTATTATTTCTCGTCATTCTTGAGAATGAAATGGCGTTTATTTTGTGGACATAGGCTACTATTTTGTGAAAGTTCGTTTTCTTTCTTAAAGTTAAATCTTTTGGCCGCAATAAGGTTTCGATCGGCATTTTGTTGCTATCGTCTTTCGTTAATATAATCGGACTCGGCAGCAGCGACCACAATATAGAATAGACTGTCCACTGCTGAACTTAATTCACAGCGCTTCTGTTCGGCTGGAGCTAGCCGATGCAGTCACCAACACCCTTGTGAAATAGAATGTCTAATAAAAATATTTTCAGTCGCCCACATTTCCAATTGTCACTTTATTTGAGCAACCATTTTCCGTGCTTCATTACGCCATTTTCAAGTCCTCTGATAGACGTGTGGAAAGTTTCCACCTCTAGTCCAGCTAAAATAATGGCCAGCGGTCAGTGAAGAGTATCCATAGATTTTTCACACAGCAATCACTTCGATCATCGCTTGCCGTCCAAAGTGAGCTGCTGTTGATCTCAGCAACTATAAAGCTTATTGCACTGATATGTAGCATTTTTAATGCCATTATGATTAGACCGTTAAAATGTAGCCTTGGGAGATGGAAATCATGGCTCGAATTAATTTCATCTATGAACGCATGCAAGGTCCCTACACACGTAATGTGTTTTGCAGCAGCCCAGTTGCTGGGCTCTGTTTCCGCCTCAATGTCAGTGGCTGGCCCCAAAGAAAGGAACGCTGTCGTCACTTACCAGCTGCCAGAATTCGTTGTTAGCATCCCTCCCCCATTCATTCGGCGATTATACATGTGTTTGTCTGTAAAGTGTCGGTGGGCAATCCAGTTAGTTTAGCTGTCGATCTTTTGGAGACATTGTGTCCTCTGCTTGCTGCAGGGACGTGTTACGCTGGAATTCCTTGGAGCAAGTCACGTTACATGTTCCGTAGTAGTAGAAGATAGTGTTACTGGTGTTGGAAAACGGTCCCATTCTATAGGGAACCAGCAGAGAAGTGGCTCAATATCACTCAGAAGTCTCTGAAACTGGTATGTCGATCCAAGGCCAGTGTTGGTTGCCCTGAGGTGGAAGCCATGGAGTGTGCGGCACGCTCGTACTTCATGCGAACCAGTTGTGCACAATTAGCATCGACTGTGTATGGTCGTCCCAGTCGGCATTGTTGACTCCACCCATTCTGGGACCCTCCGAAAGATGTGAGCCAGATGCTCTGGGCTCATAAAGTACCTGTGGCGACATTTGGGCTGGTGTGTGGAAGTGCATGTCTCAGGGAGTCCTAGAGGGTCCGGTGTCGGCAGCTACGAAGCAATTCCACCATAGTGGTCTTGTAGGAGGCCAGATTGGATGAGGCCCTCGGCGTCTGACGCAGAATTCTAAGCATCTGCGTCTTAACGCTACCGACGAACTTCTCAGTTTCACCATCAGACGCTGAGAGGAATGGCGCTGTTACACGCATCATGCCGTTCTGTGAGCAGAAATCTTGAAACATATAACATGAAAATAAGGAATGCTATACAAAGGGATTGTTTCTGTGGTCGATTCAGCTGAAAATACTTCCAGCCCGCCGCTTAAGGAAATTAGGAAACTCAAAAATTTGATGATGATGATGATGATGATGATGATGATGATGATGATGATGATGATGATGATGATGATGATGATGATGATGATGATGATGATGCACATTTGAGGAAGGGGCCATGTGGGTGCTGTGGCAATGGCCAGCTGTGCAATGGGGGGTGCTAACTGCGCTGTCACACATATGTCCCGGGAGCTCTCCTTTTGATGTACATGGAGGCACTCGCTAGTCAGCCTGTTTACTGGTGTGGCGGCATACATGACGTCATCTCCCAGTGGCCAGCGTGGAGGGGGTTACACAGTGACGCATTGCCAATGAGTTGCCACCCTGCAGCGAACGTCCGGTGTCGCCATCAGTAATCCCTGTAAAATCTGGATTCTGTTTTTAGAAAACAATGTGCGCCGTGTTTTATAAGGGAACAGGATGGCAGGTGATGTGACCAACCTTAGCGAACGTATTTCAGTGTGAGAGAGATAGGGAATTGGGAAGTGGAGCTTGCTCGTTTTTCTGCTTCTACCTTACATTATTTAAAAACAGTTCCCATTCGCTATTGGTTACAGCAGTAAGTAGAAATTACTGGACGAGGATTTACACTATTATAAAAAAAAGACGCCCTCTTCCTCTGACTAACATACCTCAGGGAAAGCTATACGCAGGACGATAGATGTTACAGAAGAGGACGAAGACATGAAGAGCATTAGGACTTCATCCCATCTGTTTATGACCAGCACCTTGTCTTCTTCCTTCTGACAGTGCTGAAGGCACTGGGCAACTGAATGGAAATGAAAGGGTTGGTAATGATGAACAAAGAGTATACAGAACTATGTGAATAGTTTTGTAAACTGCTGCGTGTTTTATAGCAATTAAAACACTCTATTTGTTTACACACCAAGTGGTGGTGCTTCATTTGTTACCTTTTATCAGGTCTATTGCAGGATAAAATTGATTGAAACTGAGGTCAAAATACTATTCCGATAACATATGCAACGTAATCCATAAATTAGTCATAAATATTGGATAAGGATTCTCGAAACGGTTAAATACCTCAAGCCAAGTATGACTGTCACTTAAACCAATGTAACTGTAAGGGTCTTATTTAACAGTATCCCTATGTTTAGCGCCTTAAGAAATGTGTGCTTCAACTGAATTATAACAGCATTGACAATTTCGCTTGCGACTACACCATCTTTAATTTCACCTTAAATATACGCGTGTTTTGAAAGGTTCGTTTAAAATAATTTAAGAATGTTAGGTCACAAATTTAAACAGCAGTGAAAAATAAGTTATTTTGAAAGTTTCTGATTCTAAACCAGAATAGACTTCATCCTTCAGACTTGTGCGAACTTCCATATGAAAGTGGCGGAGAGCATCTACAGAATCCCACGCGGGCATCAACAGATCTCTGATCTTGTGACTACTCGGTAATATCGGTTGAATGCATGTGCACGCAAGGCCTCGACTATACAGTCGCTTATGCCACTCAGATAAGGCGAGCGAGCCACAGGAGATGATTGTTCTGTTCACTGTTTGTGAAAGTCGGATTCCCATAAAGTGTGTCCTAGTTTGCTGCTGTATGTTCTCCACGCTTACACATCCAGAAAAGGAATCGCTTCTAGTCTGCCAAATGAAAGTTCAGATAACTTAAAGAAAGTCACGCAGGTAAATGACCCGACATCTGCAGATATTTCGAAAAGTCATTTTAAGGCACAAAGGTTAGGAGCACGCACTGTGTTGTAAATCACAGTGATACTGTGTCATACATGCAAAGGTCAACATTTTTGGAAACAGTGGTCGATAGAGTATTATATTTTAACTAAAGTTCAGTCTTCATCACAACACTTGCCTCAATAACATAGGTGACCGGTTTTGGTTATATTTGTATAACCATCTTCAGACCTGTGAAGTAATTTTAGAAAATACTAGTGACCAATCTTAAAATTTTGTCGTCATTAGACACTTTTCATTTTAACAACATAAAATGAAACTTACTATACCCATGGCTTCCTTGGATGATTGTAGCAGCGAGGAGAGCTCAGCACTCATAACCATCAGTTGACTTAGTAGACTGAGTATGAGCTTAAGTATGCAGAGGCTCCGCCTACTTCCTCTCTCACTACTTCACCACTGCCAATCAGCGTTCATAATATGACGCTATCGTCAAGGTATAAAGTACGAAATACACTAATAGCCTAAAATTGATTCATTTAAAGTCTGATTATAGTTAATATGTGTAAAACTTATTTATATTTTAGATAAAAATGGTAAACTACGATGTGTAACAGCTGTGCCCTCTATGGGCAACCTTAATACTATTATAGTGTCAGTTAGATCAAAGATGTAAAAGTCCTTGGAGTTGTGGTATATATCGATTATACCGAGTCGCCTACATCACAATTGCATCTTTGATGGATGTTTCAGAATCGTCTTACTTTAACTCTAGTTTTCATAGTGGCATTCTTTATAACAGTAGGGTAGCAGCCAAGAGTACGTTCCACATTATGTATGTCTGAATAACTGACGAGACCGCTGATTAAATATTTAGAACTCATCGATCTAATAGTTTCTATAATAAACAATCTCAATTTAATATAAATTTTTTATGTTGTATAGTATAGTTACACCCATGGCAAAAGCTATTTATGAAAAATAATCTTATATTTTAAAATAGGAGTAGGTGCATCTTAATTATAAAATTTCGTCAAAAAGGTGGTAAGAATATTTTTCGCGAAAATCTAATTGTTCACTGAGCAGCATTGATCATTTGGTTTTCAAATGAGCATATATCTCGATTTCTTCTAAGATATTCGTAAGTAAGCCTTCATTTGCATAATGAAGAACTTGTAGATTCTGCTCTGTCTCCTCAGCATGGTTATTAAATGTTATGTGATGGCTGAATACTGATTTTGTTCGTGAGGTGCCGGACGTATGTTCTTTCTACCTTTTTTGCAAAATTTCGACCTGTTTGTGAGAAAATATACATCGGCCAGTCTCTGCATTGGATGTTATATACTCCTGATCTGGTAAATTTTTCATTATCTTTACTTATGGTATGTCTTGATTTTTCTTGTCAAGTATTGTCAGTTGTGAATGCTATTGTTCTTCCAGAATTTTTGAATAAATTAGTAATTCCATCTGATATGTTTCCCATATATGTCATCTTCATATATTTTTGATTACCTATTAGTGCAGTACTGTTTGATTGTTGCACTTTATTAAAAATGATATCTACCTGTCGTGTGTCGAAAGAGTTGGTTTTCGCAATTTGTTTTAAGATGTTCATTTCCTTTTTGATCTCATTAGCTTTCAGTGGTAATTTTAGTATTCGGTGTATTATAGACTTAAAAAATGCTTTTTTATATCTGTCAGGATCACATGATGTGGCACTAACAATATCAGTGGTTGTAGGTTTTCTATTTATGGTGAAGCAATGTTTCTCGTTGTTATTAGTTATAGTGAGATCTAGATAGTTAATAGATTTTTGATTTTCATGCTCAACTGTAAACTTCGGATGCATAGAGTTTAACTTTACAGCAAGCTTCCCATCTTTTGAGCGATTATAAAGCACTAATGTATCATCTACATATCGCTTGTAATACATCATTTTGTATGCGATATCAGGGTTATTTTTTCAGGAATTGTCTCAATGTGGTTCACGAAAGTGTCTGCAACTGTCCCAGCCAAAGAATTGCCCATTGCTAAGCCGTCTTTCTGACAGTAGATTTTAGTATTAAAAGAGAAATAATTGTAGTCTAAAGTGCACTCAAGCAGTTCTAGAAATTCGATTATTTCATCATTAGTCATACTTGTACTAAATTACACCCATTAATGAGACGATTAATATGATTAGGGATATTTGTCGTCATTAGACACTTTTCATTTTATTTTAAGATCGGTCTCTAGTATTTTCTAAACTTAACTCACAGGGCTGAAGATGGTTATATAAATATAACCGAATCCGGTCACATATGTTACTGAGACATAAGTGTTGTGATCAAGACTATATTTTAACTAAAGTTCAAAGGACAAAAAACTTCGACACAGCAAGAAAAAAAAAGTTCTACTCTTCGCTGTTTCTGTGATATGCAGATACTGACACGAGAACTGGCATAAATTTAAGTAACTGAGGCGTCACTTAGGACAATTAAGATACCAATTTTCATAACTGGTCCAGTTAATAATAGGAATGCACATTTAAATGATGAACCAAAAGCAGTGACCTCAACACATTGTTTGAAATGGGCTAAAATACTTCCGTATGTAGTACTAAGACATCCCGTAGTATAAATAAAACTTGTGTCAAGTTTAATCTAGCCATTAGTTACATGACAAAAAAATGGTTCAAATGGCTCTGAGCACTATGGGACTTAACTTCTAAGTTCTAGGGGACTGATGACCACAGAACTACTTAAACCTGGCTAACCTAAAGACATCACACACATCCATGCCCGAGGCAGGATTCGAACCTGCGACCGTAGCGGTCACGCGGTTCCAGACTGAAGCGCCTAGAACCGCACGGCCACAAGGCCGGCAGTTACATGACAATGAGGATGAAAGACGTTCTTATTTTTTGTTGTTCCATTATATCATCCAGGCGTCCTGAACCAGGGGTCAATTTCTATTTCTTATTCCCACTAAACAAATACTGAAGGTTGCCTTTGGTAATAAACAGGAACCAAAACATGAGGAGCCTTTGCCATTCGACTACCTGTAAAGGAAGAGTCAGACAGATTGACAAATATCACGACTTGGTATGTTCTTTCGTCCCTCAGCTACCGACGCCGTAACATCTCACAAGGCTTCAGCAACAGGTATGCAGATGCACTCAAATCAGTGTCCTAGGTTCCAGTCACTGTACAGGGTGTAACAAATCAACACTGCCAAATAGATGTGTTAAGGCAACTGTGGTACTGCTGTTAGTAACATCCCTGCTACTACTACTACTACTACTACTACTACTACTACTACTACTCCTCCCTCCAGGGGGTCCACAACTCCTTTGTGGATACGTGTGTAGCGAGCACGGGACCCCGAGCTAATGTGACCTTCCTTCCTTTCTGGGCTGCATACCTTCCCTTTCCGCATCCTTCCCCATCCCTATCTTCGTCCCTCCTCCCCTCACCTCTGGCTCTTTCCTTCCCTTTCTCCCTATCTGGGAGTATGGTTTGTGCCTACGTCCGGAGACGGACTCACGTAAATGTACTGCATTCCTCGCCTTCTTTGCTTTTATGTCTTCTTCCTTCCTTTGTCCTTCTCTTTTCCTTACCTCTTCTCTTTCCCTTTTCTCCGCTGCGGCGTTTGAGACCTCTCTTCTTTCCTTTCCCTTTCTCTTTCTTCCTCCCTGTGCGTGTCTGAAGGCCGACCCACGCCTTTTGTGCGTAGCCGGTGACGGGGTAACGCGTAATTCCCCGCCCCGGGTAGACGGGTAGGACACGTATGTACCCCCTGGTAACGGCCAGGCCCAGGGAGGGGTGATTAGCCGAGCTGATACCTTCCGAAAGTGCCGATTGGTCCCTCCGTCCGTTTGTCGGGAGGTGTGACCTGAGGTGTGAACAGTCACCTAAGGCGGGAGTGAGAGGAGGAGCGCGCCATCGGAGACGCCGGTAATCGTGGGGGATTCTTCCGCAATGGTTTCCTCACCTTCTACTATGTCTGCTCACAAACGTAAGTATACTGAGTCTCAGCCACAGACGATTCTTCCATCGTTGCCACAGTTCCTTGTTGTTTCTCGGTCTGACGAAGGTCACGACTTCTCCATGGTCAACCCTTTGATTATTCAGAAAGGTGTCGACGCAATTGCAGGTCCTGTAAAGTCTTGTTCCAGATTACGGAATGGCACCCTGTTGTTAGAAACACACAGTTCCTTCCAGGCACAAAAATTGCTGCGTACTTCTCTGCTCCACACCTTCCCTGTCCGGGTGGAACCGCACCGTACCTTAAATTCCTCGTGTGGAGTCGTTTATACACGCTCCCTCGATGGATTGTCTGACGAAGAAATTCAGCACTACCTGTCTGACCCGGGCGTAACGGCTGTTCAGAGTTAGTGCGGGTTGGAATGATGTTCGTGTCAACCCGTTTCATGTCTTCTTGACATTTGACAAAGTTCAACTCCCATCGAAAATCAAAGCAGGCTATGAGATAATTTCCGTTCGCCCTTATGTCCCAAACCCTACGCGTTGCTATCGGTGTCAGCGGTTCAATCGCACCAGCCAGTCCTGTTCCAATCCGGCCAAATGTGTTACGTGTGGCAAGGATGCCCATGAGGGTGCTTGTCCACCTCCATCCCCTCGCTGCATCAACTGTGTGGGTGACCACGCTGCTTCCTCTCGAGGTTGCCCCGTTTTTAAGGACGAAAAGCTCATCCAGGAAATAAGAGTGAAGGAAAAGGTGTCGACCTTTGCTGCTCGAAAATTATTCGCCAGTCGCAAGCCCACCGTGCCTCAGACAGGAAAATACAGCACTGTCCTTGCTTCTCCTCGGCCAACAAAGGAGGCGGCCACGCAGACTTGCGACCTCACCTTTAGTGCCACGGTCGTCAGATCGGCCAGCGCAAAGATCGCCCGTTCAACCTCACCACTTTCGCCTGCCCACTCTATGGCTCACCCTTCGTCGGGTTCTGCTAAATCTCGAGCACAAAAGTCAGACGCCAATTCTTCGAAAAAAAGAGCATACTCGTGAAGAGTTTTTACGTACCGCAACTTCACAACCATCGGCTCCTCCTTCATCTAAACATTCTTCCAAGAAGGCTACAAAGAAACCCAGTTCCTCTCCTTCTCCGCCAAGGCGTGTCCCATCTACAGCACCACCTGGCGGAAATCGCCCTCGGCCGTCTTCTGTGTCGCCAAGGCGCACTGCTGGTGGCCGGTCAACCGGCCGATCGCTGGTGGCAGGAGCCTGACCAACCTATGGATCAGGATCTTCTGCCTTCGGCTGACTGCCATTCCATGCTGTCGGTCGCTAGCTCCGAGCAGTCTTTGGAGGAATGTGACCGAAGTTGCTGTCAACTCATTTTCTGTTCACCCCATGTCCATTATCCACTGGAATATCCGCGGCATTCGAGCCAATAGGGATGAATTGTCGATCCTCTTACGATCCTACTCGCCGGTCATCTTCTGTCTTCAGGAAACAAAGCTGCGTCCCCATGACCGCTTTGTTCTCCCTCATTTTCAGTCCATCCGATATGATCTCCCCTCTGTTGAAGGCTCTCCAGCCCATGGAGGACTCGTGATTCTTCTCCGTGATACTCTCCATTATCGCCCAATCCCCTTAAACAGTTCCTTCCAAGCTGTCGCCGTCCGTCTTTCCCTTTCCGGATACACGTTCTCTCTTTGTACTGTATACATTCCGTCGTCCACACCAATGGCACGAGCTGATCTCCATCTTCTTGGTCAGCTTCCACCCCCCTATTTGCTGGTTGGGGACTTCAATGCCCACCACCCGCTTTGGGGATCTCCACATCCTTGTCCTCGTGGCTCCATATTGCTAGACGTCTTCCACCAAGCGGATCTAGTTTGCCTCAACACTGGGGTCCCCACATTTTTGTCTGCCTCCACGACAAATTTATCTCATTTGGACCTTGCGGTCGGTACTGTTCCGCTAGCTCGGCGCTTCGAATGGTTCGCCCTTGATGATACACACTCGAGTGACCACTTTCCATGTGTCCTTAGACTGCAGCCTTTTCGTCTCTAGCGACATTCGATGACCGTCGCTTTCCCAGCGTCGACGATGAGGTCACAAATATTACCGACGTTATTCTTACAGCTGCGGAACGTTCAAAACCACGCACCTCCGAATTTCCCCGGCGCCCCCCAGTTCCTTGGTGGAACGAGGCATGCCATGACGCAATACGTGAGCGGCGACGTGCTCTTCGCATTTTCCGTCACCATCCTACTTTGGCCAACTGTATCCCCTATAAGCAGCTCCGTGCGCGATGCCGTCGCGTCATCCGCGATAGCAAGAAGGCAAGCTAGAAATTCTTTATTAGCTCATTTAACACCTTCACTCCCTCCTCGGAAGTTTGGAGTCGGCTTCGACGGTTCTCAGGCGCGCCTAGTTTCTCCCCAGTCTCTGGGCTCACTGTCGCGCATGATACCTTAGTGGACCCCGTCGCAATTTCTAACTCGTTGGGTCAGCACTTCGCAGACATTTCGAGCCCTTCAAATTACCCGACAGCGTTTCTCCCGAAGAAACGTGCAGCGGAAGTGCGACATCTTGCTTTCTCCTCTCAAAATCACGAAAGCTACAATACTGTTTTCTCCATGCGGGAACTCCAACATGCCCTCTCTTCTTCTCGCTCCTCCGCCCCAGGACCGGATGGTATCCATGTCCAAATGTTGCTGCATTTATCAACCCATAGTCTGCCTTACCTCCTTCGCCTTTATAATCGAATTTGGACCGACAGTACCTTTCCCAGACGGTGGCGGGAAGCTGTTGTCGTTCCCGTTCCGAAACCTGGAAAGGACAAACATCTCCCCTCTAGCTATCGCCCCATTTCTCTCAGGAGTAGTGTCTGTAAAGTTTTGGAGCGTATGGTGAATTACCGTTTAGCTTGGTGGCTGGAATCCCGCAGTCTTTTAACACCAGCCCAGTGCGGATTTCGGAAGCATCGTTCTGCAGTTGACCATCTTGTTGCTCTCTCCACTTATATCATGAACAATTTTCTCCGGAAACGCCAAACGGTAGCAATATTTTTTGATCTGGAGAGAGCATACGATACCTGTTGGAGGACAGGCATCTCCGCACACTGTTCTCTTGGGGCTTTCGAGGCTGGCTGCCCCTTTTTCTTCGCGAATTTATGGCAGAGCGCACTTTTAGGGTGCGGGTGAACACTATTCTCTCCCGTACTTTCTCCCAAGAAAACGGGGTACCCCAGGGATCCGTGCTGAGTGTTGTACTGTTTGCCATCGCCATAAATCCAATTATGGATTGTCTCCTTCCTGATGTCTCGGGCTCCCTCTTTGTGGACGATTTTGCGATCTACTACAGCTCTCAACGGACCAGCCTTCTTGAACGACGTCTTCAAGGATGTCTCGATCGCCTCCACTCGTGGAGCATCGAAACCGGCTTCCGTTTCTCACCCAGTAAGACCGTTTGTGTCAATTTTTGGCGACGTAAGGAGTTTCTTCCGCCCTCCTTACATCTAAGTCCTGTCAACC
This sequence comes from Schistocerca cancellata, assembly GCF_023864275.1. NCBI lineage: Eukaryota > Metazoa > Arthropoda > Insecta > Orthoptera > Acrididae > Schistocerca > Schistocerca cancellata. The sequence goes on from NC_064627.1 coordinate 99,515,785, forward strand.
TTCCGTTTTCAGACGTCGCTAAATTCTTGGGTCTTATGTTTGACAGAAAACTGTGCTGGTCCTCCCACGTCTCCTATCTTTCGGCTCGCTGTCTGCGATCGCTTAACACCCTCCGTGTCCTGAATGGTACCTCCTGGGGAGCGGACCGAGTGGTCCTTCTCCGCCTCTATCGCGCCTTCGTGCGCTCGAAATTGGACTATGGAAGCATAGTCTACTCCTGCTCGGCCGTCTATTCTTCGGCGTCTCGACTCTATTCACCACCGTGGATTACGTTTAGTGTCTGGAGCTTCTTACACTAGCCCTGTGGAAAGCCTTTATGCTGAGACTGCTGAACCTCCGCTGTCCAATCGGCGAGCAGTCCTCCTGAGTCGTTATGCTAGCCATCTGTCTTCCATGCCTGCTAATCCAGCCCACGACCTTTTTTTCGACGCCTCCTTTGATGTAGGGTATGCAGGCCGCTCCTCCTCCCTACTACCCCCGGGTGTCCGCTTCCGTCAACTGCTCCATTCTCTTTCCTTCCGCTTTCCTAAAACCTTCTTGACAACTTGGGGTACAGCACCGCCTTGGCTCCGTCCCCGGATCTGCCTGCTCCGTGACCTTTGTCAATTTCCCAAGGATGGTACCCCTACACTTGCTTATCGTCGGGCATTTGCTGCTCTATGTGCAGAAATGACGGACGCCACATTTATTTACACCGACGGCTCGAAAACATCGTTAGGTGTAGGGAGTGCCTATATTGTTGGCGACACCCCGAATCGCTTTCGGCTTCCCGACCAGTGTTCGGTTTATACTGCGGAGCTTTACGCTGTTCTCCAGGCTGTCCACTACATCCGCCGCCATCAGCGGATACAGTACGTTATCTGCTCAGATTCTCTCAGCTCTCTCCTCAGTCTCCAAGCTCTTTACCCTGTGCACCCTCTGGTCCACCGGATTCAGGACTGTCTGCGCTTGCTCCACCTGGGGGGCGTCTCGGTGGCGTTCCTCTGGCTCCCGGGACACGCTGGTATCTGTGGGAATGAGGCGGCCGATGTAGCGGCCAAGGCTGCAGTCTCTCTTACTCGGCCAGCTATTCAGTCGCTTCCCTTCACCGATCTACGGAGCGGTTTATGTCGCCAAGTTGCTCATTTATGGCATGCGCATTGGTCAACACTTCCCCGTAATAAATTGCGGGAAGTGAAAGCCCTTCCTTGCGCTTGGACCTCTTCCTCCCGAACGCGTCGTCGGGAGGAGGTAATTTTAGCTAGACTCCGGATAGGGCACTGTCGTTTTAGCCATCGACATCTTTTAAGCGGCGATCCTCCCCCACTCTGTCCCCACTGCTCTCAGCTGTGGACGGTAAGACACCTTTTAATTGAATGCCCCTATTTTAATCCGTTACGCTCCCGTCTACAGCTATCGCCTGATCTATCGTCGATTTTAGCAGATGACACGCGCTCAGCCGACCGCTTTCTCCAGTTTATTAGTGCCAGTGAAATGACGTCAGTCATTTGACGCTTTTTTTTGGAGACAACCACCCCCTTTCTGTAGTGGATTTTTAAGCATTCCCTCTATTTTTAGTTTCTCCACTTTTATGACTTTGTTCCCATTGCTGCTGGTTTTCAATTTCGGTTTTTTACTGTCTTAAGTCACGGGCTGGGCGCTAATGACCATAGAAGTTTTGCGCCCTAAAACCAAAAATAAAAACAAACAAAAACAAAAAAATACTACTACTACTTACTATTATTACTATTTATTATTATTATTATCTTTACTTTTTTTTTCTCAGACTTAAGTCTGGTTAAAAATGGAACGTGACGCGGACCTCGGTCAAGCGTGACTTCCTTGTAACTGTATGGTATATGTTATATTGCATTTAGGAACTTTCGGGTAATTGAACAAGTATCAATAATTACAGATTTTTGTAATTGTATATATATGTTTGGATGTAGCTGTATTGCATTGATGTACTGGTGAATATTGTGAGGTATGACTCCTGTAGTTGATAGTATAATTGGGATAATGTCGACTTTATCCTGATGCCACATGTCCTTGACTTCCTCAGCCAGTTGGATGTATTTTTCAATTTTTTCCCCTGTTTTCTTCTGTATATTTGTTGTGTTGGGTATGGATATTTCAATTAGTTGTGTTAATTTCTTCTTTTTATTGGTGAGTATGATGTCAGGTTTGTTATGTGGTGTTGTTTTATCTGTTATAATCGTTCTGTTCCAGTATAATTTGTATTCATCATTCTCCAGTACATTTTGTGGTGTGTACTTGTATGTGGGAACGTGTTGTTTTATTAGTTTATGTTTTATGGCAAGTTGTTGATGTATTATTTTTGCTACATTGTCATGTCTTCTGGGGTATTCTGTATTTGCTAGTATTGTACATCCGCTTGTGATGTGATCTACTGTTTCTATTTGTTGTTTGCAAAGTCTGCATTTATCAGTTGTGGTGTTGGGATCTTTAATAATATGCTTGCTGTAATATCTGGTGTTTATTGTTTGATCCTGTATTGCGATCATGAATCCTTCCGTCTCACTGTATATATTGCCTTTCCTTAGCCATGTGTTGGATGCGTCTTGATCGATGTGTGGCTGTGTCAGATGATACGGGTGCTTGCCGTGTAGTGTTTTCTTTTTCCAATTTACTTTCTTTGTATCTGTTGATATTATGTGATCTAAAGGGTTGTAGAAGTGGTTATGAAATTGCAATGGTGTAGCTGATGTATTTATATGAGTGATTGCTTTGTGTATTTTGCTACTTTCTGCTCGTTCTAGAAAGAATTTTCTTAAATTGTCTACCTGTCCATAATGTAGGTTTTTTATATCTATAAATCCCCTTCCACCTTCCTTTCTGCTTAATGTGAATCTTTCTGTTGCTGAATGTATGTGATGTATTCTATATTTGTGGCATTGTGATCGTGTAAGTGTATTGAGTGCTTCTAGGTCTGTGTCACTCCATTTCACTACTCCAAATGAGTAGGTCAATACTGGTATAGCATAAGTATTTATAGCTTTTGTCTTGTTTCTTGCTGTCAATTCTGTTTTCAGTATTTTTGTTAGTCTTTGTCTATATTTTTCTTTTAGTTCTTCTTTAATATTTGTATTATCTATTCCTATTTTTTGTCTGTATCCTAGGTATTTATAGGCATCTGTTTTTTCCATCGCTTCTATGCAGTCGCTGTGGTTATCCAATATGTAATCTTCTTGTTTAGTGTGTTTGCCCTTGACTATGCTATTTTTCTTACATTTGTCTGTTCCAAAAGCCATATTTATATCATTGCTGAATACTTCTGTTATCTTTAGTAATTGGTTGAGTTGTTGATTTGTTGCTGCCAGTAGTTTTAGATCATCCATGTATAGCAAATGTGTGATTTTGTGTGGATATGTTCCAGTAATATTGTATCCATAATTTGTATTATTTAGCATGTTGGATAGTGGGTTCAGAGCAAGACAGAACCAGAAAGGACTTAATGAGTCTCCTTGGTATATTCCACGCTTAATCTGTATTGGCTGTGATGTGATGCTATCTGAATTTGTTTGGATATTAAGTGTGGTTTTCCAGTTTTTCATTACTGTGTTTAGAAACTGTATCAATTTAGGATCTACTTTGATAGTGTACCCCACTCATGGTTACTGCAGATTTTGGAAATATACAAAGGCTTTTTGGTAATCAATGTATGCGTAGTGTAGGGACCTTTGTTTAGTTTTAGCTTGATATGTCACCTCTGTATCTATTATCAGTTGCTCTTTACATCCTCGTGCTCCTTTGCAGCAGCCTTTTTGTTCTTCATTTATAATTTTGTTCTGTGTTGTATGTGTCATTAATTTCTGTGTGATGACTGAAGTTAATATTTTGTATATTGTTGGTAGGCATGTTATGGGGCGATATTTAGCTGGGTTTGCTGTGTCTGCTTGATCTTTAGGTTTCAGATAGGTTATTCCATGTGCAAGTGTATCAGGGAATGTGTATGGGTCTGCAATGTAACTGTTAAATAACTTAGTTAGATGTGAATGTGTTGAGGTGAACTTCTTTAGCCAGTAATTTGCTATTTTATCATTTCCAGGGGCTTTCCAATTGTGTGTAGAATTAATTGCTCGGGTGACTTCATGTTGCAAAATTATCACTTCAGGCATTTGTGGTATCATCTTGTATGCGTCTGTTTCTGCTTGTATCCACCGTGCATGCCTGTTATGTTGTACCGGGTTTGACCATATGCTGCTCCAGAAGTGTTCCATGTCTGTTATGTTTGGTGGATTGTCTATTTTAATGTGTGTGTTATCCATTGTTTGGTAAAATCTCTTTTGGTTTGTGTTGAATGTTTGGTTTTGTTTCCTTCTATTTTCACTTTTTTTGTATCTTCTAAGTCGTTTAGCCAATGCTTGCAATTTCTGCTTTTTTTCATCTAATTGCTCTATTGCTTCTTGTTGTGAGATTTTACCTAACCTTTTTCGTTTTTTGTCTGATATTTCATTTCTTATAAATTGTGTTAGCTGTCCGATGTCTTTTCTCAGTTTTTCTATTCTGATCTGTAACCTGTGTTGCCATGCTGGTTTTGTGCGTTTCTTCTGTGTGTTGGTTTGTTCTGATCTCTGCCTAGTGTGTATATTTAGTGTAGTGAGTGCTCCTATATAAACCAGTAGTTGTAACTCTTCCATAGTTGTGTTTTCATTTATTTTGTTGTGTATGATTGTGTTGATAGTTTTTATTGTTGTTTCGACTTGTGGGTTATTTGGCGGTCTATGCAAGAATGGTCTAATGTCTGTATTTGTGTCTTTGTATTCTATATATATCAGCTGAAATTTCTCTTCTATATCTAACACGTGTGTCTCTTCGTGTTCTATTTGTGCTTGTTCTGGTGGCTGTCTTAAGATTTCGTTTTCCTCTGATTGTTTAATTGATGCGTGTTGGTCTTTGTTTGTTTGCTCTGGGATGTTTGAGTCCATTACTGTATTTTCTTCTTCTTCTGATTGCACATTATTTTGTTCCAGTATTTGTTGTACTTGTTGTTTGATGTTTTCTAATTCTGACTGGGGTATCCTGTTATTTTTGATTATTACACGGATCTGATCAGCTAGTCGTTGTTCTGTTAAAAATTTTAATTCCGGGTATCTGGTAATAAATGTTGTGTATACTTGTGGTCTGTATCCAGTTGTGTTGGTTCCTAGGTTTGTTGCTTGGTAATAACAGAACATGAGGTGTCGATTTACTTCATCTGACCATCTCATCCTCTGTCTTTGTTTTCCTTCTAGGGTGGTTGCAGGAAGCATATCCTGCAAAACACCTCTATTCGGATTTAAATCATTTTCCATGTGGCTAGCAGTGTCGTTACCATTGTGGGCGGGCATAGGGTTCAAGCGTCGTCCCCGACCATGACGGCGCTTGTCCGAGGCTTCTTTAGTTCTGTCCTGAACCAAGTAATCACACTAAAAGGGGGGTTAGCCCTATTAGTGGTTTGTTCTTTTCGTCGCCTTTTACGACTGGCAGAACATACCGGAGGCCTATTCTTTTCCCGGGCCTCCACAGGGGTTATTATTATTATTATTATTATTATTATTATTATTATTATTATTATTATTAGTTTAGCCCATGTAGAACACCAACGATCGATTTATTACCTCCGCTCCTGATACCACCACCACCACTAGCAAAAAACTACAGCTGCCACTTACATTACTCGTATAATGCAGCAGCGTAAATTACGTCAAACTCCTGCTGATGCTCCTAATGCTACTGCTGCCACTACTGGTACTGGTACAATATAATGTTGTAAATCACTGTTGAAATTGCTGCTTCTGCTACTACTACTGGTACTGGTACAATGCAGTATTGTAAATGACTGGTCAAATTGCTGCTTCTGCTACTACTACTGGTACTGGTACAATACAATTTTGTAAAATTTGAAATTCACCAGTAGTAGCATAATTGAAAGCAGTAACACCAGAAGCAATTTGACATGCGATTTTTCATCATCGCCTTATTTGCCGCCCTATTGTGGTCTCACATGGTGAATCACAGTCTTCTTGTGTTCTCAATATTTTCACATGTGGCAGACGTAGAGTACAGTATTCAATATTCTGCGGCAAATTGCCAGTGCATCTCAGACACCCTTGTTGATTCTCACAGGAATGTACATTGAAGAGTATTGAAACTGGTAAACCTGTCTAATATCGCGTATGGCCCCTGCAATCACGCAGAAGTGACGTGACATGGGCTCAGACTAATGTCTTACGTATATGTGGTAAAACTTGAAAGCATGAATCCTGCAGGGCTGTCCGTAAAGTCGTAAGAGTACGAGAGGGTGGAGGTCTCTTATGAACAGCACATGGCAAGCCATCCCAGATATGCTGTATAATGTTTGTCTGGAGAGTTTGATGAAGTGGTTTGATGAAGTGGTTAAACTGGGAAGAGCCACTCTGTAGCAGTTCTGGGTGTTGCACTGTCCTGCTAGAATTGCCCAAGTCTGTCGGAATGCACAAGGGACATGTATAATGCAGGTGATCAGACAGGATGATTATGTACGTGTCACCTGTCAGTGCCGTATGTAGACGTATGAGGGGTCCCATATCACTCAAACTGCACACTCCCCACACCATTACAGAACCTCCAACAGGTTGAACAGTCCCCTGATGTTACGCAGAGTCCATGGCTTCATGAGGTTGTCTCCATACACACAATTTGAGACGAGACGTCCAACGAAGCAACACATTTCCCGTCATCGAGAGTCTAATGTAGGTGATGATGGGCCCAGGCGAGGCATAAAGCTTTGTGTCGTGCAGTCAAGGGTACACGAGTGGGTTCCGAAAGGCCACATCGATAATGTTCTGTTAAAGGGCTCGCACGCTGACACTTCTTGATGGCCCAGCATTGCATTATCCAGTATCCAGCAATCTGCATTTGTCACTTTGAATGATTCTCTTCCGTCGTCATCGGTCTCGTTCTTGCAGGATCTCTTTCCGCCCCCAGTAATGTCGGAGATCCGATGTTTTTTTAATGTCAACTGTGTGGCTTTTACACACAAGAATAATTACATACCTAATTAGGTTGCTTATTGCAGCTAATAATAGTTAAGTTTCCTGAGAGAATTTATTTATTTGTGTGTGTGTGTGTGTGTGTGTGTGTGTGTGTGTGTGTGTGTGTGTGTGTGTGTGTGTGTGTGTGTGTGTGTTTGTTTGTTTGTTTTTTATAAATCAAAATGCATCATTAAGAGACATACATAGTTTTACAAATACCAGGGCTGAGGTGGCCCATAGTGAACTTCAGGTAGTGATGTAAGAATCACTATAGTTGGATGCCCAGCAATCCTCATGTTGCATACAGAGAAATTGAATACCTGAAAGTGAGGTGGTAAATTCCAACATATAACATGTTGTCCAATGTATTTATACCACACAAACAGAAACTGAAAAAATAGTGTTCAAAAATAAGGTATCTTGCCACTATGCTCAAAATTTGAAAAAAGGCCGAAATTTTCCGTGTTTTCAAAATCTAAGTTTCATTTGCTCCTATCGCTTTGACGTCTACTTTCTTTTTTAAAGAGCACAAAATTCTCTACAAATTTGATTATTGCCATTTTTATCTACTACCAATATCTTAGGCGCTACAGTGCCTCAAAAAATACAAATTTTTCAAAGTTTTTTGACTGCAGAAAGTTTTCCCTAGCGAAATTTTGTTGGCAAAACTCAGTTTTCTAATCTTTCCAACCATATGAACGAGTTGAAAAAATAAACTCTTCCACCCCCACCTTTTGCGAGGTATATTTGCTATTTGACTGGACTAAACATTCCATTCGAACTACTGACGGCCTTAGGAGAGCTAGTCCTGACAAAACAATACCATCTGGTGATCAAGACGTATGAGACAGGCGAAATACCCTCAGACTTCAAGAAGAATATAATAATTCCAATCCCAAAGAAAGCAGGTGTTGACAGATGTGAAAAATTACCGAACTATCAGTTTAATAAGTCACAGCTGCAAAATACTAACGCGAATTCTTTGCAGACGAATGGAAAAACAAGTAGAAGCCGACCTCGGGGAAGATCAGTTTGCATTCCGTAGAAATACTGGACCACGTGATGCAATACTGACCTTACGACTTATGTTAGAAGAAAGATTAAGGAAAGGCAAACCTACGTTTCTAGCATTTGTAGACTTAGTATTCCAGTCAACTTTGTCAAAAGCTTTCTCTCTCTTTCAAATTCTAACGGTGGCAGGGGTAAAATACAGGGAGCGAAAGGCTATTTACAATTTGTACAGAAACCAGATAGCAGTTACAAGAGTCGAGGGACAGGAAAGGGAAGCAGTGGTTGGGAAGGGAGTAAGACAGGGTTGTAGCCTCTCCCCGATGTTGCTCAATCTGTATATTGAGCAAGCAGTGAAGGAAAGAAAAGAAAAGAAAAGAAAAATTCGGAGTAGGTATTAAAATCCATGGAGAAGAAATAAAAACCTTGAGGTTCGCCGACGACATTCTAATTCTGTGAGAGACAGCAAAGGACTTGGAAGAGCAGTTGAACGGAATGGACAGTGTCTTGAAAGGAGGGTATGAGATGAGCATCAACAAAAGCAAGACGAGGATAATGGAATGTAGTCGAATTAAGTCAGGAGATGCTGAGGGAATTAGATTAAGAAATGACACTTAAAGTAGTAAAGGAGTTTCGCTATTTGGGGAGCAAAATAACTGATGATGGTCGAAGTAGAGAGGATATAAAATGTAGACTGGCAATGGCAAGGAAAGCGTTTCTGAAGAAGAGAAATTTGTTAAATCTATACTTGATGTTAAGTGTCAGGAAGTCATTTCTGAAAGTATTTGTATGGAGTGTAGCCATGTATGGAAGTGAAACGTGGACGATAAATAGTTCAGACAAGAAGAGAATAGAAGCTTTTGAAATGTGATGCTACAGAAAAATGCTGATGATTAGATGGGTAGATCACATAACTAATGAGGTATTGAATAGAATAGGAACTTGTGGCACAACTTGACTAGGAGAAGGGATCGTTTGGTAGGACATGTTCTGAGACATCAAGGGATCACCAATTTAGTATTGGAGGGCAGCGTGGAGGGTAAAAATCGTAGAGGGAGACTAACAGATTAATACACTAAACAGATTAAGGATGTAGGTTGCAGTAGGTAGTGGAAGAAGAAGAACCACAACAACAACAAGCACAAAAGCACCTTCGAAATAACAAGTTACAATTTTATTTAGATGCAGAAAGAACAATATTGACAGTATGAGCCTTTGGGCTGAGAAACTTGCCGCTGCCTTTCAACACGGCTGTAGTCACGACCGCTCACTACCTCTGAAAGACTACACTGGTGCAAATCTGCAACACACCGGATTACTTTAAACTAAAAATTTTAACAACTCATACAAACACATTAACTATGCACCTCGTAAGAGGGATGGAAATTGTACAAACACTCACACTAAGAAATTATTTGCCACCGAAAGTGCAATTTGTTATTAAAAGGACTCTAACGGTGGAAGGGTGACAACATTATAAAAATGACTATTTAAATAAAACCAATGAAATTCAGACTTACATAAAATGTACAACATGCTCTACATACACACATACCGCCTTGCAAGATGATAGGCAAGATAAAAACATATTTCAGGAATTCGGCCTTCGTCGGATTCGGTGTTATAGAATTTACACCTTAATTCTATAAACATGACAGAGGCAGCTATTAACGTATGGCAGATTGACAGGGGGATTACTGAACAACCGACAGATCCAACCGCCAATGCAACTGGAGCAGTCTGGCGGCCTAACGCGCAGACTCAGCTAGTGATCGCCCGGTCGGGGCTGTGTTCCTGCATCTGAGTTCTGTTACTGGCGGTGTGGCAAGACCCTGATTTTGCCGGCTTTAAAGTTTGTCTGTCGTCGGAGTGCGAGTATGTCTGTCGTTTGGATCAGACTCTAACTGCCGCACAAATGCGAACGAGAGACAGACCAGTAACTGGTGACGCGAGACTGACCTAGCCTCACTCCGGCTGACCAACTGCCCAATTTTTTTTTTCTTTATTGTATTTCAATTCCCCATTGGGGCGGGCTGGCAGCAGCATATGCGCTGCTCTTCAGCCGAAAGACATAGAGCAAAGAATAGAAGACATTTAAAAATAACAAAGGGGATAATATGGTGAACATCATGGAAGGCAAGACAAAAAAAGGGGTGACCGTAAAATGGAGATACTGTGAAAACTTTAAAAGTAGCACTCACAAAAAGCCACACACTGCAACAATTAAAAGAACACAAGGCACAATATGACTGGAGGATAAAAGGTATCGACGGATGGCGTAGCACATAACAAACACTGACGGCGAACCTCAAGGCAGTACACAGTTAAAATCACACCTCTTGACGCACAGGAGAAACAGCACTAAACACAACACTGTTTTGATCATCGTCAGTGGGCCACATCAGAGGATCTGCCAGGCGCAAGGAGATAAGGGAGACTGGAAGAAGGGAGGGAGATGGGGGAGATGAGCGGGGGGCGTGCTGAAGAGGGCCAGGTAGGGAGGGATGTGGGAAGGAAAGAGGCAAGTATGGGGTGCAGAGTCTCAGGGGAGGGGGAGGAGGAAAATCCGCTCTGGGAGGAGGAGGGAAGAGGAAAAAAGGTGGTCCTGGAGAGAGAGAGAGAGAGAGAGAGGGGGGGGGAGGAACAAGGCCAGCTTATAGTTGGAAGGAAGGGTAGATGTCACGGCGAAGTTCGTCATCCGGGAGGGGGAGGCGTTGGAAATTGCCCTGATGGAGATGGAAGGTGTGGAGGTGGAGAGAGGGAGGGAGACAGCGATAGAGGCGTGGCAATGGGCGGGGGTGGAGAGGAAGGAGGGAACCAGAGGGTGGGGAGAGCGTTGCAACTGCTGGACCCCGTTCACCTCTGTGGGATTCGATAGGCGACAGGATCATTCCGCACCAGCCCTGTTAATAGCCTCCTTGCTGAGGCTGGGGTTCCTCCACTTCGTATTTGGCGTCAACAGCTGTTAGCCAACTATGCTGCCCACGTCCGTTTTTCGCCCCGTCACCCTAACTATCGTACCCTTTTCGCTAATGATGCAGTCCATCTCCCACACCGGCGGCCGCGATCAGGCCATACAATTGGGATCCGTGTTTGGTCGCTCCTTAATGAACTCGAGTGTTTGCCTCTTCCATCTGCTTTCCAGGTCCGCCCACATACACCACCTTGGTGTATTCGTCGGCCGCAGCTTCGGCTGGAACTTTCCCAATGGCCAAAAGATTCAGTTCCTCCTGCAGTCTTGCGCCGCCAATGCCTTGCTCTCCTAGGCGCATACCATGCCTCGGAGGTTATCTATACCGATGGCTCGATGGTTGATGGCCGTGTGGAGTACGCTTATGTTCATGCGGACTATGTCGAACAGCGCTCCTTGCCGGAAGGCTGCAGTGTTTACACCGCAGAACTGACAGCCATTTTTCGTGCCCTTGAGCATATTCGTACCAGCACTGGAGAGTCCTTCGTCATTTGCAGTAACTCGCTCAGTAGTCCGCAGGCTCTTGACCAGTGCTACCCACGCCATCCCATGGTTGGTGCCATCCAGGGGTCCATTCACGCTCTTGAACAGCGTGGTCGTTCGGTGGTGTTCATATGGACCCCGGGACACGTTGGGATCGCGGGAAACGAACTCGCTGACAAGTTAGCCAAAGAGGCTACCCGCAAACTGCCGTTGGAGATCGGCCTCCCGGCAACTGATCTCCGAACGGTTTTGCACCGTCGGTTCATTGGGTTGTGGGGAGACGAATGGCGCACTTTGTCTGCACCCAACAAGCTGCGGCAGGTAAGGGAGACCACGACTGTGTGGGGTTCCTCTATGCGGGCCTCTTGCAGGGATTCTGTTGTTCTGTGTAGGCTCCGCATTGGCCACTCTTGGCTGACACATGGTCACCTGCTGCGTCGCGAGGACCCCCCTCATTGTCGCTGTGGTGCGAATAACACGGTGGCCCATATGTTGTTGGAATGTCCTTTTTAACCGCCCTCAGGCGAACTTTTAATCTCCTGGGTGATTTATCATCTTTTAGGTGACGATGTCTCTATGGCAGATCGTGTTCTACGTTTTATTCGAGAAAGAGGACCTATAAAAGCCACTAATTTTATTGCGTCACCCTCATTTGTGCTGTATCTTTTACTTTGTTTTGTGTTGTAATTCGACTCCACCCTAATCTTTTAGGCTGGAGGTTTTAATGTGTCGAAAATAATAGGATGAGCCAGCCACTCTGCGTGATCAGCCAGCCACAGTCCTCTGCTGTGCAGTTTTAATTCCTTCTGCCTTTCTTCTCTGTTGTTTTTGTTGCTGTGCTCAGTTTTCCATGTTTGTTTATTATTGACCTTGGGGATTTTCTTCCCCTGGAATTTTTATCTTGTGTTTCGAATGACTAATGGATGGTTTCCCTGTGCTCTGTGTGTTTATGAAACAAGGGACCGATGCCCTCTGCAGTTTGGTCCCTTTAATCCTCAAACCAACCAACCAATAACTAGGCTGGAAACGTGGAAATATTTGAACTCGATAAAACAGATTTTCGAATTAGTAAAACAAATCACTGTGGCCACATTTGCACCTCGAATTATCGAAAAGTATTGGGGAGAGACCAGTACGTGAGTTGACATTTTGCGTATTTTCATTGTATCATGTGCTGTGGGATAACCTTCTGCGGTAACTCTACGTCAGGAAGAAAACGTATGTATCCACTGCAGTTCAAAAGGAACAGAGACATGGACAATTATAATGCCGGGAGAAAAAGGCGCATTCATTACTCCACATTAAGCATGTCTTCCCTTCAAAATAGGGGTGCAAAGTGGAGACACCAAAATCTTCGCTCCGTTACCGCACGTATAAAATGCCTAAGGAACAGCTAGGTTAAATTTGAAAACGCAAAGGACGAACTTTCTCATTACAATTCTTATACTGTGTTCCTGAGGGCTGGGTGGCCGTTTCTACCACCATAGCCTCCATCAGCATTTGTTCGTAATACCACGTGAGCTGTCACGGTCTTCAGCTGGCGTGCTGTAATGGACAAAGGTACGATCCACTGGTTCCCGCAAGGCTCTGCATAAGTGCCTGCCCATCAGTATGTAGTCCTAACACTAAGACCTGTGCTTATTTAGCGGTTATTATTTCTCGGTTAAGATCACTTTTAAAATTTAGACTCCTTCCCGCTCAAATGATTGCACACGCAATCAGAGTACAGAGAAACCTTTCACACTCCACGAGACGGAAGTGCAGCGGAATTGGTATTCAGTGAGTTACGGGCAATATTGCTTACTGCATTGCCAGTGTCAAATCTTTGAAAGCGTAGGCCATTAAATTTCAGGTTAAACTGTGTATTTGATATCTGTCATAGCATACATGGCATATAGAAAAACTGGTAGGGCGATGACTGTACTTCTAATCTTTCGTGGTATAGGTGAAGTTACCCGAGTAGTGCGTACATCAGTTTTGGATCAATATGCTTACTAAATTTTGTTCCGGCTCATGAAACATACAGACGCAGTATCAGTCACACATCATAAGCATGGCTGCAGCTGTTTGTATTTCAGTGTCCAATTACGGTCTATTTCCGCACAAGCTCATTTCTAAGTTGGCTCGCCATAATGTTTAACTTACTATCCGAAGTCAAGCAACTTAATATTCAACCAATCGGCCAACTGATTCGCAGCGATTTTGTCATCGACATCGACCACAGACTATATCATTTCCCCGATCGGCATCATCCACGTTTCTGCGCTGTTGGTCGCAATAATGGCAGCGTTCCACTACTGCTGGGTTTGATATTACATTTCGTCGATCATCAACCAGAATTTCACGTTGAATCTGGTTGCTATTTTGACGATTTGCCTAAAAGAATCGTAATGTCCCGCTCCCTTCATTTTTTGCAGTAGATCTCAAGTTACGGCTACACTACACTCGCACCCTGCGCTGCACCTGTTGACCGTACCGCAGCAGAACAGACGCTGTGTCCTGACGATCAACTGGTCTCGTTGTGGGTTTCAGCGTGGACGATGTGTGTGGAAGTACAATACGAGAATATACAGTGACTTCCTAACAAACTTTCTTGTGCCGATCACATTTTAATAATGCATTTCGTATAGTTGTTCAAACTGTTGACGAGCTGCAACTTCTTCAGTAAGATAGTTGTTAGCTGTTGGTGGCTTCTGGTTCTTCGAGAAGAGCTCCCTCCTCAGTCACGGAACTCGAATAGTTTCCTACAGAAAGCAAGTCTCGTGCAGCCATCCAGGTTGGTCTTTCAATGGTCCCCGTAAAGGGCGTAATGCACATTGTGCGACGGTTTATTTGAAAAGGATTTAGCCATGTTGCTTCGTTATTCTTTCCCGATTATCCCTGTTCTGTCTCTAATTCCATACTCATTATTCCGACGTGAGGGTTTAACCTTGGTTCCTGCCTTCGTTCAGCGTGAGATTTTACGTGCGAAACATGAGGTTAATTCGTCAGTAGGACAAAGTGATGGTTGGTTGGTTGGTTTGGGGAAGGAGACCAGACAGCGTGGTCATCGGTCTCATCGGATTAGGCAAGGATGGGGAAGGAAGTCGGCCGTGCCCTTTCAGAGGAACCATCCCGGCATTTGCCTGGAGTGATTTAGGGAAATCACGGAAAACCTAAATCAGGATGGCCGGACGCGGGATTGAACCGTCGTCCTCCCGAATGCGAGTCCAGTGTCTACCGAGCGAGGTGGCGCAGTGGTTAAAGTGATAGTTGTGAAATAGCTTTGTGATAACTTACATTAAGGTATTTGGAAATGCCTCCTTATGAACTGCGTACAGTCCTAATTACCGAGAACTAGCGTTGACCATACCTCAAGCTACGTAGCGTATATTGAGCTTGGCTGGATTGCAGTCTTACAGGTAGCATCAGTTTCCTCATTGTGCAACGTAATTTCCCTTGGGCTAACGTAAGAGTGTGCCATCTACAAGGCAGGTTTTTAATGAACACTCTTTCGAGCTGTACAGTGTCTGCTCTGCGCCATGATAATGTAAAGACGATTCAGTTCACTTCACTGGTGATCCTCTGGTCAGATGCTTGAGGGCAGCGAATTAAAAGTTACTAAACGTAAATTCTCAGTGAAAGCACAGCAAGAATGTATGCTAATCTCTCATACCACCCTATATACCACATACGGAGTATCGTGGAAACGTTATACCACATTTGCGCAAGAGCTTGTTGGCTGTAACCGTTGTTAAAAAACGTTTCTACTCCTTTCTCTGCAGAACTTAAACCTGTTACTAACTTAGCAACATAGGGCTAGTGAGTGGTTGTCCTTATGACATAAAGTGAGCTCACCTAATAAGAATGTCGCATTTGCAACTTAAATAGCAGCACAAAAGTAACGGTAGTCTCAAATTTCTAAATACGTTCCTACACCTGTTCTTCTGACCTCACGCTCAGATACGTGAACTAGTCCACGTATAACGAAAGCGTCTCAAGGTCCGAAAGCCGAAGTCAAAATCGCGCAAGTCCATGTGCAGAGTCTGTCCCTTGGTTGCAGTCCCGATCGCGAAAACCACACGTCGCTTAACCGAACATCTACTCGTATCAGAGAGCCCTCCCTCTCTGCTGGCCACAACATTAGTTCTCCCCTTGCATTTCAGCAGTTCACAGTAGCCCATCCCCCACCGCCATGTCCCCCAATATCACCGACCCTGAGCCGGTACGATCTCAAGTAGCTCCCCAGCACGTAACACACTTCGTCTGTGTTGTAAAATCCTGTGCAGTAGAAATGGAATGGAAACCAAAAGGAAATGAAAAGATAAATGAAATTAACTGCAGAGTAATTATTGTTGGCATGTTCGTTCAATTTACGTACGTTACATGAAACACTCGTGCGTGTAAATCCTACTTCTGTGTGTAAAAGAATAGCAGTTACTGTCAGATACGGTACAAGGACGTGGGTCACTCGCACTTTCGATCAAATACTGTGGACAAGGCTAACACGTTAAATACAGGGTTATTACAAATGATTGAAGCGATTTCACAGCTCTACAATAACTTTATTATTTGAGATATTTTCACAATGCTTTGCACACACGTACAAAAACTCAGTTTTTTAGGCATTCACAAATGTTCGATATGTGCCCCTTTAGTGATTCGGCAGACATCAAGCCGATAATCAAGTTCCTCCCCGCACTCGGCGCAGCATGTCCCCATCAATGAGTACGAAAGCATCGTCGATGCGAGCTCGCAGTTCTGGCACGTTTCTTGGTAGAGGTGGTTTATACACTTAACCCCAGAGAAAGAAATCGCATGGGGTTATGTGAAAGGTTAAGTCGGGAGAGCGTGGAGGTCATGACATGAATTGCTGATCATGATCTCCACCACGACCGATCCATCGGTTTTCCAATCTCGTGTTTAAGAAATGCTGAACATCATGATGGAAGTGCGGTGGAGCACCACCCTGTTGAAAGATGAAGTCGGCGCTGTCGGTCTCCAGTTGTGGCATGAGCCAATTTTCCAGCATGTCCAGATAAACGTGTCCTGTAACCTTTTTTTCGCAGAAGAAAAAGGGGACGTAAACTTTAAACCGTGAGATTGCACAAAACACGTTAACTTTTGGTGAATTGCGAATTTGCTACACGAATGCGTGAGGATTCTCTACCGCCCAGATTCGCACATTGTGTCTGTTCACTTCACCATTAAGAAAAAATGTTGCTTCATCACTGAAAACAAGTTTCGCACTGAACGCATCTTCTTCCATGAGCTGTTGCAACCGCGCCGAAAATTCAAAGCGTTTGACTTTGTCATCGGGTGTCAAGGCTTGTAGCAATTGTAAACGGTAAGGCTTCTGCTTAAGCCTTTTCCGTAAGATTTTCCAAACCGTCGGCTGTGGTATGTTTAGCTCCCTGCTTGCTTTATTGCAGGGAGCTTCCGCGGGCTACGCGTGAAACTTGGCCGCACGCGTTCAACCGTTTCTTCGCTCACTGCAGGCCGACCCGTTGATTTCCCCTTACAGAGGCATCCAGAAGCTTTAAACTGCGCATACCATCGCCGAATGAAGTTAGCAGTTGGTGGATCTTTGTTGAATTTCATCCTGAAGTGTCGTTGCACTGTTATGACTGACTGATGTGAGTGTATCTCAAGAACGACATACGCTTTCTCGGCTCCTGTCGGCATTTTGTCTCACTGCGCTCACGAGCGCTCTGGCGGCAGAAACCTGAAGTGCGGCTTCAGCCGAACAAAACTTTGAGTTTTTCTACGTATCTGTAGTGTGTCGTGACCATATGTCAATGAATGGAGCGATTTCATAAATTCACCGTAGCTCCAATCATTTGTAATAGCCCTGTATATCTGACACAGTTGGGCTGTAGTTATTAGTACACTTGTGGGGGTACTTTCTGTTAAGTCACACCCAATGTAGATAGTTGGTGTTCAAGCATACTTCGTAATAATGCACTCTGTATTGCTTTTCCTGACAAAGGCTACTGTGCGATGATATTCGGTATTACGTCTGCTATAATGGCCTGACTAAATTAAAATCGTCTGGTCGTTAGTGTGAGGTTCTTCGATAATTCTAGAGATGGGTAACAGCAACTACAACGTAGAAACTTTACTTCAGTTTCACAAGTATCACCCCTGTTATTCCACACACTCCTGTATCAGTGGATTGTATGAAATATTCACAACTGTATGCTTGATGATATGCTTTTGTGTTCACAAATAATTACACACACTCCTCTTGAAGTTAAACATTTACGAAACAAATTGGACTGGTGTGCTATGCCTGTATACCAATGGTCAATGTAAAAGTGGCCCTGCTGTACAGTTGATGGTACACAACACCAGCTGGAATACGACTTCATGAAAACTATAATTAATCCCTGATGGCTGTTTAATATCTGGCAGCTCCTACTGCAGCAGGAATGGGCGTATCCATTCTTGACATGGCAAAGCGTAACACATGCAGCTGCAAGTAGATGCAGCAAGTGCAAGGTCCATTGGCTGCTCTTCAACAGTGTCGATGGACATCGGTGGGAGTTCAATTCCAATCTGCAGCTGTGCCTTTGGGACACAGCCCACTACATGCTGTTCACCGACAACACCAGTCCAGCGCACGTCCTCCAGCAGCCGTAACTTGCTGCATTTGACGTACACCGCCGACATAGTCGACACAGGTGCACAGAGGACGACCATGTCGGGCAATTCACAGCTGCTGGCGACTGGTGTTATCCGTGGGCTGCAGACTGGAATCGAACTAAGAACTTTCAGCATTACAGCGCGTCAGCAATCGTAAGTATCGAAATAATTATGAAAAATCTGCCTAAATTGCACAAATTACCTGGTGTTTACCTAGGTTTCAGCGTGGGTAACCACGCCTTCTTCAGAACAAATATAAAACAGCTTGCCTAAATAGGCATAGTCAAAGGCTAAAATCAACACCTACAGCGGCAAGACCCGATACATTTTTTTACAAATAAACGGTGCATATGCACCAAGTCAATAATACTACTTACCTCAACCCTGTGTGTGCTGCCTCGCCCCAGCCAACGTACGATGGTCACAGGCTCTCCACCGAACTGGGGCACCGCAGGCGGCTCACATGCGCGGCTATCGAAATCACTGCGCATGCGCGCGGTCAGGAAACGCTCTTATGCATGGGAGCGGGATTACAAAGTTAACACGGATCGGGTCCTAAATTATTGCAAAAAGTTGTCGCACAAATAGCAAATTGAGCAAATGATAAAACCGGTGATGCAGCAATTAAGACATACTTAATAGCAACGCACGAGAAGCTTTGTGCACGGTTGGTGAAACAGCCACAAGCTAATATAGAGGCCCTAGAATTAGTATAGCTACCTTTTAGTTTAGTTTTAGTTTCTACCTAAGGACGTTACTGTTAACGGATAAAACCGCACAAATAATATGTGCAGCATAAACAACCATAGTCGCTACATCGCCGTAATACTAAGTGGCCGACCAGGCCGTAATCGGAAGATGTTAAAGATTTATAACATACCTTGGCTCCAAGATCTTACAATTACGTAGAAGCCAACGAAGATACTTAACATACCTCATAAAAGCACGCAGCAATAAGAAAATACAAATGGTGTTCTTCTTGGCAAACCAAATTCTCAACACAGGAGGAGGAAAAACGTACTAAAATGGTGCGGGGTGCGGGGTGGGGGGGGGGGGGCTGATGGGGGTTGCGGCGTCGTTACCATCCGTGAACAATCAACGTCGTGCGCGTGCAACAATCAGCTTCCACGTCATGTAACTTAATGTGATGTGAAGAATTAAGTGAGGGAACGAAACCTTCAAAGAAATTCGTCTGCCTATACTATGAAGGTTAAAAAACAAAGTGACGAGATGGTCAACTGCAGAATGGCGCGCCCGAAACACACACTGTGCAGTTAGTGAATTTCCATACCAGTCACGCATGAATCATATGTTCCATCACCTTACAAACATGGATGGTGGGACAAATGTGGTGGTAGCTAGAAAGAAAAGTTCTAGTTCTTCCTGGGATTATGCATGGGTATGACAGTGGCTTCAGTCCAGCGTCTGTAGCTTTAGTTCTTTATTTCGAGAAAGCCCACGACACCTGCTGGAGTACTGGTATCCTGTGCACAATACACATACGGCTTCGATGGCTGCATGCCCCGTTTCGTTCAGGAATTTCTAAAAGACAAAGTTCTGAAGGTACACGTGGGTTATCCCTTGTCAGACATCTTCATCCAGGAACACGATGTGGATGAGGATTCCGTCCTAAGCCGTGTGCTGTTCACTCTCACCATTAACCCTATTATGGCCTGTGTTAGGCGGGCTCCCATTTCGTTGATTATTCTGAAATCTATTGCAGTTCTCCATGCACTTCTCTACTTGAGTGGCATCTTCAGCGTTGTATGGATCGTCTTTCCTTATGGACCATCAACAACAGCATTTACTTTTTCACTGACAAAACACTTCGTATGAATTTATGGCGGCATAGTTGGTTTCTTCCACAGTCTTCACATCGTGGGCCTGTTGCCCTTCCATTCCTTGAAACTATGCAGTTATTGAGGATCATGATCAATTGGAAAATTCCCCACGTGTCTCACCTGGTCGCCCACTTTACACAGTCCCTCACTGTCCTACGTGCCCTCAGCGGATTCGACCACCACCTTCGGTTTATTCGGGTCCCTTGTCTGTTCGAAACTAGACTATAGGTGATTTGTTTATGGATCTGCACGTTTGTCCCTGTTCCGCCGTCTCAATACTATACACTACCGCAGTATCCTTTTTGCCTCTGGCGCCTTTTACACTAGCCTGGTACAGAATCTGTATGCCCAAGCTGCCGAACTACCGCTGTCCTATCGCCGTGAGTTTCATCTCGGCAGATAAGGATGCCGTTCTCCTGCCAGGCGTGGCCGCCCATCCTACGCCTCCTCCTTCGATGACTTCCTTGACTGCCAGTTTGTGGCGCGTCCCTTTCTGCTAACTCGTGGGGTTCACTTTCGGCTATTGCTGTGGCAGCTTTATGCTACCTGCAAATTTCGTGGTGGGTGTGAATCCTTCACCCCCTTCGCTTCATGCGGCGTCCCGTTCATTCGCTTCCTAAGGAAACTACTCCCCAGCCTCGTTATATCGCCTTCAGCTTCACGACGTTTGCATGGAATTACGCGATAGTACCTTAGTGTACACTGAACGGGCTCAGACTGACCGTGGTGTAGGGTGTGCCTTCGTCATTGGCGCAGCCGATTTCGAGTATCGGCTTCCGGAACACTGCTCAGTATTTACAGCAGAGCTCTGCGCCCTGTATTAGGTCACACAGTAAATCCGGCTTGTACGTCATGTGCTCAGACACTCTCAGCGCCCTTCGAAACCTGGGTGCTGCACACCATCCAACCCGTAGTGCAGCTGTTCCAGGATAGCCGTCACTTGTTCACTGTTGATGGAGACACTGTGATGTTTGTGTGGGTTCCTGGTCACGTGAGTCTGACAGGAAACGAGGCTGCTGACCCTGCTGCCAAGACTGCAGTCCTTTTACCTCGGCCCGCTCCTAGTTCCATTCCCTCCGATGTACTTTGTGTTCCTGTCAGTTAACAGGTCGTCTTCCCTTCATGGGAACATGCTCTGGGAAATCGAGTAACTCCTCGTGACTTGGCCGACTTCCTCTCGGCCCTCTGACCACGAGATCATTTTAGCAAGGTTGTGTTTTAGGCACTGCCTTTTCACCTATCGCCCCCACCATTTTGCAGTTTCTGCCCTCTTTCCGTCAGGAAATGGCGAACCACCAGAGACTAATTTTTTAACCACTTACCATCTCATTTACGTTTGCCATCAGTTATCAGCCGTTTTTGCGCACGACGCGCGGGCTATCGACCCCGGTTTAACATCTAATTTTTGCTACAGGGCGTCCGTTTCCCTGGCGTTTCTAGCAGCTGCCATGTCACCATGATACCATCTCAATCTTGGAACTTGATTTCCTGAAAATGACCCTTCAAAAACATTTGACCCATATCTCAGAAACTAATAAAAGTTATTATGGCTTACTTTAAATTGTTACCTCTCAGCATACTGCAGAAACTGAACGACAAAAGAAAGTGATACAAAACAAATTCTTAACTGAATAATGGATGTTATTAATCTTGGCTGGTAACTAGAAGTAGTAGCAAAATTCTCGGTAAAATTTTAGGTCTGTCAGTTTCTGAGAAAATTGGTCGTAAGTATTGAATTACAACGTAATAGGTATAGGCTGTGCTTGCTCCCCTTATGACAGAATAATTACCCAAACCAAATTCCTGTATCATCACCAAACAACATATGTGTAGTCGTTCAAAAGAAGCCTCTCACTCTTAAGTCTAAGGAGAGTTCCCGCACATAGCTCATTTTAGCTTTCCTCACATGGCGTGGCCAAAACATGAAAGCTTCGGTGTGGCCTACAGATCTTTCCTATCAGCCTGGAGAGATTTCTGAAGCATCTAGACCACCAGCTGATAAAAATGGTTTTCACTGGCCTGGATATCGGTCACCATGCCTCCTGCTCTGGACGACAGCCCCACCCAGATGCGCCAGTCAGAGTTATGTCTACCTGGCTTGATGGCCGTTGTCCAGAGTCCTGGAGTTCCTAGGCCAGGCACCCACTCCTCGGCATGCGCGGAGGCGACAGACGGCGTATCTGTTTTGCTCCCTGTGTAGTCAGAAGCGACGTGTTAGTAGGATTAGGTGTAAACCTCCATTTTCAAAAGCATTGTGAATACAGACAAATTAGATGTAAGGAAGTCTTCCATATTCCAAGAAAAATTATGCCTTCTTTGTATGACCCAACCAGCAGTTTAACCACATTTCTTACAAGCTGTTTCTGTCGCATCCACGATGTAATGCGTCTGACTAATATCGCGCTTTGGGGGGGGGGGGGGGGGGAGAGAGCTATTGTGGAGGAATCCCTAGCTACTTATTTTATTTATTATAGCTACCTCGTATCATTGGTTACAAAACAGGTTTTCAACAAGCCTTTACCTTTTGAAATGTGAATATCTTCATCTCATACAGTAGGCCTCGTCTACAGACGATGTCCTAGGCTGCAAATAAATTAATGAAAGCGAAAGATGTTTGAGACTGAACAATATATGCAAAGGTGTAATTTCTCTACCGACTGTTACAGATATGCTGCAACAACAGAGTTCTATTGTGTCTAGTACACACTTGTAATCTGGCAGAAAGTTTATATTCCACGCTGAGGCGAGATGTCAGGAACTAAACAATTTATTCTTTCGGTAGCCTCAGGTTTTATGCTTCTTTGCTGTTACGGTAACTGCACTCACGAAGCTGTTTCTGTTATCTGCAGGTAGAGGAATTGAATCCAGGCATGCATCAAAGTTTTATATAAAATCATTCCAATCATCGGTTTGTAGGTTTCATTTGGACAGAAGAATTAACATTATGAATGGGATAATTCCCACGATTTCTACTGGAGCGAGGCAGTGTTAAATATGAGGGAAATCTGAAGCAATTTTGAACTGTCGTGACAAAGTGATGGTTTTAATCAGCAGTGACAAAACGCAGGTTTCGTTCCCTAGATCCAATCTGCTTAAATGAGGGCACCACAGTCGTCAGCATTGAAAACAAAGTGGATGATGTTTCCTACTGCCTGCTCCACGAAAGATGCACAGCTGGTACCAGTTCATGGATAACTTCATTGCATGTGGTGATCGCTGGGGCTCTAACAAAGAAAGCAGGGTGTCGGTGTGTTAGAACAACATGTTGGTGAAGGAAAGCGATTGCAGCTACTAGTTCCCCAGTTTTGGTGGTAACTTGGTAGAGTCGTGAGTTCGTTAGCAGGTAAGCATTTCTATTCTGGTCGTGTTGGCTACTCGGTAGCCACAGTGTAAGTCGCACCAACAATATCGTATCACAGCTTTCTCTCGTCTAGAAAGTAGTTGATCTGTTATCTGTAGGACTTCCCTGTAGGACAAGACATCGTTGCTTGTGAACAGTACGTTCTGTAGAATTTCTCATACCCTCTCGATGTTCATTTGACATAAACACCTCCCATTTTCCTAGGTATGCAGCTTCTTATGCGTCATTCTTTCTCTGTTCGATCATGTGTTAGCATACATCAAAACGTGCAGCTATTGTCTAGCATACAGTTGTTGGTTTCCTAGCACCACACAGGGTCATATGTAGGACTTTTTCTGGTAACATCCACAGATCTGAAGCTACATCGACCCGTGAAACAGCTGCAATTGTGTAAACTCTTAAGCTTCACCTTACTTCATGTGAGGTGTCCGTTCACATGGTGCTCAACAGAGTAGATAGTGGTGAGACAATGGTGCTGTTGACTTTTGGAGTAATATTCCATAAGCCTTTGAGCTCGGTGGGAAGGAAGTGAAAAAGTGAGAGCAGCATACTTAACATCTCCCCACAACAATGACAAGTTACGTAACTCTCATTCCTTTATTTGATTTTGTAAGGCGTCCAGATTTTACAATGCGTTCAGGTTTTACGGATCTTAGATGAGTTTGATTCATAATGACAGTACAATACAGTATGAGATCGTCAGAAAATAAGTATATCAACAAAAGGGAGTTTCAGTAATTTCATGTACCAAAAACCAACAAAACAATATCGAACTTATTTAATCATGCCCCTGTCCATATTGGTAAAGTGAAACGCATGTTGGAGATGAACCGAGCAGGTGGTTAATGTCATAGGAAAATCTCACTTCAAAGGAATAATGTATTTTTCTGGCCTTATACCTTTATGCACTGAAGCTCTCCGTTCTCTTTTTAATGTAAATATGGACGGGACCAAGGGTAAATGGCTGGACAGCTGTAACAGGCCTAGGCTGCGAGGTGGCAAGAAAAATAAGTCTCCTCTAATGAGACGGGAATTGGCTGAAGTCATACTGGGCGACACAGACGCTTAACAGTGGGGAGATCCTCATTATATAAAAGCATTTTGAGAACTAAAATTTCTAGATATCTCATCTCGCGGTGGACCGCACAAGTGTGGGGAAAATAGCGAGGGTGTTTAGAACTTTGCTTTCTGTGAAGTATGGACGATGCGCTCTACGTATCATGGCAACAGACAGCAAATAGGTAGTTAATTATTCCTGCAGAAGTTTTTGCGGGCACAGAAATTGTGCATGTTGCTCCAACCCTTAACAAGTGTTCAACAGCCATTATTTCGACTAGGGAAAAATTAATGTTGTATGCAATGGAGGAGAGTTGAGGCTGAGTGAAAAGCTAATTCCCTACTGTGGCCTTGACTGAATTCAGATCCAGCATGGAGACAATGCCGTTGCAGACGCTGCTTGGTGAAGTACCATCACGCATTAGGCCACAGTAAATGTTAAGTCGAAATTTTGCTCACTCCATCTTGCGTACGCTTTAACCATTGAATATCAAAAAGTAGTGTACTAACCTACCCTCACATTGCGTACCTGAGATTTTTTCAGTGGTTCAAAAATTAAATATGTCCAAAAGTTAACTACTTTGTTATTGAGTATTAAAAGTAATTGAACATAATTGCTGTGTATCATTTAAGCCCTGAAAGCACAGTTGATAAAGGAGCTATTCCATTTTATTCTGTATATAATTTCTTTCCAGAATAGACACAAAACTTACTCTTTTAAATAGAGTCCATGAATTAATAAGTGACAGCAGCATTTGTAGTTGTTCTGTTACCGTTCACGCATGATATTAGCTGATTTACAGGGCCAGGTTCATATTTACATAGAATGTTAGTTCAACACCCAGGGCTTGAGAAGACAGTTCAGATGTTTTGTCCATTTGGGCGCCCCCAGGGGCTCAGCATTCATTTGCTGAGTACGGGCTTGGCGACCCCGGGGTCCTGAGCTGGGGACTGGTCAGCGCCGCCAGTCTCCTGTCACCGTAACCCCCGGACATGCTTCAGCGACCACCGTATGGTGCATCGGTGGAATGTTGTTTGCTGCGGGGAATGGTAATGGTAATCTTGGCTTGACCGCCTGGATTGCGAGGAAGCCCAACCTCTATAAAAAACCCTCAATCTTACGGTGTGCTCCGCGACTATGAGATGCATGGCTGTTGGGGTGGAACAGTCGCAAGCGGGCAACCTCTGGGGCACCTGCCGCACCCCAGTTATATACGGCTTACTCAGGCACGTGGGGCTCTGTCTGAGCGGACCTTCAGTTCCCTAGCTGCTCGTGGGACCGCAATGGACCCTTCGACCCCTACATTTCCCCCTACCAGTGGATTGGGTGGGCCACTGGTAGGAACACACACCCCATCGAAAAAGCGACTTCGTGCAGTGGGTCCTCCAGCGCCTGGTGTTGCTAGAGATTTATCAGACTGTCGTAACAGAGCACATGCTGATAATCAGAATGTATTTTTGATTATTAAACGGAAGGCGGGTAGCTTTGAGAGGGTTTCCTCCCTTTTACATCCACAAGGGTCTTGAGGGAATTGCAGGAACACTGAAATGTGTGAAGCGACTGCGCAATGGGACTCTGTTAGTTGAGACTTCTAGTTCCCGTCAAGTCGCTTCTCTTCGGAAAGCAACCTGTCTCGGAGAGTACGCTATCGAGACCGAGCTCCACTCCACGTTGAACTATAGTAAGGGTGTTGTGACGTGTAGGAACTTGGTGGATACCCCCACAGACGAGTTAAAATCTGAGTGGGCTGCCGAAGGTATTGTTGACGTGCAGCATATTATGAAACGTGTCGATGGGGACTTAGTTAAATCCGACTCGTTTATTCTCACGTTCAGTTGTCCTAGACTCCCAGGGCATGTTAAAGCGGGGCTCTTACGTTTGCCAGTACGGCCATATTTCCCCACCCCAATGCGCTGTTTTAAATGTCAGCGCTTTGGGCATACTACGTTGGGGTGCAGTGGTATAGCCACTTGCGGTAAATGTGGTAAGCCTGCACATGAAGGAGCCGATTGTTCATCGCCTGTGAAGTGCGTGAATTGCTCTGGGAGTCACCCTGTCTGGAGCCAGGTCTGCCCCATCTATCTCGAAGAACGGAAGATAAAGGAGAGCAAAACATCTAAGCGCATCCCCTATGGTGAGGCGAAGAAGCTCTTTAAGGCCATGCAGCCTCCTGTGTTTACATCTTTCGCTTCCGCTCTGAAAAAACGGGTACAAATGGTCACTGTTGCTACGCAAACGGAGGTTGCTAATGTTAGCACTAATACCTGAGTTTGCCAGTGCACTTATGCTGCTGCGGTTGTTTTGCAACCTGCGGCTTTCCCCGCAACGTCGGACATGGCCGTGTTTGCTGACATTGGGGTACTTCCTGCCTCTCCCCATATGGTGCCTTCTGCCCAGGCGAGTGAAGCTCCAACTGTTGACAAGGCTCTGCATTCTAAGCCCCCCAAGACAAAGACGCCGAAGGTGAAGGTTTTGACACCTGAGGAGACTAGTCAGGGTCGGTCCGATGACGAGGCAATCGTACTGTCTGACATCTCCCGTGGGTCGTCATCGAATCTGATGGACATTTATTCCTGCGGCGAGAAGATCGCCCCCGGTCGACATCAATCTCCGGCCAGTATGGGCTCTCCTTCAAAGCACAGAGGCAGGGTGAAAGTTCAGCCACCCTGAACACTGGCTCCCATATTACAGTGGAACCTGAATGGGTTCAGGACGCATGTGGCCGAATTACAACTCCTTGTACGAGAGTGTCTCTTGGAGACATAAGCACAGGGGGCACATTTTCGGGCCACTGATGGTCCTTCTTTGCGGGGCTATAACGTATATCGAAAAGACTATCTGACGGGGGAAAGGGCAAAGGGTGGTGTTGCGGTTTTTGTCCGTGACATGCACCCATCATCTGAGCTCCCTCTCGTTACGGACTTGCAAGCAGTTGCAGTTGACCTTCTTGTGGGTCAGAGGCTCACAGTCTGTTCCGTTTACTTACCACCTCAGGATGCGATAGACTCTGATGCTCTCACAGACCTTATTAGCCAGCTCCCCCGCCCATTTCTTCTTCTGGGGAAACTTCAATGCTCATAATGTCTTATGGGGCTCTCTGACTACTTGCCCCAGGGGTCGCATTCTGGAAAGCCTCATGATGTCTGAAGAACTGTGCATCCTCAACTCTGGTGCTCCCACTCATTTCTGTACTGCTTCCGGGTCGTCATCGGCTATTGACCGTTCCTTTTGCTCTCCAGCACTCGCGGATTCTGCTCTGTGGGAGGTTGTTGCTGACCTCCATTCTAGTGACCACTTCCCCCTTTGGATTCGCCTCCTGGATGAGGCTGTGGCACTAAGAGTGCCGCCCCGGTGGCACCTCTGCAGAGCTGACTGGACACTTTTCAGCCAGCTGGCTGGTTTGGAACACCATGCCAGCGTCCACGAGTGGGTAGACCATGTTACAGCCGTGACCTTCCATGCTGCTGACTTGTCAATCCCACGGTCATCCGGTCATCCCAAGAGGCGTCCTGTCCCTTGGTGGATCACTGAGTGCCGCTCAGCCATCCGAGCCCGCCGTGCAGCTCTGCGCCGCTTCAAGTACCGCCCCTCAGCTGACAATCTTAGGGCCTTTCGGGTGGCAAGGGCCAAAGCGCGGCGAGTGATTAAAGAGAGAGTTCAGGAACGATAGCAAACGACGGTCATGACAATCTCCCGCTCCACTAGTTCTACGAAAGTATGGGAAGCCATCAGGTGGATTTCCGGGAAACTCATCCCTGATGCAGCAATGCCGTGACAGGTAGTTGGCTGTCTCCTCACGGCGCCGAGAGACATTGTCTGTGGCTCATGATACTGCGCCTGGTCATGATCAAATCCGGTACAGCATGCTGCAGCACTTGTTGCTGCCATCGAAGGAAGTTCTCCTGAATTGTTTTAATATGATATGGCTATCCGGCACGTACCCTGACTCGTGGAGGAAGGCGATTTTCATTCCTCTCCTCAAACTGGGGAAGGACCGAACGCATCCCAGTAGTTATCGAAGTATTGCTTTGACGAGCTGTGTCGGGAAGACATTGGAACGCATGGTCAGCCGTCGCCTGGTTTGGCTGCTCGAGACCAGGCAGCTCCTTAGCCCCTCTCAGTGTGGCTTTCGGAGATGTCGTTCAACTATAGGCAACTTGACCCTGCTTGAGGCGGCCATCCAGCAGGCCTTCCTACATAACCAGCATTGTCCAGGTGTATTCTTTGACATTAATAAGGCGTATGACACTACTTGGCGCCGCCATATCCTCAATCAACTCCATGATTGGGGCTTTCGTGGCCGTCTCACCATCTTCATCCGGTCCTTTCTTTCCCACCGCCTCTTTCGATATCTGGTTGGTAATGTGCTATCTGATTTGTACGTGCAGGAGAATGGTGTTCGTCAGGGAAGCGTTTTAAGTGTCACCCTCTTTGCCGTCGCCATTAACAGTATCACGTCCACTATCCGGAGTCCTGCCCAATGCTCCTTGTTTGTGGACGATTTTTCTGTTTTCAGTTCTTCCCCCAGTCCTGTCACTGCTAGTCGGCAGTTGCAGCTTACGATAAAGCGATTAGAGGCATGGACTGCGAAGACGGGTTTTACCTTTTCTGCAGACAACTGTGTGTGTGTGTGTGTTCATTTTAATCGTTCTCGACGTTTTTTTTTTACCTCCCCTGAATTGCGTCTGAGGGACACCATTCTTCCTTTTAGGGACACTGTGAGGTTCCTGGGCCTCACTTTTGATTCCAAGTTGTCGTGGTTGCCTCACCTTAAAGACCTCAAGGTGCGGGCCCTGAGGGCACTGAATATTTTGAAGTGTCTGAGCCGTCGGTCCTGGGAAGCAGATCGGGCGCGTCTGCTGCAGTTTTATAGGGCTTTCGTCCGATCGCGTCTTGACTATGGATGCACCGTGTATGGCTCAGCGAGGCCTTCGTATGTGAAGATTCTTGACGCAGTACACCATGAGGGTATCAGGCTGGCCACTGGTGCCTTCCGTACCAATCCCATCTCCAGCCTGTGTGCTGAGGCAGGGGAACCGCCGCTCGCCATCAGGCGGAAACTCCTCATGGTGCGACGGGTGTGTCAATTCCTTGCCTGTCCACCCTCCCTTGCGTACCCTACCGTTGCCTGACCGCCTATGGAACGTCTCTTTTCCAGTCGTCCCAGGGCAACGAGACCATTTGGGATTCGTGCCAAGCATTTGCTTGAGTCCCTTGGTGTGGAGCGTGTGGCCCCCCAACTCCAAGGTTTTACCCGCCTGCCTCCCTGGTTGCTCCAGAGGCCCAGCGTCCTTTTAGACTTATAAAATAAGGAGGTAAAAGCAAACGCAGCAGTGCAGCTCCTCCGGTACTCTGACGATATTTTAAACCAGCATCCCGACCATGTACCAGTATTTACGGATGGCTCTAAACAGGGGGCTCTGTTGGTTGTGCTGTTGTTTTCCCTGATCGACTCGTCAAGTTACGGCTTCCTGCGGCGTTTACCATCTTTGATGCCGAATTGTTTGCGATCTTGCGGGCATTGGAGCAGATGAGATGTGTTCCCAGTCTTAAGTTTCTCAATCTGTTCTGACTCCCTGAGTGCCCTTCAGACCATGCAACACTTGTACCCAGCGGATACGGTCGTCCAGAACATCCACGATGCCCTACTCCACCTGCAACAGCAGGGGAAGGTGGTTTCTTTCTGCTGGGTGCCGGGGCACTTGGGTATTAGGGGAAACGCATCTTTGGCAGCCACATCCGCCAGTTCATGTTCCTTCCCTCACGTTGTTGAATGTGCCGTCCCCCTCCATGCTGTTACCTCCCTCTTGCGTTTTCGTGTTATGCGTCAGTGGGAAGAGGAGTGGCTGGCAGTCGGTGAAAATAAGCTGCGTCTGGTCAAGGCCACCACGCGGCCATGGCGTACGTCCTACCAGTCATGCAGGCGGGATGAGGTTATCCTCAGTCGCCTCCGCATCGGGCACAGTCCCTTAACGCTTGGTTTTTTTACTCCGGCGAGAGGAACCCCCCAATCTGCAGTGCTTGTGGCGTCCAGATTATTGTCCACCACATTTTACTCCACTGTCTTCTATTCTCTGACCAGAGGGCGGTGGTTTCTTTGCCACCGGATTTGCCCTCTATTTTGCAAGATGACGCAACGACTGTGGTTAAAGTCTTACGGTTTTATGTCCTGTCCAATTTGTTGCCTCGGATTTTTGGGAGAGGGTTTTAATGTGTTGCTGGGTGACTGGCGGACCTTTCACCTAAAACCTGGGTGAGCCAGTCACGATTACCTCCTGGTTTCCCTTCGGTTTCTGTTCTCTTTCCCTTGTTTTCTTTCCTTTTTTAGTGCGTTTCTGCTCCTCTTGTTTTGCCTCTGTATGTGAGGATTTGAAACTGCGTCAGGTCTGTGTCTTTGAGCTGTTCTCCTTGTTCCTTGTTCGCTGTTCGTCTTAGTCCCTTCACTGCATGTGTTTCTGTTTTAATGCGTTTGGGCGCTGATTACCACGCTGTTTAGCGCTCGTAAACCTCAAACACACACACACACACACACACACACACACACACACACACACACACACACACACACACACACACACACACACACACATCCATTTGGGCGCTATGTGGTAAACTAAGTTTGTCTGCTCTTTGTGCAAATCAGTCCACTTCTTGTGCAGATACAATCTCTCAATGCTACAGGTGTGAAATGTTGAGTTGTGTTAAAAGACAATGGAGTCTTCCACAGAAAAACGAATGAGAGAAATAAAGGTATTGAGAAGCACTGTCAAATCGTTTAGCCAGCTGAGAACACTTGAAACAGGAAATTCTTGTACTTACGTAAGCAGTGGGGACAATATGGGGAAGAGAATAGGTGGTCCAGAAGATAGTAGTTTCTTTGCGTTCTATGAAGTCATACAGAACTGTGACCGTTTCATATCCAATTCAATAAAGCTTTCTTGATGAAAAAGCTGCTGAGCTCATTTTTTAAATAGCTTGATGAGTGTGACTTGGTAGGACCATGCTCCTGGGCATTTGCATCAGCTGCGAGCTACACTGGGAACATCACTCACCTGCTGCCTGTCATTGTCAGGGTGTCCCACTTAAACCTCCCTTATTACAAAGACCCAGGGAAAAAAAACCACAGTAGATACGCAGTGAAAAATGCACCACATTGTAGAGCATCACAAAGAATTATTTCATTTATTATCAGTACACCGCTACAAGTAAACGATTTGTAGCACGAAGGATATCGAGTCTATATTAGATTTCTTGCCAACTTCTTCCTCCGTTATTGTTGCAATCGCATTGGTGATATGACGTCGCAACGTAGGAATAGCGTCCACGTTGGTCGCATACACGCGGTCCTTCACGAATCCCCACATAAAGAAATAAAGGGGCGTAACGTCGGGTGTACGCGGTGGCCAGGCAATGGGTTCTCCGCATCCGATCCAACGATTGGGAAATTTCCTATCCAGGACCTTGCGAGCAGTCGTTGACGAATGCGGCGGAGCTCTGGCTTGTTGAAAAGTGATGTTGGGTTGAAAGTCTTGTATCTGAGGGTACGCGAACTGCTCCAACACGTCCACATACACTGACCCATTCACTGTTCCTTCCGCAGAGAAGAAAGGTCCAACAATCCTGTCGTGCGTTAGCCCATAACAGACGTTTAGTTTAGGGCTATCACGAAAATTTTCAATGACACTGTGGGGATATTTCGAACCCCAAATCCGAACATTATATCTATTAACCCTTTCTGATAGCTAAAAGATTGCCTCATCCGAGAATAAACATCTTTCCAGGAAGCTGATACTCATATCAATACGCTGCAACATATCCGCAGCAAATTGTTGTCGGCATGGTTTGTCGTTCGGCGTCAGATGTTGCACAATTTGCACACATACGAATACGCTGGTGAACTACGCGATGCGATGTTTATCGAGGTTCATCAAGTTGCCTATATGTTTGACGAACTGACTTACGTGGGCTTGCGAGAAACGTTTGTCTGTCCTCCATTGTCTCTCTTGAAACTCTGTAATGTGCACCACCGGAATGTTTCAGATCACTTGCTGTGCTGGAAACTTCTTATACCTTTCGTTAATTGTGATCCACCTGATGTGATGTGAAAACATTCATGCACACGACGGTAATTTCTTTGCACACTAATCGGCGATTTTTTTTTCAAACCACACTACTGGTAGCACGCGCTGCTGTGGAGTCGCCATTTTCACTTCATGCCACAGTGCTGCACTCCGGCGACGATGCGTGGCACATCTGATGCGGAAACATAAATTTTTTGAGATGTCCTACAATGTGGTGCATTTTTTCACAGTCGTATCTACGTTTGAGTGCGACACCCTGTATTAATCTGGCTTTGTTTCTTGATCTAAACTGCATAATACTTGCCATGCGTAGGTGGAGCCAAAAAGGAGTTCATAGCAAAGCATACCAAGTGGTATCTGGGGCGAGGAGTGGACCTCAAAAGGGAGAGTAACACTTCAAAACGCTTATTAAATCTAAACATTAAATACTTTCCAAGATTTTTGCGTCAAAAGAGACGAATTAAGAGCATGAAATTACGGTAAATCACAAGAATCATACATTCAATTAAT
The DNA here is from genome assembly GCF_023864275.1 of Schistocerca cancellata. NCBI lineage: Eukaryota > Metazoa > Arthropoda > Insecta > Orthoptera > Acrididae > Schistocerca > Schistocerca cancellata. Next base: position 99,548,716 of record NC_064627.1, read on the forward strand.
AACAATCATTCAGTTGCGCAGATTCTTAGAACAGAGAGAAAACCTACTGTTTGTCTCACCCACTGACTTTGCTTACACGATTATCTTGGATTTAGACACGTAGGTCAGTAAAGGGTGAGGAATGAATTAAAATCTTAACATTGTTTACACACCTTGAACCCAAGGGAATACTGAAATGTGTGATACATCAAATGCAGTAACGAAGATGTGAAACACAGTAAAAAAAACTGGGATTAACAGAATGCAACGCATTTACCTCTGCAGTAGATGGGGGCCAACTTGTGTTGGCCAAGGTTTGGTCAGCTCCCAGTATTGCTAACAGCTGGTAACCTCCAGTCAGTGCCTACTGACGTGAAATAGTTTCAGACGCCGACGTTTACTGGACCTTGAATGCCCATCCAAGCACAACATACGTCATACACATTTCATTACGTACGATCAAAACAACTATTATTCGTCACTGGAAACGAACGTTCTTAAAATTGATAGCCACTGCAAGAACAATCACAAGAAAATCACGTAAACATACGTTCTCACGAATGTTCTCCGTCCTTGTGTTACTGAAGTAATAAAAGGTTTTGAGACTACCAACAGTTCTCTCACACAATACCGTATGTGACACAAGATGTGGAGTGTGTTGTAAAACTCGGGAAGGTTTTTGCGAGATGAGGAAAGTCGTAAATAACTCAGACTACAACGGTCAACATCCTGATACTGCCACGACCATCGGAAGTAAGTTCACACAAGGAATAGTCTGCCCCTTCTACACCAATCTCGAGCCACCGAAATGCAAGACAGCATTAAACAAAATGTAGGTGTAGAGATGTGCAAGCTGATGTACAGAATAAATCCTGTGCCAGCCACAAGTAACACCATATTACTCCGTAATGAAGGACAATAAACATCAGAAATCGCGGTCTAAATCCTGAATTGTAAGAAGTCTTACCATGCAAGTAAGGATATCGGGCAGTCACTGATACGTCAGTCACTGATACGTCAGTAGAATCAAGCCAATGCCATTCACAAGAGTACTTTCAGCTCTCCAGCACTGCTCATATACTGCAGACATCATTGTCTTACTTCACCAGTCTCCACCACTCGACTCGTCGTTGCTCTCCTCAGATTCCTGTGGCGCCACCAGTACAGGTCAAGGAGGATATAATTCGCAAATGTGCCACTCATCGTCCTAACTGATATCCTATTTCCTGGTGGCATGTGCTAACGTGGTAAATTTGCACTCTACACCATTCACAACTGCAGGCAGATAATTAATATAAAACAGACGAGGATGGACACAGGACAGAAGGCATTTTTCCTCCAAATGCTATTCCACTGATTTTACTAAAAGGCTAACCAAATTCATTACATGCAATACCAGTTTAGTCTTGCCTATCTGACAGCTTCTTGGCCCAACGGAAACGTAATTTCTGAAAACGCAGTCAATAATTATATGTAATACTGCAAATAAAATTCATTTCACGATTTACTCAGTAAGAGGTAAGGTAGGAAGAAAAGTATGTCAGAAACTGTGAGCTTGTCGTCAGACAGTGCACATCAGGATGCACAATAATGACTATATTCATCCAGTGTTCCATAACTAGAGCACTTAGCTACTTCCAACAAACATTAGTTTCAAACCTTCGCTAAATGGTTGACAGCAGACATGTAAAACTTTGAACTTCCGATATTTTGCGAATGACAAAGAAACTGTAACGTTCAAAACAGCTTCAAATAATTAAAAGTTTAGTCAACAGAAGCAATATCAGCAATTAGAAACCTAGTAGCAAAGGCTTTTTTTCTTCTAGTTTGAAAATGTTATTGGAGAAGGCCAAATACAAAGTTTGCTCGAGCTCTAATAAATCTTAGTCTATGAAAACTAAATTACCAGTGTGAGATTTTATCACACATACTTTTCTTTGAATTCCATCATATGCAGTTGGAATTAACAAGGCTCAAAATAACAAATGTATTAAATTCCTGCTTTGTGTCCTTTACCCTTTCATTACATTTATTGCATACCGCTGAAACTTGAACATAGAAATAACCACAATATAATATACACGTTTCATATCGTATTATTTAATAGGTTACAGTTAAGTACATTAGATGGTAGTTTGGGCTGCATTTCCTACTAATAATTGTAATGTCTACGGTGTTACCTGAACTTTATGTGCAGGCTACGCAAGAATGTATTGCTGCTCATGTGTGTTTGAGCCTCTCTCTGTGAGAGTGTTTATATCACAAATTCGTGATATTTGTATAATATATTTTCTTGTAAATTTATTTTTGTGCACATTTCTGTGAATCAGTTGCGAATAGTTTCCTTTGCAGTGAATAATTGTGCATAGAAATCTCACAAGCCCTCTTGTATAATCTGTAATACTGGTTGCCTCTCAATGTTCACGTCTGACCGCTTGTCTTAAGTACTACTGATACAATAGATTCATGGTTTCATTACAAAGCACTTGTTATTTTGATATGTTGTCTGGCAATTTAATGTGCTTATGCATGAGCCTGTGGATGGCTAGTTACCTGATGTGATAGTTAATCGACACACACATTTCCATCTCTTCATAATACTGTACTTCATAAATACCATACATAGTAATACATCGATGTTCCTTGGTATGATTTAATTATATTGGACTTCAGTACATTTAGTGATTCAGCTGCTAATGACACAGTTTTGTGCCTGTTATGTAAGCTAGGGTTTGTAGACTGCCTTTTCTATTACATTTGTAAGACACATTTACAGCAAGAATATGTACACCCTGTGCATGTGTCATGTGGGAGACTTTTTGTTAAAAAAATTAGTAACACTGCTGTAGTCAACAAAGATATTTTTGTCATAGATTTGTACGAATTTAGCGTGTAATTGTTTCACTTAATATGTATTATGCACATTCATGCTCTTTGTATAATCTTCGCTCACACTTCTCTTATCTTACTTGTGTATCTCACAGCCATTGTTTTGCTTCAAAATTGGAAAATTACATTCAATGTTTCACACATTTTAATTGTGAAAATCTTTGTGCACAACGAAAGCTATGAATTCTGAAGATGTGACACTAATTCACTGGAAAATTAAGTCGTCTGAGTAATTTTATTAAATCTCCTGTTCTGTTTCGATGTTAAATACCATTTTCTTCTGTTTTGTTGTTTACATGAATGGTGAATGACAGAAACCAGTTGTGTTACGAAAGTAATTTCTCATTAGTCTCACCTGCCTGAGGAAGGAATCACTACTTTAAGAAGTCATAGTTTAGTCAGTCCAATTTTTTCTGTTGACATCATTACTGTCTTGATCTGACTTACATAAACACGGTGACAGTTTCATGTTACGTATTTAGTAGGAAGTGTAAAATTAGTTCTTCATATTATTTTACTTCCTGATAACTAGTGTGACTAGCATACAATTGCAGTTTTCAATGTTATTAATGAAATTTGAATTTGTGTGCTAGGAGGTGGTTTCCTTAGCCAGATACCCTTCAAAATATTTGTATTCCACAAATCTATTCTAATTTCCATTTGTACTATATAATTTGAATTTGCTCTCTTTGAAATGAGACAAGTACGTGACATTGTCATTACTGAAGCTCTTACATTAGTGTTAATTCTTGCAGTCATTGTAAAACGTCTGTTGCAAATGTTTGTACGAACCAGAATGTCATAAATTTCAGTTAGATGGCGCAATGTTGTATTTTCTACTTCCAGTGTAGATGTCTGTAAATCTGAAAATGTCGTTACGACACCAAATTGTAGACCATTGATATGGAACAAGCAACGCAAATATTTGCCATAAGTTACATGAAGGCTAACGAACATTTTCTACAATTTGAAAATATTAGAAATATTATTCCTCACTTGTCTGAAATTTTTACCCAGCTAAGACACTTTCTGTTACCTGTATATTATAGTTTGTTATAGGTGATTACATCATCGATTAACTTGTATATTGTATTGTATATTTCTTTGGCAGAAGTTAGAACAGCTAACTATTGATGTTACTAGTAGATAAATAGTGGTTTTCACATGATACAAAGTGGTTGTGAAGTGAAAGGACAGAAACTTCTTCATAAAATCATATTGTCTACAGATCTTACATACTTGCATGCTCTTCGGTTAGTATTTGGTACCAAGCATGCTATTATGCATATATGGCTTCATATGTGGATTGATAGTTTAGTGTGCCCCATCTTGTGGGATATTGTGCACATAGGTAATACATTTTTAAATAAGGGCCGACAATGCAAACTGAAATTGGATTGTTATAAAATTTTTGAATTCTGTAGACAGTATAATAGACTACCATACTATTATCAAGCTCGTATCAAGAGGTTACCAACACAGTAATATGCATCTATCATATATTTAATGTGCTATTGGCCATTTTAAACACGCAGTGTACGAAAATGTTTTCCTTTAGCGAATATTTGAAGACAGATTATGATTTATCATGTGAGTTGGCAAATGTTATAATCGGAAGATAAAAAAAATTTTAGCCCACATGGTGTAACTACAGTGGAGAATGTGTTAATGAGCTTGTAAATGTCATTTTTTAAACTTTGTTTAGTGAGAGAAACCTCACTTCCTCTGTAAGTAATATAGAAAAACATAGGAACTTCCGAAAAAATGTTTCTCTGTTCTGTAACTTATGTAATAACATTCAGATACTTCGTTTTGGTTGAAGCCAGTTAATACCCAAACATGTATTGTCAGGGTGGTAGCCCATGCATTTTGCGTCAAAATATTTAAATTGATGGAGAGACATCCCTCTAAAACATGTCGGCTTTGTGCTAAACATGATGCTCTACAATGTTTTCATAAAGATACACATTGAATGTCTAATTCAGTATCATAGACAGTGTAACATCTCATTCAACTATTTTAAGTTTGCTTTGAGGAATATTTTCTTTTGTTTTACAACCAGATCAAACATCATGCGTAGTTATTTCAAGTATTATTTACTTGAGGAAAGTACTTTATCAAGTAGATAAGGACTAACCCTTGTGTAGCAGGTAAACATACACAGCTTTCAGTGTCTAATTCAATGTTACGTGTAACAAGTGTCTGTAAAGCGTCTGCATGTCGCAGAAATTACATTTATCGAACAACAGTGCTGTTACTGTTAAACCTTATTTTTTATGCAGAGACAGAAAAAACGCTGTTGGTACAGTCAACAACCCATGTAAGCAAGCTGTAAGTAATACTTGTAATTTTACGCTTTATACAAGAATCTTCCTTCTCGTTCTGTCATATGGTCATGAAAGATCTTTCCAAAGATAATCTCATGTCTAACTGCTCTGAAACTGCTTCCTCTTAGTTCCAGACCTCTGTTTTTCTTTCCTGTCGGCCTCTCTTGGCCAACTCTTGATTTTTTCGACCCTGACGGTATTAGGTTGCGAGGCCCGAGGGTGTCATTCATTTCCTTCCTCTAACCTTACATAACATGGGCAGGATGGCCTCCATAGATGTAGCGAAGTCAGCCCTCCTAGGGGCCCAATCCTGTAATACAAAATGAGGTCCTCCAAACTCAGGGTTATGTGACTAGTCTGGTAATGAATACATGCAAGAATCCTATTACTCACAAGCTTGAGGACAAGCCCTGGACATAAAGGCTGACGAAGAGATGGTGAGAACAGAATAAGCCATAATGGATTTGTAGACAGCAGTGTTCCTCTGATCGTTCACCCACTACCACTGTCATTTGGAAACAATGTGACCCGAAGTCGGGGACGTCTCTCCGCATCAAAAATGAAGTGACTGAGATGCGGAAACCACATGAAATGGTAACTATTGCTGCTGTTGGAAGTATCACCACCAAAAGAAGTAATCGGAAACAGTGGAAACTGGTAACCCAATATTGGAGCCATTAATACAGGGACAATCCTAGAGAGAAGCACAACACTTTGACACTGCAGCGAGATGAGTGAAGAACTGAGACGGAGGAGGTTCGTGTTCCAAAATCCCTGTGACGTTACACACTGGTTTGGATGTTCCTGGGGGCAGAACGAAAGTAATGCTGTTAGTGTCAGATGTGAAGAGAAGACTGAAGTGAAATTGACGAAACATTGTGGGGGCCGTTGCAGAAATTGAGGCACCAGTGTAGTTCATCCCAAAACACGATTCAGTATACAGACTCAGAAGATGCATTGTTTCAGAGTTGCCAGTGCAGACGTCCATGTTGTCTGGGTGTGACTAATAGTCTTCATTTGTATTTAGGTGACCAATACTAGAAGAAATATGGCTCTTACTGAAGATGATGGTTCAGCACCTTTGGTAAAAGAAAGATCAGATGTCTACTCAGCTCGACAAAAGGCCCGAAATATCCTCACCTGCAGTCTTCCATTTGGGATAGGAACATATGCTGCACGTTTCAGCAAAAGGTGAATAAAGTACATGATACGAAGAAGCAGGCTAGCTGGTTGGCAGGTACAACGTATTTGTCACAGTTTTAACACTTTTGTAGAACGATATTAGCCTAAAGGCAGCTTAAGAGCTAAGAAACCAAGATACCAAGATACGAAGGGTAGTCGACGACTGCCTGTGACTACATGCTTTGGATTCTGACTTGCTTGTACATCAGTCACTCGTAACACACCGTTGTATCTCAAAGAATCGTCAGCTGAATGCAGTCATAAATACGAGTGGACTACTACTTTAGTCTCGCGTGGGAGCGGACAGCTTAGAATGAATGCAGTGCGAGACGCCAGCCGTAGTGGAAGTCCCATCCCGATGTTTCATGGGCCAACCAGTGAGAGGCGGTAGGACTGTGGGTGTTCCATAAAAAGTTCAAAGAACAGAGGTAGCTCTACGGGCAGCCGTTCCTAAGTCCTAACACCGGAATTATACCCGAATATTTCTTGAGGGAGACAGGATAACCTGCAGAGTGGAATGTGATTCGTGGTACAAGGAACTACCACCTGTCTTCCAAGTTCTGTGAAGACATTAATTCTGGATAGTCTGTTGACGTCGTTCAGTGCAGTGATACAGGCTAACAAAAGAGTACGAAGAGACATGTTACTGCAAGAGTAAATTTGGTGTCCCAATCACTTCTGTTGTTCTGTCTTCAGTGTAATACCAGGCACAGTTACCTCTGGTGTGGTATATTGCAATAACATCAGCTGGGACCACGAGGAGGACAAAAACGTCACACGAGCAAGGGAAGAATTAAAGGAGGAAAAATAACTCGGAGCTTAATTCCAGTTCTTCACAAGCTATTTATGGATGTGCCATTCCTGCAGCTTTGCTATTCCTTTCCCCATTCATTGTATTTAACCATGGAATACTCAGTAAATAAACATTCTATATGAGCATTATTCTCTGCCTCACTTCAAGAATATTGCAGCAGAGAGCCTGTGGAAGATCCAACTGACGCAGGTGACGAAATGTGTGTTACATTACTTTACAGACTAGATGGTAATGCTATTGCCTCGATGTTACTCTGTAATGTGCATATTGAAATGAATGTACTGGATAGGTTAGGTTAATTGGCAGGTGTTCTATAATAAACATATGAATATTTTACATACAATAGGTAGGCAGAATACAATGATTTTCGAATAAATGTTCTGAAAGAAATCACAAAGGCATTATATTGGTCATTTATTTATGTAGTCATAAACGCTCAACCATTTTATTGTTCAGCTCGTTTTCAGTGATGACATATACATTAAATACAGATCTATTTTGTAGTAAAAGAACCACATCAAGCTGTTAAACGTTGCTTTATTACTCTGCAGCTAGATTGTTGTGGTTGTTTTACACTGGATGAGTTTTATACAATCTAATTCCGATTTTTAACATTAAAATTAAGTCTTGCATAAACATTGTAAAGTGCAGTTATCCACTTCATTTTTTAATCACAAAAATTAGGTCGCGACATTTGAACCTTACGTGTTGTAATGCACTCATTCGTTGACACTAGTCAAGCGACTCGTTATAAAACTGCCAAGCTATACAAGAATTGAAAATGAGTTGTAATTTTGTATTGATACATGAAGTACACACAACATTTTGTGTAAAATTTCGAGAAAGCCAATTTGGCTGTTGCACATGTTCATTACGGATGTCTTACTGTTGTGTGTTTGCTCTCGCTTTTGTCCCATGTGTGGAGGGTGTTCAACGATTCCTAATACAGGCGTTGACGGGTTGTAGAGGAGACTGTACATTACTGGACACGAGCTCCTTACCAAACCTTCATCGATTAAGCTTGTCTGTAACAGGAATCGTGAAATACCCTGTGTTTACTAATGGTCAGATTTATGCCAAATGTTTGTATTACTGAAGCTCAATAGTCAATGCAGTGTCGTGTATGTATAGTTTTGAAACATGTGCTGCTACGCAGCAAGCAAAATTATGACCAAGTATTACATATAAAATTAGTCACAAAGTTAGCATCTAATTCCTCTGGTATTCCCAATGTTAATTGGGTTCTTCGTAAATTTGTGTTCGAAAGCTTGTTGTTCATAGAAAACTTAACATAGACAACATAGCGAAACAAGTTTGGAGAGTTGTATATTGTGAAAACTTTGTTGAGGAGAAACTTATTTGGCACTGCAAAAACGTGCTTGCGCTTAAGAAGCTTTCCTTCAGTCTTCCTTAACGAATCTCAGTATGCAGTAATAGAAATACCTTGTTCTTCTGTGATGCCCATACAATTATCTGTTCAGGTTCCATTGTAAAAATATTACCAAAGTCTGTAAAATTTGTAGCAAAGTTCTCCATATGAATTAAACCAATGACTTCACTGCTTAGGACTGTGAACAAAACACTTCGTTTCTTCATAGTTCATTAACATTATCTGAGTGCGAATATTACTAAGTAATGCTTTATTCAAATACTGGTTTGCAAAATACTTTCGTTCTCGTGCAAAACACGAAGAACTTTGTTACAAGTTACTGCTACGTGGTATTATTTTATTTTCAACGCTAACTTATTACTGCAGTGATATTTCCATGTCTGTATAATGTATCTGAAAAGGATGTACCTCATAGAGGTCTTAACGATGTACCAGTAACCCCTGATTGTCTAAAGGATCCCATGCATAAGATCTGCAGACTGATCGCTCTGTCAATTGGTTAATGTGCTACTTGACGCGAAGCATGTAAACGAGAAAATGTTCAGGAGAGGTTTGACGTTGAGCACGAAGTTTGTTGGAAGTCGGTATGTGCTCTCATTCGCAAACACTGGATGGATGAATTCCAGGGATACACACGGAATATACGCTGAATCGAAAAGCTCTCAGTTGCTCCAGTTCCTAATTGTTATTTCGTTGACCTTTTATTATACTGTATACCTTAATAAGTCAATTACGGCATACCAAATCTCTTAGTTTGGTCAATTACCACGCGAGATACTGTTCAGAATATTTTTGTTGTCTTTGTCTCTAATTATCCATCATAGAGCCCGATACCAGTTTGAGGTTGCCTAAATCACAGCTTCCAGACTCTGTCACGTGCAGGGACATGGAAGATATAATAGCTGTTCCCGTAACTGGTATTGCATTGTAACAATTGCTATAGCTAAAATACTTACTTGCATAACAAGAATGCAGTGTTAGATTTGCAGCATTCTCTGACTGCATACTGACTAACACATTTTGAGTCTTGAGCTAGTATTTCTTCCATGTTTTTATTACACCGGCTATTGACTACAGATTTTGCCCATTCAAATGTATGCATTCATATAAGAGGGTATCCCCTCTGTGCAGATGTACTACACCAGCATTGTCAAAAATGCCCCTGTCAGAGCACAAAATCGTGGAACATTCCACATGTTTCCACCGAATCTCTTTACAGTTAAGTATTCCTACTCCCCTAGAATGGGAAACAAAAACGTGGCTACAGCGGATGTGGAAACACTGACATCAGTGTCACACACACACACACACACACACACACACACACACACACACACACACACACACACGGTGACTGTTGCAGCGAATGAAAGCAGTCTATATGTCCTCCAGTCTCCAGTAGTTTCTGTCTCTACCACTGACACTATCCCCTTTCTGTTCCATAGTCAGTCTCTTTGCTACTCTCTTTGCTACTCTCTTTCAACGCAAAAATAACGCTAATATGTTTTCCTTAACTGACTTCCATGCAGTGACCCAATGGAAAGCACGTAGTTAAAAGTTTCCTTCTCCATACTTGACATACCTCAGCAAGTGGGTAGGATCAAAGTTTGGTATAGCTGAACCCTGAACGGTCTCGAGGCACACCTGAACCAAAGCAGCTGCCTTGGGCTGTAGGGGGACTACGACTCATGCAAGAAACCAGAGTAGATCTTGTGGTGTCACCGCCAGACACCACACTTCCAGGTGGTAGCCTTTAAATCGGCCGCGGTCCGCTAGTATACGTCGGACCCGCGTGTCGCCACTGTCAGTGATTGCAGACCGAACGCCGCCACACGGCAGGTCTAGAGAGACGGCTGTACAACTGGGACGAGTGCTAGGACGACTTTGCTAGAGAGAGTTCACTGACGGACTACGCTCTCATTTGCCGAGACGATAGTTAGCATAGCCTTCAGCTACGTCATTTGCTACGACCTAGCAAGACACCTTTATCCTTTACTATTTATCTTGTCATGCCTGTACCGTCAGACCGATGTACAGCAATTATGGATTACAGCTAAGTATTCCAGCAGCAACGTACCTTATTGGCTATATTAATTACATTGTCCTGTTCCAGACCTCGCGCCAGCCTGCGTGAGCTTAACGCGTGCTATTCGGCTACAAGTCATAGTGGATTGGCTGTCGGGTCAGTCCACTACAGATCTCTACGTCATATGAAAGGTTCCCATTGAGAAACGCTCCCAGGTGTTCAAATTCGGAAACACTGTTGCAGATTAAGTATTAGTTGGAGGACCGGTCTTCAAACAGTGTCTTCACCTTGACAACTGGTGGTAACGAACTACTGTCTTGGCTTCGTTTATCAGCAGCCAAAATCTGCTGGCAGATTTCTCCGAGGCCTGGCCATTTTTTTTAAATTCCTCTTCAGAGCTGCGGAATAACCAGATACCTCGTCACGCTAGATATGACACATTCTTCCCTTCTACTGTGATCTCATCGTAGTTTTCTTTAAAATAATCGTGTATGGTCTTCTCAAGGGCAAAACTGAACAGTGGAACTCTGAAAAACCATTTTCTTGCATCAGAGCCGTCAATTACAAAGTCACCTCTTTAGCTTCCCATCTTGACGTCACCATGTGGTTCACTCCAGCTGATATTTGACAGGATGATGACGTTTTGTGGCATACTGAACTATGTACACCACGGAAGCCTGTTCAGTTGTGTAAGTCATAGAACTTCTTGAAATCGACAAACAAAATCTGTAGTTCCGTACTGCGTTCTCTGCAGTTCACTGAAAAACGAGTAACAAAGATCTGTTCTACTGTTCAACGCCCTGGCCGGAAACCTCCCTGAATTCACCAGTTACTTATTGTCAGGAGTTGAGTTCTTTATAGGAGGCAGCTGGGCAGGATCACTTACCTTAGACTAAGCAGGGCCACTCAACGATAATACACACGTCACCCTCGTTTATGGGCTTGATAGAATAAGTACTGCCAACAGAAACGGAAACGGAAACGGCAACGGCCCTTCTTCGATCCTTAGATTAGCAGCAAGATGATCCGGACAGGTGGCGAGAAACTTGCGCAACACCTACCGGTGATAATTCTGTCGTCACCTGCGCTTTCCTCTTTAAGCTATTTCATTTGTGTTTTGATTTCACTTCATGTGGGTGGGGTGGGGGTGGGGGGGCAGGGCAGTGTTGGTCAGCTGTAGTTAGCGACTGGAAACAGAACAGTACTTTGGTTTCATCATGATTGGAAATAAAAGTACTCGTTCCATCTTCTGGCTCTTACAATCTCTCTTTCACTAATTCGTTTCCAGCCTCACCCTTTAAGAGAAAACTTCACCGTTAGAAGCATTTAGAGCCAACAAGTCGACAGAAAGTCGGTTTCTGCTTAAACGATGATGTACTTGACATAATTCCTCTTTGGTCATTTATCGTTTGGATAGCTCTTCGAACTTTCTCAAATCGTGCTTAACCGGGTACAAGATCTCTCTCTAGTAACCACTTTTTCGTTCTCGGCTAAGGGAGGTTCACAATGAGCTGTAGAAATTCGGCCCTGGTGACACCAAATCACGGAGGGATGGAAACGGTACAAAGGGAAAAGGTGAAATGAGGAAGGGAAATGCAGACTGTGGCAGCCTGCAGCTGGATGTTAAGGGAGATGATGACGAATATGAATGTCATCATGGATGAGCTACATGGCCCCCCATGAGAGGTAATGCCGTCCTTCGGAGGAGGTCAAAACAGGTCTGAAAGAAATACCACAGGTCAGAGGTAGTGAGGATGCACTTCAGTTTCCTGGAGGCAGGCAACAAGTGGACGCTGCGATTCCAACAGCAGCCATAATGATTCCTTGTTGGATCTAAGGCCGCGAACTGTCCACTGGTGGGGGACTCCGACGGGGCGATTAAGGAAAAACTTAAGGGGTATCACCTCGGTGCCCCCCCCCCCCCCCCCCCCCCCCCCCCCCCGCGGTTTCGGGGGTTAGAATAGGCCCGCGGTATTCCTGCCTGTCGTAAGAGGCGACTAAAAGGAGTCTTTCCTCCTCAAGGCGGTAGTTAGCGCCTGCGTCCGGAGACGGACGGTTCCACGAACTATAATTGTGGTATTTTTGGTTTTTCGCTTCTCGTTTCTTTCTTCCTTCCTTTGGTTGGTTCCTTTCTTTGTTCTTCTCCATCTCACTGTCTTCCTTACTCTTTCCCTTGCCTCCTTCTCCTTGCCTTCTTCTCCTTGCCATCTCGGGTCTCCGCCTCGGCGTTTGAGACAGTCTGTCCTCTCTCTCTTGCTTTTCCTCTTCTTCCTTCCTCCATGTGCGCGCCTGAAGGCCGACCCACGCGTTCACACGCGTTGCCGGTGACGGGGTAACGCGTAATTCCCCGCCCTGGGTAAACAAGTAAGGCACGCACGTACCCCCTGGTAAAGGCCATGCCCAGGGAGGGGTGATTGCCTGAGCTGATACCTTCTGACCATGCCGATTGGTCCCTCCGTCTGTTTCTCGGGAGGTGTGACCCACCTTAAGTGAATGTTTACACCTCAGGAGTGCCCTCTGAGAGGGTCCCCATAAGGAAGGAGCGCGCCATCGGAGACGCTGGCAATCATGAGGGATTCATCCGCAATGGATTTCTCTTCTTCTCTCTCGACTTCTGTCCACAAACGGAAACATGACCAGCCACCAGTGACAAAAGTACTACCGCCTGCCCCACAGTTCCTCGTGGTTTCTCGGTCTGAGGACGGAAAGGATTTTTCCTCTGTCAACCCTTTCGTTATCCAGAAGGGCATAGATGCCATAGCAGGTAATGGTAAGCCTTGTGCAAGGTTGCGAAATGATACCTTGCTACTAGAAACTGAGAGCGCCTTTCAGGCACAAAAACTGCTTCGGGCCACACTCCTGTACACGTTCCATGTCCGGGTGGAGGCTCACCGCGCTTTGAATTCGTCTCGTGGTGTGGTCTATACTCGATCACTCGACAGATTGACTGACGAGGAGATTGTCTTTCCTCTCTGAGCAGGGCGTGACGGCTGTCCATAGGGTCATGAAAAAGGTCAACAATAACCTTGTACCGACCCGGACACTTTTCTTGACCTTCGATAGTATTAAGCTGCCATCGCGCATCAAGGCGGGCTACGAGGTTATTTCTGTTCGCCCCTATGTCCCGACACCTACGCGCTGCTACCGGTGTCGGCGTTTCAATCACACTCGACAGTCTTGTCCCAATGCGGCTAAATGTGTCACTTGTGGCAGGGATGCCCATGAGGGTGACTGTTCACCTCCGTCTCCTCGTTGTGTGAACTGTCAAGGTGACCATGCAGCGTCCTCCCGCGACTGTCCCATCTATAAGGAAGAACGATGTATCCAAGAAATTCGGGTCAAAGAGAAAGTGTCCACCTCGGCTGCTCGCAAGCTATTTCCTAGTAGGAAGCCCACGCTGCTCCCAGCGGGTAAATAGAGTACTGTCCTCGCCTCTCCTCGGACTACCAGGGAGGTGGCAACCCAGACATGCGATCTGACATTCAGCACTACGGTCGTCCGTTCGGCCAGTGCTAAGATCGCGCGGTCGACGTCTCCTCTTCCTCCCATCACCCCACAGACACCAGCCACTTCATCAGCTTCTGCTAAGACGAAGACCCCGAAGTCAGATGCACGGGCCTTCAAGAAGGAACCATCCCGTGCAGACTTCCTACGTACCTCGACCTCCCAGCCTTCGACCGGTACTTCCACCAAACGTCCTTTCAAGAAGGCTCATAGGAAGCACAGTTCTCCTTCTCCGCCACGGCGCATTTCTTCTCCTGCGCCACCAAGCGGTTGCCGCCCCAGGACGTCATCCGTTTCGGCTGGCCGCACCACTGGTAGCCGAACATCTGGCCGTTCACCATCGGAGGAAGCTCCCCCTCCCGGCCATCTTACCAAGATGGCCGATGAACCTATAGAACCAATGGACGATGACTGTCCGCCTACTGATAGCGGCGGCAGTGCTCGCTCGAAGCCAGGCCCTCAGCTGCCTTCGAGGTGACCCCTTCTTTCAATTTCCTTTTCTTCTTACGATGGCACTTATTCACTGGGATATTCGCAGCATTCGCTCCAACCGAGAGGACTTGAAGTTGCTGCTCCGCTTGCACCGTCCGCTCGTCGTAGCCCTCCAGGAAACGAAGCTACGCCCATGCGATCACATTGCCTTGGCACACTACACCTCTGTGCGTTTTGACCTACCCCTGTGGTGGGTATCCCAGCTCATGGAGGGGCTCTGTTGCTGGTCCGGGATGGTATTTACTACGATCCCATCACGTTGCACACCGGCCTGCAGGCAGTTGCCATCCGCATTACTCTCCCCACTTTTACATTTTCCATTCGTACCGTTTACACTCCATCGTCATCTGCCGTTACCAGGGCAGACATGATGCAACTTATTGCTCAGCTACCGGCACCATTTTTGTTAACTGGAGACTTCAATGCCCACCATCCCCTTTGGGGCTCTCCAGCATCCTGCCCGAGGGGCTCCCTGTTAGCAGACTTTTCAACCAGCTCAATCTTGTCTGCCTCAACACTGGCGCCCCTACTTTTCTTTCGGACACACCTCACACCTATTCCCATTTAAACCTCTCTATATGTACTACCCAACTTGCACGCCGGTTTCAGTGGTATGCACTTTCTGATACATATTCGAGCGACCACTTCCCGTGTGTTACCCATCTCATGCAGCATACCCCCTCTCCGTGCTAATCTAGTTGGAACATCTCCAAAGCAGACTGGTGGCTCTTCTCTTCCAGGGCGACCTTTCAGGATCAAACCTTCACAAGCTGCGATCGTCAGGTCGCACACCTCACGGAAGTCATTCTCACTGCTGCTGAATATTCCATCCCTCACCCTACTTCTTCTCCACGTCGCGTACCGGTCCCCTGGTGGACCGCAGCATGTAGAGACGCTTTACGTGCTCGTCGACGTGCTTTACGCACCTTTAAACGCCACCCTACAGTGGCGAATTGTATCAATTATAAACGATTACGTGCTCAGTGTCGTCTTATTATCAAAGAAAGCAAGAAAGCCAGCTGGGCTGCTTTCTCAAGTACCTTCAACAGTTTTACTCCTTCTGTTGTCTGGGGTAGCCTGCGCCGGCTATCTGGCACTAAGGTCCACTCACCAGTTTCTGGCTTGAAGGTCGCGAATGACGTCCTTGTGGCCCCTGAGGCTGTCTCCAATGCCTTAGGCCGCTTTTTCGCAGAGGTTTCGAGCTCCGCTCATTACCACCCTGCCTTCCTACCCCGAAAACAGACAGAGGAGGCTAGGCCACCTAACTTCCGCTCCTCGAATTGTGAAAGTTATAATGCCCCTTTCACCATGCGGGAAATCGAACATGCACTTGCCCGGTCACGGTCCTCAGCTCCAAGGCCTGATTCTATTCATATTCAGATGCTGAAGAACCTTTCTCCTGCGGGTAAAGGTTTTCTTCTTCGTACATACAATCGCATCTGGATTGAGGGACATGTTCCCGCATGCTGGCGCGAGTCTATTGTCCCGATTCCTAAGCCGGGGAAGGACAAGCACTTGCTTCCAGTTATCGACCCATCTCGCTTACCAGCTGTGTCTGTAAAGTGATGGAGCGAATGGATAACTCTCGTTTTGTTTGGCTGCCTGAATCTCGACGCCTACTTACCAATGTACAATGTGGATTTCGTAGGCGCCGCTCTGCTGTTAACCAGATGGTCATCTTGTCGACCTTCATTATGAATAACTTCTTGCGGAAGCGCCCGACCGCAGCTGTGTTCTTTGATTTGGAGAAGGCTTACGACACCTGTTGGAGGGCGGGCATTCTCCGCACCATGCATACATGGGGCCTTCGCGGTCGCCTCCCTCTTTTTATTCGTTCCTTTTTAATGGATCGACAGTTCAGGGTACGTGTGGGTTCTGTCCTGTCCGACACCTTTCGCCAGGAGAATGGGGTGCCACAGGGCTCAGTTTTGAGCGTCGCTCTCTTCGCCATCGCGATCAATCCAATAATGGATTGCCTCCCTGCTGATGTATCAGGCTCCCTTTTCGTGGACGATTTAACATCTATTGCAGCGTGCAGCGTACATGTTTCCTGGAGCGCTGTCTTCAGCGTTCTCTTGACCGTCTTTTCTCCTGGAGTGTCGCCAATGGCTTCCGCTTTTCTGCCGAGAAGACGGTCTGTATTAACTTCTGGCGCTACAAAGAGTTTCTCCCACCGTCCTTACGACTCGGTCCCGTTGCTCTCCCATTCGTGGAGAAAACAAAATTTTTAGGTCTTACATTTGACAGGAAACTTAGCTGGTCTCCGCATGTCATATTTGGCTGCCCGTTGTACCCGTTCTCTAAATGTCGTCCGTGTTCTCAGTGGTATGTCGTGGGGAGCGGATCGAACCGTCCTACTTCGTCTATATCGGTCGATCGTCCGCTCCAAGCTGGATTATGGGAGCTTCGTATACTCCTCTGCACGGCCATCCATCTTACGCCGCCTCAACTCCATACAACATCGGGGTTTACGTCTTGCGATCGGAGCGTTTTATACTAGTCCCGTCGAGAGTCTTCATGCTGATGCTGGTGAATTGCCACTCACCTACCGGCGCGATATACTGCTTTGTCGGTATGCCTGTCGGCTACTGTCAATGCCCGACCACCCGTCTTATCGTTCCTTTTTTGACGACTCTCTCGACCGTCAATACGGGTTGTATGTCTCTGCCCTGCTACCCCCTGGAGTTCGCTTTCGTCGCCTCCTTCAACACCTTCATTTTTCACTCCCTGCAACCTTTCGAGTGGGCGAGAGCCACACGCCACCTTGGCTCCAGGCTCAGGTTCGCGTTCACCTTGACCTCGGCACACTCCCAAAGGAGGTTACCCCCCCAGTTCGGTCTACCACTCCCGTTTTGTGGAACTTCGTTCGAAGTTCATCAATATGACCTTCATTTATACAGATGGCTCTAAGACCAATGACGGGGTCGGGTGTTTTTTTATTGTCGGGGCACAAAGTTTCAAATACTGGCTCCATGGCCATTGTTCGGTCTTCACAGCTGAGCTCTTTGCCCTCTACCAGGCTGTTCTTTACATCTGCCGCCACCGACATTCTGCTTATGTCATCTGCTCCGATTTTCTGAGCGCCATCCAGAGCCTCAGTGATCCGTATCCAGTTCACCCTTTCGTGCACCGGATCAAACGCTCTCTTCAGCAGCTGGTGGACGTTGGTTCTCCGGTTAGCTTTATGTGGGTTTCTGGCCATGTCGGTATCCCTGGGAACGAAGCTGCAGATGCCGCGGTGAAGGCTGCGGTCCTCCAGCCTCGGACAGCTTCTTCTTGTGTCCCTTCGTCAGATTGTAGCAGGGTCATTTGTCGGCGCATTTTATCGCTGTGGCATGCCGATTGGGCTGCACTTACGGACAACAAGCTTCGGGCCTTGAAACCTCTTCCCGCGGCTTGGACGTCCTCCTCCCGCCCTTCTCGGCGGGAGGAGGTCGTTATGGCCCGGTTACGAATTGGACACTGCCGGTTCAGCCATCGCCATCTGCTGACGGCTGCGCCGGCGCCGTTCTGCCCATGTGGGCAATTGCTGACGGTCCGCCACATTTTAACGTCCTGTCCGAATTTTAACACACTGCGTCTTGATCTTGGCCTGCCATGTAGTCTAGCTGCCATTTTAGCGGATGACCCACGAGCAGCTGCTCGCGTTCTTCGTTTCATCAACTTGACCAACCTCTCTAAGGACATTTGATTATGCTGTTTTCCTTTTTTTTAATCCTATGCCTCAGTCTGTCTTATCGTGTTTTCCCTTTTAGTTGCTGTTTTAAACTTGTGCCTCGCGGTGCATTCCTAACGTCGTCTGGGCGCTAATGACCATTGAAGTTGTGCGCCCTAAAACCACAAAAAAAAATCTCGGTGGCTAAAGAGTGCCACTGATACAGGGCGCAGAGGCTGGAGAATCCTCCCCATGAGTTCAATAGAGGTGTCAGCTTTCTCCCTCAGTCGGTCTGCAGAGTCCATAGTAGAGAAATGGTGGTGTGTGTGTGTACTGGCAAAATGGAGGTCCTCCAGGTGAGGCTATCGTGTAGCGATATTGTTGAAGAGGATATCAAAAGCAAACTGTCTTCTCCTTCGCTGACTGTTTGATTTCTTGGAAGCTTTGAGCTTTGCAGATGAAGATTCAGATATTTGTTGGCTGGAGGGATGTAAATAGTTTCACGGGTGTGTTTCTTCTGTTCTCACTTGTTTGCTGGTTGTGTAGCAGGTGATTACGCTGCATGAGGCATACATTAGTGGCTTCTTGCACAGAAGCAGCAGGAGGAGCAATTTTTCAACTGCGTTGCTGAATTCGAGTTAGCATCTTCGCTATATGGTGAGATACATGCGGAGTCGCAGATAGCTTTGTGACAGTCTTTTTGTTGTGCCTATCTGCGACTCAGCATCTCCGCTAAATGCTGACTGGAAACTTTCCTGTTCATAACATTGAAAGGGAATCTGTGGTTGACAGAGGAGTGCGACAGTTGTCAGAATCTCTCACGACCAAGTAATAGAGTACAAAATGCGAGATCCATATCATCTTCACAGCAAATACTGGACGATGTGTGTTCTTCTAGTAACACACCTGAAAGAAGAAAGACGCTGGAAAGGTTTATGTAGACACTACATAATGCATATACCGTGTCATGAATGTTCATTGGCAACAGGAAGGCAATCAGTTAAAGGTTACGAACACTAGAAGTAAATAAGCTCAAAAGTCTAAACGTGATTTCAGAATACTGCTAGGAGTCTGAGTTTACGGCTAAATGATCTTGACAGATGGTATCACAGATTTTTGTGTAAGTGATCTTTAAAAGCCCTGACTAAACACTACAGAAACAAGAAGATTCAGAAGCGTCATAAATGTATTTGTTATGTGCTATTGTTTCTTCAGTGACTTGTCATAATTGACACTATTCGGCCAAAAGCTAAACATCTGTATGAATAAGACATGCTGACACATGCGACATAAACGTACTGCTATTTCACACACACTGGACTCGCATTCGGGAGGACGACGGTTCAATCCCGTCTCCGGCCACCCTGATTTAGGTTTTCCGTGATTTCCCTAAATCCTTTCAGGCAAATGCCGGGATGGTTCCTTTGAAAGGGCACGGCCGATTTCCTTCTCAGTCCTTCCCTAACCCGAGCTTGCGCTCCGTCTCTAATGACTTCGTTGTCGACGGGACGTTAAACACTAATCTCCTCCTCCTCCTCCTGCTATTTCACAAAACAAAAGTTTGTGTTGTCATAGGTGGTGTTTCAGTTAAGTAATGAAAGTGCAGTAGACCGTAACGGTATCCACACTTCATGAGGGCAACGTGTGGACATGCAACATAATTTTACGTGTATCTGCAGTGCAGTATTCTAATATTAAACGCCACTGTGAACTATTTATCCAGTTCTTTGGCGTGAGCTCTTTCATCCTACTGTGTTTTCATAACTTCATTAGAACTTCACATTTAGGAATACACAAGAGTCCTCATAGTTTACACTGGAGCAGCAGGTGATCTCGTCCTTCAGTGCAACAAAATTCAGCCTTATTAGGCTCACCTTTTAGACATGCATCTCGCATTGGAATTTAGCGGATAGTCTGTTAGCTTGAGGCCGGCCCTGGTGGCCTAGCGGTCCTAGGCGCTTCAGTCCGGGACCGCGAGGCTGCTACGGTCGCAGGTTCGAATCCTGCCTCGAGCATGGATGTGTAAGAATTACGTAAACATAACTAACCTAAGGACATCGAAGTTCTAGGGGACTGGTGACCTCAGAGACATTTGTTAGCTTGAGCACGAATATGAATTGCATAAAAGAGCATGTTTGACCTGCTGCTTGAGCGTGTGTTGCAGCTCAGTGTTTATTCTCACTCACTAGCCACACTTCACAGAACGTACCACTGCTCTGCTTTGGAGGTTAATAAGATAACAGGACTCTGCAGCTTGGTTGAATCAGCACATACCAATAAAATACTAGCATTTTTTTAAAAAAAAAGTCAGTGCCAATGACAAATTCTGACTGGTACTACAAAAATATCATGATTTCAGAGGAGAAGCAGAACCCGAACCCACAAAAGGGACTGGTGTGCGAAGGAGGGAGTGAAAACCTATTAGTTTCTTCTTTAAGTATTCGTCCGGTCAAATCTCACGTTCTGTCAACTGTACAGATTCCAGCGCACAGAAGCTCAAATCTGAAAACCACAACAAGAACATTTCTCTCAGAAGTTCGCATGGGATGGAATGGTGTGTAGAGGGCATCAATCCAAACTTCTGTGCGTGTCACAGCCAGGGAAGGGTGGGTGTGGACACACCCCCGTCCCTCGGCCCTGTCTTCTGTTTCTTTCAACATCAATTTAAATTTTTTGTGTCTTACTTAACGAAAAATGACACCATTGAATGAACATATCCATGCTTAGTAAATTACACATACTAAACATTTGCACAGTACGAATTAAATGAATGTATTGGTACAAGCACAAGTGTTCAGCGAATGTGACTGATAAGCATGAATCTGCTCGGTTTTGCTCGAGGTTCGTAGGAGGGGTGTCCAGGAGGCAGATAACTACCACATAATGCCATGCAATAATCACATACGGTACTACGATACCATAATAATATACTTTGTCGGTGCGTGTGTCAAGAGGAACTGCTCTGGAGAGAATTCAGTATTGCTAAACAGCTTTGTCTTTCGTTACGTCAAAGGAATGAGTAAATATTTATTATAAAATATCATCAATGTTTTAAAAATGAAGTATATTGTATACGCTAGTATGTCTTACACATTTTTCCTTGATTCGTCTCTACAGAAAGGGTTATAATAAAAAGGAAGAGAATTTTAAACCACAAATTATGCCAACAAAGTGGCAAGACGTTTCTGGGCATACAACTTTTGTGCCCAATTTACAGGGTTCCGTCACATTGGATTACACGTCATTGTAATGTTTTTTCACACTGTCGCTGACACTTCTAGCTCAACAGTTTCTTACATATGCAAAAGCCCTGCTTGACAACTACAGAAAAATTTAATGTATTCGTTGTGAGCACCCATAAAGGAAGTCCTGTGGAAGTTGTATAGGGTTACCCATCTGGAGTGTTCTCCAAATTTAATCTGACTTTGTTTTCGCGCCCTAAAACAAAACAATCAGAAGGTGAAGAACATCCACGGTGGATTTGCTGAACACAATTATCGGACGTACTCAGAATTCCTGTAGAGAGGTGATCCTCGCCCTCACACACCTAGGGCGTGTCGTGCGTAGTAGACTGCCTAGTTCTGCTTTTCAGATAGCTTAAGCTGGCTGAACGTCCTTACTTTTTCTCGAAATAAAAAGTTGATGACCGTGGAAGTACCTTACATATGGCTGCACCTTTGCTGAAGGTGGGCTGACGAGGAACATTGTTCGTGGTGTGGCTGGATCGCGTGGTTAACATCGCTAACCTGTGGTTCTGTTGAGCCCTAGCACTAAGTGGTGGTGGTGGTGGTGGTGGTGTTCGTGTTACGTCACGCCGGAGTCTTGCTTTAGCCACTTTGAGTAGCTTACCTGTCGGTTTCTGGCCAATGAGTTAGTGGGTGTACTGCACTTAGAAAAATCCGGGAGTAGTTTCTTACTTGAAGTAACCAAAACCAACCGCGGGAACGCCTTGGGCTGCGGATCGGAGCAGCCAGGCTGGGAAGCCTCAGGCGGTGGAGCACGCACCACCGGGAAAACTGAGGATGAGTCGGACGACAGTCTGTTGTCGGTTGTTGGGAATACAGGCGTGGCAGAGGGCGGGGGTGGGAGAGGATGGGTGAGACAAGCGGATCAGGAGGATCGAGTTTGCGGGAGGTGTACAGGATCTGTATCCGTTCGAGGAAAAGGAGCAGGTGTGGGAACGGAATAAGGTCATACAGGATCCAGTAGGGAGGGGAGACGGATGCGATAGGCGAGGCAAAGAGCATGGCCTTCTAGGATCTGAAGGGATTTGTAAAAGCTAGGGGGAGCGGAGATCCAGGCAGGGTGGGCGTAGCAAAGGATAGGGCGGATGAGGGATTGATAGGTATGGAGGATGGGGGAGGGGTCCAGACCCCATGTGCGGCCAGGAAGGGGCTTCAGGAGATGGAGTTGGGAGCGTGCCTCGGCTTGGGCTGTCCGGAGGTGGGGGGGGTCCAGGAAAGGCGACGGTCAAGGGTAACGCCAAAGTACTTAAGGGTGGGGGTGAGGGCGATAGGACGGCCATAGACTGTGACATAGAAATCGAGGAGGCGGAAGGAAGGGGTGGTTTTGCCTACTATGATCGCCTGGGTTTTGGAGGGATTGACCTTGACCGGTTCACCACTTGGTGCAACCAGTGGTTGCTCAAGATGGTATTGGAGAAGGTGTTGGGAGCGCTGCAGGGTGGGGGCAAGGGCAAGGGCAAGGGCAAGGAAGGCGGTGTCATTGGCAAACTGGAGAAGGTGGATGGGGGGTGAAGGCGGCGGCATGTCCGCCGTGTACAAAAGGTACAGAAGGGGGGAGAGGACGGAGCCTTGGGGCACACCGGCGGAGGGGAAAAAGGTGTAGGAATCTGTGTTATGGATAGTGACATAGGAAGGACGTTGGGAGAGAAAGGAGCCGATCAGACGGACGTAGTTAATGGGAAGGGCGAAGGTTTGGAGCTTGAAGAGGAGACCAGAATGCCATACGTGGTCATAGGCACGTTCGAGGTCCAGGGAGAGGAAGATTGCGGAGCGACAGGAATTAAGCTGGTTGGACAGGAATTAAGCTGGTTGGAAAGGAGATAAGTGAGGTGAAGGTCGTCGGAAGAGGACGGCCGAAAGCCACACTGGGTAATGGGAAGGAGGCGATGCTGGTGGATACGTCAGGTGAGGGTAGATTGCAGGACCTTGCTGAAGACCGAGGTAAGGTTGATGGGACGGTAGGAGGAGACAGCGGACGGCGGTTTGCCAGGTTTAAGGAACATGAAGATACGGGAGGTTTTCCACAGGTCGGGGTAGTAATGGTGGACAGGACTACATTGTAGAGCCTGGCCGAAGTGGAGAGGAAAGCAACAGGAGCTTCACGAAGGTGATGGTAGGTGACACGATCATGACCAGGAGCGGTGTTGCGTTCTGTGCGGAGTGTAGCAATGAGATCCTGTGTAGTGATAGGGGCATTGAGTGCTGTGTGTGCAATGTTGTCCAAGTACTGGAAACCAGAAGCGAGGGGAGGGGGAGGGGGAGGGGTGGATGGCGACAGTAGGGATGTGGGCCTCCACGGCCTCAGACAAGGTCTGCTGGAGAAAGGAGGTGGCATGGGTTACATTGTCGGGGTGGTGGTAGGTGAAGGGGTGGCTATCGATCTGGGTGGAGAGGGTATCCCGGTAGGCATTCCAGTTGGCACGGGAATAGTCATGGACGTACTTAGGGGGAGGGTCATTACGAGGGTCAGGGTGGGGGCGACGACCGTATGAAACGGTGAGGAGGACAGGGAGATGGTCGCTACCAATAGGCTCCAGAACATCCATGGTTATGTGGCCAAGGAGGTTGGGGGAGGAGAGGATAACATTGGGAGTGGAGTTGGATTCGGGACCGGTGTGCTGGGGGTGGGGATGGGGTCGCCTTGAAGGGAGGAGAGGAACCGATGCCACTGCCGTAACTGGGCGGCGGAACGACTATGGATGTTGAGGTCGGCGGCGATCACATAGGAGGAGAAGGTACGGTCAATGTGGGAGAGGAAGTCGAAGGGAAGAGGGGCGTTAGGGCGGACATGGTAGCGCAGGTAATGGTAAGGCCGGGGAAGAAGAGACTAAGGATCAGGTGTTTGGTGGTGTCTAGAAGGAGAGGTTGGAGCCGAACGGGGATCTGACGGTGGTGACCAATGGCAACTCCACCACACGCAATTTGGAGGGGATTATCGGAGCGGTGGAGGAGATAGGGCGAAGTGTGGACGGTGTGGTGGGATGCCTTCCTCCTCAATGAAACCTTCCTCCAACCCATGTGGTGGGTGGCAAGGGTGTGCAGGAAGAGGTTCCTATTGGCGGGAAGGGAGCAGATATTGTTGAAAACGATACGGTGCTGTCGCGCCATGTCAGGGATTTAGACAAGGATGTCAAAATGTACGCCTCCTACTCCAACAACCAGGCCCATTTCACCTTCTCCCGTCTTGAGTTGGAAAATGGTTACGGGCGGCGAGGGATATCTGTTTGAGTGTGTTGGGGCGCTGAAAAGGACGAACATTCTGAAGGATGACTGTGAGGAATCTGATGATGTCCTCAGCGGTAGGGGGTGGGCGAAGGGAATTGCCGGGAGGGGTGGGGGCGTCCAGAGGATGGACAGGGATGGTGAGTTCAGGAGTGGTCGGAGGGTGTCGGGCTTTACACTTGTGGGAATAGGTGGGATGGGGGAGACTGCAGGTATTGCAGGAGGGAGGGGATTGAAGGTTATGGCTGGAGGAAGTGCACTTGCCTAAAATGTGGGCAGGTGGGGGGCCTCGTGGCACTCGCTGTTGGGTGTGCATTATAGCGCAGACACCTCAGGCAGTGCAGGGATTGAGGAGGGGAATGGGTGGGGTCGACCTTGTATCGCTGGTGGAAGAGGGCACCCCCCCTTCAGGAGACATTCAATGGAGGGGGCGTCCTCACAGAAAACCCGCATAAGGCAGGTGCGGCCAGCCGAGTTGAAAATGCGGCGGACCGCCTGCACTTCCAGTGTGGGATGTGCCTTGAGCTCCGCCAACAGCTCCTCCTCCGTGATCGTCGGGCTAAGCCGAGTGATCACGGCGGTGAGTGTTGGCGGGTGACGCGGGGGTCGGGGTTGGCGGGTAGGAGACGGAGACGGAGAAGGAGCAGGGGTGGTGGAGGCGTTGGGGCCAAAACAGGTGACGGGGAGGTGGGAGAGGATGTCAGTATGGAGGGTTGGGCTGGAGGAGGAGGATGAGGAGGATGATTCCGGGTCTCAAGAAGGGAAAGAGCTGGATGGGAGAGGAGTGGGAGGAAGAAGCTGGAGAGGGGCCGACAAAGAGTGAGGGTGAAGGGAGAGTGAGAAGAGGCGGGATGGAAAGAGGGGGGTGTGACTGGGCATACCATATGGTGGTGGTGGTGGTGGTGGTGGTGGTGGTGGTGGTGGTGGTGGTGGTGGTGGTGGTGGTGGTGGTGGCTGACATGACGACAGGGAGAAACAAAAACGCACAGGACGAAAAAGAAAGGACAGAACCTGGGGACAGACAGAGACCAAGGAAGACGAAGACCAGTCCCACGCTGCTGGCGCTGATGGCGACGACGGGTGACAGGAATGCCGCTGCTGCTGCTGCCGGTGCCGGCTGGACTAGCTTTTTTGTTTCTTTATTGTGATTTCATTCCCCTGCCCATATGGGCAGGGGAGGGCTGTCAGCGGCAAAATCCGCCGCTCTTCAGCCGAGACACACGACTACTAAAACGAGAATAAATGATACATACCTAAGGAGATAAAAAAGGGAACATAAAACAGAGTAAGGGGAGAAAATGGAGGTAAAAAGACATGGACATGTAAACGTTCATGGGGACAGTTAAAAATAGTCACCAGATAAAACCCACTAGCACACACCACGAAGAGTAAAACTACCAGGTAGGACCTGCCGAGGGAAAGGTCAGAGAGGATGGAAAAGGAGGGGAGAGCATGGGGGCAGCTGAGGAAGCGGCGGGATGAAGAGAGGAGGGGCAACCGTGGGTTCACGAAGAGGCAGGAGAACCCGTGGGTTGGGAGAGGAAAAGGGAAGACAGGGCAGGAGGGAGAGCAGAGACACTGAAAGCAGGTACAAGAGATGGAGGGGGAGTTGGAGGGGAAATCCGCTCGGAAGGAGGGAGGGGGAGGAGGAGAGGTAGCCCTGAGGAGGAGGAGGAGGAGGCAGGAAGAGGGGGTTAGAGTTGGTAGGAAGGGTAGATGTCAGGGCGAAGCTCATCATCCGGGAGGGGTAGACGGTGGACGTTGTGTTGGGAAAAGAGATGGAGGGTGTGGAGATGGATGGATGGAGGGAGGGAGGGACACAACAGTAAAGATGCGGCAACTGGTTGGGAGTGGAGAGGAAGGGAGACACCAGGGGGTGAGGGGATCAAGGCGGTGGCGGACAATATCCGCACACTATGTGTGTTCAAGGAAAAGGAAAAGGAAAAGGAAAAGGAGAAGGGGGGAAGGGGATGAGGTCGTAGATGATGTGCATGGGGGACGGAAGGCGGAGGCGGAAGGCGAGGTGGAGTGCATGGCGTTTGAGGATTTGGATGGGCTTTATAGAACCGGGGAGGGGCGGAAATACAATCGACACTGGCATAACAAATGTGGCGGATCTAGGATTTGTAGGTGTGAAGGATGGTGGAAGGATGCAGACCCCACGTCCGGCAGGACAGGAGTTGCAGGAGGCGGAGGCGGTTGTGGTTGTGAGCTTTGTTTTGGATGGTAAGGAGATGGGGAGTCGAGGTGAGGTGGTGGTCGAGTGTGAGGCCAAGGTATTTGAGGGTAGGAGTGAGGTGGATAGGATGGCCATAAATGGTGAGGTAGAAAGAGTGGGTGGTGCGGCCTATGGTCATCGCCTGGGTCTTGGTGCAATCAGTGGTTCCTCCGTGTTAATCCCTCCAAGTGGTGAATTGGTCAAGGTGGGTTTGGAGGGTATGTTGGGACCGTGGAAGGGTAGGATAAAGGGCTAGGAAGGCAGTGGCATCTGCAAACTGGAGAAGATGAACAGGAGGGGGAGGTTTGGGCATATCAGCAGTGTACAGGAGATAGAGGAGAGGGGAAAGGACAGAACCTTGGGGCACGCTAGCAGAGGGGTAGAAAGGATAGTCACATAGGTCACATAGAAGGCCGATGGGAGAGGAAGGAAGCAATGACACGGACGAAGTTCATGCGGAGGGAATAGGTCTGGAGTTTGTTTCCCTTGATCTCCAGAACGCCTATGGCATCCCAGGCGCCTCTTCAGACACGGTCAAAGATAGCAGAGCGACGGGAGTTAAGTTGGAGGGAAAGACGATTTGTAAGGTTAAGGAGCTGGTCGTTGGCAGAGAAGGAAGGCCGGAAGCCACATTGGGTACGAG
Organism: Schistocerca cancellata; assembly: GCF_023864275.1. Classification (NCBI taxonomy): domain Eukaryota; kingdom Metazoa; phylum Arthropoda; class Insecta; order Orthoptera; family Acrididae; genus Schistocerca; species Schistocerca cancellata. Next base: position 99,576,302 of record NC_064627.1, read on the forward strand.
GAAGCAGGCGGTGCTGGTTCAGGTGGCGGTGAATAGGGCAAGAGAGGATGGCCTCGAAGACCTTACTGAACACGGAGGTGAGGCAGATGGGACGATAGGAAGAGGTAGCAGAAGGGGGTTTGTTAGGCTTAGGGAACAGCAGGACACGGGACGTCTTCCACAGGTCAGGGTAAAATCCAGTGGAGAGGAGGACATTGTCCTTGCTACCCTGTACAGACAGGAAGGATGGAGGGGATTCCTTGAGGTGACGGTAGGTGACGCCATCATGACCAGGGGCGGTGTTGCGTTTGGCGTGGAGGACAAGTGATGTCTGAGGGGGTAACCGATCCATCACAACACTCCCATCACCACACAAGATAAGTACTGGAAGCTAGGGGCGAGTGGGGGACAGAGGTGTCAGTGCGGTCAAGGACGGTGGGGAAGAGGGAGTAATCAAAATGGGGATCGTCAGGAATGGAGAAGACCTCGGATAGGTGGGAAGCAAAATGATCGACCCTTTCCTGACAACCTCAGTAAGGCTAACCGTCATGGAGAATGGGGTAATGCGGGGTGGGATGGCTACCAGTAAGGCAGTGAAAGGCGGACCAGTACTTGGAGGAGTTGACAGGGAGGGTGGAGTTGTGTGTGCATGTCTGGCACCAGTCCCGGCGTTTCTTTGCTGTGAGGAGGTTCCGGATATGTTGCTGTAATTGCCGGTGGCGGGTGAGAGTATCCCAGTCACGAGTGCAGAGGAAGGAGCGGTAGAGCCTGTGGGATTCACGCAGGAGTAGGACGGCCTGTGGAGGACGGGTAGGGTGGTGAGGATGTATGAGTTTTGTAGGGACATGAGCCTCCACAACGTCAGTGATGGTCTTCTGATGGAAGGAAGAGGCATGGATGATGGCATCAGGGTGGTGGAAAGTGAGGGGGTGGCTTTCGACCTGTAAGGCAATGGATTCCTGGTAGGCATCCCAACTGGCACGGTGGTAGTCATGGACAGACTTTCGAGGGGAAGCGGGGCGGGTGGCTGCAGTTGTGGGACGGGTATAGGAGAGGGTGAGGAGGACAGGGAGATGCTCACTACCGACGGGATCGAGGACATCAACGGCAATGCGACCAAGGAGGTTGGGGGAAGCGAGGATAACATCGGGGGTGGAGTTACTTTCAGGACGGGTATGCTGTAGGAGAGGAACAAGGTCACCATGGAAGGTGGCAAGGAACCGATGCCACCGCTGAAGGGTGGCAGGGTCACGGCTGTGGATGTTGAGGTCAGCGGCGATCACATAGGTGGAGAAGGTACAGTCAACATGGGAAATGAAGTCCAAGGGGGGGAGGAGCTGTGGGGCGGAGATACATAGTGGCACAGGTGACAGTGAGGGAGGGAAAAACATAGGCTGAGGAAAAGGTGTTCGGTCGGGTCATTGAGGAGGGGTTGTGGCCGGACAGGGAGATGCCTGACGTGGCCTATAGCGACCCCACCTCGAGCTAGGGGAAGGGGATTGTCAGTGCAGTGAAGGAGATAAGGGGAGATGCGGACTACAGGGTGGGGTTGGAGGAAGGTTTCATTAAGGATGAAGGAGTCACCCACTCCCAGCACCAGGTTAAGCATGAAGAGGTATTTGTTTGCAGGGAGGGAGCGAATGTTGAGGTAGAGGAGACGATACTGTTGACGGGCCAGGAGGTTGATGTGGGAAGGGTGTGGGAAGGGGAGAGAGGGGCTTAAATGAGGGTGTCAAGGCGGGGGAAGGTAAAGTGGGCCTGGTTGTGGGAGTGTGTGGCGTAGGTGTTTAAGTGGAAAACTGAGGTGGCGGCGAGGGACATCTGCTGGAGTGTTTGGGGGCGCTGGAAGGGGTGGATGTTCTGCAGGACGATGGTGAGGAACTGGATGATGTCCCCTGCTGTAGGGGGAGGGCAGACGGAAGTGTTAGGGTGGATGGGTGGGTCAATGGGGCGAACGGGAACAGTGAGTTCAGGGTTGGTAGGAAGGAGCTTGGCTTTGCATTTGGAGGAATAGGTGGGGTGAGGTTCATTGCAGGTGTTGCAGGATGGGGGGGGCGGCGGCGGGCGGGCGAGGTTGGGACACTGGTTGAGGAAGTGGGAGGCTTTACAATGGGGGCAGGTGGGTGGGTTATTGCAGTTTTGGGTGAGGTGGTCGTTGTACAGAAGACAACGCTGGCAGCGGTAGGATTGAGGAGGGGAACGGGACGGGTCAACAGGGTGGCGGCGGTGGTCGATGGAGGATGCGGACTCTGTAAATATACGCATGAGGAAAGTAGGGCCAGAGGAGTTGTTAATATGGCAGGCAGAGCGGACTTCCAGGGAGGGGTGGGCATTCAGTTCCGCCAACACCTCAGCCCCCATGACCACAGGGCTGAGTTTTGTGATGACAGCAGTGAGGGTCGGCAGGTAACGAGGCGGTTGGGGTTGACGAGGAGAGGAGAATGTAAGGAATGGGGTGAGGGGTGCGTGGGGTCCAAAGGTGATGCGGGGAAGGCGCCGGAGGAGATCAGTATGGAAGGACGGAGAGGGAGACTTGATGTGAACAGAGTCTCTGCGAGGGATAAGTTGGGTGATGGGTGCACTGGGGACGTACTTCCGGATTTCAAGGGTGAGGGTGTGGGCAACCAGGAATTTAGGATCAGGGTTGGCTAGGACAAAGGTGTACAGGGAGGGGGCTGGAGAGGAGGGAGGTAGGGTGGTACCCATAGCGGGGTCAGTGGGAGCTGCAGTGGCTTTTTGGATGAGGGAGTAGAGGAGAGGTCGCCACTGGGACGTTTGGAAGATTTTTTGGCGGGTGTTACCTGGGAGGAGAGATGAGGGACTGGATGGATGGGGAGGTGGTGGGAGGCAGGGCCCTCCTGTGAGGCAGTAGCACCGGATGAGAGGGTAGGGCGCACTGTGGCGCGGCGGACGACAGGAGTGGGTGGGGGGTTGGGAGCAGGGACTGAGGCAGGGGTAGGAGCAAGAATGACGTACAGGTGGGGATTCAGCGATGGAGAGGAGATAGATGGGGAGGGGATTGTGAGTAGGTGAGGTGCATGAGACGGGTGAATCCCAGAGGAAGCACTCCATGACGTTACAGTGGGGGCAGGTGAAGGAGAGGTATAGATGATGGTGGTAGTTGGGGCGTCCATGATTGCTGGCGGCAGCGAACACCGAGAGACGGCGGCACAAGAAGCGGCGAGCACCAAGAGGCGGCGGCAGAAGAAGCGGCGGCGGCAGAAGAAGCGGCGGCGGCAAGCACCAGGCGGCGGCGAACAGACGGCGGCGGGCAGCAGTGACGGCGTGCAGATGGACAACAACGCGACAGGCACGGTTGGTGCTCTTCCACGTCGAAGATACACCCTGAGAGTAGCCCAGGCAGTGCGAGTCCTCGATGAAGAAGTGAGGGAATCCAAGCCTCGAATCCGGCTGGACTAGGGTTTTTTTCCCCCCTTTTTTCTTTATTGTGATTTTGCACCTCATACAAGGTGGGCTGGCAGCGGAAAATTTTGCTCCGCTCTTCAGCCATAAGCAGTACAATAAAAGAGAAAAGGAAGACAGAAAAGTAACAGACTGGTGGTTAAAAAAAAGTAGATACAATAATTAAAAAACATGAAGCCGTTCACACTCGACGAACAAACAAGAAAACTGTCGGCACTGTGCACAAACACTGACGAGTGCTGGACTAGGGCAGAGCGGGTCCCTGTATACGAAACCGGAGGGAGCGGCTATTGGCTGCGGTCTGCACGTGGTGTAGAGGTGGCGCCCTCGCTGCGCGAGAGACGCTGCGCGGAAGAGCCGCCGCGGACGCGGTGCCCTCTATGGGCTGACCACGTCCATTTGTTCTGGCGCGTGTTGGACTTCCGCGGCGGGAGGTACTAGATTACTCATGCATGGTTCGAATTGGTATTGTTCTGGAATTTCTTCATAAATGGATCAATGTCGGCTATTTAACGGGTCCGTAGGTTCCATTAGGTTTAGGCAGTGCCCGGTGACATAGATGATTACTGGCTGCTCTTCACAGATTTAACACCCTATCATGGAGCTCAGAACGGTTATTCCCATGGATCTTCCTGTGTTTCGGAATTTACTCCTTTCGTCTATTTTCAGAAGTTGGCACCTTCTCCATTCCGTCAGCTGTTCCCGTGTGCGCCTGTAGTATCTTCATCGGTTGTGAAGTAGCTCGGCGCGCTTGGATGATTCCCACTCCACCATGTGCGTTGTTCATGGTATCTACTTCCAGATATTCGATGATCCTGAATTACAAACAGTCCATCCAGCTGCAGCAAGGATGCTTCTTAATTTCATTGGCTTCAGGGCTACCGGCCACACCGTCAGATGCACCTCGCAACATGCCTTCAATCGTTGTTAGTCAAGGTATCTTGTTCTTCTTCTGCGAAAGTGTTACGTTTGCAAAGAGAAGGTGAGATAAAGAACGACGTTTAGTTCACAAACACCTGTCAAAGTGAAAGTGAAAAATTTGTGCGTCGAAAAGCGAGTCTGGATCACTTTTCTTCATACCAGACCTTGAGTGTGTATTTTATTTTTTACATGTGCAACGGTCAGTTCGACATGCAGCCGTCGTAAGCCAGCAAAATAACTTCTTTCACTTACCTGTGAGTACTTTACAGACAGCCTGCACGAAGTGATCTCGTGGTACCACTTGTCAACTTACTCGGTGAAGCAACAGTAGCAATCCTCAAACAACGTGCTTCAAACGCAGCACGTTATCGGCGGGCAATACAACACACACCAAATCTAAGATTGCGTGCGCAGTACTGGCCAGTGTTAGTCTGTCAACATTGCTACGCAGCGGCGTATGACTGAATAATGGATATTTCAAACATTAATGGCCGGGTCCGTTTGGCTCTCTCCGACAATAATTAAGACTGCATAGTACTTTAAAGGACATTGTTCTATATGCACATAGCAAGCATCATGTTTTAGACACAGAAAGAGTACGATTTGTATTAAGCAAAGAATAAATTGGTCACGACTAGAATAAATTTGTCACGGTCAGAACGAGGTTGATATTTGTCTTTTCTGCTGTTTATGACAGCGGTTATCAGTGTGAAATGAAAGAAAGAAATGATCCTTTTCCATCCTGAACCCATTGTAAATAAACCCCCGCCCCCTCTCTCTCTCTCTCTCTCTCTCTCTCTCTCTCTCTCTCTCTCTCTCTCCGCGGGTCAGGTGGTTAGAATAGGCCCGAGGGATTCCTGCCTGTTGTACGACTCGACTAAAAGGAGTTTCTTCGGCGAGGACATTTTCCACCATGCACTATGCGCTGTCGATTTCTGCTTCGATGATGACCATTGACTTCTTTGGCTACCGTGCTGGATATCAGATGCAGTCAGTTGCGGTGGGGCCGCCATGTACTCTGTTGGTGGTAGCCCCCTGACTCCACAGGGATCGCTCTGGTTATGCCTGCGCCATTAACTCACCACGTATGCCAATGGGGAGATGCTCACCCCCCTGGGGCATTGGGACTCTGAGCAAACGCCATCCTGCCAGGTGGACTTTGCTTCGGCTAGGTGGCGCCCGGGGGGAGGGCCCCTGGTCGGAGTGGCTGGCATGAGGGCGGATGACACGCGATGAAGCGTATGCCTACATCTCTTGCTGGTGGTGACACACCAGCAGTCTCTAAGCGATCACGAGCTCAATTCAACGCACAGAAGTAAGACCCCCAAATCGTTCCCCTCCCTCGCCACACCATGGGAGGAATGTCCGGGTAAGGATGGCAGCAGATCTGGATCAGTTTTATCAAAATGGCATCCTCTGCACAGTCACGGGAGTTACTCGCTTGTGACATGCTGGGATGTTTCTGTAACCATCACACCCCGTAAGAGCTTAAATATGGTCCAGCGTATCGTATTTGCGGTCCGACGATGAGCTGCGCGGCAATTTATGGCGGCGAGGTGTACATTTCGTCTGGCGTGTCCACCAGGGTCCAAAGGGTGATACATTGCCTGAGAAGGTCAAAATGGTCTACCGGTGTGTTGTAAAGCCCTATATCCCTCCTCTGATGCGATGCTTCAAGCGCTGCAATTTCTGCCGTATGTCTTCTCGCTGTACTTCCAGCGTCACATACTGAGATTGCGAATGCCCATCACATCCCAATACTCAATGTGCTCTGCCTCCCATCTGTGTCAACTGCGGAGAGCACCATTCGCCTTGTTTATCCAGAAACAAAGGAAAATCATGGGGTAAAAGCCTCTGTGTGTCCAGGGTCTAAGAGAAAATTTGACCGTCTGCATCCTGTGCATCTGACATCGTCTTACGCCACCGCTACAACAGTTCTGGCACCATCAGCTCCGTCAACGCAGGCCACGTCTCAGAGCCGGAAGACTACAGCTTTCAAATAACTTCCGGGAATTCAGCCAGGTAACACTTTCAGCGACCGCCGATATTTCGGCGGGAGAACACCTCGCCATTTTCAAGGCAAACTGCAACGGACAGGCGGCGTACATGCAAATTTAATACCTCGGTTCTCGGACCGAAGCAGGAAAGATAACACACACACACACACTGAACAGTAGTGCCACCAAAGATGACCAAAGTCAGAGCTATCGATAGTGAGACTATGAATTCGCAGGTGAGGCAGCATTGACTCTGGAATCCGGCTCTCTCCCTTGTCAAAAAACAGAGGAACCAACAGAGTTTAAACAGAAACCTCCATCCCTGTTAACGAGGTTGCTCGCTAATTTAATCTCAACTGCCTCACTAATCACACTGTCCCAATAGCTGGACGTGCATGCCAATATCTCGGTGTTATATAATAACATGGGGTGACCAGTATCCAAGCAATGTTCGGCAATAGCAGATCTATTTGGCTGCTGTAATCGTGTGTGCCGTTTATGCTCAGTACATCTGTCCTCCACGGTCCTGGTAGTTTGACCAATATATGCCATGCCGCAGCTACAAGGAATACGATATACACCCGCCTTACGCAGTCGCAGATCATCCTTAACGGAACTCAAAAGTGCTCTAATTTTAGATGGAGGTCGGAAAACACATTTCACATCGTATTTCCGTAAAATACGACCGATCTTATTGGACGTGTTTCCTACGTAAGGCAAGAAGGCAGTAGACTTAGGTGTTGACTCAGAATTATCATCAATCACCCGATGTACAGTTGGTCGATAGCGCAACGCACGTTCAATCTGTCAATCACTGTAACCATTTTGACGAAATGTAACTTCAAGATGGGGCAGCTCAGCTGGCAAAGTCTCAGAGTCAGAAACGACATTTGCCCTGTGTACCAAGGTACGAAGTACCCCTTCACGCTGCCCCTTGATGGTGGGGGCATTTCCCTCTCTGTTGCTCCTGCACCACTTACATCAGGAGGAACACTCCTCCCCCCCCCTCCCCCCCCAACCATCAAGGATGTCTGTCCCCACTTCTAAGCCAGAGAAGCGTAAGGCTTCTTCGGCCTCAGTCGCTAGGAAGGGGTCCCTTGGGTCACTCCCTTCGCAGGTTTCTTCTAGTGGGAAAGACGACACCCGCCAGTGGCTGAAGAGCCCAAAAGCAGCTGGTCGTAGGGCTTCAAACTCATCCTCAGTCCCGGAGACTGAGCCAATGAAGTCCTCCCAGGGAAATCCAAGCACCAGCCAGAGAAATCCAAAAAGGAAACCCCTAAGACCAAGGAAACTGAGGTGGCACACACACCACTGTTACCTAGAAGATCTGCGGCTCAGGATGGGGTGGAGATTTTGGCGTCCGCTGAGGACCTAGATCTCGCCAGACCCTCAGACATAATGGATATAGACTGCTCAGGCAATAAATCGGTGGCAGCAGGTGACTCTGAGGCGTAAACTGCCTCATTGAATGTTCCATGCCTTCCCAGTCTCACGATGTCATCCTACAGTGGAATTGTGGCGGTTTTTTTTTCCACCGCTTGGCTGAGCTGCGGCAACTGTTAAGCTTTATTTGCATTGCCCTCCAGGAAACCTGGTTCCCAGCAATGCAGACTCATGCCCTACGCAGCTATGATATTACAGGAATCGTAGCGACTATAAACGAATGTTAGGTGGAGTTTGTGTTCATGTCCTAAACTAGGTCTGTAGCGAACATGTGCATCTTCAAATCCCTCTTCAAGCTGTGGCTGTTAGAATAAGGATGACGCAGGTGCTCCAGATGGCGCAGAACCCCTGACTGTATTAGCTGCACTGACTGGTGAACTCCCTAAACCTTTCCTACTTCTGGGAGATTTTAATGCCCATAACTCCTTCTGGGGTGGCACCATGCTTACTGGCCGAGGCAGAGATGTCGAAACTTCACTGTCTCAGTTCGACCTCCGCCTCTTAAATACTGCGCCACCACACATTTCAGTGTGGCTCATGGTAGTTACTCGGCCTGGATTTATATAATTTGCAGCCCAGGACTTCTCCCGTCTATCCACTGCAGAGCACGTGATGATCTGTGTGGCAGTGACTACTTCCCCATCTTCCTGTCACTGCCCCAGCGTCAGGCACACGGACACTTGCCCATATGAACTTCGAACATTGCGGACTGGGAACTTTCACCTCTACTGTCACCGCTGAATCTCCCCCACACGGTAACATCAATGTGATGGTTGGGCAGGTGACTACAACAATTGTTTCTGCGACAGAAAACGCGGTCCCTCGCTCTTCAGTGTGCCTAAGGCGTAAGGCAGTCCGTTGGTGGTCGCCGGAAGTGAAAGCAATTAAGGAGCGCCTGCGAGCTCTACAATGGCATAAGCGGCACCCTTCCCTGGAGCTCCTCCTAGCTTTCAAACGACTCTGTGCGCCGTTCGCCAACTTATCAAACGACGGAAGTAGGAGCGTTGGGAGAGGTACGTCTCGACCATTGGGTGCCATACGTCACCTTCCCATGTATCGACGAAGATCAGACGTCTTTTGGGTACCAGGCGCCATCAGGTGTCCCCGGTGTTACCATAAATGGCGAGTTACGTTCGCAGACTCAAACGGCAGCTGAAAGGGAACGTCCTCTCATTCACTAAGCGCTGCAGTGAATCCTATAACGCCCCATTTACAGAGTGCCCTTGCACATTGCCCCGACAGAGCTTCTCTGTCTGATTTGGTTATATAGCAAAGGTCCACCTAATAGTAGTAAAGCCAACTAAAAGATGACATGCAAAGCCTTGCTCTTTGTCTAGTACCCCAGAAAAATTATTATGCCTTAGTGAACTTCACACACTTGTCTGAGACGTATGCTGTCCAGAGCTACTTGGAATCATTTCCTGTCAAAATACTTGCTTCCAGTAAGTACTATCACTCATAAACTACATTACTCTGTATACTTCATTGAGAACATGAACACATGCAAAATTAAAACTGATTCTGGACACGAACACAGATATTATTCATATACACACAACAGTATACAATCAGTGTCAGGTCTCCTTCTGTGGTTCTGCTGAAAACAAAAATCAGTACGCTCACTTATCTAGCTAAACCTACCTACACCTAAAAAATTAATGAAACAAAATCCCCGTAATATGTACAATCCTTACTAGAGACTGGACTAACTCAAATTTTCGCTTTGCATAATACTTCTTAGTATGATGATGACAGTCCCTTTACCTTTCCCGTTACTGGGTAGACCAATAGATATGCCCCAGGAAGTGGAATCCTTATTCTTTCAAACGGCCCAACAAATAATAATTGCCATTTCTTGTTTCTCTTTTCAATAAAGGTGCTTGTAGGTGTGTATGCAACAACACGCTATCACCGACAGCAAAGGTTTGTACTATAACATACTGTCATATTTTACTTTCCTCTTTCTTGCCTTTTTCGGTCATATTCACTAAAGCCAATTTAGTCTTTTCTTCCCAAGTGGGCTTATCATGTGGCACCTTTGGTAGACCGTTCACCCACTCTTTGCTTTCTTTCTTTCTTTTGAAACATCAATTTCTCTGTTGTAGGTACAACTAAAAACGGACTGCAATATGGACTGACCGATGGTTCTATCGAGCCGCAATTATCATCCTGTTTCTTTCTTCGCTTACTGATTGAAGCAATCTCCACGGAATTTGATAAGGTTTATTACGTTTCATGAGGACACACCTCCAACTGGCACGTAAAGGGCTGCGTACTATATGGCATCTCCCACTGCAGCAGTAATGGCGGTAGAATGGCTGGACGTACATTGCTTGTTCTTTACCAGGAATGTATTCAGTAATACCGGATCACACACACTTGAGAAAGAGAGAAAAACGGAATAACTAACATACAAAACTTGGCACAGAACTACTGACCCCCGCAGGGAAATTTGACGGTGTTTAACGTGCATACGGGTAAGTGTCTGCGGGTCGGTACAAGTTAACCACTGAAGTTCGATAATATTTTACTCAGCTGTTCCCTGACGAGGATTACTGCAGTCAACGTAGAAGTGTTTCAGAGAAAACAGCCAAAAAATTTTACGCCTGCTACAGAAGACTTAGTTGGAAGTGATCGAGTAGGCGTGGTTGGAAACTTTCCTGCCGGCCGCGGTGGTCTAGCGGTTCTAGGCGCTCAGTCCGCAACCGCGCGACTGCTACGGTCGCAGGTTCGAATCCTGCCTCGGGCATGGATGTGTGTGATGTCCTTAGTTTAGTTAGAACTACTTAAACCTAAGTTCTAGGGGACTGATGACCACAGATGTTGAGTCCCATAGTGCTCAGAGCCATTTGAACCATTTTTGAAAACATTCCTCTTACGGAAAGGTACGGAAAAAGTGGAAAGAGTTGCTCCGAAGGAAATGCTTCGGTAGATCTTTGACGTTGTCAATTACTTAATTACCATGTTTATTTGCTACCGTACAAATTCAAGAGGGTATTCCCTGGAACGGAAGAAAATCAGTAGCATCATTATTACTGCGATGTACTCAAAATGGTTTCATATTGCTCTACTGGTTAGCAATCTCATTGCTATACAATTCCAATAAAGAAGAAACATTATTTTATGTAAATGGTTTCTTCTACATTCTGCCTTCACTGTTGCAGGTTTATAGCTTACCTCAGTATTTCGACAGTATGAAATACACTAAACTAGAAACAAAGTTCGACGTCGGTTTTAGATACGTTTCTTGTGATAGGAAGCTAAGTTTATGTAAAATGCCTAAAACTTCATGCGCTTACCAGTTTCCTGGACAGGCAGCTGCGCAATATTGTAAATAACAAATGACGTCGATTCCGTAAGGGCCCTTCACATGCACCAACAGATTGTGAAGACAATTTCAGTCTACGATTTCCGAAAACAGCTAGGCAAGTCCGAGCAGTGTCGTTCCTTGGTTATCAACATTCTGGATTGTAGGCGACTTAGACGAGTTCAAACTTTGATGAATGGGTTATCAATGGTGATTGTTGGAAACTGGGGAACTGGTAAAGAAAATTAAATTATTATAGCCCAAAAAATAATTCTGTGTTTTTGTGAAACACAGATAAAAATTAATAGCTACATGAAATAATTGATTCCAAAAAACTGGCCTGGTTCCCTTCATGATATTCTTCCCATTGTGAATTAATGTACCATTTTGTTATTGAAACACTAACCACGAAGCAACGACTTGAAACCTGAGGGGGTGTCTGTTTGTGCTCTCATGAATACACTGCTCAGCTGCCTCGCCGTCTCTTCATCCCGAGTATTTATAGTGTCAATTATAAGGGGGAAATACTGTGTAAAAATTGAGGTGTTTGTCGTATGAACACGGTCTTGCATAATCTTAGGTCCCAGTAACAGCTGCACTGGTGGATGAGAAGCACATAGCTATCAGCATTGTATGTGTAAGCAATGGAGCTGTGAACAATTACCAGTGCATATGTATGCGAAGACTGTGTGAATCATATCTGATGTATTCCCACAACGCAATGGGGGTAATATTTACAAGGCCTATACAGCAATCCTATGAGAGTATGTTTTTTAAAAAGTCACACTTCTACCTAACAATGTACCACCACTGTTGAGATTTAGGTACACCGTCAGAAACGGATGGAAGATTTCGAAGTGGTAAGGAGTGAAAATTTTTCCCAGTAGCACCCGCCCGCGGCCATACCCACGTTTTTCGAGACGATCGGATTGGCCAGCCGAGGCGGCTCTGCCTGAACTGCGCGCTCTGTTTTGGGCGATGGAGTACCTGTTCACGCATGTATCGGTAGCAGTCCTCTATGTGCGCTGAACGTCAATCGTTTGAGCTGCCACAGGCAAAATGTCAGTTACCACGTGGTACGTCGCCACTGCTCAACGCCAGCGGGTTCGTTCTACCTACTCGTTATATGTACTTATCATTGTTGTGACCTTCAGTTCTGAGATTGGTTTGATGTAGCTCTCCATGCTGCTATATCCTGTGCAAGCTTCATCTCCCAGTACCTACTGCAGCCTACATCCTTCTGAATCAGCTTAGTGTATTCATCTCTTGGTCACCCTCTACGATTTTTACCCTCCACGCTGCCCTCCAGTACTAAATTGGTGATCACTTGATGCCTCAGAATATGTCCTACCAAACGATCCCTTCTCCTAGCAAAATTGTGCCACAAATTTCTCTTTTCCCCAATTCTATTCAATACTTCCTCATTAGGTATGTGATCCACCCATCTAATCTTCAGCATTCTTCTGTAGCACCACATTTCGAAAGCTTATATTCTCTTCTTGTCCCAACTATTTATCTTCCACGTTTCACTTCCGTAAATGGCTACAATCCATACAAATGCTTTCAGAAACGACTTTCTGACACTTAGATCTATACTCGATGTTAACAAATTTCTCTTCTTCAGAAACGCTTTCCTTCCCATTGCCCGTCTACATTATATATCCTCTCTACTTCGACCATCATCAGTTATTTTGCTCCCCAAATATCAAGACTCCTTTACTACTTTAAGTGTCTCATTTCCTAATCTAATACCCTCAACATCACCCGACTTAATTCGACTACATTCCATTATCCTCGTTTTGCTTTTGTTGATGTTCAACTTACATCCTCCTCTCAAGACACTGTCCATTCCGTTCAACTGCTCTTCCAAGTCCTTTGCTGTCTCTGACAGAATTACAATGTCATCGGCGAACTTTGAAGTTTTTATTTCTTCCCCATGGATTTTTAATACCTACTTCGAACTTTTCTTTTGTTTCCTTTACTGCTTGCTCAATACACAGATTGAATAACATCGGGGTAGGCTACAACCATGTCTCACTCCCTTCCCAACCACTGCTTCCCTTTCATGTCTCTCGACTCTTATAACTGCCATCTGGTTTCTGTACAAATTGTAAATAGCCTTTCGCTCCCTGTATTTTAACCCTGCCACCCTCATAATTTGGAAGAGAGAGAAAACTTTTGATAATGTTGACTGGAATACTAAGTCTACAAATGCTAAAAACGTAGGTTTGTCTTTCCTTAATCTATTCTCTAAGACAAGTCGTAGGGTCAGTATTGCCTCACGTATTCCAGTATTTCTACGGAATCCAAACTGATCTTCTCAAGGTCGGCTGTGACCAGTTTTTTCATTCGTCTGTAAAGAATTCGAGTTAGTATTTTGCAGCCGACGCTTACTAAACTGATTGTTCGGTAATTTTCACATCTGTCCACACCTGCTTTCTTTGGGATTGGAATTATTATATTCTTCTTGAAGTCTGAGGGTATTTCGCCTGTCTCACACATATTGCTCACTAGATGGTAGAGTCTTGTTAGACCTCGCTCTCCCAAGGCTATCAGTAGTTCTAATGAATGTCGTCTACTCCCGGGGCCTTGTTTCCACTCAGGTCTTCCAGTGCTCTGTCACGCAGTATCATATCTCCCATTTCGTCATCCACATCCTTTTCCATTTCCATAATATTGTCCTCAAGAACATCGCCCTTATATAGACCCTCTATATACTCCTTCCACCTTTGTTTCCCTTCTTTGCTTAGAACTGGGTTTCCATCTGGGCTCTTGATATTCATGCAAGTGGTTCTCTTTCTTCCAAAGGTCTCTTTAATTTTCCTGTAGGCAGTATCTATCTTACACCCTAGTGATATACGCCTCTACATCCTTACATTTGTCCTCTAGCTATCCCTGCTTAGCCATTTTGCACTTCCTGTCGATCTCATTTTTGAGACGTTTGTATTCCATTTTGCCTGTTTAATTTACTGCATTTTTATATTTTCTCCTTTCATTAATTAAATTCTATCTCTCTTCAGTTAACCAAGGATTTCTACTAGCCCTCGTATTTTTACCTACTTGATCCGCTACTGCCTTCACTATTTCATCCCTCAGAGCTACCCATTCTTCTTCTATGTATTTCTTTCCCCCCCCCCCCTCCTTCTTGTCAATCGTTCCCTAATGCTCTCTCTGAAACTATCTACTGGTTGTGAACTGTAGATTAAAACCGAAGAACCAGAGGTTGTAGATTCTGGTCAGTCCACAGCTGCCCCTGGAAATGCCTTAAAATGTAAAACCTGGTTCTTAAATCTGTCTTACCATTATATAATCCATCTGAAACCTTCCGGTATCTCGAGGCTTCCTCCATGTATGCAACCTTCTTCCATGATTCTTGAACGAAGTGTTCGCTATGATGAAGTTGTGGTCTGTGCAAAATTCTACCAGGCGGCTTCCTCTTTCATTCCCTACCCCTATTCCATATTCACCTACTGTTCCTTTCTCTTCCTTTTCCTACCATCGAATTCATTACCCTATGACTATTAAATTTTCGTCTCCTCCACTATCTGATGTATGTTGAGGCAAAAGAAATTATTCAATCTCTTCACCTGCGGAGCTAGTTGACATATAAACTTGTACTACGGCTGTAGGCGTGGGCTTCGTATTTATCTTGGCCACAATAATGAGTTCACTGGGCTGTTTGTAGTAGCTTACCAGCATTCCTATTTTTTTTTAATTCATTATTAAACCTACTCCTGCACTACCCCTATTTGAAGTTGTTTATGTAACCTGTATTCACTTGATCAGAAGTCTGGTTCCTCCCGCCACCGAACTTCACTAATTCCCACTATATCTAACTTTAACCTATCTATTTCCCTTTTTAAATTTTCTAACCTACCTGCCTGATTAAGGGATCTGACATTCCACGCTCCGATCCGTAGAACGCCAGTTTTATTTCTCCTGATATCAACGTACTGAGTAGTCCCCGCCCTGAGATCCGAATGGGGGACTATTTTACCTCGGGAATGTTTCACCCAAGACGATGTCATAATCATTTAATCATACAGTAAAGCTGCATGCCCTCAGGAAAAATTACGAGTGCAGTTTCCCCTTGCTTTCAGCCGTTCGCAGTACCAGCACAGCAAGGCCGTTTTGGTTATTGTTACAAGGCCAGATCAGTCAATCAGCCAGACTGTTGCCCCTGCAACTACTGAAAAGGCTGCTGCCCCTCTTCAGGAACCACACGTTTGTCTGGCCTCTCAACAGATAGCCTCCGTTGTGGTTGCACCTACGGTACGGCTATCTGAATCGCTCAGGCACGCAAGCCTCCCCACAAACGGCAAGGTCCATGGTTCATGGGGGGAGGGGGGGGGGGGAGTGTGTATGTACGTATCGCTGAGCTTTATCGCATATTGTAGTATATTAAAGTCGCATCATTGGTTTTAAGAAGAAAAATTCATATTATTATGTAGAAAATTCTCATTTAGTGACGTATTACATGACCTGCTTTAGACGCACAGGAGGAAAGATGTGAAAAAGGAACGTCCACAACATGGCGAAAGCACCTATACCATGCCAGTTCATGAAAATGTCTGTTAAAAATAATCGTTTGTAATCGAAGACAAAATGCTGGACCAAATGGCCTAGTTTACCTGAATTTTTTTGGTATTGGTAGTCGGTTCAAGGACAAAACCCAAGTGCGTAAAAGCAAATTGGGGAATTTATCTACAGCTAGTGGTTACTGCTACCCAAAACAAACAAGCTATAATGGTGAAATAAGCTGTAGCTATCAGCTCTTACAGGAGGCATATGAAACGCAAAGCACATGGCAAGTGCTCTCAAATCATAGACGGTAACTAAAAACAACTTTATCAGCACTTGCAGCTGTCGGAGGAAAGTATTTCATGTTTGCTCCCAGTCGAAGTACCATTTTGCCATACAAAAACGGGGGCAAAAACTCTGAGAATTCAGTTATGCCCATGGTCACAGGGTAACGTCGATCCTGTAACGTCGACATTGCTTGGTCCAATGGTCTCCCGATGATAGGTTCCGTTTGCTTGCAGCAGGTAAATACTGGAGTACTTCATTTTCATAATTCAGATTGCACATGGGTTCCGATCGATATGCAAAATTTTCAGTTAAGTTGCTATTGCTGAATTTCGACTTCGTTATCATTACCAAGAAACCTATAAAACATACCAAATACAGAATAAATGAGATACGTAACGTATGCAGCAAACCTACCTAAAACAGAAAGGCACTGTCGTAAATTTAACGTCAGTAGTCCAGTGCTTACATTTGGGCAACCTCTATGCTCCATGCTACAACAAATGACACACAAATCAGTCCACCAGCCTTGACTAAATTAGCATTATGAAATAAAAAAGTTTTCGAAAGAAAATTTGTCTCCTAGGGGCAGTACTGTTTCGTTCCAGCAGTAACGGCAGCAATAAATAACATTCACGGAAACTTGAACCTGCACGCTTTTAAGACACAAGCTAATCACCGATTAGAAACTACTACGCCTGATTGACACCTGCTTTCGTAAACGAAATGACTTTACTTCTCAACGGGGACAAATGTGGATACTGTCGCAAACGAAATAACGTAGCGTTCCAGCCGTGACAATGGATGTTCGTACTTCCTTCAAGAGTAAGAAATTACATGTTATAGATTATTTCAGACTTTATCGGCGATTTTGTGACATCGTTGAATCGGGTGTACTGCCGGTGGTCTGCGTTTTTCTAACGCAGTATTTCGACGTCTTAGCTCGGCGTCTTCATCAGGTGCTTCCTGTGACTGAACGACAGGCTGGATTTTTTTTAAGAACATTTCATTCCTTCGCACAGGGGAAGGCGGGTTTGCCTAGAGCTTGCTTTGCTCTTTTTCGGCCGAGGGTGTGCAAGGGACATAATTAGGTTATTTTTCTTTGTTCGCAAGTGTGCTAATGGGAATTTGTATCTCCCAGTTGGGAATTTATTTGCAGGAAGTTCGGGGGACAGCTCCGGTATTCACCTTACGGCCTAAGGAAAACCTGCAAAACCCGGCCAGAGTTGCTGGTGTTGACACCTTAGGTGGTTGTTTCTTCTCATCCCTTGTGTTCCACTACGGGGCAGTAGCGGTAGTTGTGGCGGAATTTTTAGTTTGTTTCTTCGCTGTCGCTGCTCCTCCTCGTCCCAGTAGCGAACTTCTTCCTCTATTCTTTTCTTGATCGATCGGTATACCAGCCAGCTTACGTGATAGCTGTTTCGCTCTTCATGGTTTGGGCATACTTCGACCAAGAAGTGATGACGAAAGAAGTCATCACAGACACCAGAGACATCATTGACCTCGAGATCATGGAAGATCAGCGTGGCTCGGTTTGTCTGCACGGCTTGGTCTCTTGGAGCAAACGGTTGATTCCGTTTGTACTTGCACCGTCGTCCTTAGCAACTTGCTCTCGAATGCCTCCCGCAGCATGAGGCAGGCAGCTTTCATCTCCGCATGCAGCGCGATCTTGAAACGCGTTTCCGCTTCTTTCAGCGCGGCCTCGATGGATGTGTGCGGTTCTTCTCTGCTGTTTTGCTCTCTTGAGCCGCCTTCTGCCACTGCGGCTTCTTAGACTTCTCAGCGGTCTGGCGGCTTCCGACGTCGCGTGTTCGCGGTCAGCCGGCCCGCCCCTTTGCCACTCTCACTGGCGGTGGGGGCGGCTGTCCGCTCAGGTGGACAACTTGTTGCCATCTCGTTGGTCCTCTGCGCTGGGGACGAGCGTGAGGTTTTCTTGCTTCGTCTTCTCCGTCATCTCTTGTTTTTGGCCTTGTCATGCTCTCCAGGCGCAGCTCGCTGCACCTGGTCGTCTTTGGCACGGTCCGCAAATGCCTTGCAGCCACGCCAGCTGGCCACGTGCGGCCCGCGACAGTGGACGCACCTCGCTGCATCTTCTCGTGGTCTCGTGCATGTGTCGCTGTCATGATTGCCAGCGCACTTGACACAGGTTGACTGGTGGCGGCAGTATTTTGCCACATGCTCCTCTTGTTGGCACTTGAAGCAGTGAGGCCTGGTATCCAGTTCCACAGGCAGAGGCTCCATCGTCACGTCGAATCCCAGGATACTGTTGATCCAGAGTATTTGGTCCACTGGTGTCAATCCTGGTGTGTTGACGGCCAGGATGAATAGTGGAGGTCTTCTCCTGTTGTCTCGTAGTGCTCTCCAGACCATATCCTCGGAGCACAGCCAGGGAAGCCCTCTGAGGAGGGCCTTGGTTTCTTTCTTCTCTTTTGGCTGGGACTTCTCTTGGGCCGACGCTCTGTATGTCTCCAGGATAGGTGTGAACACCTTGGAGTCATAGATGCAGCTCGGTTGTACTTCCAGTAACGTGTCATTATCCAGACACCTCACCTTCAGTGAGCCTGTCGCGACGTTCTTCAGTCGGCCGTATATATCCCACCAATCATCCCTGCACAGGATATACACTCCTGGAAATTGAAATAAGAACACCGTGAATTCATTGTCCCAGGAAGGGGAAACTTTATTGACACATTCCTGGGGTCAGATAAATCACATGATCACACTGACAGAACCACAGGCACATAGACACAGGCAACAGAGCATGCACAATATCGGAACTAGTACAGTGTATATCCACCTTTCGCAGCAATGCAGGCTGCTATTCTCCCATGGAGACGATCGTAGAGATGCTGGATGTAGTCCTGTGGAACGGCTTGCCATGCCATTTCCACCTGGCGCCTCAGTTGGACCAGCGTTCGTGCTGGACGTGCAGACCGCGTGAGACGACGCTTCATCCAGTCCCAAACATGCTCAATGGGGGACAGATCCGGAGATCTTGCTGGCCAGGGTAGCTGACTTACACCTTGTAGAGCACGTTGGGTGGCACGCGATACATGCGGACGTGCATTGTCCTGTTGGAACAGCATGTTCCCTTGCCGGTCTAGGAATGGTAGAACGATGGCTTCGATGACGGTTTGGATGTACCGTGCACTATTCAGTGTCCCCTCGACGATCACCAGTGGTGTACGGCCAGTGTAGGAGATAGCTCCCCACACCATGATGCCGGTGTTGGCCCTGTGTGCCTCGGTCGTATGCAGTCCTGATTGTGGCGCTCACCTGCACGGCGCCAAACACGCATACGACCATCATTGGCACCAAGGCAGAAGCGACTCTCATCGCTGAAGACGACACGTCTCCATTCGTCCCTCCATTCACGCCTGTCGCGACACCACTGGAGGCGGGCTGCACGATGTTGGGGCGTGAGCGGAAGACGGCCTAACGGTGTGCGGGACCGTAGCCCAGCTTCATGGAGACGGTTGCGAATGGTCCTCGCCGATACCCCAGGAGCAACAGTGTCCCTAATTTGCTGGGAAGTGGCGGTGCGGTCCCCTACGGCACTGTGTAGGATCCTACGGTCTTGGCGTGCATCCGTGCGTCGCTGCGGTCCGGTCCCAGGTCGACGGGCACGTGCACCTTCCGCCGACCACTGGCGACAACATCGATGTACTGTGGAGACCTCACGCCCCACGTGTTGAGCAATTCGGCGGTACGTCCGCCCGGCCTCCCGCATGCCCACTATACGCCCTCGCTCAAAGTCCGTCAACTGCACATACGGTTCACGTCCACGCTGTCGCGGCATGCTACCAGTGTTAACGACTGCGATGGAGCTCCGTATGCCACGGCAAACTGGCTGACACTGACGGCGGCGGTGCACAAATGCTGCGCAGCTAGCGCCATTCGACGGCCAACACCGCGGTTCCTAGTGTGTCCGCTGTGCTTGTACAGCCCTCTCGCAGTGTCCGGAGCAAGTATGGTGGGTCTGACACACCGGTGTCAATGTGTTCTTTTTTCCATTTCCAGGAGTGTAGATCGGTGGTGGCGGCAGCGTGAGGTCGTAGATGGCATGTTCTTCTTCACGTGTCGTATCTTCCCCGTCGCTCGCCAAGTTTTCCTCCGCGGCAGATACTTGTGAAACGTCCCCTTTGGTAAGAGGTTTATCAGCACAGTAATTCAATAATTTTTCTAACAGCTGAGCAAAACTGAACGTACTCAAACATTCACTAAAGTGACACACAATACTTCCAGCGCAACGCTATCTGACTTTCAGTAATCGCTACAAAGAATGGCCCTGACTAACATTAAACTATACCTTTCACAAATCACTTACCTCACAAAAATCTTCGTTACTCGAACTACTGCAATACAGCGAGCGCCACTACTGCCAGCTAAATAAAAGATTCAAACTACTGAAGGCACTAACTGCTGATAGGCATAGTTAGCAAATGAAAGATTTTGATAGAGAACAAACAATGTATTTACCTTAATAGTGTTGAAAAGTCATAATATACATAGCAGTTCATGACATCCAGTCTTACAAATGTAATGTATCTGATGGACACAAGTCCAGATCATCTGCTCTCAAAACTCTGTCATCTCTCTCCCCACATCCACCACTGCTGGCGGCTCACCTCCAACTGCGCAACGCTACGTGCTGTTAACAGCCAACTGCCCAACAATGCAAACCAGCCACAGACTGTATGAAAATCACTGGCTGTGCTGTGTGCAGAGCGCTATGTGGCGTTACCAATAAGAAAACCTATACAGTCTACTTACACTTGGATCGACGGACTCTTTCTTTCTCCGTTCCTATTCTTATTCGATTTTCTGCCCGTGGTGCAGTGCGCGCGGGCGCGCTTTACACAACAATTTTGCTCTTGCCGTTACAACGTTACGTACAAACTGTTTAATCCCTAGTACTGTCGCTAATCTAGGGGAAAGAAGCAACTGTTTGATTCATACACTTCTGGCACGACTCGAGCAGAGATATACACGGCACCAACCAAAACGCTTGCCAGATGGTAGCCGGTTGTCCGAAAATTGCAAAATACTTACAGTTTTGGGAACAATTCAGACTCTGTCTGCCGCTATCGGTGATGACGTGGTGCTGGCAGCTATACTGCGATATCCAATGCGACACAGCGGCATGCGCCAAGGTTTTGGCCGAGATATTGTCTATTGGTACTGCTTTGGTCCAACGAGTGAATCTGTCGACGATGGTGAGGTAGCGTTGGCCGTTTGAGGGCGGCAGCTGTCCGACGACGTCAACATGATTTCTGAATCTCACTGTGACGTCGGGGAAATTACGTACTGGGCATTTTGTGTCTGTGACCATACTGCGTTGTCACTGGAGACAACACTTCATCCACTCCACACTCGTTATTTGCTACCGGCTACCATAAGCGATGTAGAACCAGACGGAGCGTCGATTGCGTACCTGGTTGGCTCAGACGGTGGAGGGATTCCGAAGCTTGCTGGCGGAAGTTCGGAGGCCGATGTGGACGTGACTTAACTGTGGACACATTGAAACACAGTTGCACGCTGGCACCTGGAGTGTCTACGGATTGTAGTTGCACTGACGTCCGTGCATCTTCTAACGGGCTTTGCAGCTCGTTGTCTCACCTCCATGCTTGTGCAAGTGCTGCATAGTGCAGTGTAGAGACGCTAGTGACGTGAGAGACAGTCAACTACGATGTTACCGATCCCGAAATGTTTTGCTTCTGCGAACTGTTCACAATATTTACAGACCACAAGCCGCTGACATACGCCTTCTGGAAAAATGTGAAGGCGCGAGTCTCGGCATGAGGACGAAAATTTTTAACAGCCTCGCACATAGTCAGCAGTTCGCGGTCGTACGCGCTCCTTTCTTTTCCGAGGTGGTCAGCTTTTTAGAGAAAAAAGCTAGCGGCTAACAGGCTGCTTCAACGCATTGTAGAAGCACGCCGCGTAAGTAGGTGATCAGGTGTTACTGAATACATTCCCGATTAAGAACAAGAAATGTAGTATATTAAAAATACATTTATTCATTGCAACACCATATCCCATATCTGAATTTTTTCAGTTTCACTGTCATTCAAGGGATGTCGGGTGGGTAGGTGCAATAGATAGCCGAACCACTCCTCTCACCTTCCTCCTCCCCCACGACACTCCCGCCTCACCCAGCTCATCGCTACAAATTGTGCGGCGTGGAATGACTGTCGTGCCAACCATCCGACAAAAGATGGTCTTGTGTCAGTGCGCACGTTAAATTTCTCCAGAAACTTTGCCCTTCAGAGTTTCGTCCCCCTGGCATTTAAAGACTACAAATGTTTGTGGGACACTTCGTGCGATGAATATAGGAATATATTCAATAAATGCGCTTTTTCATTTTTTAATGAATCCATAATGGTTTTGAGTGGCATTCAGAGAGGAAAAGTCCGTCGAACTTATGCATTTCTATTCATAGCTTAACAGAAATGAAAACAAAGTTTGCATATGAGGCCGTTGTGCTATAAGCGATAGAAATCCTTCTCATTTTTCAGAAACACAGCCGTCCTAGCATTGTGGGTGGTGCAGGTGTCTGTGTTCCACTATACAGTGGACTTCTTGTCTTGGAAGACAGTAGAACCGTGAATCCTGAAGCTGAATGTTGGCGGTATCAGGGTGTCCATGCTGATACAGTGCCTGGTGAGTCTTTTGAGTATTGAATTTTCAACAAATGTCCAACGAGTTAATCACTGCTGTGTCGATATTGCTGTGGGAAGGAGTGGTCTTTGCTGGCTTCCTGGACATTGACCCTGGCCCCTCCCCAACGCAGGGAAGTGTTCGTGCCGTAGGACGGCATTCGTGACGTATGCCAAGTATTCTTCAGCTTCATACGTGAACTATTTCAAAACACGGTTTTCAATGCCATCGGTACCAGCAGCATTCCTGGCCGAGGTGTGCTTGATAGCCCACGTGACTCCCCGAGTGCCTGTCATTTCGACGAGCCTATGCTAGGCTAAAGGCCGTGTAAACTCGTGCTCCGTTTAAAATGTGAATGAATGCTGGGTGTAACAGAACCAGTGTTCTACCCATCAGTTTCGTGTCTCTCGCTTAGTTCGCCCCTGGCCCCGGAGCGCCACCCTGCCACACGAAGCGACGAAAGGCGAACAGCGATGGATCGACTCCAGACAAGCCGCCACGTATATATATAAATAAACCGTCTTATGATGAAATTGTAGTGACGTTCATCTGAACTGTAATGTCTCCTTAAGCCAGCGTTCAGTTTCCTAAAGTGGGGAAATATGTACAGAAAACAGGAGGAGATGTCTTCTGTAACGTCTGCTTTTTACGAAGTGGTTGAGGGTTGACTGCATAACTATTCGCTCTCAGGGTAACGAATTCCAGTTAACTGCAATAGCTTCGAATCGTGGGTATTGCAAGTATGGCTGATAAAGGTGAAAGGTTTGAGTCCAGTTATTTCACTTCGTCGATCAGCTTCCATTAAAACGTTTGGTATCCGGGAGCAAAAACACGGAGTTTAAGAACATAACTTACTGTAGCCGGTTAGTCACCAAGCTGAAAGCACTGTTCAGACAAGTTGTTAGTTCATGTGTAGGGAGCCTGACCGAAAAGAAAATTGCTAACACGCTGATCCGTCAGTTTTGAGTGAAGTGCTATTATCATTCGACCCCACGAAATGCGGACCCGGTTGTCTGCACTCACAGCGTCGCTATACGCTTAATAAGCGTTGCCGCTTCTGTTGCTGTATTCTGAGACGGCAACACTGTGAAGATAATTTTGCATATTTATCAGAACAGTTCCATTTTCTTGTATCAACACAAGCATCTTCGTCGCTATTGGAACGACTGCTTAGCTCTGAAAACTCATTTGGTCCTAAGCACACATCAGAAAGCCGGTATCGTATACGCAACAGAATGGTTTGAGCGCAGGTGAGTAACCAGGTCAGTTGTAGATAGTAAGTATATAATTAACTCACTCACTCTCTTTGCCGCTACAGCCCGCGTCGGGCCTTGGAGAATCTCCGCCCACTGTTCTCTCTGGCTGCCTTGCGACTCCCCCTTCTTACTCCCATTGTTCTAATGTCCTGTACTTACTCTCTCACCGATTAATTGTATCAGTAGTGAATGATCGTTCCGAAAACGTAGAATTCCACGCCGGAGCCGTGGAGTGAAATATTCATATCCAAATATCGCAACATCCGTACCTCGTTAAGATGAACTGGAAGATTGCAAACTAACGTCCAGTTCAACTCCACAAGGAAATCACAATTTTTCTTCGAATATTTATACAATAATGCTTCATCGAGATTCCTACAGAATATTACCATCATGCATCGGTAATAGTAAAGACTTTATGTTCGAACTTGGTCGTAACAATATTTGCTAGACAGTTCGCCGAAGGAGATCACATAACCACACGTTGTGTTTATGTCTATTGTTATATGCACTTTCAAAGATAATTACGTGTGAGACCGAGTCGAGAATGAAAAGGATATCTGTAAATTCACCTTTAGGCTGGCAGCTGTGGGGTGTTGAATTGAGGGCAGTATCATCCTGGACCAGATGGACGGGAACATCAGTGTATATATTCATAACGTACAAAAACGGCCTCCCCAGGTCACGCATTGCATGCCTTCTTAATCACCTGTTACCTATTGCCGACACATTAATTTGGTGAAGGTATTGCTCATTGAAGTTGCTACGGCCTTATCAATACCGTACCCCTCCCCCTTCCTCCCTTCTCGATGCTTGTGGATCGCAACCTTAGCCTTTATTTTTGCTTCAAATGGTAGAAGACAGACCTTAGTAGTCTTCAGTGCCTTCAACACAACCGTAGGCTTGGTTGTAGGGTCCGTATTATACTGCTCAGTCTAATAGTCGTTGAAAAATTCCCCTTTGTCCACAGACCGCCACTCACCTAAACCCACATCCATTTTGCCCTTGTCCTCCTGGACAGTTCATGTGTGATTGTCCACTAACTTCGTACTTAAATACCGCAATAAAACTCCATCTACCACGCCATGAGTTACTCTGACAGTCTCAAGCCTATTCACATTGTTATATCAACATACATATTGACCGCAATAGCAACCTCATCAACCGAGCGAGGTGGCGCAGTGGTTAGCACACTGGACTCGCATTCGGGAGGACGACGGTTCAATCCCGCGTCCGGCCATCCTCATTTAGGTTTTCCGTGATTTCCCAAAATCGCTATAGGCAAATGCCGGGATGGTTCCTTTGAAAGGGCACGGCCGACTTCCTTCCGCGTCTTTCCCTAATCCGATGAGACCGATGACCTTGCTGTGTGGTCTCTTCCCCCAAACAATCCAATCCAATCCAACCTCATCACGCTCAGCAGTAGTCAGCTTCGCTCCATCCAACGCAGATCCTTCACATGCGATCAACAAACTAATACTCTGCTGCATGCTGGGGCCTTGCACATGTTGCAAGAATTCCTTTCCCTCTCATTTACTTTCACTATCATTACTTACTGTATCAATGTAATTGCAGTCCCTGTGGTAAAGTTAACGTCACATCCCCACTCACGTTTCTTACGTCCATCACAACATTCACGCCCTCCCCCCCCCTTCTACACAACGTAGTACTAAGGATACGAGTAACCCTATGCTTGATGTTCCGGCGTAACATAGTGCTGGCACGTCGACATGGAACATAGCTGCAAAGAAGACACTGAGACATCAGCCAATAGTACGGTGACTAGGACCCCACCACGACGGGAGCGGCCTCTATACGAAGAGAATATAAGGGCCGCTCCTGCCAGCCTCATAGCCACTGGCAGTGATGGCACTGTTCAGATGAGACCTCTGCCTTACGCTTATTGTCTGCATGGAAATTGTGTATAGCGAAGTCTAAAGCATGCCCTCACAGTCTCTTTAGGCAACCTATTACAAACAACCCTGGGTTACAGGCACCCTCAATTGCGGTAGCACATCTTGCTAAAGGGACTACGCGTTCATTTGTAATATTTGTTGCTTGAGAAGAACGCTTTGTCATCAGAATAGAGGGCTGATGAGAGGCATAGGGGATTGGTGTCATCCGTGTATGAGACGTATAACACAGGGACCTGCACTAACCCTGTGTAAGTGGAGCTCCTGCGTTCGGAGAACTTGGTGGTGTCTATCTTAACGCAGAAGCTTCTGCTGGACGAATACGTTCTCAAGTGTTCGACGTTTTGACCAGGAATCCGAATGCGTACAGTTAGTACAATAGCTGATCTTTTCTTAATCACTCCTCCATCAACCCAGGGAGTCCGTAACCTGCCCTTTTCGGTGTAAGCCATGTGTTTGTCTGCATTATTGAGTTTTTCCACCTCACCAAACTCAAACAGTAAATTTCTATTGCCAATCCATGCTCGAGGGATGTCTGGGCGTGTTATGATTTCAATCAATACGCAATGTCTTCCATCTCTGTCAGGTTCTTTTCGTAGCCTATAGCTCGTTACTCTTGATGCTACGGCAATTCTTGTGTCCAGTTGATAACCGGAGGAGCCGCGTACTCCCCCATCACAGTAGTACCTCAGTTGTGAAAAAAGGCACTGCTGTGTTTTCTTTTTCCACAAAGGAACACTGAGCCACAGATCCACTTGCATGCTCATGCAATGGCGATCCTAATTTATACTTTGAACTAGCGGCTCTAACTCTTGTCGCAATTGCTTCGAATAGCCTACGTTGAGTGCAAACCTAGGGTAGTCGATTTGAAACTCTTCGGGTATTCCCAATCTCTCCAGCATCTGTTGTTGCTCGTGTGTTAACATTGTAGCCGGTGCCCATCCAAGTAAGTTTACAGTTGGAGTTGGCGCAATTGGTGGTGGTGGTGGTGGTGGTGGTGGTGGTGGTGGTGGTGGTGGTAGTGGTCCGGGAGCTGCTTGCTGAGGGGGCGCTGCCAGTGGCGGCTGCTGCTGTCCTGCCTCTTGCGGTTGCGCTTCCTGGTTGCCCAGTTCTCCATAGTTCTCGATAGTCTTCCGTATTATCATCCATCGGTGGCGGCGCTGCCGGGGGAGGCACCACTTCTGGTCGTAATTCAGGGGGTAAATCCCATAGTACTCCAGCTTGTCTGTTCAGTGTGTACTCCTTGTCTCTTATGACCCAGTACGCTGCAACACCTGGTGCGGACACTCCCTCATATAATTTGTGTGTATTTACATCTACACGACCGAAGAATCCAGAAACTCGGTCGAATAGTGTCGGACTCGGGAATTTTGAGGACCCGGATGGTATCTTGCATAAATTTCGTTTCATGAGACTCCCAATTCCTCGGAGGTAGTAATTGATAACCGAGTGAACTGAACTGGATATTGATTTGACCGAATGTACCTTACCAAATTCTTTTCTTCTGGCGTTGCTCTACCATCGTGGTCCCGAATTGCGGAAATTCTCGCCCACAAGTGCATGATGATAAAATACTGGTACATGCCTTGGGACATATACTTGTTAAACTCTCGATCAGGCGCGCACACTGCTACATACGTGGAATTGACAAGGGTCACAAACCCATCAAATGTGTCTGTAAACCTTTTTTCTCCGGCGTCCTCTACAAAGCCCTTAACACCGTCTATGACGAACGACTCCTGCCACAGAGGGTCATTAGTCAGTCTCGAAGGTGTCTTTGACAGGTGCGTTGGTTTAGGAACCGTTGGCGGCACGGGTTTCACACGACCCTCAACCGCTGGTGCGGATGGTGTCGGTGACTGCTCTTTCTCTGCGGCGGGCGCGGCAGGCTGTTGCGTGTTACTATCATCAGCATGGAGGTGATAAGGTGTTTGATAGTGGCGAAGTGTAAGGATGAGTTGTCAGTAGCCTGACCTTATATTCTCTTACACAGGAGATACATGTATTGATTCATTTTCTCAGCAAAATTAGCATGCGCGTTCCTTTTACATTCCTGTTCACCTATGTGTTTCTGACAAGGCTGTTGTATGGCAACTATGTAGAGATAACCTCACCTTTCTCTGAATAGGGAAGGCAGTTTTTAATTCTTTGAAGGGTGCACATATTTGATTTAGAATTAGCTGTACTGACACGGAGTGTAAGAATGCTTGGTAAGCTTCGATACTACTTCACCAGTATTCTTGTCACTGTCAGTTACGAAATTTGGGCCTCTACAGGTGGTAAATATGTCGGTATCGATGTTTCCTAACTCAACTTTCCCATCCTTCGACAAACAACGACTGGTAGCTAAGAGCCATCGAAAATTCCCGACAAGAAAATTGAGCTACAATTTCCAAACTGATTCTTACCAAGAAACTGTGTTCATTGAATAGTGTGAAGATCTGTAAAACGCTTTTCGTGTGCATGAACATACGAGAACTGATGAACTAAAGAGGGACCAGATGTCAAGCTCATTAACACGTGCTTGGCTGTGAACTACGCTCACTAACACTTCCTTCGGTGTGACATTACTTGTTACAGATTTAGATACCGAGATGAATTTTTCTGGATTCGTATTCCTACACGCACACGCACACTGATGGGCTTGATGATATCAGCAATGCACATACTAATACCACACGCAATTCTGTGTTGAAGTGCTTAGGGATGATCAGCATATAGCAATACGTGTCTGTAGAGGCAAAGCAGGAAAAGGAATTAACCAGTATTAAGAATGTTTAGCAAGCCCCAAAGACTGTTCAGCGACTCTGCACCCCTGTTTGTCATTTGTGGTGATGCTTTGCAACATGTCTTCCAACTCCTGGTATTTAAGATTTATTGCCTGAACAAATCGTGAACTGAAACTCGAATGTGTACTACATACTTCAGACAATCTGAATGCTTTGTTTCCTGAAGTATTCTTTTTGAGGCCTTGGATAAAATTAACGGAATGCTACAAGACCATAAATGGAACGTCTAACTGCTGTCCTGTTTCTAGAACAATGCAACAGTGCTAAATTGAGTTCATTAGCATAACAGTGCAAAAATAGACATCTCTGATATTTTTGGACAATTCCATGTTCACATTCCATTACTGAAGCTTCGTCATACGTTCGGCACACAGTTAAGTCAATAACTCCAAAATGTAAAGTGCATTGAGAAAAGTTCTAATAAATCACGACCGCTTTCGTCATTATAAACGTCGTGAAAGGAACATCGGTGCTACTGCCTTCAGTACAAAACCATAGAAAAATACTCATTGTGCTTTTATAAGGAGCATCCACAGTTCACCCTTCTTGCGCTCCAAGGAAGGCACATAACTGTAACCCTCCTTTCGTGCTATAATTAACGAAGTCGGTAACGAGTTCAGTTATTTCGTTTTGAATTGAGCTGCGTGTTCGTTGAGCCCAAAGTATTCGGCAGGTTACCACGAATAAACTGTTCCTGTCCAGACAAAAGTTGCAATAATTAAAGGTAACTCCCTTTGTCGGAACTTCCCTCGTCAGTGTCCAGAGTGCAGGCTTCTGCTTGCCTAAGAAACAAACACCAGTATCTCTCGACTATGAGTCCCTTGTTTCACAGTCGTTATTTGTTTTTGTTGTTGGGAATTGCGTTGCTTCAAGGAGTAAATGTGCAGCTAAATGATCTAACAGCCGAACTCCTGTAGTAGCGAAGGTGTCTTCGTAAATTGTTGTTCCTTGGCTTTTATATGAACATTTTTATCTCACACGCTCCAGTAGAAGCTGGTGTCCTTTCTCCTTCAACCCACCAAACGATACATCCAAACAATACAGTTCGTTAAAGGGCAACCTGTAAGACAAGGATGCTTTCTATAACAAGAAAACTGAAATTTTCTGGTTTGTTCTCATCAACTAATTTGTCATTGCGCTTATAAAGACAAGCGATTCACATCACACTAAGTTTCGTAAGTGGCGCACTTCGTTTCCTAAATCTGGCTTGAAAGTGATTCATGTAATTAGCGAAATAAAAACTAGTACTCCTCTACACGCGATGTAATATAAGCAGGTAATCACCAGCTCTCCTACTGAGGATTGCCTCATTGCTACTGTCCTGAGACACACCACACCACACTGCCTGCCTGCCTGCCTGCCTGCCTGCCTGCCTGGTGGCTGCTGCGTGGAAACAAGAGGGTGTTTATAGAAGCCTCCGGTAAACTGTTCAAATTGGCAGCATGATCAATGCAGTAAAGTGTTAGTTCAGGGATGGTTCGAATGAAACTGTAGCAACAAAGAAACTTAACCGTTTCATATTAATGTAGTCTGTTTCCTTGTAAGGTAATATCTGTGTTAAGTGCCGTAAGATTTCTGTTTTATTATAAGGAGATTGCCTAAAAGATAAAAAGCACAAAAATTAGATGTGTCTTCATTTGATGACATTGAGTTGAGTTAAAGTTTGTTTGTTACGCCTGAATACAGAAGGTCAGTATGAAAGTGGTCCTGTTGTACAGTTGATGGTACACACCACCAGCTGGAGTGTTTTCATGAAAACTACAATTAATACTTGATCTCTGAGGGCTGCGTGCTATCCGGCAACTCCCAGTACAGCAGAAATGGCGTCTTTGAACTTGACATGCCAATGAGCAGCACATCCATCTGCAAGTCCATTCAGAAACCGTATGCACGCAGCATACGTAGGCCAAGTACAAGCTGCATTGGCATCCCTTCCAAGATGGCGACGGACATGGGCAGGAGTTCCATTCCACTCGTCAGTGAAGAGCATATACTGGGCCAACACGTGTTCCCAAGGCACTGCTGCAAAGTCCAGCAAACATTCTCCAGCAGCCGTAAATTGCTGCATTCCACGTTCGCCGCCGACATGGTCGTCCTCTGTGCACCTGTTTCGACTAAGGCCTTGGCGGGACAGCTATTTACCGGGCACTTGACGTACAGCATGTTGCCATTATGGGATTCCACCTGATTCTGAAGCCCCATCTGTCGGTGCTCCCTGAACGCATGGATGAACCCGTTAGGGCGTGCTGTTGAAGTGGGCAGAGCAGCAGTAGCGATGACCGGCAGCTGCAAGTGGAGCTCCAGCTGTGGGGCAAGCGGCTTCAGCTGTATTGGCAGCTGTGCCAACAGCAGCACCATCATGGGCTGCTCATGGGCATGGATCATCACAGGTAACAGCAGCTGGCAGGTCCCTCTGACGACCAGCGTCCAGAGAAGACTCGTAGTTACGCACTGCTCCACACGACGAATCAAACTTTCATTTGGCCATCTGTAGTAGCTGGCTAGTGAGAGAGTGCCAGACGCCTGGTGCTGGGCTAGCACTGTGTCATCAATGCGACTTCTCGTCCTTGGAGACACATCCAGATCTGTCTATGCCTCGTCAGATGTTCTTTTACGATTTTCTTCATCCTCTGACGCCAGAAAATAAAGCGCCAGCTCTTTTTCCTTCCTTTCTATTTTAAGATGGCAATCAACTTGCCGTTGTGATTTTTGCACACTGTGTAAAGTACCGTCTTACACAATGAGTCGCGCAGGGAGATAGCGGCATGAACCATCTTCAGACAATTGGGTACCACCCGGCAAGCAGTTTCGTTCGTGTCGTGTAAGTACTGACACTTTCGCAAACAATTCGCTCTCGAATTGCCTGCCTCTATGGGTGGTGACGTGGAGCGGGCAGTCAAACTGCTAGATCCAGTGCGACACAACGCATGCGCCAAGGTTTCGGCGAGACATTATCTATTGGTACTGGTTTGGGCCAACGAGTGAATCTGTTGACGACGGTGAGCAGGTGGCGTTAGCCGTTTTAGTGCGGCAGCTGTACGTCGTCAGCGTGAACATTTGTGAATCACACTGTGACGTCGGGGAATTATGTACTAGGACATATTTGTGTCTGTGACTACACTGCGTTGGCACTGGAGACGAAACTTCGTCCACTCTACTACCCTTCTTTGCTCTAGACCACTTTAAGCGATGTAGAACCAGACGGAGCGTAGATCGCGTACCTGGGTGGCCGAGACAGTGGAGGGATTCGAAAGCTTGCTGTCTGCATGGAAATCGTGTAGAGCGAAGGACACTGATAATTTGCCTTTTTCACAATGAAGTGTAGCAAGCAATTGGCGACATGCAAAGTTCGGCGAACAGTTGAGATTATTTACAGACCACAAGCCGCTGGCATTCGTCTTCTGGCAAAATATTGTGAAGGTGCGAGCCTCGACATGGCGACAAAAGTATTCGACAGCTTCGTACATCGCCAGCAGTTGGCAGTCGTACGCGCTCCTTTCTTTTCCGAGGTGGTCAGCTTTTTAGAGAAGAAAGCTAGCGGCTGACAGGCTTAATCAACGCACTGCAGAAGCATGCCGCCTAATTAGGTTCAAAAATGGCTCTGAGCACTATGGGACTAAACTTCTAAGGTCATCAGTCACGTAGGAATTAAGAACTACTTAAACCTAACTAACCTAAGGACATCACACACATCCATGCCCGAGAAAGGATTCGAACCTGCGACCGTAGCGGTCGCGCGGTTCCAGACTGTAGCGCCTAGAACCGCTCGGCCACTCCGGCCGGCCCTAATTAGGTGATCTGGTGTTACGGAATACATTCCTGATCAAGAACAACAAATGTAGTATATTAAAAATACATTTATCTATTGCAACACCATATCCCATATCCGATTTACCAGTTCCACTCTGATTCTGGGGATGTCGGATGGGCGGGGGAAACAGACACACGAACCCTTCCTCTCCCCTCCCTGCCCCCCACCACACCCCCGCTCCACCCAACTCCTCTTAACAAATTGTGCGGCGTGGAACACTGTCGTGCCAACCGCCCGCCAAAAGATCGTCTTGTGTCACTGCGTGCGTCATTAAATTTCTCCAGAAACTTTAAATGCCAGGTGGACGGAACTTTGCCCTTCAAAGACTACAAATGTTTGTGGGACACGTCGCACGATGAATATAGGAATATATTCAATAAGTGCGCTTTTTCATTTTTTAATGAATCCATAATGGTTTTGAGTGGCATTCAGAGAGGAAAAGTCCGTCGAACTTCTGCATTTCTATTCATAGCTTAACAGAAATGAAAACAAAGTTTGCATATGAGGCCGTTGTGCTATGAGCGATCGAAATCCTTCTCATTTTTCAGAAACACAGCCGTCCTAGCATTGTGGGTGGTGCAGGTGTCTGTGTTCCACTATACAGTGGACTTCTTGTCTTGGAAGACAGTAGAACCGTGAATCCTGAAGCTGAATGTTGGCGGTATCAGGGTGTCCATGCTGATACAGTGCCTGGTGAGTCTTTTGAGTATTGAATTTTCAACAAATGTCCAACGAGTTAATCACTGCTGTGTCGATATTGCTGTGGGAAGGAGTGGTCTTTGGACATTGACCCTGGCCCCTCCCCAACGCAGGGAAGTGTTCGTGCCGTAGGACGGCATTCGTGACGTATGCCAAGTATTCTTCAGCTTCGTACGTGAACTGTTTCAAAACACGGTTTTCAATGCCATCGGTACCAGGAGCATTCCTGGCCGAGGTGTGCTTAATAGACCATGTGATCCCCGAGTGTTGGTCATTTCGACGAGCCTATGCTAGGCTAAAAGCCGTGTAAACTCGTGCTCCGTTTAAAATGGTGAATGCAGGGTCTTTCAGGACCAGTGTTCTACTGGTTTTCGTGCCATCAGTTTCGTGTCTCTCGCTTAGTTCACCCCCGGACCCGGAGCGCCACCTTGCCACACGACGCGCCAACGTAGCCACGATAGGCAAACAGCGGTAGATCGACTCGAAACAAGCCATCACGTCTCGATACACACTTGTTACACTTCAGATAGAGATGACTAAGAAATTTTAGTCTTCTTAAGCGAGTGTTCGGTTTCCTAAAGTGGGGAAATATGTACAGAAAGCAGGAGGAGATGTCTTCTGTAAAGTCTGCTTTTTACGAAGTGGTTGAGGGTTGACTGGAATTCGTTACACTGAGAGAGAATAGTTATTCAGTTATCTACAGTAGCTTCGAATCGTGGGTATTGCAAGTTTGGCTGATAAAGGTGAAAGGTTTGAGTCCAGTTATTTCACTTCGTCGATCAGCTTCCATTAAAACGTTTGGTATCCGGGAGCAAAAACACGCGTTTTAAGAACATAAATTACTGTTGCCGGTTAGTCACCAAGCTGAAAGCACTGTTTAGACAAGTAAAGTTATTTTAGTCCATGTGCAGGGAACCTGACCGAAAAGAAAATTGCTAACTCGCTGATCCGTCAGTTTTCAGGGAAGTGCTGTTATCGTTAGACCCCACGACATGCCGACCCGGTTGTCAGCAACAACGTTTATTAAGCCTATAGCGACGTTGTGGGTGCAGTCTCAGAAAACGGCGACAGAAGCGGCAGTGTAAAGATAAACACGCAAAATTATCAGAACAGTTCCATTTTCTGGTACCAACACATGCATCTTCGTCGCTATTGTATGCTTCGGACCTAATGAGTTTTCAGAGCTATGCAATCGTTCCATCAGAAAGTACATATGACGCTCTTACACATAATTATCTTAAAGTTTACCGAGTCCAGAATCAAAAGCATATCGGCAATTTCACCTGCAGGCTAGCAACTGTGGGGGGTTTTAAATTGTGGCAAATATCGTCCTGGACCACATGGATGGGAATGTTAGTGTACATATACTTAACGTTGAAAGACGGCATGCATTTACCCCCGGTCAGACATTAGTACCTTCTTAATCACCTGTTCCCTGTTACTGACACAGATTAATTTGGTGAAGGAGATGCTCATATAAGTTGATAGGACTTTATCAATACTGTATTGGCGCCCCCCCCCCCCCTTTCCTAACTTGTGAATTGCAATGTTAGCTTTTTTCTATGCTTCAGATCATACAGGAAAGACTTTACTAGTCTTCAGAGCCTTTAACATAACTGCATGCTTGGTTGTAGGGTCCCTATTATACTGCTCAGTCTAATAGTCGTCGAAAAATTGGACTTGGTCCACATACTGCCATCCATTTTGCCCTTTTCTTCATGGACAATACGTGTCTGGTTATCCACTAACTTCGTAGCTGAATACTCAATAAAACTCAGTCTACCCCACCATGAGTTCCTCCTACCGACTAAAGCCTGGTAATGTTGTTACACCAAAATACATACTGACCGCAGTAGCAACCTCATCACGCTCAGCTGTAGTCAGCTTCGCTCCGTCCAACGCAGAGATTTCATATGCGATCAACGAACTAATTGTCCACTGCGTGCTGTGGGGCCATGCACGTGCTGCAACAGTCCTTTTCCCACTCGTTTACTTTCACTGTCACTACATACTGTATCGATGTAATTACTCTCTCATGTAAAATTAACATGACATCCCCTACTAATGTTTCTTCCGTCCGTCACATCATCAACGCCGCCTTTGACCCACCGTAGTATGGTGGATACGAGTAACCTTCTGGTTAATGTTCCGGCGTAACATCAAGCGCTTGAACGTCGGCATGAAACGCATCTGCAAAGAAGGCTGTGAGCCATCAGTCAATAGTATGCTGACCAGGACCGCACCACCACGACGGCAGCGGCGGCCTGTATCTGAAGAGCATATTAGGCACTGTGGCGTCTGCCCCACTTCCAGCGTCTAACTGTTTACATGAGACTTGTGCCGTATATTAGTTGTCAGCATGGAAATTGTATATAGCGATGGACATTGCCTTTTTTCACAATGAAGTGTCGCAAGCAATTGGCGATATGCAAATAATCAAAGTTAAGTATTGCCAATTACTGTCACAAACTTCATTAATATGAGCTGGTTCTATGTTTTCTAGCTATAAGAGAAAATAACTTACTAGGCACCCTATGTTACACGAGTTGGCAGGATCCCACACTGAAGCCAACTTACAAAGAAATTAATATACCCACCAGTCCACCTCCAATGTCATCGGTTTATAATCTTGTTATATTAAGAGGCTAATCGATTTGGACCAGTAAAGAATTGACCAATTTTTGTAACTACTGGGAAAGTCTGAGGGGAGCGACAGCTGGACTGGTGCCTGAAGGTTGTAATTTTTCCTCCTCCTATCTACGTAATTCTGTAGCTTTCAATTCGTTCGAGCAATCAATCATTCATGATAGGAAACACAGTCATAGCTCAGTCACTCAATGTTTCTGAAATTTTACTTGTTAGAATGAAATCAGGAGATGATTCTTCTTCTCTGCAGGCTCGTGCTTTGCGGCAGTCTGCTAATCTGTACAAATAAAATGCCTCGTAATTTTGGGAGCGTTGTATAATCAGTCGGGAAACCTCAGATCAAGCGGATATTGGCTTTGATGAAGTTTAACCTTCCGAAGAAGTAATGGAGCTCTTGGATTATTAAATGCAGGTTCGTATCCAGTCTTTCGGAAGTCCCTTCTGATTAACAACTATGCAATATATCGATAAATATGATTAATTCCCAATTGTCACATACACACCTTTTTTTGAAGGAGCAATATATATATATATATTTCCTTTTTAATCGTACAATTCGTATCAGTTATCTTCTGTGATAAATCTCAATAATCAAATTACAGTTCTTCGAAACCAAGCTCATGCTAATCGGCACGAAGACAATCTCGGAAGCTCTCTTCTTCTCTTTTAACAACCACCAGAGAGAGTACTACAAAGAATACTTATGCGCTCATGGCATAGCTATTGTATGAACTACTTTTCGCATGGATTCTGCGAGTATGAAGATAGAAAATTAGTAAACGTCATTCAAGGGTAGAATTGTATCAGAATAATTCATCGAATATAAAGAGATATTACAAGGTCAATGAGGATCTGATTGTTCTTCTTCTGGGCCTCCCTGAATTCCTTCATCAGTTCCATGATCAGGTTCATCGTCTGCATCCCATTGGATCAATTGTTAGGTATTATGGTGCAGTGTCTGTGGGGTTACCTAGAGCTTCCTCTGTCTTGGTGGACCTGGTTATTGTTGTTTCTCCCGGTGTTCTTGCGTTTGTCTCTGGCGTTGTGACAGGGCTTGCACCGATTTCTCGACGTTTTCGCGGTTCTTTGGTGGAGAGAACATCTCTATATATGTTGCCCTTGGAGTGTCAGGCCTTGGTTTTACACAAGTTGTGTCTGTGTGTGTTCTCCTGATTTGTCTCTGTGTGGTTTGATGGGGCAGCTGTGTCTTGTTTTTTTGTGTGTGTGGGGGTTGGCGTTCACACCCTTCGCCTTCTGTGCGTTTTTTTTTGTGGACCTTGGAGCCTTGGTACCCTGCTTTGTGGTTTTCCTCACACAGCGCGCACCTTACTTGTGGGTCTATGTGTTCTACTGTGCAATTGCTAATGTTGTGGGGTTCGGCGGATTATCTACAGTGGACGAGCATCTGGTAGTGGGCGACAATGTGATCCAGTCCCTGACACCTGAAGCACTGCACAACATCGTTGTTGAGGAGGAGTGGCTCCGTGGTGACAGGGACTGCCAGAACAGCTTTTATCTTGCGCCTGTTCTGCGGTGTTTGGTACAATAACCTGGAATAGTGGCGACTTGCTTTCTGGCCCATTTTTACCCATCTGATCTACTGTTTCGACTACAAATCCCTGGGCTGTCAGGTCTGTCTTGACTGCCCGGGTCGAGAGCCTTATGGGGAGGTCCTGTAATGACAATGTTTTTGTTCCTTGTCTTGCTGGTTGGGGAACGTGTAATGAAGTACATTTTTGTCTGTGATGGCCTTTCTGATGGTGTTATAGTTTTCGATGTTGTGTAGATTGTTCATTATTTTGTGCGCCCCCCCCCCCCCCCCTTCTGTTGGTTTTGCTGTAAAGTTGTCCCCCTTGAGTTGTGGTTTCATCATGTCATGGGTTTCCTCATAGTTGCGGGAAACTCCACGACGATCGGTGGGAGGTCGTGTGAGTTGTGATTCTGTGCTGTTGTTTCTCGTGTTTCGTCTGACGCATCAGCCACATCCTGAAACCTGTTTGGGGTTGGGATCCACTCACCGAGCAGGTAGAAGTCTCGGCAGGTGAAAGGTTTTTCTCGCCAGCACAAAACCCTCAGAGTCCCCCCCCCGGTTTCGCGGATCCCTTCCAGGGCGGCAGTTTCCTGGTTCCCTTCCAGGGTGACGACAGGTGCTGTCGTTGGCTCGGGAGCCGCGGGCTCCTCAGTTGTATGGGGGCGAATTTGAGTTTGGAGGTGGGATTCCTGCTCTTTTTGTTTCTCTCTCCTGTCCTTCTTTGCACGCCGCTGCTTTGTGGACGTGCTGTTGAGTGGGGGGGATTTGAGGAATTGAGATTGGGTAGGGGGTTGGATAGCAGTTCCGGGTTTGGGAAAGATTTTGGTCGGTTGACGGGACTTCTGCTTTCCATTTAGGTCGAAGATGTGTTCGGCTAGGCAATTTCGGGCGTTGGCAAGCAGGAGCGGACTAAGGACGAGGGGAGGAGGGGTGGCGTCGCAAGTACTGACGATGTATTTTGTTGTGGGCGTATTGTGTATTGCTGCATTAGGTGCATTTCATGTCGAAGGCGGAAAAGGGGGCTGCTGCCAGGAGGTGCCAGTTACAGCTCTCGTAGTCACCGTTAGGTGGCCAGGCTGCATTGCTGGCCGTATTGAACTAGTGGTCGCGGAGGTCCGGACGGCGGCGGTGGAAACCTTCTCTGCGGTTTCGTGACCGGCTTCCAGGCCCTGGCCCATATTTTCCCTAACCTTGGGGGTGGGGGGGGGGGTCGGGGAAGGGCAGAGCCTGGCTCTGCAGCAGCTGGAGTGCTCGAAACGGCCGGAAACGCGGCCCCTGGCAACGACAAGAAGCGCCTTCTATCGACAGCGGAAGACAGTATCGACCCCAAGGCATCACCTGCATAAGACATCCCGCAGCGGCGAAAAACACGACAATACTGTTTTAAATGTTTTCCGAGGCTGCTTTGCCCTCAGAGGATGCTGAGCGCCAAACTGTATTTTAATAAAAACGCAGTTGGTCGCCGCTGCGTCCTTGGTATGCTCAAGTTTTAAAGCGTTATGCACCCTCGAGACGTAACGCGCAAGCAGGTCCCTATGGCTCGGTGTAGTTGCGTAAGTGCTCCTGCAGCTCTGTACGCAATCACGGCACAGTACACCTGGCACCGAGCGACTGGACTGATGATGCTGCT
This sequence comes from Schistocerca cancellata, assembly GCF_023864275.1. Taxonomy (NCBI): domain Eukaryota; kingdom Metazoa; phylum Arthropoda; class Insecta; order Orthoptera; family Acrididae; genus Schistocerca; species Schistocerca cancellata. The sequence continues at coordinate 99,615,113 of NC_064627.1, forward strand.
ACTGCTCTCATTTGTTAGTTTCCCCTCTTTGGGGAAGTGTGAGGGGGAGTTTGTAGCCTTTCGGCTTTTACTCCCCTGTGTACGTGTGTGTACGTGTGTGTACGTGATTATTTCTGTAGGGTTTTGGTGTCTGTGACATATGATGATTATTCTGTTTGAGTCTGGTACTTGCCTGAGGTAGGCGAGGTGCTTGGTGCATAGGAAGGAAGAGGATTAAGGGATTGGGTATTGGGATTTTCTCTTAGACTTAATCGTCGAAGATCGTCATGGGGTGCTTGTGCTTGTTGCGGAACATGTCATACCGACCTGGGGAGTGGATGAGGGCGTTTCCTGATCTGGAAGAACTCTCATAGAAAGCCCTTGCCAGATCCTGGAATCGCTCTCTCAGGAGTGGGATTTCGGCTGTGGCGTGCAGGTCGTCTGTGGCGTGCAGGTCGTCTGTGGCGTGCAGGTCGTCTGTGGGGAATCCAGTGCCCTCCTGATGGCGCAGTTCTGCAGCCTCTGGGGTTTGTCCAGGTGCTGCTCTGCCGCGTGTCCCCAGACAGGGCACACACATTCCATTACTGGCCAGATAAGGGCCTGGTATACATTTACTGCTACTGCGCAGGGAAGGGAGCTGGTTGAGTTCAGGATTGGGTATAGGATGCACATTCTGGCGCAGACCTTCTTGTTGAACTCGTCTATGTGGGGTTTCCACGCAAGACGAGAGTCCAAGGTTAGCCGAGGTACTTGACTGTTCTGAGCCAGGGGTGTTGGGTTCCATTTAGGTGAAGGTGGAGGGGGGACTGTTGTGGATTGGCAAGACAGCCAACCCATTATGACAGGAAGCCGAAAGGCACGCGTTAAGCTCACTCAGGCTGGCGTGAGGTCTGGAACAGGTCAAGTAATTGAGACTAGCAAATAAAGTACGTAGCTGATAGAATACTTAACTTTAATCCATAATTGGTGAACATCACTCTTGACGGTACATGTTTTACAGCATCAATAGTAACTGGTAATGGCGTCTTGCTAGGTCGTAGCAAATGACATAGCTGAAGGCTATGCTAACTATCGTCTCGGCAAATGAGAGCGTAATTTACTAGCGATGGTTCACTGACAAAGTCGGCTGTACAACTGGGGCGAGTGCGAGGAAGTTTCTCTAGACGTGCCGTGTGGCGGCGCTCGGTCTGCAATCACTGATAGTGGCGACACGCGGGTCCGACGTATACTAACGGACCGCGGCCGATTTAAAGGCTACCACCTAGCAAGTGTGCTGTCTGGCGGTGACACCACAGGGACATTGAGGAGGTTCGCGCCTTCCGAGCCTGCAGGTAATCAGCATAGCCTGTGTCTTTTCAGAGGTGACGGTGATACGCCAGCGACGGGCCCAGTTTCTGTGTCATCTAAAACCCTTTGTAGCCAACAGATGACCAGGTCCTTGTGCCGTCTGCGTACTGTGCAGTGTGCACCAGGGGGGCCGTTAGAGTGTCCGCAGTGTACAGACTGTACATAACGGGCCCCAGGAGCGATCCCTGTGGCACCCCAGCACGAATATGCCTTTTTGTGGAGCTGGCAGTGTCTACTGTGACAGAGAAAGTTCTGTTCGTGAGATAGCTTTTGATCAGCTTAACTATGCTCCCGGGGAACCCTTGCGTCTACAACTTGTAGAGCAGCTCTCTATGCCATACTGAATCAAAGGCTTAGTGCTACTAGATGCAGCCAATCCCACACTAGCTTCTGTGGTTGAAGCCCTCTGTGGATACTTCAACCTTTCTCATGACCTGTTGTGGGGGAGAGTGGTTCTGCCAGAACCCAAATTGGAAATCCGGCAGAAGTTGCTCTCTGGTAATATGTTCTTGTATGGGTCTTAGCAGGAGGCGCTCATTGATCTTGCTGAGAGTTGGCAAGAGGCGCCTGTAGTGCTGCGGGAATAGGGTCTTTCCCTGGTTTGTGTATCGCAACCACTTCCGCATGTTTCCAGCAAGCTGGGAATTCGCGGGGTCGAGTAATCTCGTTGAGGACGTTCGCGAGCTGTGTGATAGCTGTGGGTGGGAGTTTTTTGGCTAACTGGTTAGTGACGCTGTCGTGCCCTGGCGCCCTTTTTTGTAGGGAGGGACCTAATTACTCTTGCCACATCCTCGGGGGCAAAAAGTGTGGGTTCGTCCCCTGGTTCCTTCTCAGCATTGAGGAAGACAGCCAGTTGACGACTGGCTACCTCTTCATGCTCTTCATCCTGGGGTTCTCTCGCTTGAAACTGCTTCTCGAAGGAGTCGGCGAAGGCGTTGGCCTTCGCAGCATGGCAGTGGAGCAGTCCCCGCTCGCCGTGCAGTGGCGCCATCCTAGCGCGTCTTTTTTGTGAACTGATCGGTTGCTTGCCATAGTGTATGATCGTCTACTTTAGCAATGGCAAAACCGCCTCACAGCTCTCAGTTTCTGTGCTCATTGAGCGCTACCTTCAGTTCTCTCTGGAGACGATTGAGCAGCCTCCTGGTGGCCTGATTTCTGGTGATCTTCCACTCTTTTGCCACTCTATTCTTACGTCGAATTTGAGCTAGCAAGTATTCCGGGAGCTGTATTTGCGGCGGCGGGCCATCCCGTTGTGGAGGGGTGGCCTCTTCTGCTGCCTGCAGGATGGTACCTGTTAGGTCTTGTAGCGCTTGTTCTACTGTTTCGGCAGTAGGTGGCGGAGCGCGAGCGATATCAGAGGCGACAGTTTCTTGGTATCGCTCCCAGTTTGTACGTTTGTAAGACGTCTGGTACCTTGGGAGTGCTACCCATTCTCCCACGTCTACCTCTAGAATCACTGGGTTGTGGTCGGAGGACATTCTGTTGATTGTCCTTGCGGTCACGAACCCCGTAATCCTCCTAGTGAGAGCTATGTCTAACACGTCGGGCCTACCTCCATTTTTTTGGAAAATGTGTGGGCTCGACTGGACCCCATGTTTCGAAATGGTGGTTGCGCGCTAGTTGTTGCAATCTGGCGCCTGCTCTGGAGGTTACTCTAGAATTCCAATCAGGATGTTTGGCATTGAAGTCACCCCCTATTATGAGTTTGCCTCCAATTTGCCCTAGAGTAGCTATGTCTTCCTCATCTATCTGGCCTTGTGGGGGTCGGTAGATTGCAACGATTGTTAGGGGTCCAGTGGCAGTGACTACTTCCACCGCCACTGCTTCGATTTTATTGGTAGCTGGTAAGAATACCTGGTGGTGGGGGATCCCATAAAGGTCTGATGCTGCTGCTGCTCTCATCTAATACATTCCCCTCTTTGGGGGAGTGTTAGGGGGAGTTTGTAGCCATTCGGCTTTTACTCCCCTGTGAACGTGTGTGTGTGATTTTTCTTTAGTTTTTTGGTGTCTGTGATTTGTGATGATTGTTGTGAGTCTGGTACTTGCCTGAGGTAGGCGAAAAGATTGGTCTTATATGGGAAGGAACTGGATTAAGGATTGGGTATTGGGATTTTTTCTTCGACTTAATCGTCGAAGATCGTCATAGGGCGCTTATGCTTATCGCGGGACATGTCATACCGACCTAGGGAGTGGATGAGTGCGTTTCCAGATCTGGAAGAACCCTCATAGAAGGCCCTTGCCAGATCCTGGAAACGCTCTCTCAGGAGTGGGATTTCGGCTGCGGCGTGCAAGTCGTCTGTGGGGAATCAAGAGGTAGGTGCAGTGCCCTTCTGAGGGCGCGGTTCTGCAGCCTCTGGAGTTCGTCCAGGTGCTGCTTTGCTGCGTATCCCCAGACAGGGCACGCATACTCCATTACTGGCCGGATCAGGGCCTGGTAAACATTTACTGCTACTGGGCAGGGAAGGGAGCTGGTTGTGTTCAGGATACAGTATAGGATGGACATTCTGGCGCAGGCCTTCCTGTGGACCTCGTCTATGTGGGGTTTCCACGTAAGACGAGAGTCCAAGGTTACGCCAAGGTACTTGGCGGTTCAGCGCCAGGGAAGTTGGGTTCCGTTTAGGTGAAGGTGGAGGGGGGGACGTTGAGGAGGTTCACGCCTTCCGAGCCTGTGGGTAATCAGCGTTGCCTGCGTCTTCTCGGAGTTGATGGTGATGCGCCAGCGATGGGCCCAAGTTTCTGTGTCATCTAAAACCTTTTGTAGCCTATGGATGACCAGGTCCTTGTTCGCGTTTCTCGTGTAGAAGGCTGTATCGTCAGCGTACTGTGCAGTGTGCACCAGGGGGGCCGTTCGAGTGTCCGCAGTGTACAAACTGTACAATACGGGCCCCAGGACCGATCCCTGCGGCACCCCGGCACGAATAGGCCTTCTGGTGGAGGTGGCAGTTTCTACTTTGACGGAGAAAGTCCTATTCGTGAGATAGCTCTTGATTAACTGAACTATACAAGTTGTACACACAAGGGTTTCCCGGGAGTAGAGTAGCCCTCTATGCCATACTGAATCAAAGGCTTTGGCTACGTCTAGTAGCACTATCCCGCAGTAGCCTCTGTGGTTGAAGCCCTCTGTGGCTGCTTCAACCATTCTCATGACCTGTTGTGGGGCAGAGTGGTTCTGTCGGAAGCCAAATTGGAAATCCGGCAGAATTTGCTCTCTGGTAATATGTTCTTGTATGGGTCTTAGCAGGAGGCGCTCATAGATCTTGCTGAGAGTTGGCAAGAGGCTAATCGGCCTGTAGTGCTGCGGGAATAGAGGGTCTTTCCCTGGTTTGTGTATCGCGACCACTTCCGCGTGTTTCCAGCAAGCTGGGAAAACACGGGATCGAGTAATCTCGTTGAGGACGTTCGCGAGGTGTGTGATTGCTGTGGGTGGGAGTTTTTTGACTAACTGATTGGTGACACTATCGTGCCCTGGTGCCTTTTTTGTAGGGAGGGACCTGATTACTCTTGCCACGTCCTCGGGGGCAAAATGTATGGGTTCGTCCTCTGGGTCTTCCTCGGCATTGAGGAAGACAGCCAGCTGACGACGGACCACTCTTTCATGCTCGTCATCCTGGGGTTCTGCCGCTTGGAACTGCTTCTCGAAGGAGTCGGCGAGGGCGTTGGCTTTTGCAGCATGGCTGTAGACCAATCCCTGCTCGCCGTGCAGTGGTGGCATCCTAGCGCGTCTTTTTGTAAACTGTTTGGTCGCTTGCCATAGTGTATGATCGTCTACTTTGAGAGCTGTGAGGCGGTTTTGCCATTGCTGGTTCCTGTGCTCATTGAGCGCTACCTTCAGTTCTCTCTGTAAACGATTGAGCAGCCTCCTGGTGGCCTGATTTCTGGTGATTTTCCACTCTGAAGGGCGACGAGGATCTGTGTGTTCTGCTTCTGGGCTTCCCTGAATTCCTTCATCATTTCCATGACGAGGTTCATGGTCTGCACCATTACGCCTAACAACTGATCCATGGGGGGGGGGGGAGTGTGTGTGGGGTTCCCTAGAGCTTCCGCCGTCATGGTGGACCTGGTCGTTGTTGCTGTGTATTTCCCGGTGTTGTTCTCGTGATTGTGTCTGGTGTTGTGATGATTGGGCCACGCTTTCATGGTTCCTCGGAGGAGAAACCACTTCCGCGTAAGTCGCCCTCGGTGTGTCCGGCCTTGGTTTAATCCAGGCCTTGTCCATGTGTGTTGTCATGTTTTGTTTTCTTGTGTGTCTAGGTGGGTTTATGGTGTTTTGCTTGTGTGTGGGGGTGGGGGGGGCAGCCTTTGCGCTCTTTGCCTGTTGTGCGTGTCGTTTGTGGACCTCACAACCTTGGTAACCCGCTGTGTGGTTTTTGCCACACAGCGCGCACCTTATTTGTGGGTCCGTGTGTAGAAGTGTACATGTTCTTGTGTCGTGGGCCTGGGCGCACTTCCTGCACCTTACTGGCATGGTGCAGTAGGTGGCGATGTGATTCAGGCCCTGACACCTGAAGCACTGCACCGTCTTGTTCTTACGGCGCAATGGTTCAGTGGTGACAGGCACAGCCAGGACCATCTTTATCTCCCTTTTGTTCTGGGGGATGTCCGGGAGTGTGGCCTGGTATAGTGGCCACTTGCTGTCGATGTTGCCCATCTGTTGGACCGCCCTGACGACGTACCCCTGGGCAGTCAAATCCGTTTTGATTGCCTGGGAGGACACTCGCCTTGGGAGGTCTCTTATTACTATGTTTTTGTTTCTTGTTTTAGTTGTGGGGAACGTGTAGTGTGGTATGTTTTTGTTTTTGAAATGTGTTTTGACTGTGGTGTAGTTTTCTAGTGTGTGTAGTGTGATTTTTATCTTGTCTCCACCAGCAGGTTTTGCCTGGAAGCTGCCTCCCCCGATTTCTGCCTTCAACAGCTCGAAGAGCTCTTCATAGCTTTGGGCAAACTCTGAGACAATCGGGGGGAGGTGGTGGGCGAGTTGGTTCTGTGTTTGTGTTGTGATTTCTGTTGCCTCTGGCACATCAGCAACCGCCTGAAATCTGTTCGGGGTGGGTTCCACTCCCCGAGCTGGCGGAACCTTCGGCTGGCGAAACGTTTTCTTCGCCAGCACGAAACCATCCAAATCCTGCTCGGTTACGCGGTTCCCTTCCAGTGCCAGTGTTTCCTGCTCCCCTCCCAGTGCGACGACAGGTGCTGTCGGGGGCGCTGGCTCCTCAGTGGGTGTGGAAGTGGTTGGGGTGGGGGTGGTGGATTTCTTCTTCCCCTTGGAGTGCTTCTCCTTCCTGTCCTTCCTTACACGCCGCTGGTTGGATGTGGTGGACTTGAGTTGGGGGGATTTAAGGTATTTGGAGCGGGTGGAAGACTGAGACGAGGGGGTGGGTTGGGGAGGATTTTTGTCGGTAGACGGGTCATCTGCTTGCCACTCTTCATGGACGCAATGTACTCGGGAAGAGTGCCGGTGGCGTTGGCAAGCAGGAGCGGAGTTAGGACGAGGTTAGGAGGTGCAGGATCGCAAGTACTGACAATGTATTTCGTTGTCGGCGTACTGTGTATAACTGCGTTTTTTGGTGTGTATCTTGCCATGTCCGGGGCGGAAAGTGGGGCTGCTGCCAGGGGGGTGCCAGTTCAGCCTTTGTTGTCACCGTTAGGTTTCCCAGCTGCATTGCTGGCCCTATTGTACTGTATTTGTGGACGCGGAGGTCTGATCGGCGGCGGCGGAAACCTCTGCGGTTCCGCGGCCGGCTCCCAGGTCCTTGCCCACATTTTCCCTAATCTTGGGGGGGGGGGGGGGGGGGGGGCGGGCAGAGCCTGGCTCTGCGGCAGCTGGGGCGCTCGAGACGGCCGACGACGCGGCCCGCGGCAACAAGAAGACGCGCTTTTTGTCGACAGCGTTTGACCGCTTCGACCCCAAAGCACCACAGGAGCTCGACCTTCCGCAACTGGAAGAGGAAAACACGACAATTCCGCTGTCGGGCGTCGCCAAAAATATCCTGCTCGCCGTAAGTCCTTGCTGCAGACCTTGACTGGGTTCCCGCCGATGCTTTAATAAAAGCAAAGCCGTAGATACCCCTAGTGTGTCACCCGTACAAGCGGGGGCCTATGACTGACAGTGCGCGAGTAAGAGGAGCAAGCTCAACCCTTGACTGCCACTCAGCGAGTGGTCTGATGCTTTTTTTTTTTCCTTTATTGTGTTTCAATTCCCCATCGGGGCGGGCTGGCAGCAGCATAGGCGCTGCTCTTCAGCCGAAAGACAGAATAAAACAATAGAAGACATTGAAAAACAGCAAAGGAGAGAATAAGGTGAACATAGATATAAAAAAGGGGAACAGCATGGAAGACAAAAAAACAAAACAAAACGGGGTGACTGTAAAATGGAGATAACAAAAAAACTGTTTAAAAGTAGCACATATAAAAAGCCACACACGGCGACGGTTAAAAGAACACAAGGCACAGTATGACTGGAGCATAAAAGTAGCGAAGGATGGCATAGCACATAACGTAACACTGACGGCGAACCTCAAGGTAGGACACAATTAAAATCACATCTCTTGACGCACACGAGTAACAGCACTAAACACAACACTGATGTGGCACACTGATGATGAGCAATACAGAGGATCTGCCAGGCGCTAGGAGATGAGGGAGACCTGAAGAAGGGAGGGAGTGGAAGAGATGGGGGAGGTGAGCAAGGGGCGCACGGGAGAGGGCCAGGTAGGGTGGGAAGGAGAGAGGCAGGTATGGGGTGCAGGGTCTCAGGGGAGGGGGGACGGAGGGAAATCCGCTCTGGGAGAAGGAGGAAAGAGCCCCCTGGGGAGGGGGGGGGGGAACAAGGCCAGGTTATAGTTGGAAGGAAGGGTAGATGTCACGGCGAAGTTCGTCATCCGGGAGGGGGAGGCGTTGGAAATTGCCCTGATGAAGGAGATGGAGGGTGTGGAGGTGGAGAGAGGGAGGGATACAGCGATAGAGGCGCGGCAACGGGCGGGGGGTGGAGAGGAAGGAGGAAACCAGAGGGTGGGGGGGATCAAGTCTGCGAACAATGTAAAGGATGCGGAGATGTTGGAGGAACAGGAGGAGGTGGGCGAAGGGGATCAGTTCATACAAGAGCCGTGTGGGGGAAGGAAGGCGGATACGGAAGGCAAGGCGGAGCGCATGGCGTTCAAGGATTTGGAGGGCCTTGTAAAAGCGGGTGGGGGCGGAGATCCAGGCAACGCTGGCATAACAGAGGATGGTCTGATGCTGTCTGTCACGCGCCTTTGTAGCCGCTGGACTGCTATCAGATTCCGGGCGCCGACCAGTCACGTGCCAGCGGAATCGCTCCGGGCGCTTGGCGTCACCGGTGGTGGGGTGGGTCGGGGGAACGCGCGTGCGGGCGTCGATTCCCGGTGTCTGTTCATATCAGCGCCGGCCGCGGACCCCTTGGGACAGAAGCGTTCTTGCCGAATTTTCCTAATTGTAGGATCCCAAGCTGTACTGAGATGGTAACCACTGTCTCCATTAATTAAATTTTCGTTCAGACGAATCTCTAGCGCTTCTTTTATCACCGAATCCCAAAATCCGCCTGAGCTGCATAACTTCGTTTCTTCAAATTAGGAGGTATGCTTTCGTTGATGCTGTGTTCCGCCATCGCGGACTTATCAAGCTGTCGAAGACGCACGTTTCTTGTATGTTCCGTACAGCGCTGTGTAATGCAACGTTGCGTGTGCCATAGTTACTGCATTCCACATCCGCATCCAGTTCTATAAACACCCAGTGTCACTAATCCTAGTGGGTCTTTGGTCGATCCAAGAATATCTTTGATTTTCGTTGTTGCTTGGAAGACGGTCTTCCCTTGGTGATTGTTAAGCATCCTTGCGATCTTCGTTGTTCTTTGTCCCACATACGGCAGGAATGCAGAATCTCCTCTGGTTTCTGGCTTCCTCTTATTATTCCTCAAAGCTCTATTAGTTTTTCGCTGTAGCCGTTTCTTCTGAAGGTCTCTTTTAGATACTGTAATTCACTCGGTAAGCTCTTCTTGTCGCAAATGGACCTCGCCCTGTGTACCAAGGTGTTACGTACAGAGCTGTGTTCCGCTGGATGGTGACAACTCCTAGCGTTATTGGTCCGTAAGTGTTTCCGTCCTGTATACCGAATGTCCCAGCATGCCTCCTACGTTTATAGTAACCAGGAGGTCCAGGAAGGGTAGGCTTCCGTTTTTCCTCTAGCTCCATGGTAAACTTGATGTTCTCATGCATACCGTTGAGGTGCTGCAGCAACGTGAGTAGTTCACCTTTACCATGTGGCCATACCACAAAGGTGTCATCCACATATCTGTAAAATGCTTTCGGTTTCAGTGGAGCCGTGTCCAATGCTACCTCATCGAAGTATTCCACGTATAAGTTAGCCATGTTTGGTGCTACGGGGGAACCCATAGCAACCTCATCTATTTGCTTGTAGAATTCCCCACCACATTTGAAGTAGGTGGTGGTTAGAACATGCCGAAAGTGTTTGCCTATGTCCTCATCGAAGTGTCGCTCGAGCAGTGCTAGAGAATCTTCCAGTGCCACCCGTGAGAATGACGTCACATCAAAGGTGACTAATGCATCTTCTTCATCCAAGTGCATTTACGAATTCCGCCGAGATTTTCACATCGTGGGGACAGTTCCCTACGAGTGGTTTCAACACCTCTGCCAGATTTATCGCAATGCCGTATGTCGGCGCATTTATAGTGTTAAAAATAGGACGTAATGGAACCACATCCTTGTGAATTTCTGGTAGGCTGTACAGGCGTGGTGGTGCCGATGCCCTCGGGTACAGTTTCCCGATAGTCTTCTTTCGTAGTCCTCAGTTTTTGAGCAACTCGATGGTCTTGCGTGTCACTGATGTAGTCGCGTCGTTTCCCACTTGCTTGTAAGCAGGATGTTGCAGGAGGGTGCCGATTTTCTGCCAGTGATATTCTGACGTCATCAGCACCGTCGCATTCCCTTTGTCGCTGTTCGGGCACTGTCATCTCACACATAGCTATTTATTACGGCGGGAGAATCCTCCGTTTTGTGATGCTTGTGGTGTGCACATCTCTGTCCGGCACATTTTAAGAGACTGCATTTTATACCGTGATGCAGGGGCAGAAGCACAGGTTGACGGGGATCTGCCCTGTGTTTTAGCTAATGATGAGACGTGTGTGTCTAGGGTTTTAAAGTTTTGTGATGTGTATGTACTCTGGCCTAAACTTTTAGGCTGGAGGTTTTAGTGTATTGCAGAGTGGCTGACTCCTCCCTTTTTTCCTTGCGGTCAGCCAGCCACTTCCATCTGCTACATTGTTTTAGCTCCCTCTACCATTTCCTTCCTGTGTTGTCCATGTTTTATTGCTGACGCCCTGCTTCATCCCACGCTTCGGTGTGGGTGAACACACATTTTTAAATGATTGTTCCCCGTGTTTTATGTTCAGTTTTATGTAAATATTCTGAGTTTTTTTTTGTCTTGACACCCGTCTCACTATGATACTGAACGGGCGCTGAAGACTGTGCTGTCGTGCGCCCCAAAAAACTCCTCTACTACTTTGTTGCTGTTAGGACCACTACATCATTGTCTTCCCGAAGTACTCGTAGTGCCTTGTGCTCTGCAGCCAGAGGAATACAAAAGAATATGAAGTATAACACAACGATTAAATAAATCAAAAACATCAATTTTCTTCTTCTTCTGAGGGCCCAAGGAAATATCGATGTGACGTAGGAACATTGATAGCTTTTGGCTCTCCCTTCTCCATCAGAGTCAGCTTCTCCATTGTTCTCCATTCTACAGTACCCATGTTAAGGACGTTGGACGTTGCACTGATTCTTTTCATCACTTCTTTTAACACTTTTCGGGACACACTTTGTAGCTCATAGAGAGACCTTATCCCCACTGAAGTCCCCATTCCCTTTCCAATTGCATCATAGAACTCTTGACTAAATGTTTGGGTCCTCTTTCCACTAAACACACCTTGATAAGAAAGTTGTGTGTATGATACACTTAAAAGACCGGAAATGTTTGCTGAAGCCAATTTTGAGTAGTATCTCTGGGTTATGGGTTGGAATTGGAGCTCTTTATCTGATTTTCCCATTCATCTAAAACAGTTCCCTAGCTGCGATCTTGTACTCCATGATCCAAAGTTCGTTATCTCTTTTAGTAGGTTCAAATCTTCCTTAAATGTTCCGAACATGCTATGATATAGAATCTGCTTAGCCTGGGAATCAGTCATGTCTCCATGCATAGTAAATGGTCCAAGGGAGCACATTCTTTTGTACATTGCAAAAGCTCCATCTCCTGAAACTTTTACAAGTTTCAAGAGTTCGATGGTTGGCCTCCCTATAGGATCTACTTCAGTGACATCAACCTTGAAAGCTGCAGTAAAAAGTAAGATTGGAAAGAATATCCTATGAGCATTACGACTTCCTATCATAAGAAGAGTATCTGCTGAAGTAGTTATAACTGAAGAGCAATTGTGGGCAGATTTTCCTTTCAGCACTTGAACCAAGTCTTTTATGTAAGGTATATGTCCCATTGATCTTACACAAGCAGCCTCCCATTTTTGCGTATACAATCCCTCTGACCTTAGGTAACAAAGTAAGGCTGTTAGAGGTCCCAAGCTTTGTGCCATACTTGCTCTTTTGTCAGTATCCCCGCCTGTCACGCGGGAGAGTTCTTCGGCATTTTTGCCTTCTCAAGTACTTTGCAAATGTCTTACTTCTTCTGCAACCTCTGAGAGGAGTCCTCTTATGGTTTGTTCCACCCCACTGATGATTCCGCGTTTTGGCAACGTCTTGGGAACCGTGGCGAAATCCAGGCCTTCTGACAGCACCGAAACAATTTGCTCATCCGTCAGATTAATGACCACCTTGTGAGCGCAAGTTTTAACATGTTGTCGTACACATGGAAGGCGAAATAACATGTTACACTGCTTTTCGGTGGCCTCCTTCTTGATGAGATCACTATTAACAAAAGTATTACCGTCTATCCATTCTCAAGTGTGTGCTGGAAGACAGGAAGCCATACGTAAGTGGAGAGTGAACAGGCTCCTGGCGTTCTTGTCGAGTTCCAGAATCGTCACCCGGATATGTTCTCGTACTAGGGCTGAACCAGCCCACCGCAAAATGCGCCTCGTCTTGTTAGTGTTGACAGGATGCCGTAGGCGCTCTGCATCGCGGTGTAGCTTGCTCGCCAGGTTTCGAGAGGGTGCGTTTCTGGATGAAGTATCGAATATATTGCTTCCCCCTACTTATACCTCCCGAGGAGATCACGAATGTAAAATTAGAGAGATTAGAGCGCGCACAGAGGCTTTCAGACAGTCGTTCTTCCCGCGAACCATACGCGACTGGAACAGGAAAGGGAGATAATGACAGTGGCACGTAAAGTGCCCTCCGCCACACACCGTTGGGTGGCTTGCGGAGTATAAATGTAGATGTAGATGTAGGTTCGCGAACTGCAGCATCACTTCCTTATCCCGACACCAAAGTAAGAAGGCTAGTCTGCTAAGCAGTTTCCCCTTCTTAATCCGTAACTTCTGCAGGGTCTTGTAGCTGCAGTCGCATATAAAATTCGTAGCGTGTGCATAAATTATGAATTGGGGTTTGACGGAAGGCCTTCTGGTGTAGTCAGTGCAGTTCTTACGATCAGTTGGCCTGGATGGCTTAGTGGTCAGGTTATCTGTCTAGTAAGCAGGAGACGCCGGTTCCAACAGCGGTCCGATACAAATCTTCAACTTTAGCCATTGATATAAATCAATGCCTACTTTCAGCGAGTGTCTGCTATTCCTTTGTTTTTGTACGTGATCACTGCCGAATCAAAATGGTGTCTGTCCTTTCGGACATGTCAGAAAGAACACACCACATGCGCATAAAATATTCTGTTCAGACATTTTTCAGGTTGGTTAAGTAGGTGTATGTAATAGGTCAGACATGTTTCACTATTGACATTTCACATTTAAAGTAAGCCCAGATTAAACTGGGCTAACATACGTAAAAAAAAGTTCTGCACCATGCATGGTTGAGTCAGGGGGTTACAGATACTACATGTTACATATATTAGTCATCGCCTGTCATCAATTAGAATAATATGACATTGGCACATTTTGAAACCATGTCTCAATGCACCATTGAACTGGACCATGACAAAATTGTTACACCCTTCCCTTACTTCGTCTCAGTTAAACTACCTATGCTACGAACCAATGGTTAGATAGCAAGCCAAATGGCTTCTGTAACAACTTCCTGTACTTACCGTGCCGAAGCGACTGTCCGAAGCTTTGGTACTGTCAAACACAGTCGCAAATACTTCCAGAAGGTATCCGGTAGTGGACACAAACCTAAATAAATGAAGGGCTGGAGTCATTGAGGTTAGCGATATCATGTTGTGTTGACCCATTAAAGTGGATTGACACGTGGCGAAACGTAGTCATCACGTAAGGTTTCTCGGCAAGAATGTTAGGATGGGGCCCGCATCTCGTGGTCGTGCGCTAGCGTTCTCGCTACCCACGCCCGGGTTCGATTCCCGGGTTCGATTCCCGGCGGGGTCAGGGATTTTCTCTGCCTCGTGATGGCTGAGTGTTGTGTGCTGTCCTTAGGTTAGTTAGGTTTAAGTAGTTCTAAGTTCTAGGGGACTGATGACCATAGATGTTAAGTCCCATATTGCTCAGAGCCATTTGGCCCACCCAAACAAAAAAATGGTTCATTGACGGAGGAGTGCTGTATGGCTTCCAGGAAATCAGGTTCACAGCGATGACATCTCTCCGTACAGTTCAGTAATACGAACAAAGCAGGCGCGGTTCGTCTGGCTAGCGAGAATCACTTCCGGAGGTTCCTCAAGGCTTACGTTAGGTCCTCAAGTTCTCGTAACCACATGACTTCCTGCCTAACGTACAAGAAGCAGAATTAGTTGCTGACGACGGCAGTATTTGTAGCAAACATCATTTTCCACTTCTCTTTATGTATAAGTGTTATCGAGTGATTTTCCGTGAATGGTGTCACTCTCAATTTCAGAAAGGCAAGACATTGTACTCTCCATATCTAGAGCTACTACACGAATATAACAAATTGTTACGAATTAATAACTAGGGTGGAAACGTCAAAATTTTTAAACTCTATGAAACAGTTTCGAACTCGTAAGACAAATTACTTTGGCCACATTTTCACGTCGAATTATCGAAAAATACTGGCGAGAGACCAGTGAGTGAGTTGATATTTTGCGTATTTTCATTGTATATTGTTCTATGGAATAAAGTTCTGGGGTAACTGAACGTCAGGAAGGAAACGTATATATCCTCTTAATTCAAAAGGAACACACATAGACAATTATAATGCTGAGAGGAAGTCATTCATTACTCCACTTCAAGCATGTCTTCGCTTCAAAATAGGGGTGTAAAGTGCTGACAGCAAAATCTTCGCTCCCTTACGCGGACTCGTATACAGTGCCTGAGGAACAGCTAGGTTAAATTTGAAAACGTAATGAGAAAGTTCGTCCTTTGCAATTCTTATACTGTGTCCCTGAGGGCTGGGTGGCCGTTTCTACCACCATAGCCTCCATCAGCATTTGTTCGTAATACCACGTGAGCTGTCACGGTCTTCAGCTGACGTGTTGTAATAGACAAAGGTACGATCCACTGGTTCCCGCAGGGCTCTGCGTGAAAATGCCTGCCCATCAGTATGTAGTCCTAACACTAAACCGTAAAATAAGAGCACAGGTCTGTTATTTCTCGGTGAAGATCACTTTTAAAATTTACACTCCTTCCCGCTCGAATGATTTCTGTACTCCGATTCCATGTGCAAACTCTTTCACACTCCACGAGTGCAACGGAATTGGTATTCGGTGAGTTAGGGGGCAGTATTGGTTATTCCATTGCCAGTGACAAGCCTTTGAAAACGTAGGCCATTAAATTTCAGGTTACACTGTCTATTTGATATCTGTCCTAGCATACATAGCATATAGAAAAACTGGTAGGGCGATAACAGTGCTTCTAATCTTTCACCTTATAGGTGACGTTATATGAGTAGTGCGTCCATCAGTTTTGGATCAATATACTCATTAAATTTTGTACAGGTTCATAAAAAACACAGACGCAACATCACGATCAGACTTCATAAGCATGGCTGCAGATGTCTGTATTTCAGTGTCCAATTTCGATCTGTTTCCACACTAACTTATTTGAAGCCCCCTCAGAAATAAGCTTAACATTATGGCAACAACTTGAGATCGCTGCAAATCAGTTAGCCGATTGGTTCAATATTATCGTCTGTGGTCGATGTCGGTGACAGTATTTCCCGATCTGCATCATCCACGTTTCTGCGCCATTGGTCGCAATAGTGGCACCGTTCCACTACTGCTGGGTGTGGCACTGCATTTCGCCCATCTTCAGCCAGATTTTCACGTTGAATCCGATACCTATTCCGACGATTTGTCTAAAACAATCGTACTGTCCCGCTCCCTTTAGTGTAGCGGTAACTGGAGACCTACTCCAAAACTACACTCGCACCCTGCGCTGCACCTGTTGATCGTACTGTAGCTGAACAGACGCTATGTCCTGACAATGCACCAGTCTCTTTGTGTGTTTCGTCTTGGACGATGTGTGTGGAAGTACAGTACGAGAATATAGTGACTTTCTAACAAGCTGTCTTCTGCCGGTCACATTGTAATAATGCATTTCGTATAGCACCTCGAACTGTGGACGTGCGGCAACTTCTTCTATAAAATAGTTGTTAGTTGTTGTTGGCTTACGGTTCCTCAAGAACAGGCCCCTCCTCAATCACGGAACTCGCTTTCTGATGATGATGTTTGGTTTGTGGGGCGCTCAACTGCGTGGTTATCAGCGCCCGTACAATTACCCAATCTTTGCTCAGTCCAATTTCGCCACTTTCCTGGATGATGATGAAATGATGAGGACAACACAAACACCCAGTCATCTCGAGGCAGGTGAAAATCCCTGACCCCGCCGGGAATCGAACCCGGGACCCCGTGCTCGGGAAGCGAGAACGCTACCGCGAGACCACGAGCGGCGGACGAACTCGCTTTCTGTAGGACTATTTAGGTCTCGCGGCAACCATCCACGTTTTTCTTAATGATTCTCGTAAATGACGGAATGCAGATGGCGGGACGGTTTATTTGAAATGGATTTAGTCGTGTTGCTTCCTTATTCTTCCCCGAATAGCCCTGCTCGGTCTCTAATAATACTCATTATTGCGACATGTGGTTTTAACCTTCCTTCCTGCCTTCGTTCAGAGGGAGATTTTGCGTGCGAAACAAGAGCTTAATTCGTCAGTAGGACAAAGTGTTGTTGTGAAATGGCTTTCCCTGTAAGCTTTGTGATACTTATATTAAGGTATTAGATCTGTACGCAGTTCATAAGGAGGCATTTCCAAATTCCCTGAAACAAGTGGTGACCACATCTAAAGCTACGTAGCGTATATTGAGCGCGGCTGGATTGCAAACGTACAGGTAGTGTCAGATTCCTCATTGTGCGACTTAATTTGCCTTGGGCTAACGTACGAGTGTGTTCGTTAAAAACCTGTCTTGCAGGTGACTCGTGTTCGAGCTGTACAGTGTCAGCTCTGCGCCCTGGTGGTGTAATGACGATTCAGTTCACTTAGCTGTTGATCCTGCGGTCAGATGCTTGAGGGCAACGAATTAAATGTTACTAAACATAAATTCCCAGGGGAAAGCACAGCAAGAACGTATGCTACACTCTGTATTTCGTATACAGAGTGGTATCAGAGTATAGTGGAAACGTTTTGCCACATTTGCGCCAGAGCTTGTTGGCTGTAACCATTGCTGGAAATTGTTTGTACTCCTTCCTCTCCAGAACTTGAATGACCGGTTTAACCAACAAGATACGGCTACTGAAAGGTGAGCTCATTTTATGTTATTAAGGACGTCCAAATACGAATGACCCATTTGCAACTTAACTAGCAGCACAACAATAACGGTAGTCTCAAATTTTTAATGCGCTCTGAAGCCAGTTCTTCTGAACTCACACTCAGATGCGTAAACTAATCCACGTATAAGAAATAGTGTGATGGTCCGACAGTCAAAGTCAAAATCGCGCGACTCCATGTGCAGAATCTGTCCCTTGGTTGCAGTACCGATCGCGAAAACCACACGTCGCTTAAACGAACATCTACTCGTATCAGAGAGCCCTCCCTTTCTGCTGACCACAACATTAGTTCTCTCCTTGCATTTCAGCAGCTCACAATAGCCCATCCCCCACCGCCATGTCCCCCAATATCACCGACCTTGGCCCAGCACGTAACACACTTTTTACAACACAGACAAACCTGTGCAGTAGAAATGGAATGGGAACCAAAAGGAAATGAAAAGATAAATGAAATTGAACGAACATTCCAACAATAATAATTCTGCAGTTAATTTACGTACGTTACATGAAACATACGTACCGTATCTGACCAACTCCTATTATTTTAAACACACAAGTAGGATTTACACGAACAAGGACGTTGGTCACTTGCACCTTCGATCAAATACTGTCGACAAGGCTAACACGATAAAAATATGACACGCTTGGGATGTGGATATTATTAACGTGTGGGGTACTTCCTGTTACGTCACACTCAAAGTGGATAGTTGGTGTTGCAACATACTTGATAAAAATGCACTATTGACTTTTTATTTCCTGACAAAGGGTACTGTGCATTAATGGTATCCGGTATTACGTCTGCTGTTATGACCAGACGATTTTAATTTCGCCGGTTCATAAATGTGAGGTTCTTTGATAGCTCTAGAGATGGATGACGTCAGTGCCTGTTGCTGTGTAGCGGTGTACAATTGCTAATTCGATAAGTAATCATAAATTTATTCTTCAGTCCTCTCGTCACGTCTCGACATCTCCTGCAGACGTTTCTTGTGCTTGCGCCGTTATATGCGCCACGACCCGAGCGGCAGCGAGCGGCAGTCGACCAAAGTCGGGACGGGGACAGGGACAGGGATAGGAATAGTGCGAATGCACTGCAAATTACGCAAACATCTCGTCTGAGGCGAGGCGAGGCGAGGCGAGGCGAGGAAGCTCACATCGCCACCAGTGGCGCCCTCCAACAAGACACTGCCACACCCCACACCCCGCACACGCCATACGCCCGTCGGCCGCGCGCCAGGCCTCCTGCGCTGGACACCAGGGACAAGATGCGTCTTCCGCGAGTGTCGAAGGCTGCACGCGACACGCGGATGACAGGAGGTGCAACGAACAGCTGTGCGTCTCACATACGCGGTGGCGCGCCCGCTAATTCGGCAGTCGCTCTGCTGGCACGTCGGATTGCGGAAGGAAGTGCTTACAATTACAATTCTGTTCATCTTTCGTTGTAAAGATGTTACCTTGTAACGATGTAATGATAATAAATAAATTTATAAATCTCACAAAAAAAAAAAAATACGAAGCGTGCCCTTCCGGTGCATAAGTTTTGGAACTCAGGATTGCGTTCGCGCTAACGTGACGAATTGTCTGAAAAAAATGCGGCTGCTTTCGACCGAAAAGTATGCTTTTGTGTGTGTTGGGATAAGAACCGAATGTGAATTCTGCCGTGCGTCTACATTATATGGGTTGCCAACGGCCATACCATGTTGAATACACCGGTTCTCGTCCGATCACCAAGGTTAAGCAACATCGGGCCCGGTTAGTACTTGGCTGGCTGCCCGCCTGGTAGCACGTGTGCCGCTCGCTATTGTGCGTCCCAGGTAGCCGAGGATTACCGGCCGCCGAGCCGTCGCCGCCCGACATCCTACCGCGCCGCGCCCGCGCCAGCCGCCTGCCGGCTCTCGCGCTGCGCCAGCCGTAGCTGTTCGTTTCCAACGCACGATACAACGATTCGGTAAGTGACGATGTCGACGTATAACCGCTCGAACACGACGTTGCAATTGCAATTCGATCGAGACTACGTGAGGCCGACGGCCTACGAAATCGAAGAATGGATGTTTGACGAACTGCGTATAGAGGAGGAGGAGGAGGAGGAGGAGGAGGAGGAGGAACTGGAGGGGCTGATGCTCGATTTCACGTTGTATAGTTTGTTTATCAAATTGAGAACACTAATACGGTGTGAAACCCTTGTGTCCACACACGGTGGCATACGAAAATTTAAGCACAGAGACGGCGCAGTGAGTGACGTGAAGATCTCCTTCGCCGGATATGGTGTGCGTCATTTGAAAGTGTATAATCTTCCGTTTGAGGTGCCTGACGACGAAGTGGGACGTTACTTGCGCCTTATGGCGAAGTAATATCTGTGAACCGCGAGTTCTGGGGTGCTGGCCACCGGTACAAGGTGGACTCGGGCGTCAGAGCAGTGACGATGGTGCTGAAAAAGCACGTGCCTTCGTTCGTAACGATCGGCGGGCATAGGGGGGTCGTGCAGTACAATGGCCAGCCCCAGACGTGCTCCATCTGCAGTTCCACGGAGCACATGAGGGCAACGTGTCCGAGGAGCAGACGTCCGGCGCAATTGCCGCGCACAGAAGCCGCGGAAGCACCTCAAGAAATCGCCACTGCCAGCTACGCTGGAGCGGTAACGCGCGAAGCTCCACGTGTTCACGAGACGGCCCCAGCGGAAGCGGCAGCCCCGACGGCCGCCGCCACGGAGAGCCCAGCGGCTACCCCACCCCCTGCGCCCGTCCCTGCCCCGGCCCCGGCCGTCGCAGGTAGCGCGGGAGAGAAACGCCAGCTGAGCTCCGACTCGGAGGGCGAAAGCACAGTGGAGACCGACGCAGCTCTGGCCCCCACCCCCTCCCCCGCCGCCCGGTGGCCGAGGATCGCGGAGGTCAGCGCCCCCGCCCAGCCGACAGCTGCGCCTCCCGACAGCCCTGCCGCCCAGGCCGGGCCCAGCGCCGACGCCGCCACGCCGTACAGCGAGATGCGTGAGCTTGCAATCAAAATGCAAGTCACGAAACTGGCCCGCACTGAAGGAATCAGAAGACGAGCCCAAAGAAAACAACGTGGACGTCCCGGCCGCGGGCAAATCCAAAAAGCGCCGGAGCAAGCGGCGAAGTCGCAGCCGTGAAAAAGACGACAAGATGGACGTATCGGAAGCAGAGGAGTCAGATACGGCATCCGCAACGAAAAAGGCTACAACCCCTAAAGCAGAGGACGTAGTCCTACGGCCGGAACGGCCACAGCTCTCCACAGACCCGCCTCCACAAAGCGATTAAATGCAACAGGGCTCGGGCTCAGGATATAGTGTAATTACGTGTAACGTGAACCGAATGACCGCCGCAATAAAATTAGACGCACTAACTGACTTCCTGCAGCACAAAGCCGCAGACGTGGCTATGTTACAGGAGGTGGTCACGACGGCTATAGAACAGGTACCGGGATACGAAGTCATCTGCAACATCGACGCAGAAACTCGCTGCGGGACTGCCACACTAATCAGGCACGGCCTCCAATTTGGCGATGTGAAAATGATGCCCGACGGACGCGGAATAGCGGTCAAGGTGGAAGACACTGATTTTGTAAACATTTACGCTCCGTCGGGAACGGAAAACAAGCGTGCCAGGAGCAAATTCTACAACGAGGACATCTGCGAGCTACTAGTTCACAGCAACAACGTCGTGCTGGCAGGTGACTTCAACTGCGTAATTTCACCCGAAGACCAGATCCCGGTACCCAACTTGTGCGCCGAACTGCAAGATTTATTTAGGCGTCTAAAATTAGCAGACACCTCGCGGCTACTACACCAAAACCACACAGTGTTCACGTACCTGTATAACCACGGCAGAAGCAGAATCGACAGAGTGTACATAAACAGAGAGATGGCCACCTCTGTGACACAAGTAGAAGTCTGCCCTGTGATCTTCTCAGATCACTGTGCCTATCAGTGCAAACTCCGTCTACCGAGAAGCAAGCTTCCAGCAGGAAGAGGAACGTGGAAGCTAAACACAAGCCACCTCACGGACGGGAAGCTAAAGCAGCAAATTGCCGACACGATCCAGGCATGCAGACAGCGGCGAGGCGAGTACAATTCCACTACTGAGTGGTGGGTAGAACACGCCAAACCGCAAGTAAGACGGGAACTCATAAGGTACAGCGCTGAGAAAGCCTTCTGGAAAAGAAACACGGCAGACTTCTACACTAGATGCCTACGTGACGCAATGGACGCCCCCGCGGACGACGAACTGTTTCTGCCGCGGATAAGAAGACTCAAGGCACGTATACTGAGCCTGAAAAGAGACAAAATGAGAGGAGTCATCGCCCGTAGCCAGACAAACGCCGAAATCGAAGATGAACCTGCCACGCTGCACCACCTGCACAGGCAGAGACAGAGGGCTAATAGCAAACAAATACGGCAACTCGTCGACAAGGACGGGAACAGGTTGACGACGAAGAAAGACATCATGAGCCACGTCGAAGACCATTTCAACGACCTGTTCCGAGGAGAAGAAAATGACGACGCAGAAATGGCGAGGATCCTGCAAGAAACCCGCCGTATCCTCACCAACGCAGACCGGGCACTACTGAACGAAAACGTCACAGATGATGATGTGAAAGCCGCCATCAAAGACAGCAGAAACGGAAGAGCACCAGGCGCAGACGGAATCCCAACAGAATTCTACACTGCGCTCTGGGGCACAGTCGGCGGAATACTTACCGAAATAGTAAATGAAGTTCTCAACGGGACAGAATTGCCTTCAAAATTCCTGCAAGGGACGGTGATTCTGCTCCCCAAAACGAAGGCAGCCAACAAAATTGAATTTAGAAGGGTTATTGGCCGAAAATCTTCCGACTACAAAATAGCAGCAAAGTGCCTGACTGCAAACATCAAAGTCGCTCTAAAGAAAGCCATTAACCCATGGCAAACCTGTGCAGTGCTTGGCAGGAACATTTTCGACGCCGTCTGCACATACAGAGACATCATAGCCCAAGCAGCAACAACGAGGAGACCCGCAGCCGTAATCTCTATCGACTTCCACAAGGCTTTCGACAGGATCAGTCACCGGTACCTGCTGAAAACCATCGCATCCCTCGGATTCGGACCAAAATTCGGTAGAACAATCAGGAACGTCATCACAAATGCCACCTCAAAAGTAACAGTAAACGGATGGACTTCAAAGTCAATAAGACTGGGAAGATCCGTCAGGCAAGGATGTCCATTATCGATGGCTCTTTTCACAATAGCTCTCGATCCCCTACTTCGAAAACTAACAGCTGACATCGGAGGATACACAATGGGTGCCACAAACATCGCATGTATGGCTTATGCCGACGACATTGGCATCTTCATTCAGAACGAGGACGAACTAGAAATAATCCAGCCTATCATGGATTCCTTTGAAAGAGCTTCAGGTGCCAAAACGAATCCGAGGAAGACAGTGCTACTACCAATAGGCAACGGCAGACTGCGACCAGCGAGACAGTGGTACCGAGTGACAAACAACCATAGGGCACTCGGAGTGGAACTACAGCAGTGCCCTCTGAAAATGGCAGCACAAAACTGGCGCAGCGTCTTGAACACGACGAGAGGGCTCGTGAGGACGCACGCGAACCGGAACCTGACGCTGAGCCAAAGAGTGCAGTTGGTAAACGAAACGATCCTGTCGAAAGCGTGGTACATGGCCCAAATACTATGTGCTCCGACAGAAATTCCGCGAGCGATAGGAGGCGCGGCGTACTACCTGCTGTGGAGGCGGGAAATCTTCAAGGTCTCCCAGGCGACGTGTTTCCTGACAAGGGACGAAGGCGGACTCGGTCTGACTGACGTTAAGACGAAATGCGCGGCACTGCTCCTACAGCGTGCGATGAAAATGAAGCACCAGAATAACAACAGCATAACGTCCAGCCTGATTGAAGAATACAAACCGGAATCGGAAGATGCTCCAGTGGACACCACCCACATTCCGTTCAAGTTGCGGCACGTAAAACAGATAGCAATCGACAAGAGTTACATGGCCGCGGTCGTTGCCAACCCACAACAAAGAACGGCGAGGAAGATCTACAGCGCTCTGAGGGGGAAGGCAAGAAAGTCCAAAATAGAGACGAGACTTCCAGACCACGACTGGCCACAGGTCTGGAAGAACGTCTCGGAACGGACACTTCCTGAGCACGCCAGGGACGCGTGGTATAAAATCATCCACCAAACAGTGCCGACAAATGAAAAACTGGCACGCATAAAAATGCGGGAATCCCCAAACTGCGAGCTCTGCAACCAGACCGACACCATCGAGCATCGTTTTGGCTGCAGAGGGAGCAGGGAAATATGGGCGACAGCGAGAAGAATGATCGCCCACATCAACAGAACCGACGAGAGGGCGATACATGTCTCAGCTGTCACTGTTCCGGACGCGAAGCCTATCCCCAACGCGAAACGCCTGGCCACAATGTGGATCATCGCAATGACGGCGCACGCCATCGTCAGCAAACGGCAGGCCGACAAGGCGCAGTTCCTCACGGATCTGTGGGAGGAACACAGGAGGGCCAAACAACGCTCCAAGTACCGAGAGACCTTCCAGAACTTCCTGCAGGTCCCGCTGGACGCCGCCTTCCGAGACGCCTTCAACACGACGTGACCGACGCCCTCCCACAACACCCACACCCCAGTCGCTGAGGACGTCGCCCACCGATCCCTCCAAAGCCCCGACGGCAAGAGTGGTGCAGCGCGGAAGCGTTTTACGAAATGTGCACATAGTGAAAGTTTATATGTGTAGCAGTGCAAAAGTGAGAGTGACGTGTGCCATTTGTAGTGATACAGTGTCCAATAGCCAAATAAAAGCAGCCAAAGAAAATGATTAGAGATAAAATTTAGTGAAAAGGATACAAAGTGCTCCAAGAAAAACAACAAAATGTCAAACAGTGTACTGCATATAATTAATGTGTTCTCTCTCTCTCTCTCTCTCTCTCTCTCTCTCTCTCTCGCTCTCGCTCTCGCTCTCTCTCTCTCTCGCTCTCTCTCTCTCTCTCTCTCTCTCTCTCTCGCTCTCGCTCTCGCTCTCTCGCTCCCCAAGGTACGTTTTTTCCTTTCTCTTATGTTTTCAGTTCTTTTGCTTATTGACTTGTTTTTTTCTTTTTTTTTTCTTTTGTTTGTTTTTTGTTTGTTTGTTTTTTGTTGTGTTGTAAATCTCGGCCCATCATGTGCCAAACGTAGCATGCCTCTCTGCGACTAATAACCCCCGGCATTCACAAATTTAATCACATATATGTTTCCCAGAGGCGAAAAAGGGGAATATAGACCAGAAACATCTAACATACATGCCAAAATATTTGCATTTCAGATAGCATAGAGACAAATTTGTATTTTTTCCCCTTTTTTTCATGTAAATTCAAAAAAAAATCAAAGTAACGCAAGCTTTGTAATTAAAAGACATAAAAAAAATCAGACAGGAAAATCTATCTGAAGGACACTCAGTTCTTGGTCGAGTTACAACACGTTTATTCACTATCAAAAGAACAATCAGAACAGAAACCTAGACAGTGAATATCACCGTTCAATAATAAAGTACACCATTTAATGTAAAGACTTGTAATTGTTACAAATTATAAATAAAAGATTATATACGTTACAAAAAAAAAAAAGTGCTGTTGGCTCTATCTCATTTTTCCATTTTTACATCGCTACACCTGCCAGCCCTCTTTTCATACTAACTTTCAGGTGTTGACAAAGATGCTTCCACAAGCATTTTAAACTACTGTATCAAACTTAAGATACGAAATTACAGTAATGAACTCAGTTTGAGCAAGAATGCGCGAAAGAAGAGTGCTAGAACGCCTCGGAAATAACAACACACTCCGAATCGACAGATGAGTTCTGAAATAAGTCAGGGCCTACTATTTTGCAGCAGTTCTAAATTCCACAAAGTAAATAAACAAAAAAAAATAAATAAATAAAATCTTCCGTTCTCGTCCGATCACCGAAGTGGAGCAACAACGTTAGTGCTCGGAAGGGTGAGCGCCTGGGAAGTCTGGCTGCCTTCATTTTTCGCTTTTTAGTCGCTACTCCTGCCAGTCCTCTTTCCATACCACCTTTCTGTTGTGACAAAGAGACTTCCTTAAGCATTTTAAACGGCCGTAAGGTACGAAACTGCAGTAATTAACTCAGTTTGAAGGAGAATGTGCCAACCAAGAATCGGGCGGTATGCTCCGAAATACGTTAGCGCCTATCGTTCTGCAGCGGCGTACAGCTCCAAATTCGATTTTTAATCATAAATTTAATCTTTTGTCGTCTCGCCTCCTCCCGCAGACTTTTCTCGCGCTTGTGCTGTCATATGGACCGCGACCCGAGCGGCAGCGAGCGGCAGTCGAGCAAAGCGCGGCGTGTGTCAGCCAGGTGAGTGAGAAAGCCTCCGTCGCTCCAGCAGGACACTGCCACACCCCGCGCAGTCCCCCCGACGCCCGGCCGCGCGCAAGCCCCGCGCCGGATAACAGGAACAAGGTGCGTCGCCAGCGAGTGTCGGAGGCCACACGCACCAAACGAATGACAGGTGAGACGCACAACACAGCTGCTCGGTGCACCGCCTACGTTCGGCAGTCGCCTCTGAGACGCCGAGGCGAGCGCGCACTCCGCGCCACCTTCGAGGTGGAAAGACGTGCTTTGCGTCAAATGTGCCACGGAAAGCAGCGATTGCGTGTGTTGGGAGAAGAGGCGAATGCTTCTTCCGCGGTGCGGCTACAATATAAGGACGCCAACGGCCATACATTGTTGAGTACACCGGTTCTCGTCCGATCACCGAAGTTAAGCAATCGGCAGCCGTGTACACTACGTCTGTGTCCAGAGATGCTGTTTCAATTACGACTGTCAGTTATCTCGCTTAGCCGCCCTGTGATAGCTCGTCAGTGCACGGCTAGCGGCCGCTCTGTTGGAATCGCCGCGTTGCGTTCCGCTGTCGAGTTTCTCTTTTTCGTGCGTTTTATGCGTAGTTGTTAAGTAACAGTTCGAAAATGGAAAACGTAAACAGATCGAACACATTGAACGTTATTTTCGACAAAGAAGCTGTACGCCCTACGGCATACGAAGCTCATGACTGGATTATTGACGAACTCGGCCTTACCGATACCGAAGCGTACGGAGTCCAGTGGGACTTTATTACCGGAACCCTGTTTATGAAATTCAATGATGTGTGCTTATTGAACTGAAACAGCACATCCCGTCCTTTCTAGTCATAGGCGGCTACAGGGCCTTTATATCGTACAATGGACAGCCACAGACGTGCTCGTACTGCAATGCAACCGGTCATTTTCGACAAAATTGTCCGAACAGACGTCGCCCTGTGCAGTTCCCGCTCGGCGGTGATAGCGCAGAGACGCAGAAAAATTCGTATGCGTCTGTAGCGTTGGGTGTTGCTCCGATTCGGCCCTCGTCACTCCCTGTGACAGAGGCTGTGTGCGAATCGTCTGCGACCCCAGCGAACACGGACAATGTCATGGACGTAACAGAAATTGATGAAAAAGCCGCCATTCCAGAAAATTCTCTCGGCAATAATACGACAAACGTCACGGTTGTGGCTGACGTTCACCCCGAGCCGCCAAATAGTGACGATACTGCATCAGATATTTTTCCGAGCAACACGCAAAATTCAGAGCGTGGGCGCAGCCCTGCTGCTGTCCCCTCAGAAATGCGTGTTTCACGTAAAGACCCCAGTCCATCCCCGAGTAGGAGGTCGGTGAGCCATTCACCGAATAAATCTTCGAAAAGGAAACATCGACGCGGCCGTGGAAACGGAAATTCGGATGCAACTTCTAAATCCGATCAACAATGCCCCGTGACAGTCGTCCCTGTTGCGTCGCCTGAAACAGAAGCAGAACGCCGGCGCGAGGCAACTGTTCGACATCTAAGGGAATTTTTAAATAAGCAAGAGAAAGAAAAAGAAATCAGCGTACAACCGCTCGTAACTGAGGCTGTATTATCAGCGCCAATTAAAAGAAAGGCAGAGGAAATGCACGAGTGTCGTGCTCGGCACACAGCCCACGTCCCGACGGGCGACATTCGTGCCGTCCATGCCATGCAAATCGATTCGCCACATATGCACGTACCGATGGAAACCAACAATGATCCCTCCCGCTCAGATCAACAACGCAATACTGTTTGGTCCGACGACGTTTAAGTACAAACTCGGTTGAAAAATTTTTTTTTTTGCAATAGTCGTCACATAACAAAACTAACCATTCGCAGAATGAAATTATCTCCATTTATATCCTGTCTCCCTTAGTTCATGTTACTCTGTTTCTTTCTCCACTTCTAATACCTGTCTGTTATACGCAAATGAAAGATTTATCTATTGTTACCTTAAATATAAACGGGATTTCCGCAGTTCACAAAATTTTATCCTTAGTGGACTTTGTAAATTACAGTTGTTTTGACGTAATATTCCTTCAGGAAGTTACCGCAAACATCCTCAATAACATAAATGGCTATGATGTTATTTATAACATCAATAATAATATAAAATGCGGCACCGCGATTCTATACAAAAATTCTCTAGAGCCAGACAATGTCCAAACGTTGCCAAGCGGACGCGCAATTGCGTGCAATATACGAGGCACGAGATTTATCAATATTTACGCCCCCTCAGGATCAGAAAATAGACGAATGCGCGCAGCATTTTTCAGCCACGAAATAATTCCCTTGTTTGATACCACACGTCCAATACTTCTCAGTGGCGATTTTAACTGTGTAACAGACGCATCCGACCAGCACCCTACGGCCAATATGTGTCCTGAATTAGCGAAACTATTGACGGCCAAAGATCTGCGAGACACGTGGCGCCTCCTTAACCCCCACACAATGCAGTATACGCACATGTACAATAGTGGAGCAAGCAGAATAGACCGCATATACGTCTCTCAACAGATTGCAAACAATCGAAATAGTGTAGACATCATCCCTGTCGCGTTTAGCGACCATTGTGGTTATGTTGCTGCCATCCACCTACAGCGTATAAATGAAACACCTACTCCCAGTTTGTGGAAGCTTAATACGAAACATCTTGCCGCGACAGACTTCCGCTCGAAAATGCAATCTGTATGGCAGCATTGCCTGCAGAAAGAGAAAAACTACAGCTCAGCACTAGAGTGGTGGACTTTTTACGCAAAGCCACAAATTAGGATGATTGCTCAATGTCATAGCCAGGAGGTATCCTTCTGGACGCATCGCACAACAGAATTTTACCAACAATGCCTCAAAGACGCGTTAAACGCCCCCGTCGGACCAAATGAAAATCTCCGCCTTCGCTTAAACCGTATTAAAGCAAAGATTCTCCGTATACATAACGAAAAGGCAAAAGGAATTTTGGTCCGAAGTCGCGCCTTGTGCGCTTTGGACGACGAAGAACCGTCGTCCTATCATCTCGCGCGTGAAAAAACACGGGCAAGACGCAAACACGTAGAATCGATAACCACTGCGTCAGGCGAGCGCCTTACGCGGAAAACAGACATTCTTCAACATATTACAGCCCACTACACGGACTTACTTCGAGACGTTGCAACAGACGACGTGGCGCTAAATTATTTGTTACGCGACCTGCAGACGGAGATTTCGGACGCGGAAAGAGAACAGTTGATAGCAGAAATGACAGTACAGAACACAAAACCTATTGTACAGTCGTGCCCTAAAGGAGTCGCCGGGACCTGATGGCCTGCCAACTGAATTCTATCAGGTCTACTGGGATATCTTTGGGCAAAAACTTACCGACATAGTAAATGAAGTAATTCGTGGCACGGAAATTCCCGCAAAATTTCTGGAAGGTCGAGTTGTGCTCGTCCCTAAAACGCAACATACATGTAGTATTCAAGATTTCCGACCCATTACGTTACTCAATACCGATTATAAAATCGTTGCAAGGTGCCTTGCAGCGAAGATGAAGCCAGTCATGAACAAAGCTATCAGCTCCTACCAAACGTGCGGAGTAACACACCACAATATTTTCCACGCAGCGTCCTTATACCGAGACATAGTGGCTCACACGGCAGTCCATAAATTATCGACAGCTATTCTATCCATTGACTTTGCGAATGCTTTCGATCGCATAAGCCACAAATACTTGCTACAGGTCATGACAAAAATGGGATTCGGCCGAGAATTTACCAAAATTATTGAAAATATTCTCACGGGAGCAAGATCAATAGTCACATTAAATGGATGGCAAACTAAACCGATCCCTATTTGCCGCTCTGTCAGGCAAGGATGTCCGCTGTCAATGTTCTTATTCGTGATCGCCATAGACCCGCTTCTCAAAACTATAGGCAGGACGTCAAAAGGAGTACAAATACACAATGCTTCCATTAAATGTGTGGCATACGCAGATGACGTAGGCGCTTTCCTTGACTACACAGCAGACATAGACTCGATACGCGCCTCCCTTCACCAGTATGAATGTGCGTCTGGAGCAGCGATAAATACTTTTAAAACTGTTCTACTTCCACTGGGTCTGCTAGCCACCGATATTGTCCGCCCATGGTACAGAGTCGTGGGAGACCATCAAGTACTGGGTCTAGACATAACTGCGTGCCCGCAGCATATGCAAGCACGAAATTGGAGAAGAATTCTCAACTCCATTAAGGGCCTCTGCAAAAGCCACACAACCCGGCACCTTAACTTGCACCAGAAAGTCAAACTAATCAATTCCTTTATCCTCTCTAAGGCGTGGTATATGGCGCAGTTGCTTAGCGTGCCAAAACAAATAGGACGCGCTATATCTCAAGCAGTATACTGGTTACTCTGGCGTCACGAAATTTTTAAAGTGCGATCAACAGTTTGTGTCTTAGACCCGTCACGTGGAGGACTCGGGCTAGTAGACTTCAGTCGCAAATGTGCAGCGTTGCTTGTCAACCGCACCGCTGAAATGCAGGCCGGCTTTCCCGATGGATCGACAGCATCCCTGCTGGAAATCTATCGGCCAGAATCTGAAAGCGCCCCAGTATCGGTGGCCAACATCCCTTACCGTATGTCCTTTGTACGAGAGTATATCCTAAATAGAAGCTACGTCCTCCGTACGGCCACAGATCCACACAGGACTGCACGGCAGCTCTATATTGAATTGATGGGACAATCTCCCATTAGTAAATTGGAAGTCCGCTTACCTACCGTAAACTGGAAGCAAGTGTGGTCAAATGTCAATAGCAGTCTTCTGCCGTCCGATGTGTCTGCGTTATGGTACAAACTAGTCAACAACACACTGCCCACCAATCAGCGTTTAGCCGACATTCAGCTTCTCGCCTCCCCCAACTGTGGCAGGTGTGGCGTGCTTGACACCAGAGAACACCGCCTGCAATGTCAAGCTGTTTCCGACGTGTGGAGGACTTGCCAGTTAATGATGGCTCTCATCACGCGAACTACGCCGGCGCACGTCTCAGTTGATAGTGTCATTGTACCGGATTTTAAATACTTCCCCACGTGCAAAACACAATACTGCTGTGTGGTTGTTGGGCCACACTGCCTACGCCCTTATCGACCGGCAAATTCACGATGCACTCACCTTTTTGACTCATATTTGGGACCAATATTCTAAGATCAAAAATAGTAATAAACACAAAGAACATTTTGCCAATTTCTTATCATCTGTATTGCATCACGCATATGCGAAACAACTATAAGATGTGTCCGAGCCCCTCTCATTTGCATCAATTGTCTTTCAGTTTTGCAATTGAGTTTTGATGATACTTACACTGATCTCCTTCTTGCGTCATACATGCAGTTCTCTCAAAAATAAGTTTAGATATATGTAGTGAGTGTCTGCTGGAAAATATAACCAGTCTCCATTTATTTGTCTATCTTTTGTCATGTGCCTACCTGTAAACTAGTATACATAAGACCATTTTGGAAAAAAAAGAAATAAAATAAAGAAAGTTACAGAAAGAGAGTAACTGAGTAAAAGGATGAGGTTCCAAGTTCAATCAACTTGAAAAAAAAAAACAAAAAAAACAAATAAAAAGAAAGATAAAAACAAAAGGGAAAAAAATAAACGAAAAATAAGAAAAAAGAAAAAAAGAAAAAATACAAGAAAAAAAAATAAAATGAACAAAAACAAGAAAAATAAAAATAAAAAAAATAAAAAAAATACACCGGTTCTCGTCCGATCACCGAAGTTAAGCAACATCGGGCCCGGTTAGTACTTGGATGGATGACCGCTTGGGAACACCGGGTGCTGTTGGCTCTATCTCATTTTTCCATTTTTACGTCGCTACACCTGCCAGCCCTCTTTTCATACTAACTTTCAGGTGTTGACAAAGATGCTTCCACAAGCATTTTAAACTACTGTATCAAACGTAAGATACGAAATTACAGTAATGAACTCAGTTTGAGCAAGAATGCGCGAAAGAAGAGTGCTAGAACGCCTCGGAAATAACAACACACTCCGAATCGACAGATGAGTTCTGAAATAAGTCAGGGCCTACTATTTTGCAGCAGTGCTCAATTCCACAAAGTAAATAAACAAAAAAAAAAGAAATAAAATCTTCCGTTCTCGTCCGATCACCGAAGAGAAGCAACAACGTTAGTGCTCGGAAGGGTGAGCGCCTGGGAACTCTGGCTGCCTTCATTTTTCGCTTTTTAGTCGCTACTCCTGCCAGTCCTCTTTCCATACCACCTTTCTGTTGTGACAGACTTCCTTAAGCATTTTAAACGGCCGTAAGGTACGAAACTGCAGTAATTAACTCAGTTTGAAGGAGAATGTGCCAACGAAGTTTGCCAGGAAGTCTTTGAAAACGACAAAACATTACGAATCGGGCGGTATGCTCCGAAATACGGTAGCGCCTATCGTTCTGCAGCGGCGTACAGCTCCAAATTCGATTTGTAATCATAAATTTATTCTTTTGTCGTCTCGCCTCCTCCCGCAGACGTTTTTCGCGCTTGTGCTGCCATATGGACCGCGACCCG
Source organism: Schistocerca cancellata (assembly GCF_023864275.1). Taxonomy (NCBI): domain Eukaryota; kingdom Metazoa; phylum Arthropoda; class Insecta; order Orthoptera; family Acrididae; genus Schistocerca; species Schistocerca cancellata. The sequence goes on from NC_064627.1 coordinate 99,647,236, forward strand.
AGCGGCAGCCGAGCAAAGTCGGGACAAGTCGGGCCGGGGGGGGGGGGGGGGTACGCAAAAATCTGGAAGCGCGGTGTGTGTCAGGCAGGTGAGAAAGCTTCCGTCGGTCCAGCAGGACACTGCAACACCCCGCGCAGTCCCCCCGCCGCGCCAAGCCCTGCGCCGGATAACAGGAACAAGGTGCGTCGCCAGCGAGTGTCGGAGGCCGCACGCACCAAACGAATGACAGGCGGCGCATCGAGCAGCTGTGTTGTGCGTCTCACCCACGCTCGGCAGTCGCCTATGAGACGCCGAGGCGAGCGCGCACTCCGCGCCACGTTCGAGGTGGAAAGACGTGCTTTGCGTCAAATGTGCCACGGAAAGCAGCGATTGCGTGTGTTGGGAGAAGAGGCGAACGCTTCTTCTGTGGTGCGGCTACAGTATAAGGACGCCAACGGCCATACCATGTTGAATACACCGCCCTGCGCCGGATAACAGGAACAAGGTGCGTCGCCAGCGAGTGTCGGAGGCCGCACGCACCAAACGAATGACAGGCGGCGCATCGAGCAGCTGTGTTGTGCGTCTCACCCACGCTCGGCAGTCGCCTATGAGACGCCGAGGCGAGCGCGCACTCCGCGCCACCTTCGAGGTGGAAAGACGTGCTTTGCGTCAAATGTGCCACGGAAAGCAGCGATTGCGTGTGTTGGGAGAAGAGGCGAACGCTTCTTCTGTGGTGCGGCTACAGTATAAGGACGCCAACGGCCATACCATGTTGAATACACCGCCCTGCGCCGGATAACAGGAACAAGGTGCGTCGCCAGCGAGTGTCGGAGGCCGCACGCACCAAACGAATGACAGGCGGCGCATCGAGCAGCTGTGTTGTGCGTCTCACCCACGCTCGGCAGTCGCCTATGAGACGCCGAGGCGAGCGCGCACTCCGCGCCACGTTCGAGGTGGAAAGACGTGCTTTGCGTCAAATGTGCCACGGAAAGCAGCGATTGCGTGTGTTGGGAGATGAGGCGAACGCTTCTTCTGTGGTGCGGCTACAGTATAAGGACGCCAACGGCCATACCATGTTGAATACACCGCCCTGCGCCGGATAACAGGAACAAGGTGCGTCGCCAGCGAGTGTCGGAGGCCGCACGCACCAAACGAATGACAGGCGGCGCATCGAGCAGCTGTGTTGTGCGTCTCACCCACGCTCGGCAGTCGCCTATGAGACGCCGAGGCGAGCGCGCACTCCGCGCCACCTTCGAGGTGGAAAGACGTGCTTTGCGTCAAATGTGCCACGGAAAGCAGCGATTGCGTGTGTTGGGAGAAGAGGCGAACGCTTCTTCTGTGGTGCGGCTACAGTATAAGGACGCCAACGGCCATACCATGTTGAATACACCGCCCTGCGCCGGATAACAGGAACAAGGTGCGTCGCCAGCGAGTGTCGGAGGCCGCACGCACCAAACGAATGACAGGCGGCGCATCGAGCAGCTGTGTTGTGCGTCTCACCCACGCTCGGCAGTCGCCTATGAGACGCCGAGGCGAGCGCGCACTCCGCGCCACCTTCGAGGTGGAAAGACGTGCTTTGCGTCAAATGTGCCACGGAAAGCAGCGATTGCGTGTGTTGGGAGAAGAGGCGAACGCTTCTTCTGTGGTGCGGCTACAGTATAAGGACGCCAACGGCCATACCATGTTGAATACACCGCCCTGCGCCGGATAACAGGAACAAGGTGCGTCGCCAGCGAGTGTCGGAGGCCGCACGCACCAAACGAATGACAGGCGGCGCATCGAGCAGCTGTGTTGTGCGTCTCACCCACGCTCGGCAGTCGCCTATGAGACGCCGAGGCGAGCGCGCACTCCGCGCCACCTTCGAGGTGGAAAGACGTGCTTTGCGTCAAATGTGCCACGGAAAGCAGCGATTGCGTGTGTTGGGAGAAGAGGCGAACGCTTCTTCTGTGGTGCGGCTACAGTATAAGGACGCCAACGGCCATACCATGTTGAATACACCGCCCTGCGCCGGATAACAGGAACAAGGTGCGTCGCCAGCGAGTGTCGGAGGCCGCACGCACCAAACGAATGACAGGCGGCGCATCGAGCAGCTGTGTTGTGCGTCTCACCCACGCTCGGCAGTCGCCTATGAGACGCCGAGGCGAGCGCGCACTCCGCGCCACCTTCGAGGTGGAAAGACGTGCTTTGCGTCAAATGTGCCACGGAAAGCAGCGATTGCGTGTGTTGGGAGAAGAGGCGAACGCTTCTTCTGTGGTGCGGCTACAGTATAAGGACGCCAACGGCCATACCATGTTGAATACACCGCCCTGCGCCGGATAACAGGAACAAGGTGCGTCGCCAGCGAGTGTCGGAGGCCGCACGCACCAAACGAATGACAGGCGGCGCATCGAGCAGCTGTGTTGTGCGTCTCACCCACGCTCGGCAGTCGCCTATGAGACGCCGAGGCGAGCGCGCACTCCGCGCCACCTTCGAGGTGGAAAGACGTGCTTTGCGTCAAATGTGCCACGGAAAGCAGCGATTGCGTGTGTTGGGAGAAGAGGCGAACGCTTCTTCTGTGGTGCGGCTACAGTATAAGGACGCCAACGGCCATACCATGTTGAATACACCGCCCTGCGCCGGATAACAGGAACAAGGTGCGTCGCCAGCGAGTGTCGGAGGCCGCACGCACCAAACGAATGACAGGCGGCGCATCGAGCAGCTGTGTTGTGCGTCTCACCCACGCTCGGCAGTCGCCTATGAGACGCCGAGGCGAGCGCGCACTCCGCGCCACCTTCGAGGTGGAAAGACGTGCTTTGCGTCAAATGTGCCACGGAAAGCAGCGATTGCGTGTGTTGGGAGAAGAGGCGAACGCTTCTTCTGTGGTGCGGCTACAGTATAAGGACGCCAACGGCCATACCATGTTGAATACACCGCCCTGCGCCGGATAACAGGAACAAGGTGCGTCGCCAGCGAGTGTCGGAGGCCGCACGCACCAAACGAATGACAGGCGGCGCATCGAGCAGCTGTGTTGTGCGTCTCACCCACGCTCGGCAGTCGCCTATGAGACGCCGAGGCGAGCGCGCACTCCGCGCCACCTTCGAGGTGGAAAGACGTGCTTTGCGTCAAATGTGCCACGGAAAGCAGCGATTGCGTGTGTTGGGAGAAGAGGCGAACGCTTCTTCTGTGGTGCGGCTACAGTATAAGGACGCCAACGGCCATACCATGTTGAATACACCGGTTCTCGTCCGATCACCGAAGTTAAGCATCATCGGGCCCGGTTAGTACTTGGCTGGCTGCCCGCCTGGCAACACCTCGGTGCCTCACGTACAGTGTTTACCTCGTGCGACTTGGCCGGCGGCGCCTCGCGTGTCGTCTGCTTCCTTTGCCACGTGGCTTTCTTTCTACTGATCTGTAAGTAATGGATATTCTTTACGATGATAGTGAAGAGCGACAGAACAATGTTCAGTGCGAATTTGATCGTTCCGTTGAGAAACCTTCGGCTTTTGAAATTCATCGTTGGTTAATTGAGGATTTGTTGTTGTCTACTAATGACGTACTCGGTATTCAGTTCGATACGTTCTTAAATTCTGTGTTCTTAAAACTCAAATCTTCCGATCTGTGTGATGCTGTAGTTTCTGTTAATGACGGTGTTCGCAAATTTCGACACCTTAACGGAAATATTAGTAATGTCACTGTGTCTCGCTGGGTTTGGTCTTCGACATATACGGATATTTAACCTTCCGTTTGAAATTCGCAATGACACCATTTCTCGTCACTTGAGGCCATATGGCACTGTTTTATCTGTAGTGAAAGAGAAATGGTCGTCTGCGTATATATTTCAAGTCGAGAACGGTGTGCGCAGTGTTAAGATGGTGGTTAGGCAGCATATTCCGTCTTTTATTTTGGTCAACGGTCACCGTGCGTTTGTCACGTACAGTGGCCAGCCACAAACTTGCTCCTTTTGTAATGGTGTCGGACATTATAGGCAGGATTGTCCGAAGCGAAAACGGCCTGTTCAGCTACCACTTGAGGCCGATTTGCAAGGAGTTAGTTTTGCTTCCGTCACCGGTACGGTCTTGGGTTCCGCATCCCCCCCCCCCTCCCCCGCGCCCGCGCGGCGTGCGGCAGATGTTAATCTTGCTGCCGCCGCGGAAGCGATGGATGTGTCTGCTGATCATACTGTCTCTGCTGTTGCGACTACCGGCCAGGATTCTGTCCGCGGTTTCGGAAAACGTGCCTGCTGCTGTTCAACCGGTTGTGGGTGCTGTTGTGTCGGAGACAGTCTCTGACTCCGTGCCGCAGTCGGTAACCGATGTTGTTTCGCGCCCTAATTCGGACTCTGTTGCACCTACTGTGTCGCAGGCGGAGCCCTCTCCTTCTGTGGCTGCGCCCGTCGTCGCACCCTCTGACGTTTCTGAGCCTCTCCCTGTTGCGGATTCACGCGATGTTTTTGTGGAACCCAAACCGCAGCGGGATGAAGCTCGTTCTCGAAGTTCCAGTAGGCAACGCTTCCGCAGTGCCAGTAGCTCCCCTTCCTACGACAGGGGTTTAACGCGAGGTGACCGTAGTCCGTCCCCAGTAGGGCGCTCCCCCGCCTCTTCTTGGGCGTCGCAGCGCCGCGCCGCGCGGCGCGACCTCGACGTGGAGCTACGGCCGCCTCAGGCTGCCGGCTCCGGGCGGCAGCCGCCGCGCAAACAGCAGCAACAGCAGCCGCAGCGTGCCTCCTCTCGCCACGCACAGTCAGCTGATCTGAGTGTTGCAGCGCAGCAACGTGACGTTGCTGTTCGCCATCTGCGGACTGTGTTAAGTCAACCCGCCTCTGTAGATGTGCCTGTTTTAGCGCCAGACACAGTCTCGGCTGTGACTGCGGCATCTCTGTCGACTAAACGGAAGGCTGAGGATGTACACCGCCGTCGCGCTGGTCCTTCTATTGACGACCGCGTGCCGGTGCCTTCTTCCGACGTGGAGATGTCCGTTAAGGATTCTGTGTCGGTCGCTTCTGGCGTGACAGCTACTGCCACCCTGCCGCCCCTCTCCCCCTTCGAGCCTTCGGAGTGGGCGAAGGATGTTGTGGAGGGTGGGGAGACGTAGTGTGTGTCCTGTGTGCCCCCTCCTCTGTCGCGCAGCTGCACATCCCGTGTTTTATGTGTGTTTTACTTTTGTGTGTGTCTTTTAATTGTGTGAGTCTATGACTTACGATTTTAGCCAGTGGAATGTTGTCACCATTAATCTTAACAAATTGAGTCACCCGTGTAAGATACTGGCTTTTAAGGACTTTTTACGTGATCACCACTGCCATGTTGTGTTTTTACAAGAGGTGACGCGTGATGCCCTTGTCTTTTTACACGATTTTAGTGACTTTACTGTTATTGACAATGTTTTACCGGATCACAGTACAGGAACTGCCATTTTAGTACGTTCTGACCTCGCTATTTCACATGTTGCTATTTTACCTAATGGTCGTGCCGTTAGTTGCACTATACTGGGCGTCGTATTTGTTAACGTTTATGCTCCGTCTGGGAACGATAAGCCGGCGAGGGCTGTTTTTTATGGGCAGGAATTGTGTGCGCTGTTACACCGGAATGTGGATGCTTTAGTGGGCGGCGGCGATTTCAATTGCGTTTTAGATTCTGTCGATCAGGTGCCTCGTCCCAACATTTGTAGCGAGTTCGGCGACTTGGTTCGCAGTTTCCAGCTCGTTGATACGTGGCGTGTTTTAAACCCTGATGTTACGCATTTTACTCATTTTTATCCCACGGGGCACAGCCGCCTGGAGAGAATTTACGTTTCTGCCCCGCTTTCTGTCCGTATTTGCCGCACGGAAATGTTTCCCGTGCTGTTTTCTGATCATTCCGGTTACCTTTGTCAGCTTTTATTGCCTAGATTTTGTCTTCCCAGACGAAAGAATTTGTGGAAATTTAATTGTGCATTATTGAACGACGCCCATTTTGTGACGTGTTTTACCAATTTGTGGCACAAATTGCTCGGGACTAAGCGAGGTGACTGTAGTGTGCTGGAGTGGTGGGTCGGGGAGGCCAAGCCGGTGATCAGGCGCTTTTTGATGGATTTTAGCCGCGAGGCGGCTCGTTGGCGTCGCGCTACCGCCCGCTTCCATCAGGCGTGTTTGCAAGACCTCGCGCTGCGCGTGACGTCACAGCCTGCCTTGCTGCCCGCTTTTAAGCAATTCCAGCGTAAGCTTCTCGCTGATTTGCGTGCTGTTAGTGACGGTGTCGTCGTCCGCAGCCAGCCTGCGGGGGTTGTGGATGGCGAACCTTTGTCACTTTATCATCTGAACAGGGAACGGAGGCGGCGCGCCCGTCTGCACATCAGTACGTGGAAAAAGTGCGACGGTGGACGGACTACTGTCCAGTCCGACATTGAGCGGGACGTTTTTACTCATTTTAGTTCCCTTTTTCGTGCGCTGGATGTTGATTGTGATGCGTTGCGGGATTTTTTACAAGTCGTACCTCATGTTTTAACTCGTACGGATAGGTTGCATTTAAATGCTGCTTATGTACCTGACGATCTGTACGACGCTATCCGACGAAGCCCTAAGAGTAAATTACCTGGTCCCGACGGCATTCCTGCTGAATTTTATCTGAAATTTTATGATCTGTTTCGTGATGTTTTTGTGGCTCTTTTAAATGAAATACGGGATGGTGCTGTTATCCCTGCTGCGTTTGAGGAGGGGGTAGTGACATTGGTTCCCAAATCGACTGCGACGCCCTGCATTGACGCTGTTCGGCCGATCACTTTACTGAACGCCGACTTTAAGATTGTGACGCGCTGTGTGGCTCAACGCCTTACAGTTGTTTTACCGTCGGTCGTCAGTGATAGTCAATCATGTGCGGTGCAGGGTCGGAACATTTTTGATGCCGTCCTCGCCTATCGCGACTGTATCGGTTTTGTTAAAAGTGCGAGACTGCCGACAGCTGCCATCTTCTTAATTGATTTCAAAAATGCTTTCGACCGCATTAGCCATGTCTACCTCCGCCAGGTTCTTGTGCGGATGGGCTTCGGTTTTAAGTTTACGACTGTGGTAAAGCATCTTTTACAGAATGCGACGTCTCGTGTTAGTGTCAATGGCCACTTGACGCCAGCTTTCCGTGTTGGGCGCTCGGTGCGGCAGAGGTGTCCCCTTTCCATGGCCCTTTTTTCTGTAGCTTGAGATCCGTTGCTGCGAATTATCGGCCGCGACTGCCGCGGCATTCAGATAGGGACGCACCGTCTCATTTGCAAGGCATACGCCGACGATCTTGGTGTTTTTCTTGGCCATTCTGATGACGTTGACACTTTATATGGCGCACTGCAACGCTTTGAAAAAGCCACAGGTGCCATTGTCAACCCAGCTAAGACTGTTTGTTTGCCTCTTACACCCCGCGCACGGTCCATACAGCGGAGCTGGTTCTGTGTCCGCGAACAGCACAAAGTCCTGGGAATGCTTTTTTCTTCTCATCCACAACGGATGGAAGCGCTCAATTGGCGGTCCACGCTGCATAAGGTGCGCGCCGTTGCCAAGATCTATGCGGCTCGCACGTTGGCGCTTCGTGACAAGGTGGCCTTGATCAATACTAACATTCTGGCCAGGGTGTGGTACCTCGCGCAGGTCCTTCCACTGCCTCGGCAGTTGGAACGTGCCCTCAAGCAGGCGGTGTATTGGTTTTTATGGCGAGGTGACATTTTTAAAGTATCGTATGACACCTGTACTCTGAGACCGACAGATGGTGGTTTGGGTCTAGTAGATCTTCGCGCGAAGTGCTCTGCTCTCCTTTGGAAGCGGACCACCGTTGTTATGGAGAGGGCCCCGAACGGTACCACTGCGGCGGTCTTCAGTATGTATCGTCCACTATCAGTGGAGGCGCCGGTGAATGTCTCGCACATTCCCTTTTTTCTTGATTATGTGCGTCGCTACTATATGGACAACAGCTACCTCGTGCTCTGTGACGTTCCCAGCCTTCGAGTCTGCGACATCGTTTCTGCTTTCCGTGGATCACCTGTGCGTTGTAAGTGGGAGTATCGGCTACCGTGGTATAATTGGGTCACGGTATGGAAAAATCTTGCCAGCGATGTTCTTCCTCCCTCTGTACACGCCGTGTGGTACAAGGTTGTGCATCGTATCTTCCCTACGAATGCGAAGCTCCATTCAATCAACCTCATCTCGTCTGGAGCTTGCGAATTGTGTGATGCGGAAGATACACTTGAACACCGTTTCGTGTGTGGACATTTTTGCAGTGTTTGGGATGCCGCCAGAGATATGGTTCGCCTAATCAATCGAGTGGATACGCGTTCAGTCTTGCCGACCGACGCTTCAATTCCTCAATGCGTCGCCTACCCGAATACTAAGAAGAATGCTACGGTGTGGCTCCTGGGTCATACCGTTTTTGCGATGTTTCACTTGAAATTGACTACTGAATTGGACTTTCTTACCTATTTATGGACTCAGCATGAACACACTGAAGCTTTGCCTGGCTATCGTGCTACTTTTGCAAATTTTTTGAAGGTTGCACTTGCTCATGCCTTTGCCCGGATGTCGGTGGCTACTTCACATGTTTATGACGGTTTGGTATACTATTCTATTTTAACCGCTCAAGCTGTGTTTTTCCAGGAACGAACATTTATGGTTATACGTGTACTCAGAGGAACTCTTCTTTTTCTTATTTGTGTAATTTTTCATTTCCGGTAAAGTTTACCTTTTTCTTGTTTCTGATTTTTTATGCTGTGGACATCGGCACTTTCATTTAAGACCACTGGTTTTCTCCTGTAGGTCTCCCATGTGGCGGCAGTGATATTTTCAATTTTTAACTAGTATTACCGCGCAGTGACTTTCATTCTTTTTTCCTTTTCGTTTCACTTGTCCACCTGATGGACTTTACTCCTCAGTTTTACTGGTGTGGAACTTTCCCGGTAATAGTGTAACTGAGGCAGTGTTTTTTTTTTTCTACTGGATTTTTGATTCCCTGGCGGAGTTATTCTCTTCATGCCGAAGATTATTGGATTATGGATTTTTGCTCTTGCCGCTTTTTCCCCAACGGACGTCGACCATTTTAAGGACACCAACGGGGATACTGATTTTTTTCGTCCGTTCGTCGTGGGACATGGAGTCAACAGCACCTTTATAGCTCATGAAGCTCGCCAATAGAAGGCATTTTGTGGAGAGCGACAAGGCCGGGCTATAAGGGGAGATGGGAGGCCCGAAAAAAAAAAAAAGGTGCTGTTGGCTCTATCTCATTTTTCCATTTTTACGTCGCTACACCTGCCAGCCCTCTTTTCATACTAACTTTCAGGTGTTGACAAAGATGCTTCCACAAGCATTTTACACTACTCTATCAAACGTAAGATACGAAATTATAGTAATGAACTCAGTTTGAGCAAGAATGCGCGAAAGAAGAGTGCTAGAACGCCTCGGAAATAACAACACACTCCGAATCGACAGATGAGTTCTGAAATAAGTCAGGGCCTACTATTTTGTAGCAGTGCTAAATTCCACAAAGTAAATAAACAAAAAAAAAGAAATAAAATCTTCCGTTCTCGTCCCATCACCGAAGTGAAGCAACAATGTTAGTGCTCGGAAGGGTGAGCGCGTGGGAAGTCTGGCTGCCTTCATTTTTCGCTTTTTAGTCGCTACCTGCCAGTCCTCTTTCCATACCACCTTTCTGTTGTGACAAAGAGACTTCCTTAAGCATTTTAAACGGCCGTAAGGTACGAAACTGCAGTAATTAACTCAGTTTGAAGGAGAATGTGCCAACGAAGTTTGCCAGGAAGTCTTTGAAAACGACAAAACAGTACGAATCGGGCGGTATGCTCCGAAATACGGTAGCGCCTATCGTTCTGCAGTGGCGTACAGCTCCAAATTCGATTTGTAATCATAAATTTATTCTTTTGTCGTCTCGCCTCCTCCAGCAGACGTTTCTCGCGCTTGTGCTGTCATATGGACCGCGACCCGAGCGGCAGCCGACACGGTATGGGACTATAAGTCCCACCACCACACCTTCACCTTCACCTGCCCAAGTTAGGCAAAATTTTCTGCCTGACTCATGTAGTACTATCACCGTCAGAGGGTGGTACGGGACTACAAGTCCCACCGCCACACCTCCAAAGTGAATTGCAGTGACGCAGTCACTGCCCAATGGAAATTTACTGCCTCACCAACATAGTTAGACCGCAATAGACCGGTGATGCTGTATTGTAACATATCACCCCGGACTACAAGTCCAATAAAAAAAAAAAAAGCGGCAGCCGAGCAAAGTCGGAACAAGTTGGGACGGAAGGGGGGACAGGCGCGAATGCAAATGCACCGCGCAAATTACGCAAAAATCTGGAAGCGCGGCGTGTGTCAGGCAGGTGAGAAAGCTTCCGTCGGTCCAGCAGGACACTGCAACACCCCGCGCAGTCCCCCCGCCGCGCCAAGCCCTTCGCCGGATAACAGGAACAAGGTGCGTCGCCAGCGAGTGTCGGAGGCCGCACGCACCAAACGAATGACAGGCGGCGCACCGAGCAGCTGTGTTGTGCGTCTCACCCACGCTCGGCAGTCGCCTATGAGACGCCGAGGCGAGCGCGCACTCCGCGCCACGTTCGAGGTGGAAAGACGTGCTTTGCGTCAAATGTGCCACGGAAAGCAGCGATTGCGTGTGTTGGGAGAAGAGGCGAATGCTTCTTCTGTGGTGCGGCTACAGTATAAGGACGCCAACGGCCATACCATGTTGAATACACCGGTTCTCGTCCGATCACCGAAGTTAAGCAACATCGGGCCCGGTTAGTACTTGTATGGGTGACCGCCTGGGAACACCGGGTCAGAAGACGAGCCCAAAGAAAACAACGTGGACGTCCCGGCCGCGGGCAATTCCAAAAAGCGGCGGAGCAAGCGACGAAGTCGCAGCCGTGAAAAAGACAAGATGGACGTATCGGAAGCAGAGGAGTCAGATACGGCATCCGCAACGAAAAAGGCTACAACCCCTAAAGCAGAGGACGTAGTCCTACGGCCGGAACGGCCACAGCACTCCACAGACCCGCCTCCACAAAGCGATTAAATGCAACAGGGCTCGGGCTCAGTATATAGTGTAATTACGTGTAACGTGAACCGAATGACCGCCGCAATAAAATTAGACGCACTAACTGACTTCCTGCAGCACAAAGCCGCAGACGTGGCTATGTTACAGAAGGTGGTCACGACGGCTATAGAACAGGTACCGGGATACGAAGTCATCTGCAACATCGACGCAGAAACTCGCTGCGGGACTGCCACACTAATCAGGCACGGCCTCCAATTTGGCGATGTGAAAATGATGCCCGACGGACGCGGAATAGCGGTCAAGGTGGAAGACACTGATTTTGTAAACATTTACGCTCCGTCGGGAACGGAAAATAAGCGTGCCAGGAGCAAATTTTACAACGAGGACATCTGCGAGCTACTAGTTCACAGCAACAACGTCGTGCTGGCAGGTGACTTCAACTGCGTAATTTCACCCGAAGACCAGATCCCGATACCCAACTTATGCGCCGAACTGCAGGATTTAGTTAGGCGTCTAAAATTAGCAGACACCTGGCGTCTACTACACCAAAACCACACAGTGTTCACGTACCTGTATAACCGCGGCAGAAGCAGAATCGACAGAGTGTACATAAACAGAGAGATTGCCACCTCTGTGACACAAGCAGAAGTCTGCCCTGTGATCTTCAGATCACTGTGCCTATCTGTGCAAACTCCGTCTACCGAGAAGCAAGCTTCCAGCAGGAAGAGGAACGTAGAAGCTAAACACAAGCCACCTCACGGACGGGAAGCTAAAGCAGGAAATTGCCGACACGATCCAGGCATGCAGACAGCGGCGAGGCGAGTACAATTCCACTACTGAGTGGTGGGTAGAACACGCCAAACCGCAAGTAAGACGGGAACTCATAAGGTACAGCGCTGAGAAAGCCTTCTGGAAAAGAAACACGGCAGACTTCTACACTAGATGCCTACGTGACGCAATGGACGCCCCCGCGGACGACGAACTGTTTCTGCCGCGGATAAGAAGACTCAAAGCACGTATACTGAGCCTGAAAAAGAGACAAAATGAGAGGAGTCATCGCCCGTAGCCAGACAAACGGCGAAATCGAAGATGAACCTGCCACGCTGCACCACCTGCACAGGCAGAGACAGAGGGCTAATAGCAAACAAATACGGCAACTCGTCGACAAGGACGGGAACAGGTTGACGACGAAGAAAGACATCATGAGCCACGTCGAAGACCATTTCAACGACCTGTTCCGAGGAGAAGAAAATGACGACGCAGAAATGGCGAGGATCCTGCAAGAAACCCGCCGTATCCTCACCAACGCAGACCGGGCACTACTGAACGAAAACGTCACAGATGATGATGTGAAAGCCGCCATCAAAGACAGCAGAAACGGAAGAGCACCAGGCGCAGACGGAATCCCAACAGAATTCTACACTGCGCTCTGGGGCACAGTCGGCGGAATACTCACCGAAATAGTAAATGAAGTTCTCAACGGGACAGAATTGCCTTCAAAATTCCTGCAAGGGACGGTGATTCTGCTCCCCAAAACGAAGGCAGCCAACAAAATTGAATTTAGAAGGGTTATTGGCCGAAAGTCTTCTGACTACAAAATAGCAGCAAAGTGCCTGGCTGCAAACATCAAAGTCGCTCTAAAGAAAGCCATTAGATCATGGCAGACGTGTGCAGTGCTTGGCAGGAACATCTTCGACGCCGTCTGCACATACAGGGACATCATAGCCCACGCAGCAACAACGAGGAGACCCGCAGCCGTAATCTCTGTCGATTTCCACAAGGCTTTCGACAGGATCAGTCACCGGTACCTGCTGAAAACCATCGCACGCCTCGGATTCGGACCAAAATTCGGTAGAACAATCAGGAACGTAATCACAAATGCCACGTCAAAAGTAACAGTAAACGGATGGACTTCAAAGTCAATAAGACTGGGAAGATCCGTCAGGCAAGGATGTCCATTATCGATGGCTATTTTCACAATAGCTCTCGATCCCCTACTTCGAAAACTAACAGCTGAAGTCGGAGGATACACAATGGGTGCCACAAACATCGCATGTATGGCCTATGCCGACGACATGGGCATCTTCATTCAGAACGAGGACGAACTAGAAATAATCCAGCCTATCATGGATTCCTTTGAAAGAGCTTCAGGTGCCAAAACGAATCCGAGGAAGACAGTGCTACTACCAATAGGCAACGGCAGACTGCGACCAGCGAGACAGTGGTACCGAGTGACAAACAACCATAGGGCACTCGGAGTGGAACTACAGCAGTGCCCTCTGAAAATGGCAGCACAAAACTGGCGCAGCGTCTTGAACACGACGAGAGGGCTCGTGAGGACGCACGCGAACCCGAACCTGACGCTGAGCCAAAGAGTGCAGTTGGTAAACGAAACGATCCTGTCGAAAGCGTGGTACATGGCCCAAATACTATGTGCTCCGACAGAAATTCCGCGAGCGATAGGAGGCGCGGCGTACTACCTGCTGTGGAGGCGGGAAATCTTCAAGGTCTCCCAGGCGACGTGTTTCCTGACAAGGGACGAAGGCGGACTCGGTCTGACTGACGTTAAGACGAAATGCGCGGCACTGCTCCTACAGCGTGCGATGAAAATGAAGCACCAGAATAACAACAGCATAACGTCCAGCCTGATTGAAGAATACAAACCGGAATCGGAAGATGCTCCAGTGGACACCACCCACATTCCGTTCAAGTTGCGGCACGTAAAACAGATGGCAATCGACAAGAGTTACATCACCGCGGTCGTTGCCAACCCACAACAAAGAACGGCGAGGAAGATCTACAGCGCTCTGAGGGGGAAGGCAAGAAAGTCCAAAATAGAGACGAGACTTCCAGACCACGACTGGCCACAGGTCTGGAAGAACGTCTCGGAACGGACACTTCCTGAGCACGCTAGGGACGCGTGGTATAAAATCATCCACCAAACAGTGCCGACAAATGAAAAACTGGCACGCATAAAGATGCGGGAATCCCCAAACTGCGAGCTCTGCAACCAGACCGACACCATCGAGCATCGTTTTGGCTGCAGAGAGAGCAGGGAAATATGGGCGACAGCGAGAAGAATGATCGCCCACATCAACAGAACCGACGAGAGGGCGATACATGTCTCAGCTGTCACTGTTCCGGACGCGAAGCCTTTCCCCAACGCGAAACGCCTGGCCACAATGTGGATCATCGCAATGACGGCGCACGCCATCGTCAGCAAACGGCAGGCCGGCAAGGCGCAGTTCCTCACGGATCTGTGGGAGGAACACAGGAGGGCCAAACAACGCTCCAAGTACCGAGAGAACTTCCTGCAGGTCCCGCTGGACACCGCCTTCCGAGACGCCTTCAACACGACGTGACCGACGCCCTCCCACAACACCCACACCCCAGTCGCTGAGGACGTCGCCCACCGATCCCTCCAAAGCCCCGACGGCAAGAGTGGTGCAGCGCGGAAGCGTTTTACGAAATGTGCACATAGTGAAAGTTTTTATGTGTAGCAGTGCAAAAGTGAGAGTGACGTGTGCCATTTGTAGTGATACAGTGTCCAATAGCCAAATAAAAGCAGCCAAAGAAAATGATTAGAGATAAAATTTAGTGAAAAGGATACAAAGTGCTCCAAGAAAAACAACAAAATGTCAAACAGTGTACTGCATGTAATTAATGTGTACTCTCGCGCTCTCGCTCTCGCTCTCGCTCTCGCTCTCGCTCTCGCTCCTCTTATGTTTTTAGTTCTTTTGCTTATTGACTTGTTTTTTTTCTTTTGTTTGTTTTTTGTTTGTTTTTTGTTGTGTTGTAAATCTCGGCCCATCATGTGCCAAACGTAGCATGCCTCTCTGCGACTAATAATCCCCGGCATTCACAAATTTAATCACATAGTTGTTTCTGGTCTATATTCCCCTTTTTCGCATCTGGGAAACATATAACATACATGCCAAAATATTTGCATTTCAGATAGCATAGAGACAAATTTGTATTTTTACCCTTTTTTTATGTAAATTCAAAAAAAAATCAAAGTAACGCAAGCTCTGTAATTAAAAGACATAAAAAAAATCAGACAGGAAAATCTATCTGAAGGACACTCAGTTCTTGGTCGAGTTACAACACGTTTATTCACTATCAAAAGAACAATCAGAACAGAAACCTAGACAGTGAATATCACCGTTCAATAATCAAGTACACCATTTAATGTAAAGACTTGTAATTGTTACAAATTGTAAATAAAAGATTATATACGTTACAAAAAAAGGTGCTGTTGGCTCTATCTCATTTTTTGATTTTTACGTCGCTACACCTGCCAGCCCTCTTTTCATACTAACTTTCAGGTGTTGACAAAAAGATGCTTCCACAAGCATTTTAAACTACTGTATCAAACTAAGATACGAAATCACAGTAATGAACTCAGTTTGAGCAAGAATGCGCGAAAGAAGAGAGTGCTACAACGCGTTGAAAATAACAACACACTACGAATCGACAGATGAGTTCTGAAATAGGGCCTACTGTTTTGTAGCAGTGCTAAATTCCACAAAGTAAATAAACAAAACAAAACAAAAAAAAACAAAATCTTCAGTTCTCGTCCGATCACCGAAGTGAAGCAACAACATTGGCACTCTGGTGGGTGAGCGCCTGGGAAATTGGCTGTCTTCATTTTTCGCTTTTTAGTCGCTACTCCTGCCAGCCCTCTTTCCATACCACCTTTCTGTTGTGACAAAGAGACTTCCTTAAGCATTTTAAACGGCCGTAAGGTACGAAACTGCAGTAATTAACTCAGTTTGAAGGAGAATGTGCCAACGAAGTTTGCCAGGAAGTCTTTGAAAACGACAAAACAGTACGAATCGGGCGGTATGCTCCGAAATACGGTAGCGCCTATCGTTCTGCAGCGGCGTACAGCTCCAAATTCGATTTGTAATCATAAATTTATTCTTTTGTCGTCTCGCCTCCTCCCGCAGACGTTTCTCGCGCTTGTGCTGTCATATGGGCCGCGACCCGAGCGGCAGTCGAGCTAAGTCGAGACGGAAGGGGGGACAGGCGCGAATGCAAATGCACCGCGCAAATTACGCAAAAATCTGAAAGCGCGGCGTGTGTCAGGCAGGTGAGAATGCTTCCGTCGATCCAGCAGGACACTGCAACACCCCGCGCAGTCCCCCCGCCGCCCGCCCCCTGTGGGTCCGTGGATTAGAATAGGCCCGAGGTATTCCTGCCTGTCGTAAGAGGCGAGTAAAAGGAGTCCATCCCCCTCACGGGGGTAGTTAGCGCCTGCGTCCGGAGACGGATGGTTCCACGACCTATAATTGTGGTCTTTTTGGTTTTTCACTTCTCGTCTCTTCCTTCCTTTTGTTGGTTCCTTTCTTTGCTCTTCTCCACCTCACTGTCTTCCTTACTCTTTCTTTTGACTTCTCCTTGCCTTCTCATTGCCTTTTTCTTCTTGCCTTTTTCTTCTTGCCTTCTCATTGCCTTTTTCTCCTTGCCTTCTCATTGCCTTTTTCTCCTTGCCTTCTCATTGCCTTTTTCTCCTTGCCTTCTCATTGCCTTTTTCTCCTTGCCTTCTCATTGCCTTTTTCTCCTTGCCTTCTCATTGCCTTCTTCTCCTTGCCTTCTCTGGTCTCCGCCTCGGCGTTTGAGACAGTCTGTCCTCTTTCTCCCTCTCTCTCTCTCCTTTTTCCTCTTCTTCCTTCCTCCCTGTGCGTGCCTGAAGGCCGACCCACGCGTTCGCACGCGTAGCCGGTGACGGGGTAACGCGTAAGTCCCCGCCCTGGGTAGACATGTAAGGCACGCGCGTACCCCCTGGTAAAGGCCAGGCCCGGAGAGGGGTGATTGCCTGAGCTGATACCTTCTGACCATGCCGATTGGTCCCTCCGTCTGTTTTTTCGGGAGGTGTGACCTGAGGTGTAAACATTCACCTAAGGCGGGAGTGCCCTCTGAGAGGGTCCCCACAAGGAAGGAGCGCGCCATCGGAGACGCTGGCAATCATGGGGGATTCCTCCGCAATGGATTCTACTCCATCTCTCTCGACTTCGACCCAAAAACGGAAACGTGACCAGCCAACAGTGACAAAAGTACTACCGCTTGCCCCACAGTTCCTCGTAGTTTCTCGATCTGAGGACGGAAAGGATTTTTCCTCTGTCAACCCTTTCGTTATTCAGAAGGGCGTAGATGCCATAGCCGGATCTGTCAAATCTTGTACCAGGTTGCGTAACGGCACCTTATTACTAGAAACTGAGAGTGCCTTTCAGGCACAAAAACTGCTTCGGGCCACCCTCCTGTACACGTTCCCTGTCCGGGTGGAGGCCCACCGAACTTTGAATTCGTCTCGTGGTGTAGTCTATACTAGCTCCCTCGACGGATTGACTGACGAGGAGATTCAATCTTTCCTCGCTGAGCAGGACGTGACGGCTGTCCATAGGGTCATGAAAAAGGTCAACAATGACCTTGTACCGACCCGGACACTTTTCTTGACCTTCGATAGTGTTAAGCTGCCATCGCGCATAAAGGCGGGCTACGAGGTTATTTCTGTTCGCCCCTATGTCCCGACACCTACGCGCTGCTAC
This sequence comes from Schistocerca cancellata, assembly GCF_023864275.1. NCBI lineage: Eukaryota > Metazoa > Arthropoda > Insecta > Orthoptera > Acrididae > Schistocerca > Schistocerca cancellata. Next base: position 99,664,751 of record NC_064627.1, read on the forward strand.
CAGTGTCAGCGTTTCAATCACACTCCACAGTCTTGTTCCAATGCGGCTAAATGTGTCACTTGTGGCAGGGATGCCGATGAGGGTGACAGTTCACACAACGAGGAGACGGAGGTGGACAGTCAGGGTGACCATGCCGCATCCTCCCGCGACTGTCCTGTCTATAAGGAAGAACGCTGTATCCAAGAAATTCGGGTCAAAGAGAAAGTGTCCACCTCGGCTGCTCGCAAGCTATTGGCTAGTAGGAAGCCCACGCTGCTCCCAGCGGGGAAATACAGTACTGTCCTCGCCTCTCCTCTGACTACCCGGGAGGTAGCAACCCAGACATGCGATCTGACCTTCAGCACCACGGTCGTCCGTTCGGCCAGTGCTAAGATCGCGCGGTCGACGTCTCCTCTTCCTCCCATCACCCCACAGACACCAGCCCCTTCCTCAGCTTCTGCTAAGACGAAGACCCCGAAGTCAGATGCACGGACCTTCAAGAAGGAACCATCCCGTGCAGACTTCCTCCGTACCTCGACCTCCCAGCCTTCGACCGGTACTTCCACCAAACGTCCTTCCAAAAAGGCGCATAGGAAGCACAGTTCTCCTTCTCCGCCACGGCGCATTTCTTCTCCTGCGCCACCCAGCGGTTGCCGCCCCCAGGCCGTCATCCGTTTCGCCTGGCCGCACCGCTGGTAGCCGTACATCTGGCCGTTAACCGGCGGAGGAAGCTCCCCCTCCCGGCCATCCTCCCGAGATGGCCGATGACCCTATAGACCCAATGGACGATGACTGTCCGCCTACTGATAGCGGCGGCAGTGCTCGCTCGAAGCCAGGCCCTAAGCGGCCTTCGAGGTGACCCCTTCTCTCATCTTCCTTTTCTTACGATGGCACTTATTCACTGGGATATTCGCAGCATTCGCTCCAACCGAGAGGACTTGAAGTTCCTGCTCCGCTTGCACCGTCCGCTCGTCGTAGCCCTCCAGGAAACGAAGCTACGCCCATGCGATCAAATTGCCTTGGCACACTACACCTCTGTGCGTTTTGACCTACCCCCTGTGGTAGGTATCCCAGCTCATGGAGGGGTTATGTTGCTGGTCCGGGATGATATTTACTACGATCCCATCACGTTGCACACCGGCCTGCAGGCAGTTGCCATCCGCATTACTCTCCCCACTTTTACGTTTTCCTTTTGTACCGTTTACACTCCATCGTCGTCTGTCGTTACCAGGGCAGACATGATGCAACTTATTGCTCAGCTACCTGCACCATTTTTGTTAACTGGAGACTTCAATGCCCACCATCCCCTTTGGGGCTCTCCAGCATCCTGCCCAAGCGGCTCCTTGTTAGCAGACCTTTTCAACCAGCTCAATCTTGTCTGCCTCAATACTGGCGCCCCTACTTTTCTTTCGGACACATCTCACACCTATTCCCATTTAGACCTCTCTATATGTACTCCCCAACTTGCACGCCGGTTTGAGTGGTATGCACTTGCTGATACATATCCGAGCGACCACTTCCCGTGTGTTATCCATCTCCTGCAGCATACTCCCTCTCCGTGCTCCTCTAGTTGGACCATCTCCAAGGCCGACTGGGGGCTCTTCTCTTCCAGGACGACCTTTCAGGATCAAACCTTCACAAGCTGCGATCGTCAGGTCGCACACCTCACGGAAGTCATTCTCGCTGCTGCTGAATATTCCATCCCTCACCCTCCTTCTCCACGTCGCGTACCGGTCCCCTGGTGGACCGCAGCATGTAGAGACGCTTTACGTGCTCGTCGACGTGCTTTACGCACATTTAAACGCCACCCTACAGTGGCGAATTGTACCAATTATAAACGATTACGAGCTCAGTGTCGTCGTATTATCAAAGACAGCAAGAAAGCCAGCTGGGCTGCTTTCACAAGCACCTTCAACAGTTTTACTCCTTCTTCTGTTGTCTGGGGTAGCCTGCGCCGGCTATCTGGCACTAAGGTCCACTCCCCAGTTTCTGGCTTGAAGGTCGCGAATGACGTCCTTGTGGCCCCTGAGGCTGTCTCCAATGCCTTCGGCCGCTTTTTCGCCGAGGTTTCGAGCTCCGCTCATTACCACCCTGCCTTCCTCCCCCGCAAACGGGCAGAGGAGGCTAGGCCACCTGACTTCCGCTCCTCGAATTGTGAAAGTTATAATGCACCATTCACCATGCGGGAACTCGAAACCGCACTTGGCCGATCACGGTCCTCCGCTCCAGGGCCTGATTCTATTCATATTCAGATGCTGAAGAACCTTTCTCCTGCGGGTAAAGGTTTTCTTCTTCGTACATACAATCGCATCTGGATTGAGGGACATGTTCCCGCATGCTGGCGCGAGTCTATTGTTGTCCCGATTCCTAAGCCGGGGAAGGACAAGCACTTGCCTTCCAGTTATCGACCTATCTCGCTTACCAGCTGTGTCTGTAAAGTGATGGAGCGAATGGTTAACTCCCGATTGGTTTGGCTGCTCGAGTCTCGACGCCTACTTACCAATGTACAATGTGGATTTCGTAGGCGCCGCTCTGCTGTTGACCATCTGGTTACCTTGTCGACCTTCATTATGAATAACTTCTTGCGGAAGCGCCCGACCGCGGCTGTGTTATTTGATTTGGAGAAGGCTTATGACACCTGTTGGAGGGCGGGCATTCTCCGCACCATGCATACATGGGGCCTTCGCGGTCGCCTCCCTCTTTTTATTCGTTCCTTTTTAATGGATCGACAGTTCAGGGTACGTGTGGGTTCTGTCCTGTCCGACACCTTTCGCCAGGAGAATGGGGTGCCACAGGGCTCAGTTTTGAGCGTCGCTCTCTTCGCCATCGCGATCAATCCAATAATGGATTGCCTCCCAGCTGATGTATCAGGCTCCCTTTTCGTGGACGATTTTACCATCTATTGCAGCGCGCAGTGTACACGTGTCCTGGAGCGCTGTCTTCAGCGTTCTCTTGACCGTCTTTACTCCTGGAGTGTCGCCAATGGCTTCCGTTTTTCTGCCGAGAAGACGGTCTGTATTAACTTCTGGCGCTACAAAGAGTTTCTCCCACCGTCCTTACGACTCGGTCCCGTTGCTCTCCCAATCGTGGAGACAACCAAATTTTTAGGCCTTACCTTTGACAGGAAACTTAGCTAGTCCCCACATGTGTTATATTTGGCCGCCCGTTGTACCCGTTCTTTAAATGTCCTCCGTGTTCTCAGTGGTATGTCGTGGGGAGCGGATCGAACCGTCCTACTTCGTCTATATCGGTCGATCATCCGCTCCAAGCTGGATTATGGGAGCTTCGTATACTCCTCTGCACGGCCATCCATCTTACGCCGCCTCAACTCCATACAACATCGGGGTTTACGACTTGCGATCGGAGCATTTTATACCAGTCCCGTAGAGAGTCTTCATGCTGACGCTGGCGAATTGCCACTCACCTACCGGCGCGATATACTGCTTTGTCGGTATGCCTGTCGGCTACTGTCAATGCCCGACCATCCGTCTTATCGTTCCTTTTTTGACGACTCTCTCGACCATCAATACGGGTTGTATGTCTCTGCCCTGCTACCCCCTGGAGTTCGCTTTCGTCGCCTCCTTCACCTTAATTTTTCGCTCCCTGCAACCTTTAGAGTGGGTGAGAGCCACACGCCACCTTGGCTCCAGGCTCAGGTCCGCGTTCACCTTGACCTCAGCTCGCTCCCAAAAGAGGTTACCCCCGGTTCGGTCTACCACTCCCGTTTTTTGGAACTTCGTTCGAAGTTCATCCAGATGACTTTCATTTATACAGATGGCTCTAAGACCAATGACGGGGTCGGGTGTTCCTTTATTGTCGGGCACAACGTTTCAAATACCGGCTCCATGACCATTGTTCGGTCTTCACAGCTGAGCTCTTTGCCCTCTACCAGGCTGTTCTTTACATCTGCCGCCACTGACATTCTGCTTATGTCATCTGCTCCGACTCCCTGAGCGCCATCCAGAGCCTCAGTGATCCGTACCCGGTTCACCCTTTCGTACACCGGATCCAACGCTCTCTTCAGCAGCTGGTGGACGTCGGTTCTCCGGTTAGCTTTATGTGGGTCCCTGGCCATGTCGGTATCCCTGGGAACGAAGCTGCAGATGCCGCGGCCAAGGCTGCGGTCCTCCAGCCTCGGACAGCTTTTTGTTGTGTCCCTTCGTCCGATTTTAGCAGGGTCATTTGTCGGCGCATTGTGTCGCTGTGGCATGCCGATTGGGCTGCACTTACAGACAACAAGCTTCGGGCCTTAAAACCTCTTCCCGTGGCTTGGACGTCCTCCTCACGCCCTTCTCGGCGGGAGGAGGTCGTTTTAGCCCGGTTAAGAATTAGACACTGCCGGTTCAGCCATCGCCATCTGCTGACGGCTGCGCCGGCGCCGTTCTGCCCATGTGGGCACTTGATGACGGTTAGACACATTTTAATGTCCTGTCCAGATGTTAACACACTGCGCCTCGATCTTAACCTGCCAAATACTTTCGATGCCATTTTAGCGGATGACCCACGAGCAGCTGCTCGTGTTCTTCGTTTTATCAACTTCATGAACCTCGCTAAGGACATTTGATGATGCTGTTTTTTAATCCTATACCTGTCAGTCTGTCTTTTATCGTGTTTTCCCTTTTAGTTGTTGTTGTCAACTTGTGCCTCGCGGTGCATTTTTAGAGTAGTCAGGGCGCTAATGACCATTGAAGTTGTGCACCCTAAAACCACAAAAAAAAAAACCCGCCGCCCGGCCGCGCGCAAGCCCTGCGCAGGATAACAGGAACAAGGTGCGTCGCCAGCGAGTGTCGGAGTCCGCACGCACCAAACGAATGACAGGCGGTGCATCGAGCAGCTGTGTTGTGCGTCTCACCCACGTTCGGCAGTCGCCTATGAGACGCCGAGGCGAGCGCGCACTCCGCGCTACCTTCGAGGTGGAGAGACGTGCTTTGCGTCAAATGTGCCACGGAAAGCAGCGATTGCGTGTGTTGGGAGAAGAGGCGAATGCTTCTTCTGTGGTCCGGCTGCAGTATAAGGACGCCAACGGCCATACCATGTTGAATACACCGGTTCTCGTCCGATCACCGAATTTAAGCAACATCGGGCCCGGTAAGAACTTGGATGGGTGACCGCCTGGGAACACCGGGGGGTAACGTGAACCGAATGACCGCCGCACTAAAATTAGACGCACGAACTGACTTCCTGCAGCACAAAGCCGCAGACGTGGCTATGTTACAGGAGGTGGTCACGACGGCTATAGAACAGGTACCGGGATACGAAGTCATCTGCAACATCGACGCAGAAACTCGCTGCGGAACTGCCACACTAATCAGGCACGGCCTCGAATTTGGCGATGTGAAAATGATGCCCGACGGACGCGGAATAGCGGTGAAGGTGGAAGACACTGATTTTGTAAACATTTACGCTCCGTCGGGAACGGAAAATAAGCGTGCCAGGAGCAAATTTTACAACGAGGACATCTGCGAGCTACTAGTTCACAGCAACAACGTCGTGCTGGCAGGTGACTTCAACTGCGTAATTTCACCCGAAGAGCAGATCCCGGTTCCCAACTTGTGCGCCGAACTGCAGGATTTAGTTAGGCGTCTAAAATTAGCAGGCACCTGGCGTCTACTACACCAAAACCACACAGTGTTCACGTACCTGTATAACCGCGGCAGTAGCAGAATCGACAGAGTGTACATAAACAGAGAGATGGCCACCTCTGTGACAGAGGTAGAAGTCTGCCCTGTGATCTTCTCAGATCACTGTGCCTATCAGTGCAAACTCCGTCTACCGAGAAGAAAGCTTCCAGCAGGAAGAGGAACGTGGAAGCTAAACACAAGCCACCTCACGGACGGGAAGCTAAAGCAGGAAATTGCCGACACGATCCAGGCATGCAGACAGCGGCGAGGCGAGTACAATTCCACTACTGAGTGGTGGGTAGAACACGCCAAACCGCAAGTAAGACGGGAACTCATAAGGCACAGTGCTGAGAAGGCTTTCCTAGATGCCTACAAGACGCAATGGACGCCCCTGCGGACGACGAACTGTTTCTGCCGCGGATAAGAAGACTCAAGGCACGTATACTGAGCCTGAAAAGAGACAAAATGAGAGGAGTCATCGCCCGCAGCCAGACAAACGGCGAAATCGAGGATGAACCTGCCACGCTGCACCACCTGCACAGGGAGAGACAGAGGGCTAATAGCAAACAAATACGGCAACTCGTCGACAAGGACGGGAACAGGTTGACGACGAAGAAAGACATCATGAGCCACGTCGAAGACCATTTCAACGACCTGTTCCGAGGAGAGGAAAATGACGACGGAGAAATGGCGAGGATCCTGCAAGAGACCCGTCGGATCCTTACCAACGCAGACCGGGCACTACTGAACGAAAACGTCACAGACGATGATGTGAAAGCCGCCATCAAAGACAGCAGAAACGGAAGAGCACCAGGCGCAGACGGAATCCCATCAGAATTCTACACTGTGCTCTGGGGCACAGTCGGCGGAATACTCACCGAAATAGTAAATGAAGTTCTCAACGGGACAGAATTGCCTTCAAAATTCCTGCAAGGGACGGTGATTCTGCTCCCCAAAATGAAGGCAGCCAACAAAATAGAAGACTTTCGGCCAATAACCCTTCTAAATTCAGACTACAAAATAGCAGCAAAGTACCTGGCTACAAACATCAAAGTCGCTCTAAAGAAAGCCATTAGCCCATGGCAAACCTGTGCAGTGCTTGGCAGGAACATTTTCGACGCCCACGCAGCAACAACGAGGAGACCCGCAGCCGTAATCTTTGATCCTGTCGAAAGCCTTGTGGAAGTCGACAGTCACCGGTACCTGCTGAAAACCATCGCACGCCTCGGATTCGGACCAAAATTCGGTAGAACAATCAGGAACGTCATCACAAATGCCACCTCAAAAGTAACAGTAAACGGATCGACTTCAAAGTCAATAAGACTGGGAAGATCCGTCAGCAAGGATGTCCACTATCGATGGCTCTTTTCACAATAGCTCTCGATCCCCAACTTCGAAAACTAACAGATGAAGTAGCAGGATACACAATGGGTGCAACAAAAATCGCATGTATGGCCTATGCCGACGACATGGGCATCTTCATTCAGAACGAGGATGAACTAGAAATAATCCAGCCTATCATGGATTCCTTTGAAAGAGCTTCAGGTGCCAAAACGTATCCGAGGAAAACAGTGCTACTACCAATAGGCAATGGCAGACTGCGACCAGCGAGACAGTGGTACCGAGTGACAAACAACCATAGGGCACTCGGAGTGGAACTACAGCAGTGCCCTTTGAAAATGGCAGCACAAAACTGGCGCAGCGTCTTGAACACAACGAGAGGGCTCGTGAGGATACACGCGAACCGGAACCTGACGCTGAGCCAAAGAGTGCAGTTAGTAAACGAAACAATCCTGTCGAAAGCGTGGTACATGGCCCAAATACTATGTGCTCCGACGGAAATTGCGCGAGCGATAGGAGGCGCGGCGTACTACCTGCTGTGGAGGCGGGAAATCTTCAAGGTCTCCCAGGCGACGTGTTTCCTGACAAGGGACGAAGGCGGACTCGGTCTGACTGACGTTAAGACGAAATGCGCGGCACTGCTCCTACAGCGTGCGATGAAAATGAAGCACCAGAATAACAACAGCATAACGTCCAGCCTGATTGAAGAATACAAACCGGAATCGGCAGATGCTCCAGTGGACACCACCCACATTCCGTTCAAGTTGCGGCACGTAAAACAGATGGCAATCGACAAGAGTTACATGACCGCGGTCGTAGCCAACCCACAACAAAGAACGGCGAGGAAGATCTACAGCGCTCTGAGGGGGAAGGCAAGAAAGTCCAAAATAGAGACGAGACTTCCAGACCACGACTGGCCACAGGTCTGGAAGAACGTCTCGGAACGGACACTTCCTGAGCACGCCAGGGACACGTGGTATAAAATCATCCACCAAACAGTGCCGACAAATGAAAAACTGGCACGCATAAAAGTGCGGGAATCCCCAAACTGCGAGCTCTGCAACCAGACCGACACCATCGAGCATCGTTTTGGCTGCAGAGAGAGCGCGGAAATATGGGCGACGGCGAGAAGAATGATCGCCCACATCAACAGAACCGACGAGAGGGCGATACATGTCTCAGCTGTCACTGTTCCGGACGCGAAGCCTTTCCCCAACGCGAAACGCCTGGCCACAATGTGGATCATCGCAATGACGGCACACGCCATCGTCTCCAAACGGCAGATCGACAAGGCGCAGTTCCTCACGGACCTGTGGGAGGAACACAGGAGGGCCAAACAACGTTCCAAGTACCGCGAGACCTTCCAGAACTTCCTGCAGGTCCCGCTGGACGCCGCCTTCCGAGACGCCTTCAACACGACGTGACCGACGCCCTCCCACAACACCCACACCCCAGTCGCTGAGGACGCCGCCCACCAATCCCTCCAAAGCCCCAACGTCAAGTGTGGTACAGTGCGAAAGTGTTGCGAAAATGCGCGCAAAGTGAATGTGGGTACGCCTAGCAGTGCCAAAGTGCGAGTTACGTGTGCCATTCGTAGTCAAAAGTGTCCAATAGTGAAATACAGCAGGCAAAAGGAAATAATCAGCCATAAATTTAGTGTAAAACATACAAAAAGTGCTCCAAGAAAACAACAAAATATCAAACAGTGTATATCATGTCAACTAATGTGTCCGCTCACTCACATTCTCTCTCTTTCTCTCTATCTCTCTTTCTCTCTATCTCTCTCTCTTTCTCTCTCTTTCTCTCTCTTTCTCTCTCTTTCTCTCTCTTTCTCTCTCTTTCTCGCTCTCTCCACTCAAGGTACGTTTTTCCTTTCCCTTATCTTTTTGTGTGTTTTTGATTTCTTGTTTTGTTGTGTTTTTATTAATGTGATGTATGTATGTATGTATGTATGTATGTATAGATATACACACAGATATATGTATATAAATTTCGGCCCATCTTGTGCTTAAACGTAGCATCCCTCTTTGCCACTAACAAAATATTAACATTAGACATTCTTTGCACCAAATTCCGTGTAACTGTTGCGTCCACCCTTAGGCAGTACATTAACAATCTCCTGCATTCACGAATTTACCCACATAGATGCTCTGTTGTATATTTCATAGTTCGCTTCAGCAAACTCACCAAAACAGGCCCACTTAAATATAATAGATGAATAAAATCTTTCCTTTTTTTGTATTCTAAACATAAAAAAAATGGCAAAAAAACTAAATACAAATTAAAAAAAAGTAAAGTAACGAATGTTTGCAACCAAAAAGACATAAACAACTGACAGGGAAATTTTATCTGAAGGACACTCAGTGAAAAAGTGTTGTAACCCAACCAAAAGACAACTCAAGGAGCAATCAGAACAGAAAACGAGCAAATGAATATAACCGTTCAATAATCAAGCACACCGCTGCATGCAAAAATCTGTAATTGTTAAAAATTGTAAATAAAAGTTTATATACGTTACAAAAAAAAGTGCTGTTGGCTCTATCTCATTTTTTCCATTTTTACGTCGCTACACCTGCCAGCCCTCTTTTCATACTAACTTTCAGGTGTTGACAAAGATGCTTCCACAAGCATTTTAAACTACTGTATCAAACGTAAGATACGAAATTACGGTAGTGAACTCACTTTGAACAAAAATGCGCGAAAGAAGAGTGCTAGAACGCCTTGAAAATATCAACACACTCCGAATCGACAGATGAGTTCTGAAATAAGTCAGGGCCTACTGTTTTGTAGCAGTGCTAAATTCCACAAAGTAAATAAACAAATAAAAAAAAGAAATAAAATCTTCCGTTCTCGTCCGATCACCGAAGTGAAGCAACAACGTTTGTGCTCGGAAGGGTGAGCGCCGGGGAACTCTGGCTGCCTTCATTTTTCGCTTTTTAGTCGCTACTCCTGCCAGTCCTCTTTCCATACCACCTTCCTGTTGTGACAAAGAGATTTCCTTAAGCATTTTAAACGGCCGTAAGGTACGAAACTGCAGTAATTAACTCAGTTTGAAGGAGAATGTGCCAACGAAGTTTGCCAGGAAGTCTTTGAAAACGACAAAACAGTACGAATCGGGCGGTATGCTCCGAAATACGGTAGCGCCTATCGTTCTACAGCGGCGTACAGCTCCAAATTCGATTTGTAATCATAAATTTATTCTTTTGTCGTCTCGCCTCCTCCCGCAGACGTTTCTCGCGCTTGTGCTGTCATATGGACCGCGACCCGAGCGGCGGCAGTCGAGCAAAGTCGTGACGGCGGGGGGGGCGGGGGGGGGGGGACAGGCGCGAATGCAAATGCACCGCGCAGATTACGCAAAAATCTGGAAGCGCGGCGTGTGTCAGGCAGGTGAGAAAGCTTCCGTCGGTCCAACATGACACTGCAACACCCCGCGCAGTCCCCCCGCCGCGCGCACGCCCTGCGCCGGATAACAGGAACAAGGTGCGTCGCCAGCGAGTGTCGGAGGCCGCACGCACCAAACGAATGACAGGCGGTGCATCGAGCAGCTGTGTTGTGCGTCTCACCCACGCTCGGCAGTCGCCTATGAGACGCCGAGGCGAGCGCGCACTCCGCGCCACCTTCGAGGTGGAAAGACGTGCTTTGCGTCAAATGTGCCACGGAAAGCAGCGATTGCGTGTGTTGGGAGAAGAGGCGAATGCTTCTTCTGTGGTGCGGCTACAGTATAAGGACGCCAACGGCCATACCATGTTGAATACACCGGTTCTCGTCCGATCACCGAAGTAAAGCAACATCGGGCCCAGTTAGTACTTGGCTGGCTGCCCGCCTGGCAACACCTCGGTGCCGAGCGAGCAGTACTTCCGTGTGCGACTTGGTCGGCGGCGCCTCGTGTGTCGTCCGTCTTCTGCCTAGCGGCTGTCTTTCATCAAGTCCGTAAGTCATGGAAAGTTTCTATGATGATAGTGAAGAACGCCAGAATAACGTGCAATGCGAATTCGATAGTTCCGTTGGAAAACCGTCTGCTTTCGAAATTCATCGTTGGATACTCGAGGAATTGTGTTTATCGGCCGATGACGTTCTCGGTGTTCAGTTAGACACTTTTCTCAATTCCGTGTTTTTGAAGTTAAAGACTCCAGAATTGTGTGATACCGTTGTCAATGTTAATGATGGTGTCCGTAAATTTAGACATTTGGACGGTCGCATTAGTAACGTGACTATTTCTCATGGCGGGTTTGGCCTTCGAAATGTTCGTGTGTTTAACTTGCCTTTCGAAATACGGAATGACACAATATCTCGTCATTTGCGGCCGTACGGGACTGTACTATCTGTCATTAAAGAGAAGTGGTCCTCCGCCTATATTTTCCAGGTTGAAAATGGCGTGAGGAGTGTAAAGATGGTCGTACGACAGCATATTCCGTCCTTCTTGTTAGTTAACGGTCATCGTGCTTTTATAACCTATAGTGGTCAACCTCAGACGTGTTCCTTTTGCGGTGCTGTTGGTCATTACCGACAAAACTGCCCTAAACGCAGGCCGCCTGTTCAGTTGCCACGTGAGGATGTTTTCGGTGGGCCTAGTTTTGCTTCTGTTGCTGCACCAAGTTTAGGTTCCGCCCCCCCCCCCCCCGCACGTGTGCCTGTCGCGGCCGCCCCCCCTGTTCCGGGCGCCGCTGACGCCATGGATACGTCTGTTCCTAATAGTGACTCTGTTTCTGTACCTCCTGTTGAGCCCTCTTTGGTCGCGGATGCGACAACTGTACCTGTTAGTAAAAAACCGGTAGTGGCCGATGTTTCATCGGCATCCGTGCCGCTGTCGGCCGAATTTGTTCCGCATACTGTCCCGGTTGCGGAACCCGATAAATCGGCGGTTGTTCCAACTACCGTCCCCGACAGTGTTTCTGCTGCCAGTGCTGTTGTCGTAGGAAGTGACGATTTTACTGCCCCTAAACCGCGTAGGGACCGGAATGTTGCTCGTGCTTCTGGCGCACCACGATTACGTAATGCCAGTAGTTCTGCTTCGTTCAATACGCGTGGTCTTTCGGACAAAAATCAGAGTCCGTCTCCGGTGGCGCGTTCTCCTGCCCCCCCCTCAGGGTCGGTCTGTCGGTCGGTCAGGCGACCTCTCGACAACCTGCCTCGCGCGCCGGCGTAGACCTCGGCCACCGCCCGTCTCAGGGAGGGGGCGGCAGGCGCCAGGCGAAAAAGCAGACATCTTCCCGCACCCAGCCGGAGGGTGATGTCGTTACTGCCACGCAACAACGTGATATCACGGTGCAACATCTAAAAACATTCCTGAGTCAACCGACTTCTGCTGCCGATTCCGACATGGCGATGGATCCGCCTGTGTCTGTGACACCCCCCCCACCCCCTTACCTAATAAAAGAAAGGCCGAAGATTCGCACCATCGTCATGCCCCCCCTTCCACCCACGATTTGGTGCCGGCCTTCTCTTCGGATGTAGCAATGCCCGCCGTGGAGCATTCCGTCACAGGGGGTACCGTCACAGTTTCCGGGACCCCACCGCCCCCGCCCCACCCTCCTAGTCAATCACGGGATTGGTCGGAGGACGTTGAGGCCGGTGATTCCCATTAGTGTGACTCTTTGTATGTCCTTCCCCTCCTAGCACGTTGGTATGTTTTATTGTGTTTTAAGCGTTTTCATGTTTTTATGTTCTTGTTTTTTCCCTGTGTTTTACGTGTATATGTTTCACGACTGTAGCCAGTGGAACATTTTAACGGTTAATATTAATAAGCTGCGAAATCCGCAGAAAGCTATGCTTCTTAAAGATTTCTTGTATGATAATCACTGTCACGTCGCCTTTTTACAAGAGGTGACTTGTGACGCGCTTTTATATTTGAACGATTTTACTGATTTTATTGTGATTGACAATGTTGCGCCCGATTCTGATACGGGCACTGCAATTTTAGTACGTTCTGACTTACCTGTCTCTAACGTTGACATTTTACCGACCGGTCGTGCTGTTGCCTGTACCATTTTTGGCATTGTGTTTGTGAATGTGTACGCTCCGTCGGGAAATGTTAAACCGGCCAGGGCTGAATTTTATGGTAGGGATTTGTGTCAGCTTTTATCCAGGAATGTCGATACTTTAATCGTCGGGGGTGATTTTAATTGTGTTTTAGACGACAGAGATCAGGAGCCGCGTCCGAACAAATGTCATGAACTGGGTGCTTTGGTCGCTAGCTTTCATTTGCTTGACACGTGGCGTGTTTTACACCCCGATTTCACCTGCTTCACTTATTTTTACGGTGCGGGGCGTAGCCGTCTCGATCGCATTTATGTGTCTAGGCAGTTGTCTGCCCGTATTTGTACTGCTGACGTGACTCCTGTCATATTTTCCGACCACTCCAGCTATTCCTGTCGTCTTTTATTACCTCGTTTGTGTGTTCCTCGTCGTACTAATTTGTGGAAGTTTAATTGTAGTTTACTTAATGACGACCATTTTGTGACTAGTTTTACCCGTATGTGGCAGAGGTTGGTGCGGACTCGCGGCGGTCATAGTAGCACCATTGAGTGGTGGGTTGCGATCGCTAAGCCGGCGATTCGCAACTTTTTAATCGATTATAGCCGTGAGGCGGCACGCTGGCGTCGGGCGACGGCTCGCTTCCGCCAGGATTGTTTACGCGATTTGGCGTTGCGAGTGACGTCACAGCCCGATTTGTTGCCCACTCTGAAGCGATTTCAAGCTTAGCTTTTAATTGACATGCGTGCCGCTAGTGATGGGGTGACCGTCCGCAGTCAGCCTGCAGGATTTGTTGCTGGGGAACCTCTGTCCATTTATCATTTAAACCGGGAACGCAAACGCCGCGAACGTTTGCGCATTACTGTTTGGCAGCTGCGGAACGGCGGTCGGACTTCTGTACAGTCGGAAATTGAAAACGGTATCTTTGAACATTTTGCTTCGCTTTTCCGTGCTGTTGACGTTGATTCCGACACGTTGCGAGATTTCTTGCGGGTTGTTCCACATGTTTTAACTCGCCTGGACAGGAATCTTTTAAATGACGCCTATACGTCTGATGAAGTTCTCGACGCCGTTCGGCGGAGTCCCAAAGGGAAGTTTCCGGGTCCCGATGGGATTCCTGCGGAATTTTATTCGAAATTTTTTCCTCTTTTAAGTGAGATTTTAGTGGATTTAGCGAACGATATTCGCAATGGTGTGACTGTACCAACTGCTTTTGTGGAGGGGGTTGTGACGCTTGTTCCCAAATCCCGTGCTGTACCTCATATCGATGCTGTCCGTCCGATTACTTTATTAAATGCTGATTACAAGATCGTTACGCGCTGCGTCGCTCAGCGACTTAAAAACATCTTGCCGACCGTACTTAGTGATCAGCAAACATGTGCGGTACGAGATCGGAACATCTTTGACGCTATCCTTGCTTACAGAGACTGTATAGGATATGTGAAAAGTGCTCGGCTCCGGACAGCGGCGATTTTATTAGTTGATTTTAAAAATGCCTTTGTCCGCATTAGTCATTTTTATTTGCGTCGGGTTATGGTACGCATGGGGTTTGGTTATACATTTACCCGATTCGTGACGCATTTGTTGCAACCTGCTACTTCCCGTATATGTGTCAATGGTCGACTCACTCCTGCTTTTCGTGTGGGTCGCTCCGTGCGGCAGGGGTGTCCGCTTTCCATGGCGCTTTTTGCCGTTGCGCTGGATCCCCTCCTCCGTTATATCAGTCAGGAATGTCGCGGCATTCAGATGGGGACTACCAGATTGGTTTGTCGCGCATACGCTGATGACCTTGGCGTATTTATTGAACATATAGACGACGTTGACAGGTTGCATTTTGTTCTGCACAACTTTGGAAAAGCTACGGGGGCGGTTATCAATCCCCGGAAAACTGTTCTTTTGCCGCTCACCGCCCGCACACGAACCCTGCATAGGGACTGGTTTTGTGTCCAGCAGCAGCCTACCGTTCTTGGGATACTTCTATCTTCGAACCCACAGCAGATGGCAGCCTTGAATTGGCGGCCTACGCTGTATCGGATTCGTGCTGTTGCCAGGATCTATGCGTCCGGAATTTGGCCCTTCGGGAAAAGGTGCCTTTGATAAATGTCAATATCTTGGAGAGAGCATGGTACCTTGCGCAGGTTCTCCCGGTACCCAAGCAATTGGGGCGCGCCATCAAACAGGCGGTTTACTGGTTTTTATGGAGGGGGGAGATTTTTAAGGTATCGCATGCTGTCTGCACCTTGGGCGTGTCCGATGGCGGTTTGGGACTCGTTGATTTCTCCGCCAAATGTGCGGCCCTTTTTTGGAAGCGAACTACTGCTGTTATTCAGAAAGCTCCTTGCGGTCCCACTGCGTTTGGTTTTTAATCGTTACCGCCCTCCTTCTGAAGTGGCCCCTGTTTCTGTGTCGCACATCCCGTTCTACCTTTCTTACGTGCGCCGCTACTTTCTCGATAATAGTTACCTGGCGCTTTGTGACATCTCCGCCCACACGGTTAGCGCTGTCTGCACGGCTTTACGCGGACCTCCCATTCGCTGCAAGTGGGAGTATCGATTGCCACGCTGCAACTGGGTGGCAGTGTGGAAAAACCTCGCCAATGACGTTCTCCCGGCTTCCGTCCACGCTGTGTGGTACAAGGCGGTGCATCGCACCATCCCCACCAACTCCAAACTTCATTCTATTAATCTCATCCAGTCTGGTGGGTGTGACGTGTGTACTGCCGACGATACCCTTGAACACCGCTTTGCGTGTGACCGCTTCCGCCGTGTTTGGGAAGTCGCCAGGGACATGATTCGTTTGATTCAGAGGGTGGACACTCGAACTGTTACTGTGGATGCTGTCTTAATTCCACAGTGTGACGTCTACCCCACCACCAAGCGCAATGCCACGGTGTGGATCTTTGGCCACACAGTTTTTGCTCTCTTCTCCCTCAAGTTGTCTACCGATCTGGACTTTCTCACCTATTTATGGACCCAACATATCCAGATTCAGGCATCGCCAAACTATCGGCGAAATTTTGCTAATTTTTTGCAGGTCGCACTAGCGCATGCTTTTGCACGGCTTTCCGTACCTGCGTAGCATCGACGTTTTATTTTCTCTTATCTCTTCCCTTGCCTTTGAGCGACACGACACGATATGAATATGTATTACTGCGGCTTTTTCAAATATTCTGGAACGACACTTGACGTCCCTTGATTACCGAACGAAATCAGAAGTCTTTTCGGGTTTTTTTCTGGCCGTTCTTGCCATATTTTTCTGTTTTGCCATGTGCGTCAGTTTTCTTAATTTCATTATTAGTTTTTTTTCCCCAGTTTGTGGCGACACGGGATATTTTACTGCTGTTTCAGTTCTCAGTCTTGGTGGTGACTGTGTTGCGTTTTTCTATATTTTTTTCATTTCTTATTGTTGAGCACTCCAAAGTCTCGACCGTGTTTGTGCTCGACACTCTTTGCACTTTTGTCGGTGTGGAATTTCACACCGGTGTCCCGCATTATGGTTTGTTTTACGGTCGATATGAGTGATGGAGGGTGTGGGGGCGGCACTGTGGCCAGGCCTCAGGTTTATTGACCCCTGCCCTCATTGCCGCCGCCTGCCTGCCGCGCTCATTGCCCGACCGCTTGCTTTTTAAAACGGATCTGTTACTTTACTTTGCTTTTTCTACTTCGTTAGAGGGACCTCCCGGGCCTTATTTACTTTTCACGCGGGTTTGCGACTTGTTCTTTTCTTGCGAAGTTCTTCTTCTTCGTTTTCGTTTCCCCCCACATTTGGTCGGTAGAATTTTTATCGCCGTTCTATGGAAGAACTTTTCCGTTTGGTTTTTTTACGTTTCATTATTTTCAACGTTGTTGAGTCTTGCCCTCCCCTTCGATGGACGTGCCGTACCTCCATCATCAGACGAGAACCCTTTCCCGTTCCATCCGGCGCATACCATCTGCGACCAGCGAGAAGGAGCACCTATTACGCCCCCTCTTCGTTCATCATCCTGCACCACCAATAGCATCGTTTTATAGCTGAGAAGCTCGCCGGCGAAGGCGTATTGTGGAAAAAAAAGGTGCTGTTGGCGCTATCTCATTTTTCCATTCTTTCGTCGCTACACCTGCCAGCCCTCTTTTCATACTAACTTTCAGGTGTTGACAAAGATGCTTCCACAAGCATTTTACACTACTCTATCAAACGTAAGATACGAAATTATAGTAATGAACTCAGTTTGAGCAAGAATGCGCGAAAGAAGAGTGCTAGAACGCCTCGGAAATAACAACACATTCCGAATCGACAGATGAGTTCTGAAATAAGTCAGGGCCTACTGTTTTGTAGCAGTGCTAAATTCCACAAAGTAAATAAACAAATAAAAAAAAAGGAATAAAATCTTCCGTTCTCGTCCGATCACCGAAGTGAAGCAACAACGTTAGTGCTCGGAAGGGTGAGCGCCTGGGAACTCTGGCTGCCTTCATTTTCGGCTTTTTAGTCGCTACTCCTGCCAGTCCTCTTTCCATACCACGTTTCTGTTGAGACAAAGAGACTTCCTTAAGCATTTTAAACGGCCGTAAGGTACGAAACTGCAGTAATTAACTCAGTTTGAAGGAGAATGTGCCAACGACGTTTGCCAGGAAGTCTTTGAAAACGACAAAACAGTACGAATCGGGCGGTATGCTCCGAAATACGGTAGCGCCTATCGTTCTGCAGCGGCGTACAGCTCCAAATTCGATTTGTAATCATAAATTTATTCTTTTGTCGTCTCGCCTCCTCCCGCAGACGTTTCTTGCGCTTGTGCTGTCATATGGACCGCGACCCGAGCGGCAGCCGGCCGAAGTCGGGACAAGTCGGGACGGAAGGGGGGACAGGCGCGAATGCAAATGCACCGCGCAAATTACGCAAAAAATCTGGAAGCGCGGCGTGTGTCAGGCAGGTGAGAAAGCTTCCGTCGGTCCAGCAGGACACTGCAACACCCCGCGCAGTCCCCCCGCCGCGCGGCCGCGCACAAGTCCTGCGCCGGACCGACAGGCGGTGCATCGAGCAGCTGTGTTGTGCGCCTCACCCACGTTCGGCAGTCGCCTATGAGACGCCGAGGCGAGCGCGCACTCCGCGCCACCTTCGAGGTGGAAAGACGTGCTTTGCGTCAAATGTGCCACGGAAAGCAGCGATTGCGTGTGTTGGGAGAAGAGGCGAATGCTTCTTCTGTGGTGCGGCTACAGTATAAAGACGCCAACGGCCATACCATACCATGTTGAATACACCGGTTCTCGTCCGATCACCGAAGTTAAGCAACATCGGGCCCGGTTAGTACTTGGCTGGCTGCCCGCCTGGCAACACGTGTGCCGCTCGCTATTGTGCGTCCCAGGTAGCCGAGGATTACCGGCCGCCGAGCCGTCGCCGCCCGACATCGTACAGCGCCGCGCCCGCGCTCGCCGCCTGCCGGCTCCCGCGCCGCGCCAGCCGTAGCTGTTCGTTTCCAACGCACGATACAACGATTCGGTAAGTGACGATGACGACGTATAACCGCTCGAACACGACGTTGCAATTGCAATTCGATCGAGACTACGTGAGGCCGACGGCCTACGAAATCGAAGAATGGATGTTTGACGAACTGCGTATAGAGGAGGAAGAACTGGAGGGGTTGATGCTCGATTTTACGTAGTGTAGTTTGTTTATCAAGTTGAGAACACTAATACGGTGTGAAACCCTTGTCTCCACACACGGTGGAATACGAAAATTTAAGCACAGAGACGGCTCGGTGAGTGACGTGAAGATCTCCTTCGCCGGATATGGTGTGCGCCATTTGAAAGTATATAATCTTCCGTTTGAGGTGCCTGACGACGAAGTGGGGCGTTACTTGCGTCTTTATGGCGAAGTAATCTCCGTTAATCGCGAGTTCTGGGGTG